>NC_031995.1:113055779-113068584 GCF_001879085.1 Nicotiana attenuata | reverse complement strand
GGTGATCTCGCTACGTGTCTGTCCCTTGACTGCTTTCTGAGTTACATAGACAATGTCGAATTCACTCAACAGGATCTGCCACTTGGCTAGCTTGCCGCTGGGCATGGGCTTCTGAAAGATGTATTTCAAAGGATCCATCCTTGATATGAGATATGTAGTATAGGCACAGAAGTAGTGCCTCAGCTTCTGAGCCACCCAAGTTAGAGCACAACAGGTACGTTCTAACAGAGAATACCGGGCCTCGTACGGAGTGAACTTCTTGCTGAGATAATAGATGGCCTGCTCTTTCCTTCCCGTTTCATCATGATGCCCCAGGACGCACCCGAAGGCACCATCTAACACTGCGATGTAGAGTAACAGAGGTCTACCTAGTTCAGGCGGGACTAAGACTGGAGGTGTTGACAGGTATTCCTTGATTCTATCGAAAGCTTCCCGACAGTCATCAGTCCATTCGGTGGCGGCATCCTTCTTCAACATCTTGAAGATTGGCTCACAGATAACTGTAGATTGTGCTATGAACCGGCTGATGTAGTTAAGTCTCCCCAAGAAACTCATTACGTCCTTCTTGTTCTTTGGCGGTGGCAATTCTTGAATGGCTTTGATCTTCGATGGATCCAGTTCTATTCCCCGGCGACTCACAATAAACCCAAGCAATTTTCCAGCTGGAACCCCAATTGCACACTTCGCGCGATTCAGCTTTAAGTTGTACCTTCGCAGTCTATTAAAAAACTTCCTCAAATCTTCCATGTGATCAGTGGCCTTCTTTGACTTAATGATGATGTCGTCTACGTACACCTCGATCTCCTTGTGTATCATATCATGGAAAATGGTAGTCATGGCTCTCATGTAGGTGGCCCCTGCGTTCTTAAGGCCAAATGGCATCATCTTGTAGCAGTACATTCCCCACGGCGCAATGAAAGCCGTTTTCTCAGCATCTTCTTCATCCATCCAGATCTGATGATACCCATCGAAACAATCTACAAATGATTGCAACTCGTGCTTGGCGCAATTGTCAATCAGGATGTGTATGTTTGGCAAGGGGAAGTCGTCTTTTGGATTGGCCCGGTTGAGGTCCTCGTAGTCGACACAGACTCTGACCTTCCCATCCTTCTTCGGTACTGCACAATGTTGGCTAACCATGTTGGATATTCTACTACCCTGAGAACTTTGGCTTTGACCTGCTTGGTGACTTCTTCCTTGATTTTCAAACTCATATCTGGCTTGAATTTTTGAGCTTCTGCTTCACCGGTGGACATGTTGGATCAGTCGGCAGTTTGTGTGCCACAATAGATGTACTTAGCCCAGTCATGTCATCATATGACCAGGCGAATATGTCCTCATACTCTCTTAGAAATTCTGTGTACTCTTCCTTTTCCGACGGTAATAAGTGAACGCTGATTCGTGTTTCTTTGACGTTTTCTGCATCTCCCAGGTTAACAATCTCAGTCTCGTCCAGGTTGGACTTAGTTCTGTTCTCAAAAATCTCAACTTCTTTAACGATCTCTTTTGGTATATCATCTTCCTCTGAATCTATGTCCGTTTGTTGCGTTGTCTCGTTGCATGTCACAGTCATTGGTTCATCAAGATAAGTAATAGTAATGCTGTATAAGTATAGTAATGGGAGAAAATAATAAGAGTAAGATTTATAAGAAAACCGAAATGCTTTGATAAATTCCATAACTGTTTTTGAACATTGGAGCTCTTTCTTGCAAAAATAAAAATGCGAAAGGAAAGTCAACTAGTAAAAAAATAGTGCATGATGCTTGTTCAGCCTTGCAACCTCGAGGCTCGCCGGGCTCTGGTGGTTCTGACGGTCCAGTAATTGAGGCATGCTCCTCTGCTTACAGCCTGTATGGAAGGGCCTTCCTCCCCCTCCTCCCCGAAAACAATATAACAATCCATATTATCGTCTTCCAAGAACAAATTCCTGACTGCTGCCATTGCTTCCTATTCTTCTGACCCATAAATAACTTCGGCCGGTTGGAAAGTCTGCTCCAAATGGGGTATTGGCTGCTCCGATGGGTAGTAAGGACCGCACCATGGCAGCGACCAGTCGTTGAATTCTTTCCAGGTATACTCATACCCCAATCCGAAAGTGGTGCCATGTTTCTTGAGCTTGATGGGATTAGTGATTCCTTGGAGATTCTTGCCAAGTCCCTTGCCAGGTTCATATCCACTCCAGTTTAGTATGCTTTAAATTTTGTTGTCCCACTATTTATCCTTATCAACGGCGTTGACTCGCTCGATGTGGTGGTAAGTTTCCCCGCCTATCCTTCTTCTGCCTCCTATTGCTGGGATAGTCTGGCGACTGTATATGGGATTGCTACCGTCGCCGTGAATGATCACCTCTTGGTGGTTCCACTCAAACTTCACTACCTGATGTAGTGTTGACGCTACAGCCCCGGTGGCATGAATCCACGATCGTCCCAACAACAAATTGTAAGATGCTGGCACGTCTATTACTTGAAAATCAACATCAAACCAAGTAGGCCCCATTTGCAAACACAAGCTAATTTCCCCGATAGTGGACCTTTGGGAACCGTCGAAAGATTTGACGTTGATGGCCCCGTCCTTGATCTCATGCAGCCCTTTTCCAAATGTCCTGAGTGTTACCAATGGACAAATGCTGAGACTGGACCCCCCATCGACCAGGATCCTAGTGATAAAATAATCTTCGCACTGCATGGTGATGTGCAATGCCTTGTTGTGACTCAACCCTTCTGGTGGCAACTCATCTTTGTGAAAAGTGATCTTGTGACTTTCCAATACCTAACCTACCATGTTAGCCATTTCTCCGCTGGTGATGTTACTTGGTACATATGCCTCACTCAGCACTCTTAGCAAGGCATTCTTGTGTGCATCGGAACTTTGTAGCAAAGCAAGGATAGAAATCTATGTCGGTGTTTTGTTCAGCTGATCAATGATTGAGTATTCTTTGGCTTGTATCTTTCTCCAGAGATCATCGGGCCCGGTTTCAGTGTTGGTTGGCCGACTAGAGGCCTGCTTGCTTGACTCAGCCAAATGTTCCGGGGTATAAACCCTGCCGGTTCATGTCATACCCTGTGCCGCAACAGCTTCCCCGAACTTGACCTTCCCCTTTCTTCTGGCCTCGGCTGTGTAGTCCCAAGGTATGGCATTAGTGTGGAATGGTGTTACTGCCGACATTTCCACTGGAATTGGCGTGGCTATCTTTACTCCAAACGGAGAAGGCCCCTTAGGCGGTAAAACTGCAACTTCAAAGGGTGTAGGTGCGTTTGCTGGCGACATAAACTCAACTTCAATCGGCGCTGGCGTCTTGATAGAGGATGGCGCTTCAAACTCGAGTGGCATGGACATGTTTACCTCGGCGTCCCCAGAAGGCTGAATCTGGACCACAATTGGATTAAGGGTGACTATTGGCTTCTTTGGATTGTCGCATTCTGTGATTAACCGATTGATCCCTTGGGGTCCCAGTCGTCCTCTATCTCGATCATGTGAACATCTCCACCCTTGTGGTCTGGCAGAGGGTTATTGCGGACATTCGGAGCAGGTTCCTTTGCTATAATGATCTTGTTATCAATCAAAGTCTGGATCTTATCCTTTAGACAGCGGCATTCATTAATGGTATGTCCTTTCATGCCGGAATGGTATGCACAGGATTTATTTGGAGTGACCCACTGAGAAGGGTTTTCAGGTGTTATAGCAGGGATAGGGGTGACATAACCAGCAGCTTTGAGCCTTTCGTACAGCTGGTCAATTGGTTCTGCAATGGCGGTATACTGTTTGGGAGGTCTGAGGTCAAAATTTGGTCGGGGTCTAGGGAAGTTTTGACGTGGGGGAAGTGATTGATAGGGGATGGTTGGGTGTTGTAGGCTTGGTAAACATGTGCTGGTTGGGAGTATTTAGGTGAAGTGGGCTGATATGCGGGAGGTGGAGCTGACTGATAAGTGGGTGGTGGAGTATGGTAGGAGGGTGAGGGTGCTTGGTAATTTGGAGTAGGTTGATATGTGGGTGGAGGCATTGGATAGGTTTGGTACTTGATAGGGGATTTGGTCCTCTGTGCAACCATTACAGCACCTACATCCCTTTTCTTAGACGTACCACCAGATTGTAAAGCCTTATTGGTAGCTTGCAAGGCTTCAAAGTTCGTAACCATACCATTCTTGATGCCTTCCTCGATCCTTTCTCCTAGCTTGATGATATCAGAAAATTTATGATTCTCGATCAGCATCAGTCTCTCATAATACTGTGGGTCTTGGGCCCGAACGAAGAATTTGTTCATTTGCTCTTCTTCCAAAGCAGGCCTAACCTTAGCAGCTCCTGATCTCCATCGAGTAGCATACTCACGGAAGGTCTCTGTGGGTTTCTTCTTCAAGTTTTGAATATAGAACCCACCTGGTGCATTCTCTGTGTTGAACCTGAATCTGTCCATAAAATCAGACGCCATGCTTACCCAGCTTGACCACTTCTTCGGATCTTGGCTAATGTACCAAGATAAGGCATCTCCCTTCAAGCTCCTCATGAAAAGCTTCATGCGGATTTTCTCGTCTTTTCCTACTCCAACCAATTTCTCACAGTATGTTCTCAAGTGGACCCTTGGATCCCCTGTAACATCAAACATCTCAAACTTGGGAGGTTTGTACCCCTCGGGCAGTTCGACATCGGGCTGTATGCAAAGATCTTCATAGTTTAGCCCCTCAATTCCCTTACTACCTTCAACGCCTTGAATTCTGCTTGTCAACTTTTTAAGCTCTTCGGCCAGATTTCTGATGAGCAAGTCCTTATCATCGGACTCGGGTATGCTTGAGATGGGATGGGTGGAGTGTGGCACAGTTTCCACGTAGATGGGGGCATTATGTTGGGTGTGGTAGTGGTCGTTTGTGGAATTCTGGAGTTCTGGGATGAGCAGTGAGGTATTATTTGAGGTATGGCAAGTATTGCAGTGATGTTGAGGAGCGGGATGGTTTTGTTGTTTTGGGATGTTTTGCGGAGGTACAGGATTCTAAGTTTTCGAGAAAGTAACCTCTGGAGTGGTGAGGGAAAATGACAAATTTGCCAGATTCCGAACTTGATCAAGTTCTTCCTGAAACTTCAACAGCTTTTTTTCTAGTTGGGATGCATTTTCCTTGGAGACCAGAGTACCATGAGTGACCTCTACCCGTTCAGCTGAGTTGTTCGAATCTTCCATTTTTCCTTTGTTTCTGTGTCTGACAGGACTGGGAGGAGGAGTAGGTGGAGGGCCCCTGGATCTCATAAAATATGATGATGCCAGAGTTCACGAACTAACCATTGGGGAGGGGAATAAACAAAAAGTAAAACAAAAGGTAACAAGTCAGTGAGGATCATTAGAAAAATGTTGCAATATTTAAACACGTAGTGCTGAAATATAAAGCGCGTCCTAATTTTGGGGACCTCGTTGTGCCCGAGGTAGGCCTAGCGACAAGTTAATTTGGAGAACTTAGAATGCTAAATGCCTCATTTCATTGATAAAAGATAGACAAGTCCCAAAACGACACTAAATAACAAGAAAATAAAAATTACTAATGGCCATCGGCCTTATTACATCTTATAAAGCGGAAATGGAAATTCCTATCTATTTGGTCCCAGAGGGGCCTTCCCCAGACTCGGCATTGTTAGCTCCTCGAACAGCTCCCCTAGCTCGCGCAGTCCTAGTAGCAAGTAAGCTCTGGCCAGATGTCCGCCTTCATTTCCTTCAGCAGTCCGGCAGTCTTCGACCCTCTTCAGAAACTTCTTTTCCAATTCTACTATACCTCGCTCCAAACAGACCAATCGTTTGTTGGCGCTGACAGCCATATCCTTCCACTCTTCAATTAGTTTTTGATTGGCTTCTTGTATTTCGCGGTGCTCACTTTCACATTCCTGAATCCTCTTGCGCAGTTGGTTGTACTTGACCTGTGCTTCAGCCTTTTCATCGATGATCCTGTGACCTCGAACAAACCCGGGTTGACCCAGACCATTGTGATTGTCCTCCAGTCAGCCTGAATAGTGTGGGGTACAACCAGCATGGTATCTGTCTGGTTCGATGGTGTCCCTTCCTAAGACAATCTTGCAGTGCCACATATGCTGAGCCCGGCACCTGTACGGACTATCGTCATTCTGGAAGTCAGCCCGGAAGTGACTCGTCTTGTCGACCCTTGGTATAACCTGCTTCCTACCAGCCTGTCTCATAACTCGGAGAGGGACATAAGGGTAGGTTCCCCTCAAACCGATCAGTATCAGAAATGGCGCATCCCTGGATCGAACGATGAATTCTTCAGTAGGGAACCACTCGAACATCCATTGTACCCGATCCTCAGTCAAATTATCAAAGAGTTCGACCCATTCTCTTGCATTCTCCGGTTGGGCGAACATGTTGGGCATGTAATTCATTCGCTTTGGGTGATGAAAGGCGATATGATCGTCCCAGTCCCTTCGATGGATTTCCTGTCGGTACTCACCCTTTTGGAGATGTTCCATGAGCAGAAGTTGCAATAGAAGATTACAACCCTCGAAATGTTTGGCTCCCTGTTGACACCTTTCTAGGGCTCGGTATATCTCTGCAATGATCATTGGCACAAGACTGAATGGTTGTCCGTCAATTCCTTTCATTAAAGTTTTGGTGACCATAGCTAGCCTGGTATGGATTCTTGTTTTCTTCATTGGAAACACTATCATCCCCAAGAAACAGAACATGAAGACAAAGACCCTTCGGTGAATATGCCCCAATGATGTAAGGGCGAACTCGTCAGGATAAGTACGATAAGATTTGTTGTGACCGTACCTCTCGTACAAGTAGTCAATGGGAATGTACGCCTCTTTCAAACATGTCAAGTCTAGATTCTTCTTTAGACCCATCAATTTGAGAAAACCTCTACCCTTGCGGTTTTCCGACATTAACAAACCCGGAGTTTCCCACGGTATACCAGCCAGTCCTCCTATTTCCTCGAGCAGGGGTGTCATCTCAATGTCTCCGAAGCGGAATACAGACCCATCACAATCCCAGAATAGGGTAGCAGCTTCTATGATTTTGTTGTTGGGTTGAATTTCCAAGAGAGAAGGTAGGTTTCCCAGGTATTTCCGGACAAGAGTTTGATCGCTGGAATGAAGATCCTTCTACCAGCTTAGCAGTTTGGGGTGGATGTTGGTGACCATGCCGAATCTAAGGACTTCGTGCCTCATATTTCTGCAAGACAAAAAGGTTAGGCCCTTACCCCTACCAGACTCGACTATTTAATATCAACAATTGGCATAAAAGCATTTTAGTTCTCCAAATAAATGCACAAAACATGGTAGTGTCCGTTTGGGTTTTGGGAAAACCCAGTGGACTTTGGACAAGGCTATCTTAAAGAGTCATTATGCAGACAACATAACTGACTCGGCTAGGTTTGACCATGATGCATGAACAATTAAACAGAGTAGGGTTTCTATGGGGTATTAGACTGGTACCCTTGAGCGGACAACTCAAGAGGGAAAGGCGCGGAACCGTCGACTACACCGTTGATCGACTGGTTTTACCGCAAATATGCCTTTGCCGGATTTTGGTGGTGATAATATCGGAAGGGCGCAACCACTCATTATAAGCGTTGCTATGGTATTTTGTTTGGCACGAGTGGAATATGATGTTGAAAACATGCTTATGCAATAATTAAAACAAGTTGTCACGTATTTTCACGTTCATAAAATAATAATTACAATAATTTAAAACTGTAATAAAGGAATGCAGTAAAGGAAGGCATAACAGAAATAAGAGAAAGAAACAAAAGACAAGTTAGTTTTGTAATAGAAGAAGGAATTAAATGCTTAAAGGGATTAAACAAATAAAGGCATATAAGAAATGTAAAGTCACAGTAATAGCTTGAAATGGTAAAAGCCTAAAAGAATATCCCCAGCAGAGTCGCCATGCTGTCGCGCCCCCTTTTTCTCGCGAAATCGGGTTTATGACATTTGGAAAGACAACTCATTCCCTTTTGGGAATTGGGTTTTGGATTGAAGAGTCGCCACCTAATGATTTAAGTGCATTACGACACTAAGAAAGGGTTTGAGTCAAGTAACCAGAGATTGGGTAAGGGCTTGAAATTATCCCAAGGGGGAGGTATTAGGCACCCCTCAGGATCCTCTAGTGTGGTTCCCGGCCAAACTATTGTTGTGACTTAAATGCAAATAACACATAGGCAAGTAAGAGTTTCAAATAAGAGGGGATTTTCATGTAATGGTCACAAATAAACAAAGTCGGGAAGAACTAAAGAGAGTTGATTTTCTTAGAAGAAATGGTTTTAAAAGATTTAAAAGAAACAAAGAACAAAGGGAAAGGGGGGTCCTAGGTGTATTAATAATATGGATCACCCCACACAACATCCGGTAATCACTCCTCAATGAGGGGCTACACGTGATATTATCGCGTGGTCATCATATCCATATCTACCCTTTCCCACCCCGTTAAGGTATTAAAGCGCGGAATGGTCTCGTTTACCTATTGCATGCTATTACCCGCCCCAATCCTATCAGCCCCGGAGGTACTTTGGACTACTAATCCTAAAGGGAGGAGATATTGGCTTATTTGTGGTTTCAAAAGGAAAAATACTAAGGCGACAGGCAAAACACATATAGCAAATTTAGGGAAAAGCATATAAACAAACAAAGGCTCAAATACACCTCCTTTAAACAGAGAAAAGCAAGAAGTTAGCATGACTTACACATACTGTTTAAGGTCTAATTAAAACTTAAAAGGTTGAGGCAGACTGATTTATTACATAGTTCAGATAAGAAGCCCGAATCAGGCCTGCCAGCTGGTTGTAGCTAATAAAATCTGATTTGGCTTATAAAATTTACCCTATGGTTTGCCTAGGTGTTGGACGAGGGTCCTATAGGCATGATATCTACTGATTTCAGAAATAATAAATTAAACTGAATATGTACTGATTTAAGAAAAAGTTGTCAGTAATTAAAGAAAGGCGAGTTTAAGCAAAAGATCACAAGTTCTGCAATTGGTAAGGCATTATTACTGGTTTTAGACTTATAAGCGAGTGAGGCGATTCAGATTTGGTTAAAGCTCCTATAGGCATGCTTTCTATGCGTTTGTTGACTTTAGAACACTTTTACAGACATAGACAAACGCAGAAATCCTACAAACATGATATCTAGGTATTGTATTTTATATGAACATGATCTCTAATTGCAATTGATTATTTAAGGCCTATAAACATGTTTGCCTAATGAAAGTGGATATGCAAGATTCAGAAATACCTATAGGCATATTTTCTATATGCATATGCAGAATTCAGATTTCGAATAATTGTAAACATGGCATCTATATGAGAGAATGCAGAATCCCTATAGACATGGTATCTATATATGAGAGAATGCAGGATTCCTAAAGGCATGGTATCTATATATGAGAGAATGCAGAAATTCAGAAACTCCTATAGACATGGTATCTATATATGAGAGTGCAGGATTCGTAAAGACATGGTATCTATATATGAGAGAATGCAGGATTCCTAAAGACATGTTATCTACCCTTTGCATACATGGTTACCCCTTCCCTTTTTCACTAGCCATCCCCGAGAGTTTTATTACAAAGTTATCACAGCCCAGAAAAAAGAAGAAGTAAAGAAAATACATCAGAAAAAGTACAACCAACGAGAGCCTCATTCAGACATCCTGTCTGAGGTATGAAGTAAACCAACTCCAAGAGGTCACATTTCAAAGCTTTTCTCTCATTTGGGGTGTGTCAGAGTTCCCTAAGAGTCTCACATGAACTCCAGGCAGTGCTCACACCCAAATGCATTACCATATTAAGACATAGTGCAGTGTGGAAGGGCCAACCCTCAGGTGTCCAAGTTCAGAGTGAACTCAAGGTCCCAAGGTAAGGCTCACAAGAGGGGGGCAGAACTTAGGGACTAAGAGAGAGTGCAAGTGCAGAAGTGGAATTCTGAAAGGGGAAAGGGAAAAGGGAAACAACTTAAATCAGTACACATAAGGGTATAGGGAATGGGGAGTTGCAAGAGGCAAAAGCAGGCTGGTGGGCATACCCAGCAATGGGAGATGCTGGCACACCCTTAGGCCTGTTAACACATATTGTTTAGAGGTTAAGATCCCCATGGATCAAACTTAATTCATGGGCAACCACTTACATTGCCATGCCTCAAGTCATAACTCAAAACACATAGGGGTAATAGGGGGTAGGGATTCATTACAAACAAACAGAAAAGAATCAACATGCTAGTTTAAATATTTAACTCTGCAGCAGCAGTAAAGTAGACATGGATACAAAAGCTGTAAATAAACACATTGTGATGATGCTGAAGCTTAAATTAGGACATACCAGTTTCAAAGAAACAAATAAAGAAAAAGCAGTAGGTCTTGTGAACAGGCCACAGTGCAGGCAAAGAGAGAATACTATTATGAGTAAGTATGAGTTCAGAAGAGGTTGTGAATTGTGAAGTGAAGGATTGTAAATCGTGTGTGCTGTGTGTTAAAGAGTCGTGCATTTATAGTGTTGAAAACCAGGCAGGAATAAGGTAAGAAAATAGTTAAGGAACTGATTGTCAATTAAGAATCAATTACACAAGACTTCCCTTTAATTAAGGGATTCGGATTCAAACGGGTAAAACAATTTAAGGAAAGAAATTGAATAAGCCTTTGCGCAAAGCATGTAATTAAGGGAAAATACATAAAAGGTTATTTAAGGACATGGTTTTGAAGTACACGGTTGTACAAATAAGGTAAGAAAATCAATTAACAACCAGTAAATCAAAAAATCAAGGATCTTGTAATTACTGACCCATGAATGAACCAAGTCGCAAAAGCTGAGAAGGGTTTTAACTTAGGTCGAGTCACAGAGAGAATCAGCAAACAAGGAAAGAAAAATCAATCAGACCTACTCAAAAGGAAGTCTGAACTAATCACAAATTTGAAAACCATTTTAGAGGGAAATTCATTGAATATAAAGAGCATATAGACATGTCAAGCATGAAAGAAGATGTTGTGTTATTGTAAAAATCAGTAGAAAATAGACCACAGAAGCATAGTTGTCACATAGGTCAGCAAAAGTAGATGAGGAGTATCGTTTAGCAACATACAAAGGATCCGATGTACAGTTCTCTGAAGAGTTTAGCAAAAGCTGGAATCATGGGAAAAACAAGTGTTTTGAAACTCATTTCAGAGACTCGAAATAGGTTCAGAGGTCTCAGAAAGAACTGAAACCTCTACCATGTTCCTCTCAGCAACTGACACTCGTGAGAAACATGATAGAAAGGCAACATGCAGAGCACAGTAGAAGAGCTCAAAGAAAAATAGAGTAGAAGAAACTAACACGAAACAAAAAAAAAATGGAAAAAATGATAAGATCAGTAGCAGAAACATGCTGAGAAGTTTAATAAGGAAACTTAAGAACATAGTAATGGAAATATAGTAGGAGTAACATATCAGAACACAGTAGTGAAGATATAGTGGAGAAAGCATACGAAAACACAGTATACGAAAATGCAGCAGAAGAAGCATGTAAGAACATGGTAGGAGAAAATATAAGAACATAGTAGAGGCAAATACACACAAAAGAAAAGAGAAACATTTAAAACTTTTCAGAAAACCCTAGATCGGAAAAGAAATGGTTTTAAAAGTAATTTTTGCAAGAAAAACCAGGGAAATCGTTTGAAAACTTTTAGGGAAAGCATAGATACACAACGGATCTAAAGGAATCGGAGAAAACCTCGAAGGGTTAGGGTTTCAGAAGAACCCTAGAAATGAGAAAGGCTTTGAAAGGTCACCGATCTAAGTCGGAGAGGTCAAAGGCAGGCTCGAGCAACCATGATGCGCCGGAGCAACGCCGGAGATGACCGTGGAACTCGAATCGAACGAAGCCTGGACCAAACTTCGTCGTGGTCAGGCCTTGAATCTTCAAGGACCAGGCATGTAGGAGCAATAGGAGGTGGGCATAGGGCCTCCATAACCTTGGAAGCCATGGATTCTGGTGGCTTTCAGGGCGGAGATGGTGGCTAGGGTTTGAGAAGATTCGAGAGAGATTGAGAGACTGGAGGGTTCAGAGGCGGCTGGTAGGTGAAAGTGATTAGGGTTTTGGGGGGTAAGGGTAAATTAAAAAGGAAAGACTAAAACGTGGCCGTTGATCATTTTGATCAACGGCCTGGATTAAACGGGGGATTCAGACGGGTTATGTCACGACCCGGATTTTTCCCACCATCGGGCGTCGTGATGGCGCCTGCTAACGGAGCTAGGCCAGCCATACATTAAACATTCGCTATTCAACCTCAACAATATAATATACTAACAACAGTTAAAGAAATGCGGAAGACTTTAAGTTTAACAAAAGATATAAAAATGCGAAAGTTTGAAACACATCCCTACCCAAAATCTGGTGTCACTAGCTCACGGACTACTATAGAATACTACAACAATTCTGAATGAAAGAAATACACAAGTCTGTTTCGGTACAATGAAAACAAACTGAAATAAGGAAAGGGACTTCGGCCTGCGAACGCCAGCTAGGCTACCTCGAGAGTCCCTGGACTGAAGATAGCTCCCGGATAAGAATCCTACTGCTGCTGTCCAAAAGCTGCTTCTGGATCTGTGCACAAAGAAATGCACAGAGTGTAGGATCAGCACAACCAACCCCATGTGCTGGTAAGTGTCTGGCCTAACCCCGGCGAAGTAGTGACGAGGCTAGACAGGACTACCAAACCAACCTGTACAATTTTTATATACAAATATGCAATAAAAGGAAAGAAAATACCGAAACTAAACAGTTAAAAGGGAGGGAAACATGATATGGGGAGAGTACAATTTGGATATAAAGTTCATCAGCGTAATT
>NC_031995.1:112802661-113055679 GCF_001879085.1 Nicotiana attenuata | reverse complement strand
AAGAACACCATAAATGCTTCTCAACAAATAATAAATACAAGTGCAATCAATTAATCGAGTCCTTAAAATATAAATATTTCACCTATAAATCCTTCAAGTAATAATTTCTAAGATAATATGCTTCTCAATAAATATATTTCGAATATATTCCTTCAAATATGTATCTTCCAAGTAAGCATCTTTCGAATATTATTCTTTCAAGTAAAGGTCACCTTGTGACGCCTCATTTCATAATCATAGATAATATAGGTATCAACCCACTTTCATATTTTCACGGCACCTCGTGCCCATATTTATATCTCAACCGCACGTACAACTCACGTGCCATTAAATAAAACCATAATATTTTCCCCGGCACCTTGTGCCCACATATTTCTATCTCACATTGCACAACAATATTCTCATGTTACTCAGTTCATAGGTTCCATAATCCAATACAATTAAGAACGTTCAAGGAGCCTCATTCCCTTAATATAAAGTAGAGTACAACTTCCGACCCAATTAGCAAATCAACAAGAAAAGATGAAGTTATTTTTTTTTTTCGAAATCATTTGATAAAGAAAATATCCTTTTCAATTAAAGTACAATATCGAATGAATTGTTACCTTTAATACGAGAATCAATAAATCAAAACATAGAAGAAATTCCTTTTTAAGTAAAGTACAACCTCAAACTTTTTAAGGAAAATTTAGCTGAGAAATCAATTGAGTTAAAAATGTAACAATTGTTGAAATTTGAAGTATTGAACATAAAAATAAATAAGGCGATGTATTGTAAACACTGTGGATTCCAACATAAAGGATCACAACAGTAAAGGGATCTAAACAGTTAATACACAGAAAGTGCACGGCATCACCCTTCGTGCTTTAACACTCTCTCATCAAAACAATACACGGCATCACCCTTCGTGCTTTACACTCTTCCTCACCCAAGCAACAAACACAAGGACAATAGGGTAAGGGAATCTATAACATCGAAATAAAATCAAGTAACAACAGAAAATCAGTAAATAAACGTAAAGGACAACATAACTCAAGTAGAATCAGGAAAAATTAAGGACAAGTGCACGGCATCACCCTTCGTGCTTTTACTCTCGTCCTCACCGTAAGAATCAATATAAACTGCACGGGATCACCCTTCGTGCTTTTACTCTCATCCTCACCATAAAATCAATATAATCGGCACGGAATTGTACATCGTGCGGCACAGCATCACCCTTCATGCTTTACACTTTTCCTCACAAAATCATACACGGCATCACCCTTCGTGCTTTACACTCTTTCCTCACAAAAATAATGCACGGCATCACACTTCGTGCTTTAACTCTCTTCCTCACCCAAACAACAATCACAAACAATAGGGCAAGAGAAAATAAATGAAATCACAATAAAATCCCGGCAAGGGAACAGTAGTACCACAATCAAATCCCGGCAAGGGAAACAACATCAAAATAATAACATCCCGGCAAGGGAGACAATATCATGATTCTCTCTCTCCTTTCTTATTTCACGTTTACTTCACAACTCAATTCACAACTTGAGCCAATGCTCTACAATGTTCAACGGTTCAATTCTCAACTTGAGCCAATGCTCTATAATGTTCAACAATTTAATTCTCAACTTGAGCCAATGCTCTACAATGTTCAACAATTCAATTCTCAACTTGAGCCAACGCTCTACCATGTTCAATTAACAATAATACTTCGACAAGTCATATTCCTCAATAGAAATTATCATATAGAGCATAAACAATACGAAACAGGGTCACATTAATCAAAGTATAAGACGCACGGGCATGCTTGACACCAACGTATAGATACTCGTCACCATGCCTATACATCGTACTCAACAAATAATACATAACAAATAGGACACAACTCCTAATCCCTCAAGCTAAGGTTAGACCAAACACTTACCTCGGTTTGCAACCAATTCAAAATTCCAAAAATCCTTTGCCTCGCGAATTCGTCCGAAGCTTCAAATCTAGTCATAATTATTCAATATATTCAATATAAATCGTACGAATTAATTCCATATGAAATTACTAATATTTCGGGTAAAATTCGAAATATATTTTAAAATTCAACAGTGGGACCCGCATCATGAATCCCGGAAGAACTTACGAAATCCGAATACTCGTTCCGATACGAGTTCAACCATACAAAAATTATCGAATTCCGACATCGGATTGCCTTTCAAATCCTCAATTAAAGTTTTGAAGTTTCTACCATTTTTTTAACCCAATCTTTACCTATTTGAACTCAACAATCTTCCCATAACCTTATTATTACAAAAATGTATAACTAATACTCAAACATCCATGAATCATCTTACTAATTACCCATTTCTAGTTAGATTTCGAAATTGAAGAATTGGGGAAAAAGAAATTCTTACCTCTTTGATGAAGATCTTGAGGGATTTCAAGGTTTGGACAAGATTTTGATGAACCAGAACACTTATGCTTCTTTATCTCTCTAAAAACGCTCTCCCATCTCTCTAAAACACCAGAAAATACCCAAAAATATGAACCCTAAACGAGTTAAATGAAATAGGGGTCGGGTCAGAAAAACCCGTTTTTGTACAGCCGCGCTGCATGGGGCGCCGCAGGGGACGGAGTGGTAATGAAAATGTGTTTAGAAACGAAACTGAAGGTGCTCTGATAATTTACACAGCCGCGCCGCATGGGGCGGCGCATGGTGCGGCGCGGTAGTGTAAAATTCTGCGCTGCTTTTGGTAATTTGGTCATAACTTCTGGTAGGAGTGTCCAAATGACGAACGGTTTGAAGCGTTAGAAACTAGACTTGAAGATATTTCATTTGATATGTTATGAATCATATAAAACCTTATGTATATGTATATATGCTCGTCCAAAGTGAGGTCTAGTGCGTACTCATTTGCAACTTTAGTCTATTATGAAATTTTCCAACTTGGCTTAGATTTAGGACTTTCCTTAGACCCCATATATCTTGTAGTAAACCTCGTAAACTTGCTATAATATCCAATTGGTATCCATCATAGTAATAGACCTCTTCCACATATAAAATAATATAATTAGAACAGGTCAACTTTCTTACTTCGCCAAAACGCGCCGAATTGTCCTATGGACTTCCAAACCCAATTTCGGACACACGTCTAAGTCCGAAATCACCATAAGAAGCTATTGACATCATTAAAATTCCAATTTGGGGTCGTTTGCTCAAAAGTCAACTCTCCGGTCAACTCTTTCCATTTGAGCTTCAAAAATAAGATTTTGATTTTTCTTATTTAACTCCGAATCTTACGAAAATCAAACTTGACTATACATGCGAGTCATAATGTGTATTACGAAGCTTCTCGGGGTCTTGAGCCGTTGAACGAGATGCAAATTCTTAAAACAAAAATTCGGGTCGTTACATCCTCCACCTCTTAAACAAATGTTCATCCTCGAACGTGCTAAGATTATTCTGAGGTTACCAAATTAATGTTTCTACTTTTACACATATACTCGTGGTTGATCCCACATTACCATATTCAAAATAAGTTCGACAATTCCATTTCAATTGAGGCTATTTCTCTTACCCATATTTGTAAACTTTAAGACCAAATTTCTTACACTTCGAACATTTTCAAAAAGGTCCGATTTTGACATCATCACACGATCTTAGTCTCACCTGGCTATAGCAACTCGTGCCTACGTAGGCATCAACTTTTTAATAGTGCTTAACGGTTGTTACAAGTATAGAGACGACTCTAAGAGTGAAAAGGTTTTCTGAAATAGAAACTAGTTTGGTAGTGAAAAACAGTTTGAGAAGAGTACCAAAACATTTTTTTTTGAAAAAAAAACAATCAATTGGTCATAAAACATCCAGATTCAGAAACACTCAACAAACAGATCTCATACAGGGATAAAGGGATTGGGGACACATAAGAGTCACATTGAGGGGTACATGGATAGGATATAGAGTAAACATACAGACAACAACTTCATAAAACACTTAGAGTCTTAGAGACTTAGCAGGTTAGTCATGGACAGTAAACAGTTAAGACATAGATCACAGATGTAATATAGAAAGCAGGACCTGTCTTGAACAGTATTAAATATACAGGCAGGGTCAATCACATACATCAAATAACCAACATGATCACATAGTTAAGGGATTAAATAGATATTCACAAACAGGCTGGTTAAGTATCAGATAACTAGGTGAAGTGTAGACATGCTAATCATACATTGAACAGGACATAATTTAGACATGCTAAGCAAAGAAGTAAACAGGAAGACAGGTTGAATTCATAGTCAATGAACTAGTGCAGGAATGAAACACATAGGGTTTGGGTTTAAAATTTAACTAGAGACATACCAGTTGAAGAAAAGAGCGCAGAATATAAAGCAGGTGTAGTTCCAATATCTAGCCTTGGCTTTCAGCCGGCTAGACCAAGAGTTATCACAAGTAGCAGAGAAAAAGGAGTTTGAGTGTGAGTGTGTGTTCTTTTTAACTTGTGTCCCTTCGTTAAGAAGTTAAATAAGAGAGTTTATATAGCAGTTCAAGAGTAGAGCAAATAAGGTAAAGGAATCAATAGTCAGCAATTAAGGGATCACAGAATCAATCACACAAAGAGGTTCAGCAAAGTCTTCCCCTTAATTAAGGGCAATTAGCCAACGATAATGACCGGAACTAATTAAGGCAAGAGGTTCAAATCAGGCTAAATAAAGGAGTAAAGAATCAGAGGTCTAATTAAGGAAAAGGAGTTCAAATCAAACCAAATAAGGAACTTCAAAATAAAATAATTAGGGGTTTAATTAAGGGAAGAATCATGTAAAGGAATCAGTAAATATACAGCAATCAAATAAGGCAAGAACAACTAATTAGGGTCGCAATCGTAGAAACTGGCAAGACTTAGGAGTACAGATTCTTAACAGAACAAATCAATCAACTAGATTAACAATAATTCTGGAAAGAATATATCGATTCCCATAAATAAAGTAGACTAAGTAAAACTTTATAAACACAGAGAAGTTAACCGGAAAATTGATTCAAAAACCCTAATAGAGATTAGTTAAGGCAAAAATCACAAAGCAATGCATTTGACAAAGGAAAATCGTGTAGGTCAAAGATACAGAGTGAATCAATACAACTGGTAACATTGAAAACTCAGAATCGAAGCAAAAATCAGAAAATCAGAGTTTCACATAAATCAACTAGGGTTTAAGCAACCTTTGCGTAAATCAGTCAAGAACACTAAAGGATAATCGATTAAACATTTAAAAATCAGAAAGACCTTGAGAAAATGACTTATAATAAACCCTAGTTTAGGAAAAAACGGGAAATCAGTTGAAAACCAGAAAACTTTCAAGGAAAACATGTGAAATATTTTTGATTCATCTCAGATTTCTACAGATCTGAGAAGACCGGAGACCAAAAATTAGGGTTTTTAGAAGGTGCAATAGAGACGAGAACATAGGCTTAGAAAACCATGGATTCGTAGCAAAATAAGAAAGGTTTCTTACTCATGGTCGAGCAAACGACCTGAAATAGGCAAAGAAATCAAAGGTGCAAACCAGACCGCCTAGGTCCCTTGAGATCTTCTCAAGGATCTAAGAAACTGAAGAACCATAGCACGTAGGAGGCCAGTATAGGCCTGAGATGGCAAAGAAACATCATAGAACGGAGGGCTAAGCCGGTGATGGTGCCTGAGGATTAGGGTTTAGGTCTTAGAGAGAACGGAGAGGAGAGGATTCGAGGGCGACTGTATGGAGAAAATGATTTAGGGTTGGGGGTCATTAGGATTAAAAAAGGAAAGGAGGAACGATGGCCGTTGATCTCTGTGATCAACGGCCAGGATTAGAGGGGTTTGGGGCCGGGTAGAGGTCTCTAGGTTTGGGCTGGGGTGGATTTGGGCGTAGTCTTAGTGGGTTAGGTCCGAAAATTAGAGAAATTAAAAGGCTATTTGTTAAATACCCAAATAATTGATCATTTTGTTATCAATATTCCTATAAAACAACAATAAAGCATGGTATTATTAAGGTGTAAATATCATATCTATAGCCTAATATCAACACCACACACTTAAATCATTGCTAGTCCTCGAGCAATCCACCATACTCTATCAAAGTTNTATGAAAAAATATCAATTGATGCTAATGTATAGTTTTGAAAGTATATATGCATTTTAAAATATTATAGGGAAAAATTGGGTATCAACACTTATAATTCAAAATCCACAATCATGTCCACTTCTTAAAAACCCTAAGGGGTCGTTATATTGGGAAACACGTTATCTCATGATTAACTATCTCAAGATTAGTTATCTCGGGATTAGTTATCTTAATCCCCATGGAGATAAAAAAATATTACAATCTCGAGATAACTAATTTCATGATTAGTTATACCACGATTTTATCCCAACCAAACGTGAGATAAACTCATCTCAAATTTAATTCTGCATTTAATTATCCCTCATCACCACCATATTTTTTCTACCATTTAGAACTCGTTTGTTACGGGGGATAAAGGATAATTAATTTCTGGATTAAATTTGAGATGAGTTTATCCCACATTTGGTTGAGATAAAATCGTGGTATAACTAATCTCGGAATTAGTTATTCCGGGATTATAATATTGTTTTATCCCTATGGGAGGGTGGGACAACTAATCCCTGGATAATTAATCATGAGATAATTTGTTTCCCAACCAAACGACTTCAACTCTTCCTATCTCATTCCTATGTTGTCACGACCCAAAATCCACTAAGGGTCGTGATGGCGCCGGATACTGTAGACATGTAATTTTTTACCCTCCCCAAGATTTTACACATTTTAGCGTAAATATTTAGTTTAGGTTTAGTATCGCTCTCTTTTACTTTATTTTGTCACAAAAATAAAAATTACAAAAATATTTTCTCTTATTTAGCTAATTAATATTTTTATCTAGTTACTTTTAATTTGTCTACCTTACATAAAAATAAAAAATACAAAAATAGTTCCAGGAATATTATCTTAATTTACAATCATTTTTCCATTTTTTATCTTTTAGTATGATATTTAAAAAATACCAAAAATAGGTTTGTTTTAACGGATAGTTTTATTTTAATAGTTATTTTACTTAAGTAGGATTAATTAGTAAATGGTGTAGTATTCTTGGTCTTGTTTTAGAAGAAAGAGTATGAAATTTGGGGCTAATTTTGTTAGGTCTTAATTGAAAAGGCCCAATTTTGGATAGCCCAAAACATTGAGCCCATACCCATTCCACATTTGACCTAACCCAATTCCTACCCCCTATAAAATAATACCTAATTCCTAAATCAAAAGACCTAGACCTAGCTAAGAAAAGATCCCTACACAAAAGAGGAACGGCAGATCGGCACAAAAGAAAAGACCACAAAATTCAGTGATTTTTCCACTCCAAAAACACACACACACTCACGTCGACACTCAGAAGAAGTGGTTACCAAACGGCTCAGACCATTGCACGTTTTTCTCTCTGAGACTCAGTTCCTCTTAACTGAAATCAATCAAAATACACAGCAGCATTTCGCCAACAATGCTTCAATTTTGTACAAGCACAAGATTATAGTTTTTGGAGGCTTGTATGACACTCTTAGAGAAGTGAGGTAATACAATGATCTGCATGTATTTGATCTTGATCCGTATAAGTGGCAAGAGATAAAACCTACACCTGGATGCATTTGGCCCAGTGCTTGAAGTGGTTTTCAGTTTTTTGCTTATCAAGATGAGTTTGCCAACCTCCTTGTTCAGCAAATAGTTCCTTTCTTTCCTTTTCTACACTCTTGGGGTGGAGCTATTTACATCCTTGGCCCGAAATAGTCGTGGTTTTCAGCAAGACGTATTGTCCGTTCCCGTCTTCATCGGTCAAGCGAGGTTTCCATGTCGAGGTTCCATGTTGCAATTTCGGTATTTCAGTCCAAGGATTGTTGCTTTGTTTAGCCCAATTGACTTGCAATTTTCAGCTTTGTTCATCAATAAAAGGTCCATTTCTCAATTTTCTTTCTCATTTCATTGTGTTATGATAGCTCAGTGCGCGTGTTGGTTGATTTGTGATTTTACGTTGTTTGAGTAATATGTCTTAGTTTTCATTTAATTTGTTTTAATTAGTTTTTATTTCGATTGTGATGTATGTAGTCTTGGTTTTTGAATAAATGCTTTTAATTGGGTAGATGGAAAATTAGAGTTGTTTCTTTCTTGGCAAGGAAAAAAGTAGGCCATGAGTGGTGTTAAGTTAGAAGAGTGTATAACTCTTTGGCCTCACAATAATCTCAAATTAGCTTTAGAAAATACTTACGAACAATCGTAGCTTGCTTTAGGCGCGATGTAATACATCATCGTGATTGTGTACACGTTCGCGTGACATAATTACGATCCTAAAAATAAAATCGGAGTATGCGTTCGCGCAACTTTGACCAAAAATTTCTTAATGATAATGAAGCGTTATTAATTGTAGACACGTACGCGTGACATGATTTTTGACGCGCCAAAACAAATGGGTACACGTACGCGTGACCTATTTTTTTTAAAAGATAATTTCCTAATAAAAGAGGTGAATGCACACAGGTTCTTAAATAAGTAATTAGACAATTTAATAAGCCATGTATATAATTAAAGCGACCATGCTAAAATCACGGAACCCGAGAATGCCTAACACCTTCTCCCGGGTTAACAGAATTCCTTACCCGGTCTTCTGTGTTCGCAGACCGTAAATAGAGTCAAACTTCCTCGATTCGGAATTTTAAACCGGTGACTTGGGACACCATGAATTGTCCCAACTGGCGACTCTGAACTTAAATAAATAATCCCGTTTCGGTTTTGTCACTTTAATTGAAAAAATTCCCTTATACCCCTTTTTGGGTAAAAAAGGAGGTGTGACAGCTCTGGCGACTCTGCTAAGGAAAAGAACCCAAAACTTCTGGTTCAGGGTTCAGAATTCGAGCTTGTTAATATGATCTATGCTTGGCTTTATTGTTTGTCGATATTACTGTATTTGTGGACCTAATGTGCTAATTGCCGCTTACTTACTGCTTTGATATTATTTGAATTGTATTAAAATGTGTTCTTACGCCTCCCTTTTGAGTCTTCTGAAAATATGGTGCACACGTACGCGTGGCCCACTTTTTTGTTAGAATTCATACCGAATAGAACGAGGCTTGGGTCAGCAACAAGGCCGGGTAGACTTTTGTGCTCCCGATACTTTGCCCCCACCTCGGCTCGAGTTGTCCGTTCGGTAAGCCAGGTCTAGAACACAACCCCAGGATAAACCTAGAATAACCTAGCCTCATGCCGGATCCCTAGTAGGAACGTTTGTTTGCATTACGTGCATTTGACTTAGGGGACTCAACACAAGGGTTGGGTCCGTCTAGGACAGGTATACCCGAAAATAAAATACCATCCTGATGCATCTTACGTGCTATTTGTACATTTATTTGTTTCGGCTTGCATATTGACTGGCTTCTAGAATAGGGAAAGAAAAGAAAACACAAAGAAAAAATAGAAAGAAACAGAGAGTGAGAGGTAGGTATTTGAAATATCCTGAAACTCTGTCGAAAAAAAAGTAGTAAAAGAAAATTCATTTCAAAATAAGTCATATTTTCCTGTTGCGTCAAAACTGACCGAACTACACGGTCTGATTCTCACCGAATATGAGATACGTAGGCAAACCTCATCGGTTCCGGCCCACAATTTTCAAAAAATCCAAAAATATTTTCCTTTACTTCCTTCTTTAGAAAGTCTTTCTTTTAGACCCCAATTTTTAAAAAAAATTCCAAAAATATTTTCTTTTAATTTCTTCTCAAAATTCAAAAATATTTTCATTCACCTTTCGAAAATTGAAAAGAAAATTCAAGATTCAAAAATAATTTCTTTTTTCTTTAGAAGTCTTTCTTTCATAAATTCAAAATAAAAGTCCAAAAATCAAAAATATTTCTTTTTTCTTTAGTAGTTTTCTTTCGAAATTCAAAAAAAAAAAAAATCGAAATCGAAAAATATTTTCTTTCTTTTTTATTAGTCTTTCTTTCGAAAAAAGTCCAAAATCCAAAAGGAGTTATTTTATTTGCTTTATTCCTAATCTTCCCGAACTACGCAAGATCTGATTCATGTTCCCACATGATACGTAGGCAACCCACATCAGGTTCGATCAACCATTAAAAAGAAAAATGAAAAAAATGAAAAAAATGAAAAACAAAATTGAAAAAATGATGACAATAATAAGGACTGACTGAGTCCATTCTAACGTGTCTATTGTTTTGAATTGTGAAGAAAGTTTGAGGTGGTCGGTTTGTGGTAAGCGGTTAACACAAGATCCAAGGAAAAATGATAACCGACATTGAAGCTGTTGCGAGTGCTCAAGAGACTCAAGGTCAGAGGGTTCAACAAAAGTCTACTGTGGTTGAGGAAAATAGAATACTGAAACAACAAATGACCAAAATGTGTCAAGCATGGGCCAATGGCCAAGGACAGCCTTGTCATGAGTCACAATTTGCTACCCAGCAAGAGCAGTACCACTCGTACTTGTTTGATCTTCCTGCAAACATTGAGAAGCCTGCCTGAAAGATGGCACAGGAAGAAATGACCCAAAGAGTGAAAAGCTTAGAACAACGGTTGAAAAACATGCAAGGTTGGCAGGTCAGAAGAGTATTGCCTTCAAGGATCTATGTATGTTCCCCAATGTCCACTTGCCGCCTGGTTTCAAGACTCCCAAATTTGAAAAGTATCACGGACATGGAGACCCCATAGCCCACCTAAAAAGGTATTGCAATAAACTAAGAGGTGCAGGAAGAAATGAAGAATTGCTAATAGCTTATTTTGGGGAAAGCCTTAAGGGAGTAGCCTTCGAATGGTTTATGGATCAAGACACATCTCGCTGGTACGTCTGGGATGACATGGCACAGGCCTTTGTCAAACAGTTCCAATACAACATTGAC
Organism: Nicotiana attenuata; assembly: GCF_001879085.1. Taxonomy (NCBI): domain Eukaryota; kingdom Viridiplantae; phylum Streptophyta; class Magnoliopsida; order Solanales; family Solanaceae; genus Nicotiana; species Nicotiana attenuata. Next base: position 113,044,769 of record NC_031995.1, on the reverse strand, counting down.
ATCGCCCCAGACCGCAATTCCCTTTCAAACTTGAAGAAGAAACTAACTGAAAGTTTCAGGGAATATGCCATTAAATGGAGAGAGCAAGCAACTAGAGTTAAGCTACCCGTGGATGACCACGAGCTAATCACTGTCTTTCTTCAGGCTCAAGAGCCAGATTATTTTCAAAACATGATGTCCGCAGTGGGTAAATCCTTCTCCGAAGCAATCAAAATGGGGGAAATGGTTGAGAATGGTCTTACGACAGGCAGAATTATAAGTCAAGCAGTTCTCAAAGCCGCAACTCAGGCTGTCCAGATTGAATCTGATAATTTTAGTGACACGAATGAGAAGGATGAAGAAATCATGATGACATCAGGGTCGAGAAGGGGTCCTAGGAGAGCATCTCGAAGGTATGACCAACCTCGTCTGTTTTTCGATGATGCTCCTGAGCACTACTATCCACCTCAGAACTCACAATACTCTGTTGCTCCACCTCAGTATGTTGTCCAGCCATCAAAACACCCCAGAAGGCGAGCACGAGCATCACAAAATCTCCACCAGCCTCCATAAAATTTTCAAGTGCCCTATAATCCACATCCAAGCCAGGGGTATAGAGGGGAACAAAGGTTGAAAGATAATTTTACACCAATAGGAGAAACCTATGCAAGCTTATTTGAGAAGTTAAAGCATTATGACATGATTGCACCCATTCCTCCAAATCATGTGGACCCACGTGCAAGAAGATTTGACCCTTCTAAAAGGTGTGAATATGTAACGACCCGACCGGTCATTTTGAGCTTTTGCACTTTGATCGCCAGTTCCCGGGCATGACTTGCCCCGTGTAATGTACTATGACTGATGTAGATCGTTGGTTTTGGTTTTCAGGAGAATCGGGATGAATTTGAAGGAACAGTCTCAGTTGAAACTTCGAATTTGAAAGGTTTGACCAAGGGTTGACTTATTTGTATATGAGCTCGGATCGGAGTTTCTATGATTTGGTTAGCTTCATTAGGTGATTTGTGACTTAGGAGCGTGATCGGAATTGGTTTTGGAGGTCCGGTGTAGAATTAGGCTTGAATTGGCAAAGTTAGTATTTTGGCGATTTCCGGTTAATAGGTGATCCGAGGGTCGGAATGGAATTCCGAGAGTTGCAGTAGCTTGGTTAGGTGATTTGGGATGTGTTTGCAAAATTTCAGGTCATTCGGACGTGGTTTGGTTGGATTTTTGATCAAAAACGGAATTTGGAAGTTCTTGAAATTCTTAGGCTTGGATCCGATGCAAATTTGGTGTTTTAATGTTGTTTTGAGCGTTCCGAAGGTTGGAACAAGTTTGAATAATGTTATGGGATATGTTGGCGTGTTTGGTTGAGGTCTCGAGGGCCTCGGGTGTGTTTCGGATCATTTCGGGCTGTTTTGCAATAGCTGAAGCTGGTATCTGGTATTGTTCTTCGCGTCCGCGAGGGTCCCCTCGCGTTCGCGAAGAAGGATTTGGCTTCTGGGATTTTGTTCTTCGCGTTCGCGAAGAGAGACTCGCGTTCGCGAAGAAGAAGAAATTCTGTTGCGCAGGTCTTACTTCGGAGGCTCGTATCTCTCAATCTACAATGAATTTTGAGATGATTCAAAAACGAAAGTTGTAGCTCTTTGAATTTAGTTTCCAGAAACATATTATAATAGTTATTTGGACATCTGCAGCAAATGTTATTGCCATTATACTAGAGGCTATCCGAGAAGAGTTTGAAAAATGACTTTTGGAAATTTTGTTCTTCGCGAACGCGAGAGGAGGACCGCGAACGCGAAGAACAAATCCCTGGGCAGCAGAATAAAGTCCAAACTCGTCTCACTCTTCCATTTTTGGACCAAGGGAGCTCGGGTGAGGCGATTTTTCGAGAGATTTTCAAGAAAAACATCGGGGTAAGTGTTCTTAACTCAATTTTGGTTAGATTACCCGAATCCATTGTTATTTTTAACATGTAATTAGTGATTTTAAGTTGGAAAAGTTTGAAAACCCTCTTGGATATATTTGAGGATTTGAGGGTCGAAATGTTATCGGAAATTAGTACTTTTGGTATGTATAAACTCGTGAGGAGATAAGGAACCCGTTGATGTGAAAATTTTTGAGTTTCGAGAAGTGGGCCCGGGGCTCGGGTTTTGCCAATTTCGAGATTTTTAATATTTCGATTGGGTATTGTCCCATTGGCATATTGTGACGTATTCGTTATGGTTTTGGATAGATTCGACGGCGTGGAGGCCGATTTGAGGGGCAAAGGCGTTGCGAGTTAGAGATTTCGCCGGTTCGAGGTGAGTAATGATTGTAAATGATATCCTGAGGGTTTGAAACCCCGGATTGCACACCGTAGTGCTATATTGAGGTGACTTGCACGCCGGATATCGAGCGTGGGGTAGAGCACCGTTGGGGATTGTGACTTGGTCCGTCCCGATTGATGATTTTACCGTGTATTTGACTGAAACTTATTTGTTATTATCATGATTTGGGCTGATTGCCATATTTGGGCTTCGTGCCAATTATCTGAACCCTTCGGGGATTTTTATCACAGTTTCCTCACTATTTTGATATACTACTTGAACTCAGTCCTGTTGATTATACTGTTTTACAAACTCAGCCGCTTTAATTGAACTCTGAGACTTAAATGATATTTCCACTGTTGTTTGGGCTGAGCACTACTATTTTATTTATGCCCGAGGGGCTTATGATGTTTTCTGGACCGAGTGAGGCCGAGGGCCATGTGTGAGGATATGTTGAGTGATGTGAGGAGGCTTCCAGGCCTTGTGAGTGATGTGAGGAGGCTTTCAGGCCTCGTGAGTGATGTGAGGAGGCTTTCAGGCCTTGTGAGTGATGTAAGGAGGCTTTCAGGCCTTGTGAGTGATGTGAGAAGGCTTTCAGGCCTTATGTTATATGCCACGAGGTGGCTTGATATTGCGCTTGGGCCGTAAGGGGCCCCTCCCGGAGTCTGCACACCCCCAGTGAGCACCCTCGACGATATATGGATCGGGCTGCACGCCGCAGCGAGATGTGGATCGGGCTGCACGCCGCAGCGGTTACTATATGATACTGTTCTGAAAGTGATATGAGAGAGAGAGCCTGAGGGGCTGAGAGTGTTTCTGAGAGTGAGCCCGAGGGGCTGGTACAGTTTTGAGATATTGCCCGAGGGGCGAACTTTTATGTGCTCATCTTGCATAATTACTTGCCTTTTTACCTGTTATACTGCGGTATTGGCTGTTTGGAGGCAGAGCTGTAGTAGTCTAGCGAGGTGTCTGCCAGCGTTCGCAGCACCGTTTCTTTCTATGTTATTCATTATTCCTGTTCAGTGTATTTCTAGACTTGTAAATGCAATTACATTTTTATAGATGCTCGTGACTTGTGACACCCCGATTAGGGCTATGTTGGGTTGTATTTCCGCTAATTAATACTATTAAGTCATATTTAAGTTGTTTAATTATGTTTAACTACTTTTGAAAAGACGAGTTGGGTTAGTTGGCTGGCCTCGTCTTCACGAGAGGCGCCATCACGACCAGTGCGGGGTTTGGGTCGTGAAAAGTTGGTATCAGAGCCTAGGTTACTAGGTCTCACGAGTCATGAGCAGGTTTAGTAGAGTCTTGCGGATCGGTACGGAGACGTCTCTATCTATCCTCGAGAGGCTGCAGAACCTTTAGGAAAACATCACATTCTTGAATTCTTATCGTGCGTCCTTGATTCAGCTTGAAAAGAAACTCTTGAAATTCCTTCCACGCGTTCGTATGCGCGTATGGGCGCTCAGTATCTGATGTGCCTTGATGGCTTGTGATTTCCCTGATCGAGGGGCGAGATGTGATCTCTGTGAGTTTGATCTTGGGCCAGTCTGGAGGACTTGAGGCCGGATCTTTGCCTATGGCTTGAGCACCGAGGTACTGATTGCGTGAGCAAGTGTTTTGAACTTATACGTTCGGTAGTGCCCTATTGGTAGAATTAATGACAGAATAGCTATGTGATGAGTATGTTATGACTGCGAAATGTATTCATATGATTTGGAAACGACGAGAAGGGTCTGTTGGAAGATAGGAGAACTATTAGGTACTTGATTTTCAGTTCGATTGAAGGTATAGCTCCGAGTTATGGGTGTGAAGAATCTTTTCGTGTCTCCTAGTTGGGAGTGAAGTAAATTTTATGTTGCGGTATGAGTTCAGACTCAGGAAGACTAAGTGATTGCGGACAGTTTATGACGGTGGAAGGTATACAGAAATGTTATATTGAGGCAAAGCAGGTGGGTTATCTCCTGCGGAGTGATCTGAAGTGGTGTGATCCCTATGTGTATGTTAGAAGATCTCATGTGTAATTGAAAAGTACGTGTTGAAATCTGAAATTTCGGGTCGCTTAAGAGAGTGGGCTTAACTGTTGCGGGGATGAATGCGAGGTTTGTAGAAGATTTACAGTACTAGATGATCTGTGTTTTCACAAACTTATAAATGATTTGAGTTTAATCTCGCTATGGTATGGTGGCATCAATAGAGTAAAAGTGTTATGAGTTATTGAGCGTATCTTGATCTATGGCTTCGAGCCAAGTGGGGGAGTCTGCTGTGAGCAGTTGATTGCACGGTTAGGTGCTATGTTGGTTCCAGTTTGGGGCATGCGAGTGAATTAGCTATGGCTAGAGTAAAGGAAAATTTTGACAAAGGTTATATTATGCTTCATAAGGTATGAGAATCACGGAATGTCTAGAGTGTTGTTGGTAAAGAATGCTCGGNCGTAGTGCTATATTGAGGTGACTTGCACGCCGGATATCGAGCGTGGGGTAGAGCACCGTTGGGGGATTGTGACTTGATCCGTCCCGATTGATGATTTTACCGCGTATTTGACTGAAACTTATTTGTTATTATCATGATTTGGGCTGATTGCCATATTTGGGCTTCGTGCCAATTATCTGAACCCTTCGGGGATTTTTATCACAGTTTCCTCACTATTTTGATATACTACTTGAACTCAGTCCTGTTGATTATACTGTTTTACAAACTCAGCCGCTTTAATTGAACTCTGAGACTTAAATGATATTTCCACTGTTGTTTGGGCTGAGCACTACTATTTTATTGATGCCCGAGGGGCTTATGATGTTTTCTGGACTGAGTGAGGCCGAGGGCCATATGTGAGGATATGTTGAGTGATGTGAGGAGGCTTCCAGGCCTTGTGAGTGATGTGAGGAGGCTTTCAGGCCTTGTGAGTGATGTGAGGAGGCTTTCAGGCCTTGTGAGTGATGTAAGGAGGCTTTCAGGCCTTGTGAATGATGTGAGGAGGCTTTCAGGCTTTGTGAATGATGTGAGAAGGCTTTCAGGCCTTATGTTATATGCCGCGAGGTGGCTTGATATTGCGCTTGGGCCGTAAGGGGCCCCTCCCAGAGTCTGCACACCCCCAGTGAGCGCCCTCAACGATATATGGATCGGGCTGCACGCCGCAGCGAGATGTGGATCGGGCCGCACGCCGCAGTGGTTACTATATGATACTGTTCTGAGAGTGATATGAGAGAGAGAGCCCGAGGGGCTGGTACTGTTTTGAGATATTGCCCGAGGGGCGAACTTTTATGTGCTCATCTTGCATAATTACTTGCCTTTTTACCTGTTATACTGCGGTATTTGTGCCCGAGGGGCGGATTTTTTCTGTGCTTATCAGCACTAACTGTTTTGAAATCGTTTCGTAATTGTTGAAAAGATCATTTTCAAAAGAGATTTAAACTGAGCCAATATATTTCTAAAGATTTCACAGCTTCACTGTTTTCTCAAAGGATTGTACCCTGCTTCTATACAGCATGTTGGTTGCTTTACGTGATTTCTTACTGCTCAGTTGTTATTTACCTTTATTACTCACTGAGTAGGAGTACTCACTTTACTCCCTGCACCTCGTGTGCAGTTGCATGTAATTATTCACCCGGTAGCGGGTATTGGCTGTTTGGAGGCAGAGCTGTAGTAGTCTAGCGAGGTGTCTGCCAGCGTTCGCAGCACCTTTTCTTTCTATGTTATTCATTATTCCTGTTCAGTGTATTTCTAGACTTGTAAATGCAATTACATTCTTATAGATGCTCGTGATTTGTGACACCCCGATTAGGGCTATGTTGATTAATACTATTAAGTCATATTTAAGCTGTTTAATTATGTTTAACTACTTTTGAAAAGACGAGTTGGGTTAGTTGGCTGGCCTCGTCTTCACGAGAGACGCCATCACGACCACTGCGGGGTTTGGGTCGTGACAGAATACCATTCCAATGCCCAGGGGCATAATGTTGAAAGCTGTCGGGATTTGAAAAGAGAAATAGAAAGGATTCAGGAAAAACTAACTGTGATCCAAGATAGTGACACCTAGAATATCATGCAGAATCCTTTACCTGCACATGATGATGCACACTTTATGGGGATGATACCTGGTGACATGGACTATGAGAATCCTCTCGGGAACTTGCCGACTGATATTGGAGAAGGCCATGGTGATTCTGATGAGCAAATTTGTGGCTAAATGTCAAGCTTAGCAATTGAAAAGTCATTCTCTCCTCACAAGGAAGAAATCTTGGTAGCTTGTTTTGATATTTTTTCTATTATCGGGGTTATTTCAGGGTTGTGATCCAGATTTTATTTGTTTTATTGAGTCAAACCGTTCTATCCCTCTATTCTGTTTGTATGAGTCATGTCTGTTTTGTTGCTATTTTTATTATCCGGGTTATTTTAGGGTTGTGACTCGGATTTTAGGTTGTTTGTTTAGTTGTCAAACCCTTCCATCCTTATTCAATAAAATACAGTTTGTCCTTTCGTATCATTCTGTGCTTAGTTTCTTCCCCGCTAGTTTTAGTGATATGACACGCATGCGGACTTTTTGGCCAGATCTTAGAAAATTGATTTAAACTTGAATTGGATAACTGAGAACAAGACACTTTTGAGGATGAATAAAGAGTTAAAATACTTTGGGAATTCGTGCCATCTTCAATTGGGAAATATGGGGTGCGAGTAACTAACACTATCTTACAGCTAACAAGTTTAGAGGAATGGAAAAAAAAAGGCTCTGCATAATGTGAAAACCTTCCCTACCAACGAACTACTTTAGAAAAAACTCCATCCATCTAACCTCTTTAACAAAATACCATGGCTGATTCTCAACAACAACTACCACAGACTACTACGCCTACAGAACCCCCGGATATTAGATCTATGCAAATAGACGATTCAAGTATTCTTACACAACCACCAACCTTCTTACAAACTCTACTAACTGATTAAAACCTTATGCCAGCCCCAAACATGCGAATACCCTCCTTAACCAATATAGATTTAACAGATGAAGTTATACACAACCCTACTGACAATGATACTTTTATACCTATTACATCGACTGATAAATCAAGATTATACGAACCATGGAAATACTCTATCATTGTTAAGTTGTTTGGCAAAAGGATCACGTACCAAATAATGCATGATAAACTGATGTCCTTATGGAAACCAACAGAGGCCCTCCCCCTTATCGATTTGGGTTCTGATTTCTTCCTCATTAAATTCCAAAGAGAAGAAAATATGCATAAAGCCTTACACGGAGGACCATGGTTTATTCAAAGTCACTTCCTAACTGTCAGAGGATGGGAACCTAAGTTCAAAGCCTCCTCAACACAGCTTATATACTCAGCTCTATGGGTAAGGTTGCCTGAATTACCTACAGAGTTCTACGACTTGGAAATACTCAGCAGGATTGGTTCTAAACTAGGACGACTGCTGAAGATAGATACCTGCACATCATCAACTACACGTGGACGATATGCTCGTATATGTATTGAGGTGCCATTAGAGAAGCCATTAAAAACTCATCTATATATTGGAAACCATAGGCAGTCCCTTCTATATGAATGTTTAAATCTCTTATGCACCAACTGTGGGAGATTTGGGCATCCTACTACTAATTGCCCTGGAAGTATTAGTCTCCCAAAAGAGCAAAACAAGGAAACACAAGCAACTACAATCTACTACTTCTTCTGATAACATCAGTTTGAAGAACAATGAATGGAAAACAGTAATCTTTCCTAAGAACATCCATCTACCTAAACCAATTCTTCTTGGTAAGGAGCAGGCAGCTACAAAGGCGGTTTCACAAGCGACACAGACACCACCAGGTACGTTCCCTCACCCTACTCCAACAGTAATGGGCCGGGTCTCCCCCATAAGGCCTGTCATGTTACAGGAGCCCACTTTAGTATCTAAAAATAAGTTCCAGATGCTCTCTATAGTTAGGCCATCAGATTTTCAACCTAGCCAATCCTTCCAGAGCCCAATAAATAATAATAATAATAATAATAATAATAATAATAATAATAAAAAAAAAAAAAAAAAAAAACCAACTCAAGCCCAAGACCATGCCAATAATCACTTAATGGATACTGATAAGCTGCCGCCCTCAATAACCAATCCTCTTCCTTTTAAACCTAAGCCTATATTACCAAAAGATCACTCTTCACTCTTAGTTGATTATCACACGTTTCATCAAGATTGCATGACACCTATTCTACCCTTGCCATATAACCAGCCACCTACTTCTATAAGCCAATTATTACCAACCAAGTCAGAAGTTACTTTACAAATTTTGGACACATTGGATACAACTCAGACTAACGGAGTAAAACCTATGCATGTTGCAGTAAATCAAGTTACTTCTGATGTTGGGATTCCTCAAAACCCATGCAAACCACATGATGACCTTTCACGTGAATATCATCATGATGAATCCACGATCTTATCCCCTTCAATCACTAATATTTATCCTTCCCTAGTTCAAACACTCACATCTAGTACGCCTATTCCCTCTGAAGCAAAACAACTACCACACTCTCTTCTCCATGCAGAGACCAACATTCATAAGTATGACTTAGAGTCAGTTTCTGAGGGCAAACTTACAGACCAACAACCAATTTTTCCACCTTCCTCGTCTCACAATGGCAGGTCCTCAACTGCCTCTGAGCACATCACCCCTGATATACATGTCCCAGGTAATGACCACAGATATTCCTCTCCAATCTTGGTTGGAAATGGGATTGCAGGGATATGCTCTAGTTTTTACGCTGCAACTCAACAACCAGGAGGTGGTACTGCTCATACAGAACCCAACTCATCTAGCAGAAATAGTGACAGAAGGGATGAGGTTGGGAATGGAAGCCTACAACCAAAATCAGTGGTACACGACCCAAACTCCTCTTCCAATGGATCATCAGGCTTCCAGCTCTACTCATCAACCTTGGCCTTATCAGTTCACACAGATGAATCCAACCTGGGATCACACAGTAAGTCTACTTCCTTTTTATCCACCTCATCATATGGGTCAGGTCTATGCTCCTTGGTTTCAAGAACTGGACTCCTTCAATCCACTCTCCCCTTATTCGAGTCCATTAGGTCCACTAGAGAGTCTAACTCCACCAGTCAGTCCAGTGCACTCACCTACTCCATCTCCACCAGAACTAGACAGGGATACAAGAGAGGAATTAATAGCAATACTTGCGGAGATGAGAGAGACGCGAACGGAATTTTGGTGGTTAAAAGGGATTCAGTTTTACAACCTCAAAGAACAATTCGAAAAAAAATTCATTCTAAAGGGTCCTCTGGAAATGATAACATGCAGCCTCAATTTCCGTCAGACAACCAATCCAGAGGTTGGAAAATATGCCATGGTCATCATTCCAACACTTCTTCAACTTCCACTGAGTCTGGATTCGATGACACCCTCAGTTGTCAATCCACTGACTCAAGCTCCTACGAACCAACCCAGAAACCCTAATTCTTTTATGAATTTCTTAGTTTGGAACTGTAGGGGCTCACATAATGCAGAGTTTAGGAGGCACTTTAGGTTTCTATTAGATAATCACAAGCCCACTCTTGCTATCTTACTGGAAACACACATGCACGATCATACAAGCTTGCGTGAAGACTTCAATTTTACAAATATGGCTCAAGCTCCTGCAAATGGACTCATGGAGGGTTGGTGGTGCTTTGGAATGCTGATCTTATCAATGTTACTGAAATGAGAATTTCTAAACAGGAAATACATTGCCTCGTCCAGGTTAGTCCCACAAAACCCACTTGGATATTATCTGCTATTTACGCCAGTAGACATTATCAACTACGTGATGTGCTTTGGAATAGTTTAATTAATTTGCATGTTAACAATGGTTTGCATGGCTAATAGGGGGAGATTTTAATGAAATTCTAGAATCTAGGGAAAAGTTTGGGGGTCTACCCATTAATAATAATAGGGCTGATAAATTTGCTAATTTTATGCACAGTTGTAGCCTTATTGATTTAGGTTTTCAGGGTAGTCGGTTTACTTGGACTAATAAACAAAGAAATGGACGTACCATATTAGAAAGGCTAGATCGTTTTTTTGGCTAATTATGATTGGCTAAATTTATTTCCTAACTCTACGGTGATACATCTACCTCGTACTCACTTTGATCATTGTCCTTTACTAATTAATTTGGAACCTCCTCAACCTCTTCATAAAAAGATATTTAGATTTGAGACTATGTGGGCTTCTCATCCTCAATTTCAACAGTTGGTTCATGCAACATGGTCGAATGATGCACCTTTATTAACTACTACTGAAAATTTTAAGAGAGTAGCAACATGTTGGAATTACAATATTTTTGGTAATATTTTTGAACGAAAAAGAAAATTACTAGCTAGATTAGCAGGCTTACAGTCTTCAGCACATTATCCTACTAGTATTTTCTTGCAAAATTTGGAAACTCAATTAACTTTGGAATATAGTCATATTCTTCGTTCAGAAGAGGAATTCTGGCCGTTAAAATCTAGAATAAATTGGTTGAATGAAGGGGATGCTAATACTAGATTTTATCATCTATCCACTCTTCACAGACGTCGTAGAAATAAAATACGGAAAAGGGTCAAAACTACCCCTAGACTATTGGAGTTGGTACAATAATGCCCTCCGTCCACCTATTTTGAAAAAATTGCCCTCACCGTTATCTTTTCGGCTCAAGAATACCCTTACGACTAACGGCTATGTTAGATAAAAAATAATTAATTAATTTCCACGTGTCATAACGGAAAAAAGGTCAAAACTGCCCCTAGACTATTGGAGTTGGTACAATAATACCCCCATCACAAAAAATCTCTCCCCCCTGCCCCCTCCACCCCCCTCCCCCCCCCCCCCCCCCGTAGCGTGTGTGCGTTCATATTTATCTTGTTCTTCTCATCCTTTTTTTGACCTTGCACTCTATTTGAATAATCACTACAAACATCATTAAAGTTTTATTTTCAGACAACCAAAATTTTTTGTCACCAATACTTTACGTCATACAACTTTCAAAGACCCTGTTAGGCAAAAAATATTGCAAATGCTCAATGATCATTACTATTGGCAGAAAAATAACTTATTAAACCATAAAATATTACAATGAAGCATTAATTTCAAAGAGTACCTGATTTCACTCAGAAAATTGATTTAATAAAAAATGTTAATTTAAAAATTAAATTAAGGCCAAAAAATCTGAGATGGAGAGGGAGATCCGTGGATGTTGAAGGGTGAAAATCTAAGACGGAGTAGGCTAATAAGTGGATATGGGGTGAGGTTTTAATTTAAGCCAATAGAAAATTAACACATAATAAATAATAAATTTTTTTCTTAATCAAAATAGGCCTGTTAGTTTTTAAGGTATGAGTGGGCCGAAAAGTTGACGTTAGGGGCATGAATGGGCCAGATTTTTAACGGTGGAGTCAATTTTTACAAAATAGGTGGACGGAGGGTATTTTTAAACTTAAGATAGTCTAGGGGCAGTTTTGGCCCTTTTCCGAATAAAATAACTGCTTTACAAGATAATGTTGGGAATTGGGTAGCTACTAAGACTGAAATTCGTACTTTAATCTTAAATTATTACACTGATCTATTTCAAAGTGAACACTTAATCTCGAAGAACATGACAATGACTTCTTATAGCTGTGATATCTCTTCCAGTGATTTACTTATGATGGACTTACCTCTTCATCAAGAAGAAATTTTAAAAGCTTTAAATAGTTTTAAGTCCTACAAATCACCAGGACCGGATGGATTACATCCGTTTTTTTACCAAAAATATTGGAGTGATATAGGTGCTAAAGTTACCTCTTTTTGTCAAAATGTTTTTAGTTCTAAAACTATTCCAATAGAGCTTAATAAGACTCTTCTTTGCCTTATCCCTAAGGTAAAGCATCCTACACGAATCCAACAATTTAGGCCTATCAGCCTGTGCAATATTGTTTATAAGCTAATTACAAAGATAATAGTTAATAGGCTTAAGCCAATTATAGGGAATATTATAGGACCAACACAAACAAGCTTCCAACAAGGTAAGAGAGCTTGTGATAATGCTATAATAGTACAAGAAGCCTTAAATTATCTTGCTAGAATGAAAGGGAAATATCCTTCAATGTTATTAAAACTTGATTTAGAGAAAGCATTTGACAGATTAGAATGGTCTTTTATAAGACATGCTTTAGTTTACTTTAATATTCCTCATTCAATGATCTCTTTAATTATGTCATGTGTGACAACTACAGTAGTCTCTATTTTAATCAATGGTTCGAGCACCCACTTGTCACGACCCAATTCCGAACCCGATCGTGATGGCGCCTCTCGTGAAGACAAGGCCAGCCAAACAAAACGAAACACCTCTTCTATCAATTTATTTAACATAAGCAAATCTAAAACATGATTAAGATAGCCATAGTTGCGGAAAACAGCGATAATAACAAAAGGGAAACCATCCCGACACAGCCCAAACCGGGGTGTCACAAGTCATGAGCTGCTACAGAATCTGCTATAAGTCTACAACGTATGAAGACCGAAACAATAGTTTGAAGAAAACATAAATGATAGAAGATAAGGGAGACACGGGGCTGCGGACGTCAACAGCTACCTCGTAATCTCCAAATCACTGCCTGGTCTGGAAGGATCAGCGCTCAGGAGCGGACTCTGCTATGCCTGAATCTGCACACACGGTGCAGGGAGTAATGTGAGTACTCCGACCCAGTGAGTAATAATTATAAATAATGACTGAAGGCATGAAAACACATAAAGGCACAATGCAATTCTATACCAGGCAGTAAATCACTTAAAGCAGTAAAACCGTGAAGAATCAAATGAAAACTCTTTTAAGAAAACAGGTAGATCAGGCAAAACAACAGGTAAATAGCAAGTAGAAATCTGCCCCTCGGGCTCAGTATCAATCACTCAGCATAGTATCAGCCCCTCGGTCTCACTCTCAGTCACTCAGCATAGTATCAGCCCCTCGGGCTCACTCTCAGATCATATGGGTACCCGCGCTCACTGTGGGTGTGCAGACTCCGGAGGGGCCCCTTACGGCCCAAGCGCTATATCAAGCCACCTCGTGGCATCTTCACTCGGCACTCGGCCTCACATCACTCAAGCCACCTCGTGGCATATAAAGTATCTCATATCACTCAGCATATCCTCACATATGGCCCTCGGCCTCACTCAGTCCAGAAATCATCACAAGCCCCTCGGGCATCAGTAAAACAATAGTGCTCAGCCCAAACAACATTGGAGATATCATTTAAGTCTAAAAATTCAAGTAAAAGTGGTTGAGTTTGTAAAGCAGTATTAATCAGTAGGACTGAGTTCAAGTAATATGTCAAAATAGTGAGGAAACAGTGACAAAAGTCCACGAAGGATTCAAGTAGTCGGCATGAAGCCCAAATATGGCAATAAACTCAAATCATGATGATAACAAATAAGTCTCAGTCAAATACGCGATAAAAACATCAATCGGGACGGACCAAGTCAGAATCCCCAATAGTAAACAACCCCGCGCTCGTCATTTAAGCGTGTGTTTCACCTCAATATAGCACTACGTTGTGCAAATCCGGGATTTTCAAACCCTCAGGACATCATTTACAATCACTATTCACCTCAAGCCGGCCAAAACTCTAGCTCGCTATGCCCTTGCCTCTAAAATCGGCCTCCTCGCGCGTCGAATCTGATCAAAACCACAACGAATACGTCACAATAGGCCAAGGGAACAAAACCCAATCGAAAATAATCGAAAAACATCAAAAATCCCGAAATTTGCAAAACCCGAGCCCCGGTCCCACTTCTCGAAACTCAGAAATTTTCACATCAACGGGATCCTTATCTCGCCACGAGTATATACATACCAAGAACTCTCAAATCCGAGCTCTCTCAAAATCCCAAGCCCTAGTTCTTCCAATTTTAGCCAAGTTTCCATGAATTTCAGGGTTAATTTCACATAATAATCACGTTTTTAGTTCATAGGACTTACCTCCAATCAATCCTCTTCGAAACCCTCTTCAATTTCTCCCAATTAGATCTCAAAATGGTCAACAATGGAGGAAAATATGACTTAGCTCGCGGAGGAAATATTTTAAAAACTATTCTGCGCAGCTCCGATTTTCTTCTATGCGATCGCGGCCCCAGGCACGCGATCGCGGAGAGCAAATTCCCAAGCCCCCAAAAATGTTCTATGCGAACACGACCTCAGGCCCGCGAACGCAATGCTGCCTTCCTTCAAACTACGCGAACGCGTACTCCAGGCCTCGAACGCGAAGTTCAATGGCCCTTGACCCTCGAATCCTCTTATGCGAACGCAGAGGGACTCCTGCGAACGCGAAGCTTTACCACCTGACTCTCTGCGATCGCGAACACTCCAATGCGAACGCGATGAACAAATCTGCTGCCTCTCAAATTCCTTCTATGCGATAGCGTGGGACCTCACGCGATCGGGAAGCATTAAAAACCTGCAACAGCTGAGGTGAAAATCTGCAATTTCTTCCAAGTTCAAAACCACCCGTTAGCCATCCGAAATCACCCCGAGGCCCCCGGGACCTCAACCAAAAGCACCAACACATCCTAAAACATCATCCAAACTTGTTCCAATCATCAAAACACCTCAAACAACACTAAAACCATCAATTCTCATCGAATTCAAGCCTAAGTTCTTCTAAAACTTCCGAAACACGCATTTGATCAAAAACCCAACCAAATCACCTCCGAATGACCTGAAATTTTACACACACATCTCAAATCACATAACGAAGCTACAGCAACTCTCGAAATTCTATTCCGACCCTCGGATCAAAATCTCACCTATCAACCGGAATTCGCCAAAATACTAACTTCGCCAATTCAAGCCTAATTCTACACCGGGCCTCCAAAACCACTTCCGATCACACTCCTAAGTCACAAATCATCCCCCGAAGCTAACCGAATCACCGGAAATCACATCCGAGCCCTCTAACACACAAGTCAACATCCGATTGACTTTTTCAAACCAAACCTTCCTTAAAGAGACTAAGTGTCTCATTTCCTACCAAAACCTCTCCAAACCAACTCGGTCACATCAGATGCGGATATTGAAGCATAAAGAAGCTGAAAATGGGGGAAACGAAGCGGTAACTCATGAGACGACTGGCCGGGTCGTCACACCACTACTTTACACCTTCAAGAGGTATTCGTCAAGGAGATCCATTGTCACCATATTTATTTATTATGTGTATGGAATTATTATCTAGAAATATATCACAATCAGTGGACTATTTAAAATGGCAACCAATTCGACTATCTAACAAAGGTCCACTACTATCTCATCTTTTCTTCGCAGACGATATAATATTATTTTCTAAAATAACTACTAAAAGTTGTCATGCGATTATTGACGTGTTAAATAACTTTTCAAAATACTCAGGGCAAAGAATTAATTTTGATAAATCTAAATTACTCTTTTCCAAGAATTGTGGTACTACTGATAAGGAGTTTGTCATAAATTCCTTTAGTATGAAAGAAGGAACCTCTTTTGGAAAATACTTGGGATTCCCCACGTTCCAAGCAAAGCCTAAAAATGTTGATTTCCAATTCTTGCTTGACAATTTCAAGAATAAATTAGCAGGCTGGAAATCTAAATTTCTAACGCTTGCAGGAAGAGCCACTTTAATAAAATCTACATTAAACCAACTTCCTAACCATATAATGCAATACATACATATTCCTTCTAACATTCTCCATAAGTTGGATCAGTACCAACGAAATTTCTTATGGGGTTCTACATTGGAGAAAAAGAAATTGCATCTTGTCAAATGGAATGGTATTACTAGGCCAAAAAATATTGGAGGATTAGGAATTCATAAATTACGACAAAAGAACAATGCTTTATTAGCAAGTTTAGCATGGAGGTTATTCAATTCACCAAACGCTATGTGGGCTAAGGTATTACTGTCCAAATATCTTCATACTTCTCCTACTAATAAGCACTCTCACATTTGGTCTAACATCACTACTGGTTGGCACCTATGTCAGCTAGGTATAAAATGGAATATAGGAAGAGGCACTCACATTAAGCTATGGGATGATCCGTGGATTGCACCCGGTACAACCATTAGATCAATTATGTATGGACCTTTACCTTTAGAGCATCAAAATATGACAATCTCTTCCTTTACTGATAATGAGGGATGGGATTGGAATAAACTTCCATTTGAGATACCCAATAACATTAGACAACTAATTCAATCTACTTATATATCGAAATACAGTAACAAGGTTGATAGCATTTTCTGGGGTTTAACTCCTACAGATATTTTCAGTACTAAGTCTATGTATGCTATATTAGATGCACATCATGATATTTCTACACCTAGTTATATAAATTATGAGTGGATATGAAAATTACCTGTCCAACCCAAAATCAAAGGGTTCATTTGGCTTCTTCATAGAGAGAGGCTACCCACTATGGAATATCTCAAACATAGCAACGTTATTCAAGATGCTACATGTCAATATTACCATAGGGAAGATGAAAACATTAAACATTTGTTCCTAAAGTGCACTAGTGCTAAAACATACTGGCAGACTTTAGGCATCCTTGAATTTATCAATTATTTTTCACAAGAAACACATGCTTCTAATTGGGTTCATAATCTTATAACTTGCAAGGACCTTCATTTTTCATACAAAATAAATCCTGCCACATACTTGTCTCTAAGTTTATGGAATATTTGGGTAGCTCGGAATAATAACTGTTATAGACATATTATATCAACAGCTTCCACTAAGTTAACTACTCAACAAGCTGCAGAATTCACATATCTTGTAGCTAAGAAGCATACTATTAGGAAAAAGAGACAACAAAATCTTAAACGGAAACCTCCTAAACTTCCTTTCTATAAATTAAACACTGATGGTGCCCATAATAATAGCAAGTCTGGTATTGGTGGACTGATACGAAATGCAAATGCTGAATGGATATTAGGATTTGCAGCATCAATTACAACAGAGTCACCATCTACAGCAGAAACACATGCTTTAATACAAGGACTCCAACTAGTTCTCGATCGTAATCTTCTACCACTGGAAGTAGAAGTGGACTCAAAGGATATAATAAGATTACTAAATTCTGATAAAGAAATACCTAATAATTTAATTTCTGACTGCAGGTACCTCCTGGACAGGTTGGGTAAACCTATAGTACTGCATGCGTACAGAGAGCAGAATGGAGTTGCAGATAAACTAGCAAAGGAGGGCTGCAATTTTGACATTCAATCAATGATGCATATTTTTGAAGACAGCCCAGACTTTGCAAGGTCACTTTTTGAGCAGGAAAAGAGTGTAGTGCAGGAGCATGTTTTGGATCACTATAGGCCTCACTCTAGTACTTATAGTATTATAAATACGTATTGTAATAGCGGCAGACCTACGTGTGGTAGTACAATAGTTGGGTATAATACTTTAGCACCCGCTACAGGTGCATATGCTTGTAATAGGATGCAATGTATGCATCAAGCCTCTGTACGCAATCTTTAACATAATACATGTTATCTTTTAAACCAAAAAAAAATACTTTGGAATTAAGGTCGAGTAAAATTCACCGTCAAATCATTGTGAAGATCGGGCTTGAGGATATTGAATCAATTGAAGCTTGGTCGAAAGTTTGACATAATGGATGGAAAGTGTCTTTCGACCACGACACACCAAGAAGAAAGACATGTTCGTCAATGATCGCGAGAAGTTACTATGTTTGGCGTTCTCGAGGCTGGGAGGCCCTTTTTCTACTATCCAAACACTTTATATCCTTCGCTACCCCTTTTGAGCCTATGTTATTTTCTTTGACCACCTTCTTTTTGAATCAAGTTAGAGTCAAGAGTAAAAAAAACCAAAAAAATGAAAAAAAGAAAAAGAAAAAAGAAAAAAGAAAGTCCATGTCCCAAGAGTACAAAATGGGGCAATTCTTAGAAAGTTCAATTGAAAAAAAAAATGAAGAAGAAAAGAACTGGCAAAGGTCCATGCCCCCAGAAAATAGAAGCTGGGGCAACTTGTTTTGAAAACAACAAAAAAAAAGACAAAAGGAAAAAAAGACAAAGAAAAAGAAAGAAAGATGAAAAAAAATAGTTAGGTCAGATGTTTGAACTACGTTAGACCTGATTCCTTTTAAAAAAAGGATACGTAGGCAGCCTCACGGTTCGGTCCAACCAAATAAGAATTCAAAAAAAAAACAGGAAAAAAAAGAAAAAAAAAAGAAAAATCCCAAAAAATCCCCAATAGCTGAAACTGGGGCAGAGATTTTTTCACTTTTCAAAGAGTCGATTCTAAGAGTTGTAAGTCTACCACCCCTAATTTTGAGTCTACTTTGAGCCTTCATGCTGACCCTTCTTTCCAACCATGTCCCAAAACTTTCCAAATAAAGACCTCCTGATCAGCCTTCAAGAATGCCAAGGGACGCATGCAATGAGCAACGGTTGTCACGCGACATAGAACACTGTAAAGTTGCTCACACAAGAAAGCAAAAGAAAAAGAAAAATAAAAGAAAATGAGAGAGTCTTACTAGTGAAAACCCCCACGGCCACTGTAAGACGACGGTAAGTAGAGATAAATAAATGAGAGAGACTCCTTGGTGAAAACTCCTCGGGGCACCACTAGTCGAAAGTGAGTCATGAAGCCGATGCAAAGGATCGGCACGAACAAGCTCGACTTCAAAGGTCATAAGAATGGTAAAAGGGAAGATTGAATTAGTTTGATAGATCAGGCCGTTGAGTCAAAAATGCATGTCATGATCATTAAGGCTAGTTATTGAAAAAAAAAGAAAAAAAAAACTCTTCCTTCTGTCCTTCCGACAGGGGCATTTCTTGTTAATACTTGTTTCTTTGCATCATTGTGTCCTTCACTCTGAGTCAGTCCTTGTCAAAACAAGTAAGAAAAGATTTCAAAATCTGCTACCAGCTTTTCAGTTGCACAAAGTAAATTTGGCTAGCACACTCAGTTGTTACAGTCAACATGACTTGAGGATTCATGCAAAGGCTCCCCCAAAAGACTCTTGTCAGCCTGCTTGGCGCAAACAAAGATAACTTGTGATTCTCTCTGACAGACAAATTGCTCAAAAGTAGGAAGTCATTCAAGATATCAGAAAAGGTCACCTAAGAAAAGATCTCCAGTTGAGATAAAGCTGATTGAGCCACAAATACAAATGGTACTGGGTGTGAAACAATTAGGGTTGATGCAGAGCAAAAGTCTCTTGAAACCGACTCAAGCTGATTGAAGCAGAAGCCAAGCTG
Organism: Nicotiana attenuata; assembly: GCF_001879085.1. NCBI lineage: Eukaryota > Viridiplantae > Streptophyta > Magnoliopsida > Solanales > Solanaceae > Nicotiana > Nicotiana attenuata. The sequence goes on along the minus strand of NC_031995.1, from coordinate 113,025,207 downwards.
CCCAAAACTCAAGGCCGCAAACCGACTACCATTTTCAAAACTGACATATTTCTCTTTGTATGAAACAGGAACAAAGCAGTGTAAGGAAAGTGATTCAAAAAAAAACAAAAAAAAAACAAAAAAAAAAAGAAGAAAAAGAAGAGCAGAGAAGAGCCGACAAAGGGAAGTTTCTCAAATCTTTGCCTTTATTTGTCTTGCTATTGTGCATTAAATCTTGCCATTGATCTTCACATTTTTTCCTCCTAGGATAAAAAGTCCTAGTCTGATGGATTTTCCTCCCAATAGAAATCTTAGTCTGATGAATTTTTCTCCTAAGATAGAAGACCTAGTCTGATGAACTTTCTCCTAGGATAGAAATCTTAGTCTGATGAATCTTTCTCCTAAGATACTAAAAAAAAAAGAGACCTAGTCTTTCTCCTAGGATCAATCTTAGTCTGATGAATTTTTCTCCTAAGATAGAAGACCTAGTCTGATGAACTTTCTCCTAGGATCAAAATCTTAGTCTGATGAATCTTTCTCCTAAGATAACAAAAGAAAAAAAACCTAGTCTGATGAATCTTTCTCTTAGGATGGATTTCTTAGTCTGATGAATTTTTCTCCTAAGATAGAAAACCTAGTCCGATGAATTTTCTCCTAGGATAGAAATCTTAGTCTGATGAATCTTTCTCCTAAGATAACAAAAGAAAAAAAAACCTAGTCTGATGAATCTTTCTCCTAGGATGAATGTCTTAGTCTGATGAATTTTTCTCCTAAGATAGAAGACCTAGTCTGATGAACTTTTTTCTAGGATCGAAATCTTAGTCTGATGAATCTTTCTCCTAAGATACCAAAAAAAAAAACAAAGAACAAGAAAAGAGACCTAGTCTGATGAACTTTCTCCTAGGATCAAAATCTTAGTCTGATGAATCTTTCTCCTAAGATACAAAACCTAGTCTGATGAATCTTTCTCCTAGGATAGAAATCTTAGTCTGATGAATCTTTCTCCTAAGATAGAAAACCTAGTCCGATGATTTTTCTCCTAGGATAAACGTCTTAGTCGAATGAATCTTTCTCCTAAGATACCCAAAAAAAAAAGAGAAAAAAGGACCTAGTCTGATGAACTTTCTCCTAGGATCAAAATCTTAGTCTGATGAATCTTTCTCCAAAGATAGAAAACCTAGTCTGACAAATTTTCTCCTAAGATAATTTGAAAAAAAAGGAAGTCTGGATTTGGAAAAAAAAAAAAGAAGGGGTCAATTTTAGTTTTCTTAAGTTATAAATCTTTAGTTGTCGTGAAATCAGGACCCTCCTGGATAATGTGATTTAATTTTAAAGTTTTTCAGGACCCCCCTCGATAATGGGATTTAGTTTCAAGTTTTCAGGACCCTCCTGGATAATGGGATTTAATTTTAACGTTTTTCAGGACCCTCCTGGATAATGGGATGTAGTTTTAAGTTTACAGGACCCTCATAGATAATGAGATTTAGCGTAAGTTTTACCTTTAGGAAATAGAATTTAGCTTTCAAATTTTCACTCTTAAGATGAGATTTAATTTTAGTTTTCAGGACCCTCCTGGATAATGAGATTTAGCTTTTAAATTCATAGAACTCTTTTGGATAACAGGATTCGATTAACACTCACAGATGTTCCTGGTACCAAACTGGGGCAGAAAAGTTTCTTTTATTTTGTCTGTTTTGTTGTAGTAGCAGGCGCCCACCTGGAGAACAAGGGAATTCGTTTCGAAATTATTTCAAGTTTCAAGTCAGTAGCAGGCGCCCACCTGGAGAACAAGGAAAGTTATTTCAGAATTCAATTCAAGTTAGAAGTAGCAGAAGCTCGCGGCAAGAATGCGAGTCAACAATCCGAGATGACCAACAGAAGTAGTCTCAATCCAAAAAAAAAGAAAAAAGAAAAAAAAGAGGGAAGTGAATCCAAATGCAGAAGCGGATGAAAGATGTGAACTGCTCAAGACATGGCTGAAGTCACGAGCACTGCATGTCCGGTCTTGATCCGAAGAAGTTGAAAAAGGAAAGAACCAGCACTTGCAGCTAACAAGCATCAAGATTCAAATCTAAAGTCCACATGAAGAACCATTCAAGACTAAAGATCAAGCTTCAGAAGACTCATAGATAGGAATTTTGTAACTCGTAGCTGATAGGTTTAGTTAGTCTTTTCAATTTTGATTTTTGATGTAATAACGGGACCGCGGACCGGAACCTCGACGGCACCTCAATCGGCTCTCCACCTCGGTATACTCCATCACTCTTCCTAATTCTGAACTACACGTGGCCTGATTCCTTTATAGCCAAGGATATGTAGGCAACTCAGATACCAGGGCCCGATCACATTCTCCTTTCTCTTAGTTTTTGTTCTTCCTAAATAAGGGTCGGGTCTAAAAACCTGTCTCGTCGTTCTTTGTCTTAAAACACTTCGCGTTTCCAGTCAAAGAGGGGCAGCTGTAGATATGTAATTTTTTACCCTCCCCAAGATTTTACACATTTTAGTGTAAATATTTAGTTTAGCTTTAGTATCGCTCTCTTTTACTTTATTTTATCACAAAAATAAAAATTACAAAAATATTTTCTCTTATTTAGCTAATTAAAATTTTTATCTAGTTACTTTTAATTTGTCTACCTTACATAAAATTCAAAAATACAAAAATAGTTCTAGGAATATTATCTTAATTTACAATGATTTTTCTATTTTTTATCTTTTAGTATGATATTTAAAAAATACCAAAAATAGGTTTATTTTAACGGATAGTTTTATTTTAATAGTTATTTTACTTAAGTAGGATTAGTTAGTAAATGGTGTAGTATTTTTGGTCTTGTTTTAGAAGAAAGAGTATGAAATTTGGGGCTAATTTTGTTTGGTCTTAATTGAAAAGGGCCCAATTTTGGATAGCCCAAAACATTGAGCCCATACCCATTCCCCATTTGACCTAACCTAATTCCTACCCCCTGTAAAATAATACCTAATTCCTAAATCAAAAGACCTAGGCCTAGCTAAGAAAAGATCACTACACAAAAGAGGAACGACAGATCGGCACAAAAGAAAAGACCACAAAATTTAGTGATTTTTCCACTCCAAAAACACACACACACACTTACATCGACACTCAGAAGAAGTGGTTACCAAACGGCTCAGACCATTGCACATTTTTCTCTCTGAGACTCAGTTCCTCTTAACTGAAATCAATTAAAATACACAGCAGCATTTCGCCAACAATGCTTCAATTTTGTATAAGCACAAGATTATAGTTTTTGGAGGCCTGTATGACACTCTTAGAGAAGTGAGGTAATACAATGATCTGCATGTATTTGATCTTGATCCGTATAGGTGGCAAGAGATAAAACCTATACCTGGATGCATTTGGCGCAGTGCTTGAAGTGGTTTTCAGTTTTTTGCTTATCAAGATGAGTTTGCCAACCTCCCTGTTCAGCAAATAGTTCCTTTTTTTCCTTTTCTACACTCTTGAGGTGGAGCTATTTACATCCTTGGCCCGAAATAGTCGTGGTTTTCAGCAAGACGTATTGTCCGTTCCCGTCTTCATCGGTCAAGCGAGGTTTCTATGTCGAGTCCATGTTGCAATTTTAGTATTTCAGTCCAAGGATTGTTGCTTTGTTTAGCCCGATTGACTTGTAATTTTCAGCTTTGTTCATCAATAAAAGGTCCATTTCTCAATTTTTTTTTCTCATTTCATTGTGTTATGATAGCTCAGTGCGCGTGTTGGTTGATTTGTGATTTTACGTTGTTTGAGTAGTATGTCTTAGTTTTCATTTAATTTGTTTTAATTAGTTTTTATTTCGATTGTGATGTATGTAGTCTTGGTTTTGAATAAATGCTTTTAATTGGGTAGATGAAAAATTAGAGTTGTTTCTTTCTTGGCAAGAAATAAAGTAGGCCAAAACCACGGAACCCGGGAATGCCTAACACCTTCTCCCGGGTTAACAGAATTCCTTACCCGGTCTTCTGTGTTCGCAGACCGTAAATAGAGTCCAACTTCCTCGATTCGGGATTTTAAACCGGTGACTTGGGACACCATAAATTGTCCCAAGTGGCAACTCTGAACTTAAATAAATAATCCTGTTTCGATTTTGTCACTTTAATCGGAAAAACTCCCTTATACCTCTTTTCGGGTAAAAAAGGAGGTGTGACAGACACCATTGTCAGGCAAGCCAACACTAGATAACTAGTAATTTCTCTTTTTAGGTATTTCTGAATTCACTCCTTTTATATATTTAAACAATAAGGAATAAATTTCACTGGATAAATAGTGTTATCTTTAACAAATTTCAAAATACTGACTAATCCCATAGACATCCCAGAACCCGGTGTCACAAGTGCATGAGCAATTACTAAGGAATCGAATAAAGTACAATAACTGTCCGAAATACAAATTTGGACAGAAAATAATTATAATACGCTGGAAGAGACTATACTGGCTGCGAGGTGGCCTCGAGAAGTGCAGCTCACCTAGTCCCCATATTATCCATGTTGTTTACGCTCGGTCGGCCACTGGAAATACATGTGCCTGTGCAACAAAAATGCACAGCAAGTGTAGCATAAGTACGAAAATAACGTGTACTCAGTAAGTATCCCGTCTAATCTCAAAGAAGTAGAGACGAGAGGTCGACTTCGACACTTACTAGTGGTCCAATAATAATACACTATAAAATATAATAAATTGAGGATTTTTATAAACATGATTGTAATTCAGTAGAATGAAGCAAGTAAATAATTCTTTCTTTTATAGGAAATTCCCAAATTCCTTTTCATCATTCATACATGAATTCTCAAGCCGGGAAGAAACAATATCAACTTCAATAAATTCCAAGGCAAGCAATACATGCATGCGCAAATCATGCTGAGGTCGTACAGCCCGATCCAACGATATTTAAATTGTGCATTGCCAGAGGGTCGAATGGCGCGAACCATAGATGCATCTATTACCCCGCTCGCGAATCATACATGCGACGCGGTCAAATATAAATAAACACAACAAATAGTCAATCAAGAGTCCATCAGGGAGCAATTATTCAAGGAAAAACAATTTCTCTTTTAAAAATCAAGAAACGATGTCCGGTCTATTAGAAAATCATTATACACGTTCAATATGTTTTAAGCATTTTAAATTGACAAAAATATTTCAAATATTGCAAGTAAAGCATGCTATTGGGTCCTAGACTACCCGGACTTAAGCATAATAGTAGCTACGCACGGACTCTCGTCACCTCGTGCGTACGTAGCCCCCACAATTAACAGCACATATTCAATTAATTCACCTATGGGGACAGTTTCCTCTTACAAGGTTAGAAAGGAGACTCACCTCGCTCCGAAGTTTCATAACTGGCATTCCACGCCCTTCCGAAGACTCAAATTGATGCACAATGCTCCAAAACTAGCCAATAGTTATGCAAATCCATTAATATATGTTCAATTACTCCTAATGATCCAATTTATAACAATTCCTAACCCCGATCGAAAAGTTGACAAAAATGCCCTCTGGCCCACGTGCCCGGATTCCGAAATTTCTCGAAGATAAAGTTTACCCATAACCTCACGAACTCAAATATATAATTTACTCTCAATTTCATGTTCAAAATCGTGGTCAAAATTCAAGAATACGAATTTTCTAGGTTTTCCCTCAAACCCCAAGTTTCTACCAATTTTCATACTTTAAACCCGTAATAATACCATGTATTTAACTCACAAGGGGTGGAATTAACTTACCTCATGTTTGATGATGAAATCCCCCTCTTCATAGGCTCCAAAATTGCCCAACCAAGAAGAAAAATGGAGGATAATGGGCTAAATCCCGATTTTTAAAGAGCTCACTGCCTCCAGCGCTTCCGTTCCTGCGGTCACTTGACCGCTTCTGTGGTTCCGCAGGTGCGGCATATAGCCCGCTTCTGTGATCCTCCTCCAGCCCCCCCACTTCGCATCTGCGTCTTCCTCACCGCAGGTGCGGTCCCGCTCCTGCGGCGGGGCGACCCCATCTGCGGTCCCAGCACTCCCAGCCAAAGTCGCATCTGGCATCTGCGACCCTCATGGCCGCTTCTGCGGCTCCGCACCTACGGCCAAAACCTCGCAGGTGCAGTTACACCAGATACCAGCTGCTTCAATTCTTCCTCAAAATCCAAATTTTTATCCGTTAACCATCCGGAATCCACCCGAGGCCCCCGGGACCTCGTCCAATTACACCAACCAGTCCCAAAACACGTTACGGACTTGCTCGAGGCCTCAAATCATATCAAACAACGCTAAAATCATGAATCGACCTCCAATCAAAGCTTAATGAACTTTAGAATTTCAAACTTCTGCATTCGATGCCGAAACCTATCAAATCACGTCCGATTGACCTCAAATTTTGCACACAAGTCATATTCGACATTACGGACCTACTCCAACTTCCGGAATCGGAATCCGACCCCGATATCAAAAAGTCCACTTCCGGTCAAACTTCTCAAAACCTTCAAATTTCTATCTTTAGCCAAATGATTCCAAAACGACCTACAGACCTCCGAATTCACTTCCGATCGCGCTCCCAATACCGGAAACACCATACGGAGCTATTCCCAGACTCGGAATCCCAAACGGACATTGATAACACTGAAATGCACTTCAACCCAAACTTATGAAATTTCTCCAAAAATGCTAACTTCCACAATAGGTGCCGAAACGTTCCCGGATCTTCCAAAACCCGATCCGGACATACGCCCAAGTCCGAAATCATCATACGAACCTGCTGGAACCTTCGAATCCCGATTTCCGAGGTCGTTTATTCAAAAATCCAATCTTAGTCAATTCTTTCAACTTAAAGCTTCCGAAATGAGAATTCTCTTTCCAAATCATCTCCGAACTTCCCGGAATTCAATTCCTACCATGCGTACAAGTCATAATACCTGAAGTGAAGCTACTCAGGGCTTCAAACCGCTGAACGACGCGCTAGAGATCAAAACGACCGGTCGGGTCGTTACATATTTTGACCCCCCTCTCCATTTTTTCCATCACCACCATATTTATTCTACCACTTAAGGCTCGTTTTATATGAGGGGTAAGGGATAATTAATTTGGAGACTAAATTTGAGATGAGTTTATCCCATGTTTGGTTGGGATAAAATTGTGGTATAGCCAATCCGGGATTGTAGTATATTTTTTATCCCTATGGGAGGGTGGGATAAGTAATCTCATAATAATTAATCCCGCAATAATTAATCATGGGATAACTTATTCCAATCAAACGACCCCTTATTCTCTATCATCGACCACAAAAATACAATTTACCCGCTTCAAAACTCTAGACCGCCGCTCGCGACCCATTTCTCTCAAAACCAAAACATTTACACTAGTTAGTAACCCCAAGATTGGTAACTATTTCAATTTAGGATCAAGAAAACTCAATGATTTCGAGCATCCAATCAAAGGAAGAAAAAAGGACTAGGATCTGCTTGTAGAGCAATAGTTAACACATGCAAAGAGGTCTCGTTCAACTTCAAATGACTCCATACGTGATGCTAGTAGCTATTCTCGACCTTCATACGACCCAAGATAGCCAACATGCGCGTTACTTTGGCAATTGGGAGGTTATGTGTATAAAACCCTCACTAGTTTTTTCCCCTCTACTCATTCCGATTTCACTCGATTGTGATTGAATCACCACTCCTCCGTCACTCCCCACTATCGGTTTGAATCTGTGAAATCCTAGGGCTTCAACAATCACTATAAATTGGGGTTTTTAACGTTTTCACCTAACACACAGCAAGATATACCTACCACTACACCTAGCATCTGAGAATTTAATACACAAAATAGTTGTTTAGGTAATTTCATAAAAGTCTAGGTTCTTGAACAATTTCTGTTTTTCCTTTTCTTTCTGATTCTAAGTTTGTTACTGATTGAGAGCTTGAGCTCTTGGCTTCCTAGAGGCTAATTTGAACTCTCGTTTGGTTTGTTGTCCTAAAGGAGGTATAACCATTAGGCCTGCCGAGTTCTCAAAAGAACATAGGCCCAAATCTTGCACCAGCGCACTTGGGAGTCTGAACCGTTCATGCTGTTTGCTGGGCCTACCTCTTTCAGGCCCAAACTAGAGTCCTTCCTCGCTCCTTACTGCCTTATTATATTTTGTTATTCATATTTCTCACATTTGACATTACCTTATCATATCTGATTAAAATACTATACTTTACCTTTTAAATCATGTAAGCAACTTAGGCAAGCCCTTAAGGTCATAGGATTAAAAGAAATGTTAAGCTTAATAGTAGTCAGTTTAAATTCGCTAATCATATGCTGCTCATGCTATTAATCTCTTATGTTTACTAACATTTCATAAAGACTTTTGAAGCCAAAAATATCTTAGCAAAGGAAAACGTCAATCTCTCTTTTTAAAAAACAGAAATGGAATCCAAAACAGGCCTTCTAAAAAAGCGAATCTTTCTAAAGCAAAAGTGTCGTAGCCCAACAAAAATTTTAACGATTTCCTCAAGTCTAAGAATTGAGATTTGGAAAGTCAAGGTACATCTTAGGCTCATTTTCTTACAGCATCTTTAATGTATTAGAATTACAAGAATGCCGTTTGTCTTTTTTACCGTTTAAAACTAGCTTTCACGTTAGACAAAATAGTAATCTAATTTATTTTCCTAAATTATAGGAATACTCATTTAATTATTGTTAGTAGACTGTATTTGTAAAATAATTCTGGAAATATAAATGAGTATAAACAGAAATGAACATAAACAAAAATGACATAAAACCAATTCGAGCCCACTGAATTCACAGTGTTTCCTTAAGGAATTTAATCCCCTCCTAGTACCCAAGGTTATGGATTATTTCCTCCCAGGATAGAACGAATTACACACTGGTGTAGTGGTACTTCAAACCCCAGTGTTTCAGCGAACACAAAGTTCGGTAGCAAATCACACTTACTTTTTGCTTTGTTTGATGCTAAAAGTATGCAGAAGAAGGAGAAGAAACTCAGAAAATCGTAGTGAAATTCTGAGCAAAATAGTGTTGTATTTATAGCCAAAGTTAGGCTGAAATCTGAAGAGGTACAACTCTTCAGAATGGTTGTTTATGCAAAACGCCCACAGCATAAATGCCATTACATAAATGGCCATTTACTCAATAATACAGAGGGAAAATAAAGAGGAAAAATTGAAGAGGGTAGTTACTTTTCTGTTACCAAAACAGAAACACGGATTGGATTTAATATTAATATTTTGTTATTAAAACAAATATTTAATAACATTTCTGTTAATATTTTACTATTAACAAATAAATTTGATCCAAAAAGTTAATCAATCAATCGATCATTTGACCAAATCCAAATCCGAATCCGAATCCGAATCCGAAGCCGAAGCCGAAGCTGAAGCCGAAGCCGTAGCCGTAGCCGAAGCCGAAGCCGAGCCGAGCGAGCGACGACGATGACGGCGCGAGGCTTGCCTTCTTCTCAACTCTTTAAGAGCTAGAAGAAGAGCAATTGCTTATATACCCATAAAAAACCTCTTCCTCTTCCAATATGGGACAATGCCCATTTGCCAAGGGGGGAACTTAAAATTTCACTCGAAAATTTTATTTCCCTCCATTTCCCATTCACCCTCTTTTAAGTATTTAATATATTAATTAAATACATCCAAAACCCAACAATCCCCCACATGAATGGGGAATGGCTATATCACGGAAGTATGCATGAAAAATTGTGTGATTCGCAAGTAAGGATTAATTGCATCTGGATAAGTAGGTTTCCCTTTGAACTTTCCGTAGTGAACTTATGTCGGATATACTCGATCAATCGGTAGATTTGATATCTTTGAACCGTCGAACTTTAGTGTATACCTAGACAACCACAAGTCACACAACCAACCCTTAACCGTCTTTGGTTCTCATTGTTGTGTTCGTTTCAGCCATGAACACCGCCTGGTTTCATAAGTGCGTAGAGAACTGGCCTTACAATGTTCTCCTTGAAGCGGCTAACACTTCACACTTACATAGGTGATTCCTAAACGTGTCATCCCGTAGATACACTATATGATATACCCCGTATCAAATTTAGAAATCATTAAAAAGCCTTAATGCTTTATCCTTGGTACTGAACATTGTCTCATCACGAGAATGGACCAAAAGTTTGTTGACATGTGTTGAACNNNAATCAATCCACCACTCTTTAGGATTGCCCACCAAGTTGCATTCGGAAAGCATGGCACATAAATCATCAACATCATCACGCTTTTCAACCATGTTTGCTTGACCCTTCTTCTTGTCTTTCTTTGGAGCACGACACTCCGTAGATTTGTGTCCAGTTTTTCCACAGTTGTAGCAGTTTCCACTGAACCGCTTCTTGCTTGGGTTGTATTTCGGTCCAGAAGCCTTCTTCCTCTTTTTATTCTCTTCAACAATATTTGCTCCCATTATTGTTGAGTTACCACGGCCTCTCTTTTCAGCAGCTTTGTTGTCCTCTTCGATTCTCAACCGAACAATGAGATCTTCAAGGGAAATCTCCTTGCGTTTGTGTTTCAAGTAGTTTTTGAAGTCCTTCCACAAAGGAGGCAACTTCTCAATCATCGCTGCTACTTGAAATGCTTCATTGATAACAAGACCTTCAATGAAATTTCTATTAGTAAAAATACCAAGATTACTACTTTCAACATCAATATTAATTTGAGTTATACCTTCAGCAAGGAGATCGTGAATAATCACTTGCAATTCCTGGACTTGGGTAATAATAGACTTGCTATCTACCATTTTGTAGTCCAAAAACTTTGCAGCAACAAACTTTTTCAACCCGGCATCTTCGGTTTTGTATTTCTTTTCAAGCGCAGTCCACAGTTCCTTTGACGTTTCCACGCCACTGTAGACGTTATACAAAGCATCCTCCAGCCCGCTTAGAATATAATTCTTGCACAAAAAATCTGAACGCTTCCACGCCTCAATCACGAGAAAGCGTTCAGTTTCTGGAGTTTCGTCGGACAGCACAGGAACATCTTCCTTGATGAACTTCTGGAGACTTAGAGTAGTCAAATAGAAGAACATCTTTTGCTGCCAGCGCTTGAAATCAATCCCGGAAAATTTTCCGGGTTTCTCCGCCGGTGCCAATGTTGCCGGTGTCGTTCAACTTGTTGAGGCATTGGCAGTCACCATTGGAACAGCTTGGTTCTCATTTTCATTAGTCATTTCTGTAAAAGAATGACACAAACGTTAAAATCACGTAGATTTTAATAGAGTACAAAACCACAAAGGTTTTACTCTTCCAGAAACAGTAAGTACAAATACAGAAATCAAATTAAATTCCTTAAGATTGTTAGTAGACTGTATTTGTAAAATAATTCTGGAAATATAAATGAGTATAAACAGAAATGAACATAAACAGAAATGACATAAAACCAATTCGAGCCCACTGAATTCACAGTGTTTCCTTAAGGAATTTAATCCCCTCCTAGTACCCAAGGTTATGGATTATTTCCTCCCAGGATAGAACGAATTACACACTGGTGTAGTGGTACTTCAAACCCCAGTATTTCAGCGAACACAAAGTTCGGTAGCAAATCACACTTACTTTTTGCTTTGTTTGATGCTAAAAGTATGCAGAAGAAGGAGAAGAAACTCAGAAAATCGTAGTGAAATTCTGAGCAGAATAGTGTTGTATTTATAGCCAAAGTTAGGCTGAAATCTGAAGAGGTGCAACTCTTCAGAATGGCTGTTTATGCAAAACGCCCACAGCATAAATGCCATTACATAAATGGCCATTTACTCAATAATAAAGAGAGAAAATAAAGAGGGAAAATTGAAGAGGGTAGTTACTTTTCTGTTACCAAAACAGAAAAACGGATTGGATTTAATATTAATATTTTGTTATTAAAACAAATATTTAATAACATTTCTGTTAATATTTTACTATTAACAAATAAATTTGATCCAAAAAGTTAATCAATCAATCGATCATTTGACCAAATCCGAAGCCGAAGCCAAAGCCAAAGCCGTAGCCGAAGCCGAGCCGAGCGAGCAACGACGACGACGGCGCGAGGCTTGCCTTCTTCTCAACTCTTTAAGAGCTAGAAGAAGAGCAATTGCTTATATACCCATAAAAAACCTCCTCCTCTTCCAATATGGGACAATGCCCATTTGCCAAGGGGGGAACTTAAAATTTCACTCAAAAATTTTATTTCCCTCCATTTCCCATTCACCCTCTTTTAAGTATTTAATATATTAATTAAACACATCCAAAACCCAACAATTATTTCCCTAATATTTAGGAATAAACTCTTAATTATTTTGCTAATACTTACGCTTTGATCTAGAGAATTATATTATTTAATTGGAGTCCTTCATATAAACTCTATCTAGATATAGGGTATTGAATTCCAAGCACTTTACGAGTATTCTTTTTATATTAGGTTTACGAATATTTTTTAGTTATAAAAGTTTAGGTTTAGTTGTCCTAATTTTCCTTTTCTTGATTCAGTAGCCCGTATTTTCCTCCCTTTTCCCCAGTTTTAGGTGTCATTTTTCAAGGTTTACAGTAGTTTTTTAACTAACAACATACTCATTTAACTATTATTTTTTATATTTACAATTTTGGTATCAATTTAAATTTTTTGTTATTAAATCATACTTGGGAGCAAGAACAAATATCTAGCGATCACAGACAAGTAACCTCAAAATGTGATGACCCGGCCCGTCGTCACGTGAGTTACCGCCCCGTTTTCCACATATTATGTTTCTCTATGCTCATTATCGGTATTTGAGGTGATCGAGTTGAATTGGATTGGTTTTAGATGGAAATGAGACACTTAGTCTCTTTAAGGAAAGCTTGTTTTGGAAAAGTCAACCGGAAGTTGACTATTGAGTTAGAGGGCTCGGATGTGATTTCCGGTGATTCGGTTAGCTTTGGGGGATGATTTGTGACTTAAGAGCGTGATTGGAAGTGATTTCGGAGGTCCGGTGTGGAATTAGGCTTGAATTGGCGAAGTTAGTATTTTGGCGAATTCCGGTTGGTGGGTGAGATTTTGATCCGGGGGTCGGAATGGAATTCCGAGAGTTTCAGTAGTTCCGTTAGGTGATTTTGGATGTGTGTGCAAAATTTCAGGTCATTCGGAGATGTTTTGGTTGGGTTTTTGATCGAATGCGTATTTCGGAAGTTTTTAAGAAACTTAGGCTTGAATCCGATGCGATTTAATGGTTTTAGCAATGTTTGATGTGTTCTGAGGATGGGAACAAGTTTGAATGGGGTTTTAGGATGTGTTGGTATTTTTGGTTGAGGTCCCGGGGGCCTCGGGGTGATTTCGGGTGGTTAAACGGAAGAAAAGAAATTGAAGTTGGAAATTGCAGGTTCTTGGTTGCAGCAGGTATTTCCGCATCTGCGGAAAGGAGACCGCAGATGCGGCTCTGCGGAAGCGGAGAAGGCATCGCAGGTGCGGAAGAGGGTGAGGCTGAGTAGTTTCCGCAGAAGCGGAAAGGTATTCACAAAAGCGGATCCGCATGAGCGGAAAAGTCACCGCTGAAGCGGTTTGGGCCTGGGGGTGAAGTTCCGCAGAAGCGGGAAATGAGTCACAGAAGCGGCCTCTGAGATTTAATGAGATTCCGCTTAAGCGGACAAGGACCGCAAAAGCGGTCACGCGAAAGCGGGCATGGGGACCGCAGAAGCGGAAACCCCTGAAGGCCAGTAAGAGTTTAATATCATTTTTCATCCGCGAGGGTTATGTATTTTCCTCCATTGTTGAGCAAGCTTGAGAGCTCTTGACGGGGTTTTAGAGAGTTTTGACTGGGAATCGATTGGAGGTAAGTCCTATGGCCTAGAAACATCATTTTATTGAAGAATCAACCTTTAATTCTTGGAAAAATTGGGTAAAAATTGGAAGAACTAGGGCTTGGTTTTTGAAATGAAAATTTGGGATTTGAGGGGGCATTTGGGCTCCGATTTTGGTAAATTTGATATGTATAGACTCGTGGCGAGACGAGGAATCCGGAGATGTGAATTTTGTAATTTTTCGAGAAGTGGGCCCAGGGCTCGGGTTTTGCCAACTTCATGATTTTCGACGTTTTTTGAGTATTTTCGATTGGGTTATGTTTCTTTGGCCTATTGTAATGTATTCCTTATGGTTTTGATCAGTTTCAACGCGCGAGGAGGTCGATTCGAGGGGAAAGGGCTTGGCGATCTAGACTTTTGGCCGGCTAGAGGTGAGTAATGATTTTAAATGACGTCCTGAGGGTTTGAAACCCCGGATTTGCACAACTTGGTGCTGTGTTGAGATGAGACACACGTTCAATGGCGAGCATGGGGTCATTTACTATTGGGGATTGTGACTTGGTCCAATCCGGAGGATATTTTACCGCGTATTAACTATGACTTGTTGTTTTACACTGTGATTTGGGCTATTTGCCATATTTGGGGCTTATTGCCGACTGTTTGAACTCCTTATGAACTATCATCACTGTTTTCCTCACTATTTGAAATATTATTTGAACTCAGTCCATGTGATTTATACTGTTTCATTAACTCAACTATATTTACTCAAACTTAGAGTTTTAACTGATATTTGGACTATTGTTTGAGCTGAGTATTATTGTTTTACTGATGCCCGAGGGGTCTTTTGACTATTTTTGGACTGGTTGAGGCTGAGGGCCTTATGTGAGGGAATGATGAGTGATGTGAGGAGGCTTTCAGGCCTCGAGTGTATTGTGAGCAGGCTTTCAGGCCTCGTATTGATATGGTTCAGGCTTTCAGGCCTTGTTGATAGCGCTTGGGCTGTAGGAGCCCCTCCGGAGTCTGCACACCCACAGTGAGCGCGGGTACCCATCTAGAGCGGTTAACTTTTAGACAGTGGTAACAATGACACTGTTATGCGCATTTTGGTCAGGTAATAATGACTGACCAATCAGGTAACAATGACTAATCAGTGGTAACAATGGCACTGTAATACGCGTTTTGGTCAGGTAACAATGGCTGACCGGTCAGGTAACAATGACAGACCAGGAACAAAAATCATGCCTGAGGGGCAGTGTTCTGAGCATTTCTTACTGGTTGAGCATAATTGATTTAATTGTTTTCAAAGAGAATTTCTTGCTATATTTCACTGGTTTTACTGTTTTATCTAGTTTTTACTGCTTGAGATAGCATTACTTGTGCCTTTACGGGATTTTATATTCTGAGTCGTTATTTTTTTTTATTACTCACTGGGTCGGAGTACTCACATTACTCCCTGCACCATGTGTGCAGATACAGGCATAGCTGAGTTCGTTCCTGAGTGCTGATTCCTTCCAGACCAGGCGGACCCGGAGAGACGAGGTAGCTGTCGACGTCCACAGCTCCGTTTCTTCCTTATCATCAGTATTTCATTTATCTTCGGACTATGTTCTTAGACACAGACTTGTAGTATTTCATTTAAACTCTGTAGTAGCTCATGACTTGTGACACCCCGATCATCGGGCTGAGTTTGGGATGGTTTTTCCCCGTTATGCTACGTTTTATTTCCGCACTTATGATTATTCAGTAACTATGATTTAGACCTGTTTATGCTAAGAAATTATTAAAAGAAGTGTTAGTGTTCTGTTGGCTGGCCTTGTCTTCACGAGGGGCGCCATCACGACCGGGTTGGAAATTGGGTCGTGACACAAAAGTTCATCAATTCTAATTTTTAAAAATTCAAGTATCAAGTTTAACTAAAAAAAAATATTTTAATTTTAAGGATTCAAAAGAAAGAGAAGTGTTCGATAGATTTAATAACACTAATAGTTGTACTAACATAATAATCCAAAAATGATGTGTCATAGCAAATTTTTCATTAATCTGAACATAGCATTTTTATTGGATAAAAATTATAACTACAGTTAAATATTTAAAGCTTGAGATGAGCTAATAATAATATTCGAATAAACAAAAATAAATTATTCTCTTTAACATTAAGAATAAATAATTAAGTCCTTAAATTAATCAACCAGAAAAGTCTTTGATTTAACTAGTCTGCAAAAAATGCAAGTCATTTCTTTCTATTCATCATATAAATAGGTTATAATATAGTACTAAGCGTCAAATAGTTAAAAATACAAATGAGATAAAATATATTCTAAGTGAGTAGTCATTAATTATTTATCTTTCTTTTGGTATTCATTTAAACCAATGACAACTTCCGGTATTTTTTAAGTACTAAGTTACTTATTGTAAAATATTAAATTAATGTAGATATTTTAAAACTTAGCATTTGATAACTTGATTTACATGTTCTTTCTGTACTTCATTGACCATGTATTCTGCCAAGAAAAAAAGAAAAACATCGAAAGACGTCAAATGATAATTTTCATCTAGAAGCAGTCAAAATAAGAAAGAATCTAATTTCAGCCAATGAAATGAAGCTATAGTTTGCAGGTGATGTTACTATAAGTGCACGTGCATTGAAATTAATGGACTACGCCCTATTTTCATATTTTCATTGGCCGCCACTGATCTTTTTTGGCACAGTAGTAAAGATACTCAATAAATGTTTGCTTAATGCAGAAGACAAATGGTGGTACCCCACAAACACAAACTCCTTTAATTTTAATACTATAAACTCTTCTCTATATCTCCATTTTTATTGGACCAACTCACCATTCTTTTTTTTGTCTTTTCCTATTCGGTATTCGATACTCATACTAAGCCTTAACTAAGCTCCCATTTCAGGCATAAAATTTGGAAGTTTTTTTCTTTTTTAAATTTATTTTCAAATATTTGCTTGTGTATAAATTTTATTTTGCTGTTGGTATTACTTGTTGTTACTGTTTTCTTTTTCTTTCCTCGAACCAATAACTTATCTACTCTCAAGGTAGGGGTAAGGTCTGCATACACACTACTTTCTGCAGACCCCTCTCGTGAGATTATACTGAGTTTGTTGTTGTTGTTGTTATAGATTTTTAACCTTTTTTTTTTTAGATTTGTGACAAAATCTTCCAATCTTAAAAACAACTCTAGAGTAGTTTTTAAAGTTTTTTACTTACAAAACTTTAAATTCTTTTCAAGTAAAATGCATGTCTAAATACAATTTGAACTTTAAAAAAATTATTTATTTTTTCAAGTTTCGATCAAATCTATATCCTTAAAAGGTAAAATGCTCAGTGAATTTGCATCACTCAAATCCTATTAAAGGGAAAATGCTCTTTAACATGATTTTTTTATATTCGTGGTTCGAATCCAAAACTTTTGATTAAGGAGGAAAGTATTCTATCTGTCCCATCACAACTGTGGCCAACTTATTTTTCTTCTTGAATTTAATACTACTACTCTTCAAATGAGAAGTTTTATTTTGTGTCTCATACAACTGACACTAGTTGTATGAGACTCCTTTTTATCTTATAAAATTGTGGACCCCAATCTTACACTGCTGGGTCCATAGAATTCTGGGTCCACAAAACTGTGAGACAAAAAATTATCTCATATAACTAGTGTAAGTTGTATGAGATACAAAATAAAATTTTCCCTCTTCAAATTATTCCAAAAAATTTCAAACTTTTTCACAAAAATATCTGCTTCTTTAGTTATTTTCTTTGCTTAAACCGGACCCACCTGCTCTTTCTCCTCTTCTTCCTCCTCCACAACATAAGAAATAACTGTGTCGGTTCCTCAAATCTTTTTCATTTTCAGACAACCATACAATACAAGAGAATTATGAAAAACTCCACCGACTTTACACAGCTGCTGCTTTCAGATATTTCTTTATTTCTATCTCGGCGTTACTTATATAAACCTCTCTTAAACCCCATTTTTTTTCACCGTTCTTCATTTTATCAAACACCCTTTTGGAAATTCCCTCTCTTTGATCCATAAAAATTCAATCTTTATATTGTTGTGAAAAAAAATCATATGAACCCTTTTGATAAAAACCCAATTTCTCAACCTCCTGGGTCAGAATCTGATACACTGCCACCACACAGTATTACTATGGACCCTGAATTTGCTGTGTATTCTGAGCCCCCAACTTCTCCTTTTATCAATCTTGAATCTTTTTCAGCTGGGGAGGAAGGATTAGGTGTGGTGCAGCCTATGGAGTGTTTACATGGGACACAAATTCCACCATTTTTGTCAAAGACTTTTGATTTAGTTGATGACTCTTCATTGGATTTGATCATTTCTTGGGGTAGTAAAGGAGAAAGCTTTGTAGTGTGGGACCCAGTGGAGTTTTCTAGAATGATTCTTCCCAAAAATTTCAAGCACAACAATTTCTCCAGCTTTGTGAGACAGCTTAATACTTATGTGGGTATCACCTTAGCACAAAGCCAAGAATATTTGGCTCATGTGTTACTACTCTAGTTCTAGTTCTTTTAACTCTTGCATCCTTTTTTTTGTTAATTCTTTTACCTTGTATGTAATTGTTGTTGGAGATTTTCATGTATCTTTGTTTTTTTGTTCTTCTCACTTTCTGTAAATTTTTAGTGTATATTTTATGTTGCTGTTGTTATGGAATAACACGGTCTGTGAACATTCATGTAGACGACCCCAACTTGTTCGGGACTGAGACGTAGTTGTTGCTGCTGTTGTAATAATTTGTAACAATGACGATGTAAATGTAAATAGTTCTTTCTTGTGTTGTAATTAGTAGTGCTACAGTTGTAAATAACTTCAGAGAAACGACTTTTCATAATAGTTTATTAGTTTTGGTACTCTGTAAATGGATGTCTTTGAAACTTTTGGTGGATATTAAGGAAAATGATAAAGGTTGCGCTGTTCGTGGTTTGGGCTTGTAGATAAAGCTAAGATGCTGAGAGCATCTCTCTGCATTAATCTGCTGAATTTGGGAGGTTCATCAAATTCTGCAGGTAGAATTTCTGAGGTTTTGATTAAACAGCTTGTTTAAGCTTTCTATAGTTTATATATATGTACGGTTTTTACTGCAAAAGATGTACTGATTGTGTATTTCTAGTGTAATGCAGCTTCTGGAACTCATGAAAATTTGACAGCTAACATCTGGTTTTGTATAAAGTTTTCATTGTGTTATATGAATAATGAATGTATTCTCATGTTGTAGGCATGTTGGGTTCTATTATTCAGTTTTTAAATAATTTTTTGGGGCAATTTTGTCCAGGGTTTTCGCAAAGTTGATGCTGACAGGTGGGAGTTTGCGAATGAAGGGTTCTTGAGAGGAAAAAGGCATTTGTTGAAGAACATACAGAGGCGAAGATCACCTCAGTCGCATCAGACGGGGAGTTCATCTGCTGAAGCAGGGAAAGGTACAATGGATGAGATAGAGAAACTGAGGAAGGAGAAGAGTTCGATGATGCAGGATGTCGTTGAATTGCAGCAGCAGCAGCGTGGAACGGTCCAACAAATGGAGGCTGTTAATGAGAAGCTTCAGGCTGCAGAACTGAGACAGAAACAGATGGTTTCATTCTTGGCCAAGGTGTTTCAGAATCCCGCATTCTTGGCTCGTCTTCGGCAGATGAAGGAACAAGAAAAAATTACTTCTCCAAGAACAATGAGGAAATTCGTTAAACATCAGCCACACAATCAGGATAGACCGGAGTCTTCCATTGAAGGGCAGATAGTCAAGTACAGGCCTGATTTTCAAGACCTTGTTACATCCTTTGAGAACCCGGACTTCAATCCGGTTGTGGATCAACAACTACCTGAAACTGGCTTTGGTGCAGAAGCAATGCTTTTAAAAAATCAAGAACGGGTTATAGAAGGAGCTTCGAACTTTAACCCCGAAGACTGTTATTTTGAGGGGAAGAATGTAGCTAGCCCTCAATTAGAAGTCATGCCTGAGTGTTTTGTCTCTTTCCCGGAAGAGTTGGAAAAGGAGAAGAACATCTTAGGATTTTCCTCACCAGGTATTGAAAGTATGGTGAAAGAACAGGAAGTATGGAGCATGGGTTTTGAAGCCAGTATGTCAAGTACTGGCACTGAGTTATGGGGTAGTCTTAGCAACTATGATGTCCCAGACTTTGGAGTTAGCGCTGGTTTGCCAGATGTGTTGTGGGATATAGATCCCTTGCAGGAAGCTGGAAGTTCTGGTGTCGATAAGTGGCCAAATGATGAGTCTCCTTTTGGGCTGCCGAAGAATGATAGTTTTTAGGAAGAGTACCCTTCCTTCAGTGTGCGTTTTCGATACTAGCCATAGTTTAGTTGATGGGATATAATACTGAATGATTGATTATAAATTTTTTAGTGCATAATTACTTTCCACTGATTCTTTTCTTCTATATTCCCCTCCTCCTGGTCTGCAATTTTCACTGCTAATGGTGCTTAACTGTAAAGATTTGAAGGCATAATCTGCAGATATTTCCTGCTAACATCTATTCTTTGAAGTTGTGAAATGTGCAGGTTTGCAGCACTGGAGGCGAGTATGGGGTTTCTTCTGAGAATCCTGGACCGGAATGACATTGCTCGCTCAAGATTTTTAATCCAGGTATGGGGACCTTGTGGTGACTTATATGATTATGATTGCTTGATGAATAGTGTTATTTTACCAGAATTCTTTGACATGAAGCTGATTATAAACAGACATGGTGTGCAGTTCTTGAATGTTACTTGCATTAGTAGAGTATTAGCTTTCTGTATTTTAGCTCACCAAGCCCGGCTGTTCTGAAGTTTCTCTTTATCTGAGTGTGAACGAGAAATTGGGAAGGTGAATTAGCATATCTCCTTTAGACTTACTTCCCATTTTCCAACCAGAACCTACTAAAAAACACTTCAGGGACTGTGTTCAAGATACTATCTTAGGTAGTTTAACAAACCATTTGATCTAGATAAAGAGAGGTTGAGGTATCACATGCTTCTTTAGAATTTTTGCTTGCAAAATTTAGGAGAGAATCAAGAACTGATGGCCAAAAGGTGGCATTTTATCCAACTTAGTCACTGGATCCATAAATGGTATTCATGATGTGTAGAAGGCGGACAAGATTTTGAACCATCAACCAAGGGAAGAAGGTTGTAGTTTTTTTAAGGTTGCGACTGAGAATTCCTTCCAAGTCAGGTAGGATCAGATACATAATTTGATGAAATCGTTGATATTAGAGACAGTTGGGAAAGATTTGGAAGGTCTAAGGAGGGATGAGAGCAAATGAGTTGACTGGTAGAGGGATTTTAGAAGTGTTTCATGCCTTATAGCTTACATACTATTATCTGTTCTATATTTGATTTGATTCCTTAATAATGTGTCTTCTTTGTTTAAGTTCTTTTGCTGTTGCTTGGATCTTATACCCTCAGCCAAGCAGCTTGCTTTGTGGAGTCTCTGCCTTAGGTAAGCAATGATGCATAAAAAAACTGCTAATAAATCCTGCTAAATGATTTGATTTCCCATTATCTTATTTGTATCTTCCTAATTGTATAGGATGTTCCCAGGAGCAATCTGATTGCAGCACACACATCTAACTTTTTGGACATTCTGTAAGACATGGCTAGGACGACGACAATAACAACATACCCAGTATAATCCCAAATAGTGGGTTCTGGTGAGGGTAGTGTGTACACAGCCCTTACTCCTACCTTGTGAAGATAGATAGGTTGTTTCCAATAGACCCTCGGCTCAGGAAAGCATAAGCACCAAATTAATAAAAAGAAAGACAAGAAGAGACCACAACGAGAATCCATGTAAAAGCAGATGGTCATAGAAACCTAAATACCAAGAGAATGCAAGAGTATGCACTAATACTACCGGTATGAACAATCTAGGGTTGGGGTTATTAGTTTCATTCTAGGAGACGGTATCAAATATATAGGGGGCGGACGCATCTCTTCTGATCTTTTCTTGTATTTAGCTTATGTTTCAATATTTTTATTAGTTATTACTTACTCTTTTCAACTTTGTGAATCAAATTCCTTATATATTTTTTTGATACACAATTACAATTATAGCCTGTCTCTGTAAGGTGAGAGTGAAATCTATCCTTCCATTCACTAGACCATCTAACCTATTACCATAATTCTTGACCTCCACACCTCACACCTTTCTCAAGGCGTCAACGGAAGATGCGTCGTAGGATTTGGAAAAGAAAAATAATGAGTTTATTTTATTTTGTTTTCCAATTATATATTATCGAAAGTTGCCACTTAAAATGCCAAGTGTCATTTTTCTGGTTAACCATTTTGAGCTCTAATAAAGTTTATCTCGATGACACATTGTCACTTTTGCGCATAAATATTATAGAAACCTTCCAGAATATAACGTTTTGAGTAACCAAACCAATTTTTCTTAGACAAATTGACCAAACTAATAGCCTGTCTGGCCAAGCTTCTCCACTCCTGGAAGCATATTTTTTTTTCCCAAAAAAAATGCTTTTTTTTCGAAGTTGAAGTATTTGGCCAAGCTTTTGGAAGAAAAAAAGTGCTTTTGAAGAGAAGCAGAAGCGGTTTTGGAAAAACAGAAAAAAGTAGCTTCTCTCAAAAATCACTTTTGAGAAAAATACACTTAGAATCAGTTTTTAAAAGCTTTGGTCAAACACTAATTGCTGCTCAGAAATAATTTTTAATTAATTAGCCAAACACAAATTACTTCTCACCGAAAGTACTTCTGAGAAAAACACTTTTCATAATAAGCTGATTTTTATAGCTTGGTCAAATAGGACTATTAGTTGTTTTGAGTAACCAAACCCAATTTTCTTACACGAAGTTACTCAGGTACATAACAATACATTCAAGTCAATGAGAGAGGGGTAGAAGGAAAAAAGAAAAAGGAGATACATTCTGCCTGTCTTCTTAATGCTCGAGTTGTTAGGAAGCTAAAGAATGTCTTCACTAGATACATTTCGGGTGTTCCAAAGGTTTAAGAATAATGCTATCATCCAAAAGGTTGGTCAAATTCTCTAGGGCAGAATACATACTTTACCCATCGACCTTGTCCTCAAATCTCTCTTACATACCTGTTAAAGACGGGAATAATATTACACACCAAAACTTTTAACGGTGTGTCAATTACACACCACTTCGGTGTTTGACCACATGTGCTTAAAGACTGCTATTACACGCGCCAATCAGCGTCTGACACGTGTCATAAATGGTTAAAAAAAAAGAAAAAACTGAAAAAAAACCTCTACCCCCAACCCCACTCCTCATCTTCCCAAAGAAAAAAATACAGAAAAAAACCCACCCCCTCCTCATCTCCCCAACCCCATCATCTTCTCCACCACCACTATCCTACCACCAACCCTTCCACTATAAGCACCTTCTTCCTCAACTATAGATTCAACTCTTTTACCGATTTTTAACAAGTTTTAACATCCATCACAAATCCTTATTGAAATTTAAAAATCAAGCTCAAACCCAAAGCTTCAAACTTGTTAATGGTGTTTTTTGAATTATATCAAAATTAATCCACTAAGTAAATTTTTATGCAACAATAATCACGAATTCAAACTAATTTTCTAGGTCATGGAACACCAAAATCAACAAGACCCAATTAAATTTTCAAGCTTTTTCAAAAGATCAATAATGGTGATTTTTACAAGACCCAATAACTCCTCTTTCCTTTTTCTTCTTAGTCATGGGGGTTGAAGAGACGAAATATGAGGGGTATACAAAATTAGTATGGAGGTTGGGGAAGAAGACGAAATGGGGGGGGGGGGGGGGGGGTAGGGAATCGCTGGGGTGTGGGTTGGGGAAGAAGACATGGGTTATATTTTTTTTTCTTTAATTTGTAAACAAAATAGTTAAAAAAGGGAAAAATAAAATAAAAAATTTAATTTCAGATGAATTTTGTAGTTTTCACGCGCCTCTTTTATGTGTAATACACGCGTGTGACACATGGCAAAAGAGGTGTGTAATTGACACACTTTTAAAAGTTTTAGTGTGTAATACTATTCCCGTGTTTAACAGGTGTGTAAGAGGGATTTGAATATAAGGTCAATGGGTAAAGTATGTATTTTGCCAATTCTCTAGAGAAAAGTTTGTCATCTTTTGTTTGGAAAAATGACACGTATAGTCGCGGTAAAAATGATAGCTGAAAAAATATATAAAAAATTTATATATTTTTTTATATACATATACATTCTGAATTTTATATACACTTTTTTGGCTACCAGATATAAATAATTTCTGGCGCGGGCTAAAAGTGATAATACCCCATTTTGTTTTAATAACGTCCAAAACTAGATCTAAGTAATCATTAGGAATTCACATTGTTAAGCTAGCTCTCATCGACAGAACACTAACCCTTATGTTTGAGCAATAATGGATCTAGAGATTGTAGACACTATTTCTCTATTAGGAAACATCTGAGGCAGAAATTGCATGTACGCTAACTCAAAAATAAGTACATCGAAGTGTGCTTTCCTATAATACAAATTCCCGTTATAATTCTTATACATACAAAATCATTTCTGGACAGAAATTAAAGAACTGTTATTGCTGGCTTTAACAAAATCACATGGCTAAACAAATGTTCCAGGAGGAAGTGTACAAGCCAATTGCAAATGGTATTCTCAGAGAAATGGCTGCTTGAATTTGTGAAAAAAATTACGGGCTCTACAAAGACATTCTGAACGAATATGTACAGAACAGACGCCTGCAAACAGCACATTGATATCAAACTTCAGCACTCTATACAGCAGAAAGTTGTTAATGTACACTTCATCCCTAGCAATGGTTACAAATGCATAGTCATATACGATCAAAAGAAACAGCAAAGAAAGATGAGAGGTGAACCCCTCACATCTCCCAAGGTGAAGGCGGATAGTAGCTATGATCACCAATACTTAACTTGCTAAGACTGGAACTCAAAATACTCCCTCCGTTCACTTTTACTTGTCCAATATTCTAAAAATAGATTTTCACTTTTACTTGTCATTTTTAGCATATCAAGACAAGATTTTTTTTTTTTTTTTTGGTTATACCCACAGTATTAATTACTTATTTCAAATCATTTTCTCAAATTCATTAAAAATACGCATCAATTAATATGGGTATCATGGTAAATTATCCACTTCATTTATTATTTCTTAAGAGGAGTGCAAAGTCCATAGTGGACAAGTAAAAGTGAACGGAGGGAGTAATTTGGTGCTATTGATGCCGTGTCCAGTCCAGTCTAACTGTATGCCCAATCCTATCTACTAAGTAGAACCTCAAATGCACCAACAGACTTCAGAGGATCCCATTAACCCAAGAAACCTCATCGCAAGAAGGTTACATTCAAACGAAATATTCTAGTGCTATTGTGGAAACTAATGGCAGATTTGCACCTGACTTAAAATTGAGTAACACACCAAGGGAAATGCAAAATTTAGCAGAATGAAGAGAGAGATTTCGTGGGGAAAAAAAGAAGAGATAGATTTTAGGATTATCGAACCTGAAGTAACTGAAGCACTGTTCCTCCCTGAAAGGTGACTAACAAAGAATGCCAAATATGTGCAGAAATCATACATTTAATACACGCATTCACGTAAGCAACTGCATGTCTGTACGACCTGGTTGAGGAGGTGTTACGGGAGGTTTAATTAGTGGTCTCAGCATATCCATGATTACAGAAAAGGAGGGACGTTTCCATGGTTCTCTGCAATATTATCAGAAGTAACTTCAAGAGCACATCAAAGCAAACGAAAAGTCAATGTGATTGAACTATGGAAGAATATAAGCAACATACTTGGCCCAGCAAGCCTCAATAATGCTTGCCACTTGAGGATTCAAGTCACGCGGAATTTCGAGTCTTTTCCCCTTAAAGCCGACAGCTGCTACAACCTACAGGTTCAGATGCATTACACCAATACAGCAATCACAAGAATGGATAGACGGTGCATCTTGCCCAATTTCTTAAAGATGAACATACCAATTAAAACAGCAATGCATATGTTCCACATTAACATATAACTAAGATGCAATGCAAGTGCCAAGGAATGTTGCAAATAATCAGCAGATCCAAGTTCTCTTTCTAGCATAAAATCAATGCTTGCAAACAAAGGTACCAGAAAGTTGTTGCCACCCAGCTATCGAGACAAAAAATCAAGCACTCTACCTGATTTTTAGTACAAGTGAAATATAAGAAATCAAAACAGAGCACTAATAGAATTATCTTCCGTGCAATGGATACTGTTTTATCCACATCCTTTTTTCTCAACTTTTTTCGTACTTGACTGTAACTTTGGCAGAGAGAGGTCTTTGACAACATGTAGCTATCAAGAAACTAAAATACAGAACACAAATCAAAACCAAAGCGAAACAGAAAGAGCATCCCTATAACATCTCCACTCACAACCCAATGAATGACTAACTCTCTACAAAAACCACATGGAGAGGAGAGGTATATAAGATGAGGAACAAATGACTCTTCAGACAATTGCTGAAGCAAATTGGATTATTCTCCATCACCTGGTATGAGTCATACAAGACATAAAAGGAACAAAAATGACTTAAGCAAACTCTTACAAGAAATTGAGTGGCCTCTACACCCAAATGAAGTATTGCAAAACAAAGGTCCTGCTGTTCCAGGAAATACACTGTTCTATATCCCGTGAATGAGCCATTTGACATAAGAGGAATAAAATGACTATTGGAATGTTTCTATCCCCGGTAAGCGACTTCAACAATTCATTTTCACATCCCAATATATAGCTTTAGGTTCTTTCACCTATACACAGCTATTCCTCTGGATTGCATTCACTAACATCAGGTTTTCTACCTTAAATACCTGTGTGGACAAAAGGGCTTAAAGATTAGAAATGCAAACCTGTGCTGGGTTCAAATTACTCCAGGGTTGTTGCAACGTCGCGAGCTCCCACAAAATGACACCAAAGCTATATACATCAGATTTCTCATTTGATGGTTCATCACGAAGAACTTCAGGTGCCATCCATTCCGGCTATCACAAGAAGAACCAGACAATATTAACTCCTTTTTCTCATTGGTGAAACAAAGTGCCAAAGATGAACAAAAGACAATCAAATCATATGCTGAATGAAGAACTTACAGTCCCAGCAGCCGACTTTGATGAGAGAAATGTGTTCGCTTTTAAACGAGAAAGACCAAAATCACAGACCTGACGAAAACATAAAACGGGTAGGGACGTGCAGCATGCTTCAATAAATAGAAGATTTACAGAATATGCAAAAATAAACACCATAACAAAACACAAGTATTTATCATAAACAACTTTGAGTGAGAGTTGTCATCATAAAGCATTAGAGACACAACTAAGAGACAATCACACTACACTATGCATGCTGCTAAGCTATGAAAAACAGATGCTTCTAACAGATCACTGACATTAAGCAATGAGATGTATTAAAAATGTATCTCATTTCTATTTTGTTGCTTGACATCAGAATAACACTATATCAATCAGATCACAGTAAGTTTTCCTGTGTGCATGCTGTAAACAAATAAGATAAACAAGATCTTAGATTTTGTTCATGATGGGTTCAACTTGCCACAAAGAACAGCCCAAATACATGCTCCTAACCTAAGAGGAAAGACATCTAATACAAATCATTAGTGAACTAAAGAAACTGGTTGAATAAGAGATTCTGGAGAAGAGAATGCAATAATTGGTTCATTGACACACATATGGATTCTCTAAGACTAGAAGTTCCCCATGTTCTCACTTATCTCCATAGTAAACTAAAATACACTAAAATTCCTTCCTCCTCGTAGAGTCTTAATGTCTTGCAACATGCTCATCCAGCACATTAGCATTGCGCCAGATGATCAAATACCAGCATCCTAGCTACATGGCCATTGAACAACCACAGTTCCAGATGGTCAATGTACATTTAGATGACAGAAACTTCTGGACCTAAACATGCCTACAAAACCAGAAGCGTAATGTACAATCCTCAAATATATATATATATATATATATATATATATATATATATTATGGAATTTAATCCTCTCCGCAGCATCAGTACATTGTTAATTCTCCATTATCTGAGAAATCTGACATAAGCTTTACCCCTTCAACACTTGCTTTTTGTTCTTCAATAGCTTATGCTTATAAAAGTTTCTGAAACTAGACATCCTCTCTTCCTGTCTGTCTCTCCCTCCATCCCCCCCTCCCCCCAAGAGCACAACTCTGATAGCGCAAGTCTAGAACTGTATCAATAGAAAAAGATAAATCTTTTTTTTTTAGAAGATAGATTGCACTTTTCACCTTCACTGTGTATTTCTTGTCCACTAAAAGATTTGGAGATTTTAAATCTCTATGAACAATGGGAGGATTGCGCTTATGTAGATAATTCATCCCCTTTGCCTGCACAAGATGATATTACGAAATTAGCCCCCGATCATAAATAAAATGTGGCAGAGTAGGGAAGCATTCATACCACATCGTAAGCCATAGACAACCGACGCCTTTCATCCAAAACCTCCCTAGCACCAGGTTTATGAAGAAGTCTGTATAAGCTACCTCTGTAATACAATTGCGGCATTGGCACTGTCAGCTAAGCTGAAAAAGAAGAAGTCTGATTATTTGGAGGAGTTACCAGGATAAACCTTGATAAATATTCTGTAACTATGGACAAGTTTGGTCGCTGAGTGACAGCACCCATAAAAAGCACAATATTTGGATGTCGCAACCGCTTCATAATTGCAACCTAAAAAAATGAAAGGTAAGCCAAATTAGTGGAGTTGGTCTGGAGGAAACACATGATAAAACTGACATCCACTCATTCTCATCTTCATACACCCTTTTTTCTCTTTCATCCAGTTTTCTTGTCATTTGTTGAGGAGATTGGGAGATCCCTAGATTACCTCCCGCAAAAATTCCTTGAATCGCTCCGCATGAAAATCTTGTTCCATGAGAATCTTCACAGCAACATCCTAATAAGTGTAAGCTTCCATCAGCATGCAATTATGAAGGAATAAAAGCAAAGCAAACAGAGTAATTCAGAAAGGTATATCTCAAATTTGACATGGCAATTACTACCCAAAAAGAAGCGAGAGAGAGAGAGAGAGAGAGAGAACAACAACATTTATTCAAGAGGCAGATCAGGCCAAAAGCAAAATAGAAATAAACAAATGCCCAAATAATTTATAAAAATTACACTGAATAAATACCTCACCGAAGTGCTCAATAAGTTAAGAGATATAACCAAGACGAGCATCAAGAGCACAGAACTAAAAGGAAAATATCTTACAGAGCCATTCCAATCAGCACGGTGAACGGTACCAAAAGACCCTGAAATACAATAAACTGTGTTAGTTATAGTTATGATACTACAGCATCCCACTATTACTAACATGTGATGAGACGATCATAGCACGACATTGAAGAGGAAGATAAAAAACAGCAGGCAGGGATTACCTGCCCCAATCCTCTCCTTCAGAACAAGATCTTCCCAGGGAATATCAAATTCTTCTACTTCAAGGGCAAGGTCTCTACTTTGTTTAGCAGGAACAAGTTGACTTCCTCCCTCGAGAAATCTCATATCATTTCCTCTTCCTCTTGGGTCTGATAATGCCATCAGCGGTTTAGTATCTCCATGCCCAACTGGAGGGACAGGTAACCGAGAAATTTCATCACGGTTACTTGAACTAGGGACTACACTGTTTCTCTCCATATTATTTCGGTCAGTTTGTCCTGAATCTCCATCAACAGCAGCTCCTGTGACAAATAATATTAATTAAAAACCTTAAAGCAGAACATGTGGGTTATAAAAGTCGAGTACAAATCAAGGGAATTAGCTTGTCAAGAAAATAGTACTTCATTTGCATAGGAAACTGAAAGACTCTAGATATAGACATGCTAAAAGTGACTAAGATCAGAAAAATTCCCATCTTCACGGCAGGGAGACTATTCACTACTGATAAACTTCTCTAAGTAAATTAAGTCTGGTTTTGTGAAAGAAGAGAAAATACCATAACATTTTTTAAAACGCAGAAATATTCTGTTTTCTTTTTTGGGTCAATTCTTTCCACAAACTCCGGAATTCTCTCTCAACATCTTAATTTCATCAATGTGAGTCGAGCCTTTTGGTCACATACACTAAACCGTAGAAATAGTCAACGGAAGAATTTATGAAACCAATTAGGTGCCAAGAAGATCGTGGGTCATCAAATGTTCAGATGTGTGGTCTGGTCTAGTCTGGAGGTCTTAGCGACCATACAAGAGGTCAGCTTGGCTTTCTAAAAGCAAAGACACTTCTCTTTTTTCCCCTTCATAAGCTTCTAAAACAACTCCGCCTATTTGAGCTCCTTCACATAGCCGGTCTCAAGCTCGATAAATGATGAGGGGTGTGTAATTTGGCAGCCAGTATTAAACTACTCATTTCAATGAATCCTCAAAATACAGAATACCTTGGATTTGTTTGCCATTAAAAGATGTAGAGAATTTTTAGTGGTAGAAAACCTAAATTATTGATTATTGGGTTAAGATTTAAGACTGGTCTAAGGGACATGAACATCTAATGCTAGAAAACCATTATAAATTGTGTTAAACTGAACATCTCACATCATGTCATTGCAAAGGTCAAGCTTAACATCGGGGAAACAACCAAAATAAGCATCGAAGATGTATCTGTTCATGCAAGCAGGTAAGATTTGTAGGATCACCTGCTGAAGGATCCTCGAACACAAGATTAAGCGATTGACAATCTGAGAAATACTGTTTGGCAAGTGACCTGAAATCAGTTGTTGGTTCAACTTCTCTGAATCTCGGAAATCGCAATGGTGAAGAAATTGAGATAGAAGATGGGCCATTGAGCGAGGAATCTGGTTCACATAAACATCCAGGGTTCCCAATCAAATCAACCAGGTACTCCCTGTATGGCGAAGAGCTAGATGTCAATCAAGACTATGTCTATGTCCTCCTTAACCTTACTAGCAATAGCATATATCTGGCTGTGTACAGAAAAACTAACATTTCCAGATTTTGATAAAGACTACCATCTTTTCATGCTTAATCCCAGTCAAAATAAGCACAGAAAAATAACATCCTGCTGTTCGCTACACAATACTTGCTCCTAGTTTTTTACGATTGACTCTTCTCCACATTTAAGGGCTGAGCATAAGATAGGACCTCTAATCAAATCACGAACCTTACAATCTATTATTATTACGAATGTATAAGGTAAAACAATTCCAGTCACATTAACAATGGGATCTGTTTTTTCAAATATTAAGATCCCCATCTCATCATACCAATAATCAACCACATCATTGTCACTCCAAAATACTCCTTTCATCCAAAAAGACTGGTACCATTACTATGTATAGGAGTCGAACAACTTTTTGTTTGACTACTATTTATGTAATCAAATTTAAAACAATTTTAGCTATATTTCATATATAGTACTCTTATGCAGTCTCAAGATGCGTATTTTTTTCTTTAAAAAACATAAAGAAATCCATATCTGAATTCATATCAAATGCAGTGACCCACATACTCCAAACACTACCATTCTCTTTGGCACCGAGGTTGTAGTAGTATGTACTGTAAAACCCCAAATTAAATATGGTTTTGCCAAAACTAGGAGTGGCAGCTATTAACAAGTCCAAGGAGAAACTTCAGTTGGTACTAACATAGGCCAAGAACTAGATACAATGATTGATATTACAAACATATATTGCAGCATGATTGTAGAAAGACCACACAAAAATATAACAAACATCATCATTGTCATTTTTCCCAATCCTAGTATTGTAAGTTTCATTTCTATACACAAACCAGCTCTACGCATTTCAAAGAAAGCAAAAACCAGAAAGGTCAAGAAATGTAGAAGTTGACCATATTACACACTGAGTACGAGGTAAAAGATTTTAGCCAACACAATCAAAGTCCAAATCAATTTCACATACTATCCAGATGAATACTAGAGCAGGGAAGTAAAATTTGATTATCACAAATAAAACACATGAGGCATATGGTTTTCAAAACAAGGAAAAGTGCAACATCAATTCCTATCTATCATTGATTAAATTTTCAAACAAACATGGCTTTCAAAATAGAGTGGACTTCTCATTCCCCTTTTCGCCAAATATGAACTAAAAATATATTCCATATAGATCATTTATAACTTGGATTTGTACCTGTCAAGTCCAAATCGAACTAGACATGAGGAAGCATCAGCTCTATTACAATATTTACATCCTTTCGCAATTCGACATGGTAAATCAATGATGTCAGCTAGCACCTGCAACGATCGTGTGAAATTCATGATAAAACATCAAACTTCCACCGTTCCACCAAAAGCAAAATACTCCTGATTGAATGTACATTTACTCTAAGAACACAGAAAATACAATAATTTGCAAAAACATGCCTTTTCTTTTCTCTTTATTTTTACTTAATTAAAAGAACACCAGTAGTCAGATATTGATCCTTAAATTCCTGCATAAGTAGATCTTGAAACTCTAAAACAGCAAACTTAGTATCAATGTATCACATTTAGAACATACTTTAAATAGCAAAGCTCGATGCCTACAAAGGCCAACAGACAGGCTACCAATGGGAAGCACGACAGATCCTAGACAATCCTTCAGGTCATCACTGCACTCCTTCCACATAGGAACCAACTCATCTTCTCCAGCAGAAGCTGTGCCCCTTATAAAACAAATAAAACTTAATTACAATAAGGAAAAACACAAAATGTCACTTCATCAGAGTTTGTAATAAGAAGTTTCTGGCACTCACCCCATATGATTGCAGACCACCTTAGCGAGCTGATCAACAACCTCTTTTGTTGTGATGCAACTAGGCGAGAGGTTATGGATTCGATTCTGCAGTTCCTTCAAGCTAGGATCGCTACGCCGGTCAATCAAAATCACTTCAAGTGATGGTACTACAGAGGGATCAACGGCCCTCAATGATTCAATAGATGGAATGCGGGCACTTTCTTGCAGATCTGAGCAGACAATCCAGACGTATGGATCCATCCCATGAATCAAGTAAAATCCATCAGGCACTTTGTCAAAGTACGATAAGCATCCATTTACCTAGTACAAAACAAAGATTCATAGCAGATTGCTTTCAGCAAAAAAAAACCTGGGACGTCTGGAAAGCATGATTGTGTCAATCAGAGAAAGAGAGATCATAAGAACACAAAACAAATGACAAAAACAATAGAATCCATAAGCAGAGTAAATTCTGCTTGAATGGTGAGAATGACAAGATACAAAATCACGAATGAAGATAGTTATTAAGTCATTCCTATTGGCACAGTAACAAGAAACACATGAGAGAAAAGGACTGGTACAGGAAGAGAGGGTTTACCAATGCTCACATCTTACATACAAGAAACCTAAAACTCTCTTCTCCGAAACAGAACTTCTGAAGATAGCCTAAGCAGCTCAGCCTCAAATTTAGTGTCTTTTCCACAAAAACCACAGTACTATATTCTGTTAAAAGCTCCTATTTCTGGGGGAATTATCTCTCTTTAACATGGCAGCATCTTCTGCTGATTCTGAAAGCATATTTCCAAGAAGGACTCATTGAAGAAAGTAATTGAGAATTTTGAAGTAGCAAGTATTTCTGATCCAATATAACCATCACAACTACACAAATGTCACTCAACACAGCAAAGAAGACTGGACTATTTAACAACGTCTATGAATCACAGCTCAGAAGAAGGAAAGTCTTTTTCTTTTCACCAACATAATTTGGGACTCCAATGTCCTAAAATTCTAAGCCTATCCTAAAATGAAAGTCTCAATTAAAGAACTGTGCTTCTATACCCTCTTCAGTAAAAGGACTTTAAGATATGACCAGTATATACTAAAAGACTAATCTGTAAAATTCTAAAGACAAGTTATACTGAGAGTCTGTTAAAAGTGCCAATGCGCAGGTCAATTTTTGCGCTAAATGTTTCAATTTGAAAATCAAACCAGATCACTGCAAAATGAGTACAGTGCTCCATTCAGCACTACTGCATAGCAGATTGACATTCTACTTTTATAGAGAGGCTGGCCAAATATGTATTAAGGAATATTTATCAAGAAAGTAAAAATCCAAAGAGTTCTACCGAGCTTGAAATTGTACCAACGTAAAAGTCATGCAACATAATATCCATGCAGATCTTAGCCGATATGGCAATTCTCAAGAAAAACAAAGGCGAAGGTCAGAAAAACCATAAACGCCCCGTTTTGAGATAGCTAACAACAACAACAACAAATCTAGTATAATTCCACAAGTGGGGTCTAGGAAGGTAATGCGTACGCAGACCTTACCCTTACCTTGTGGAGGTAGAGAGTTTGTTTCCGATAAACCCTTGACTCAGGGGAAGTTTTTGAGATAACTAATCTCCCAATATCTCCACTACTCAGAAACTCAAGCAAAGATACCCTTCAACCGAATATATGGGATGCCATACACTCTACTATTTTAGTGCTTGTTTTATCAGCATGAGTTATAGAAGTATATTTGTAAAAGAAAAGAAGACAAATAATCAGTCACCGCTAGTTTTTCGTAGATATCATTGTGAAAACAATACACTAACACGTGTGAACAAAAAACTTCTACCCCCTTCGTCTTCCTAATATGCCTCATAGCAATCATATTTCTAAGAACAAGGGTACA
Source organism: Nicotiana attenuata (assembly GCF_001879085.1). NCBI lineage: Eukaryota > Viridiplantae > Streptophyta > Magnoliopsida > Solanales > Solanaceae > Nicotiana > Nicotiana attenuata. The sequence goes on along the minus strand of NC_031995.1, from coordinate 112,990,831 downwards.
TGATAGAAAAAAGATAAGGTAACTAATTTCACTAATGTTGGAAAAAGTTCCGCTATACAAGCAGTATACTAAAAAGTAGAGAACCTTCATCAATGGGGGTACATGAAACAAGAACGCTCCTCTCCTCATCCTTTTCTTTTCCCTCATTTACATGCTTCAATTCATATCTCCAGTCCAAAATACAAGAAAGATCACACTCCAGAGAAAACCAAATTTATATCAAAATTAAAAGATCCAAATGAGACAGTCGGGTAATTTTTGACCAATTAAACTCACTGAGAGCTCCTTGTGAGGCTTCTGAATAAATACCCACCTCATTTCCCCTATTTGTTTCTCCGCTTTCTCCCATCTAAAAAGTCTAGTATTGGCAAATAGATCTTTATATTAGGAATATGCACGAGAATCGGCTAATGAGATTTATTATAGAACTTAACAAACAAGGCGTAATCAATGCATCTGCATCCATTGCTCGATGATTTTAGATTCTAACTCAAAATGACATGTTCTTCTCTAACTGAGATCTAGATGTCACTAAAGTTTTTAATATATTCCAAAATCCATTTCACCGCCCAATAGCGACAATTGTCTTGGGCACTATACGCAGCATTTGGAATATAGGAAAGAAATACCATTGAGGTAATATTTCCAAGCATTTTGGCACATTAAACCAAGGGTGTCCTAAAGTTCATCCATCGAAATGTCGTACGAGATCAGGAAGGATGAAAATCATGGGAGACTAGGGTTCAAATCCTAGCGGACATAGAAATTCTCTCATCTACCTAAGCCTTGAGTGGCAAAAGTACCCAATACTTGTGTTGATTGGAGGTAACAATTACCCGATAGAATAGTCAAAGTGCGGAAAATTGCATTGTACGCCATCGTTATAAAAAAGGCATGTTTGTCTACATTTTTCTTTCATATAACCATCTGGTACTCGAAACTCACTGGCCCCACTAATCTCAATCGCCTCATATAGGGGGGCCAATAAAAGGGGAAGCACTCCCTACTAGAAGTTTCTCCATTCTTGGAATTCGAAGCCGAGACCTCTGGTTAACATGTTTTCTCTATCATTACAAGTCCCACGTCAAAAAATATTTGCTTTGATAAAGTAAAGAAGCTCCTCCCTACGTGTCATTTAAGATGTCAAGTCATCAATGTCCCAGATTCCACCTCGTTATTACATTTGTTTACTGCAACGACACCTGAGAATATACTACCGACTATTTTTATTTATACGTTACCAACATTTTTGTCTAGATTCACGGTCAAGTACTAAGCCTATAGTTAGTAGAATTTTGACACATGTAGGATGGCAAACAACATTTGGTTTTCGCTAGTTAATATTCTTTCTTTCTTCAGGATTTTGTCTTGACTTCTGTTGATGTAGAATCGAGGAAAGAGATTGCATCACGTTCCAATCTTTCTGATAGAGCCGCCAATTTGAGCATTCAATTTGAGTAAAGCACTTATAGCGTCCTAAAAGGAAGTTAAACGATTTGTTAAATCCCACTTTCACCCATCTTACATTTCAAAGGGTAAAAGGGAGCTACAAACTAAACATGCAGTTACTTGATATGTGATAATTCATATTTTTACTCTCACATCAATGTTTTGTCCAAACTAGACGTTCCACTCTCCTTAAAGGTAAGTTAAACAAGTTGTTAAATTCCACTTCTTCTTCCGTCCTAATTTCCCACGTTAAAAGGCGACTACTAACTCAACATGATGTCACTTGATATGTGCTAATCCACAATTTCTACTCCATGCCAAATTAAAAATAGACATTCAAATTTTAAACTAGTGATGGGAACACAACCAATTGAAGTAGCAGTGGGGTTGTTAAACCCACTAACTCCTTATTGATGTAATCATTAGGATACACAAATCATTTTGGAATGCTAAAATCAAACACGCGATCTTCCATTCCAAATAATTAACCTCGTCTCAAGAGATTCCGCAACAATTTTAATCTAAAAACAACTCGACTTAATCTAAAAGATTCTTTAAAATGTTTTCTTATAAATATTGTATTATGTTAAATTTTCAAGTAACATTCTAATGTATTTGTTATTTTTGAGTTTATACAATATATGATCTATCGAAGCCTACCCCATGTTTAAGTAGGACGGTGATTCTCATTCCAGTTTCATGAGTCGAAACGATCTTACATATGAGGTAAATGTTATCCAGTTTATTAATAGAAGAGAATAATTTTTTTACTTCCATCCAAGGGAACGATGTTTTACTTCTAATACAAAAAATTCTAGGAAGAACTTTAGAAACAATGTGCGGATCTTCTGATATAGACATTCAGAACCTGGGGCACAAACAAAACCAAGAATAGAATGAAAGATCACACTTTTGAAGTGGATTTGGTGATCCGCGACATGGGTTCTGTCCCATTTCTACTATGTTCTTCCAGTTTTCTTTATACTAAACAAAGTACATTGTTTTAAATTGCAACTTTCAAGATCCTTTGCAAATTTATCTAGGGCACCGAGCTGCTTTCTAGCTGTTTTCTTCAATACTCTTACTTTTTCTAGATTATACTTCATTTCACCCTGAATTCTCACAGACATCGTTTCCAGGCCAACCTATCAATGTAAATAAGATTTGAAGCATGCACTTCTAAGTTTAGGAAAAAGAAAAGTAATCAGAATGGTAGTCTTAAAAAGTATGTCATCAAAATTAAACTAATTCACTGTACAAAATAATTCCCCAATGGGCAACCTAGGGAGTCAATGCCCGAAAAAGAAAATGAATATTTATGTTAGATGCAATAACAATCACGCCGCACTATAATATTCTATAAATATCTTCTACTCTTCTTATCCTGAAACAAATGCCGATTCCTTTTCGCTTATCCAGAACTTCATCCACTTCTCCGAAAGAGAAACTTTTATCCATGCGATACAATTCTTCTCCACTTCCACCAACGTGTTTGTCTTAATCAGCAAGCAAAAGATTTCATTAACACATTATGAAAAACATGTTTTTTAATCAATAAACAAAAGACTCTCATTAACACCTTATGAAAAATGTGTAATGTAGAAGTCCTTTTATCTTCTTTGGTGGGTATCGGGTGATCCACTTCATACTAAATTAAAATTCAAACTCAAAAGAAATAAATCTTATTCTATTTTGGACCTCCTTTACACAATTCCAACTATTGCTTTAACACTCTTTTCAATTAGTTTTATGGAGCGATCATAAATTATGAAGTAATTCCCATATCACAATACTGTTTTTTGATATTACATTGTATTGGTTGGATACACTGGATCTTAGAGTTATCTTCATCAATCATGCACATACTATATGTAGAACGAGTATGAGTCTCATAATTTGTCTTGAATATTCTAGACAAGAGTTTACAAATTCTCCTCCATACTGGATTGATAAAGGGAATCTTCTCGGTAGTTTGTACCACACACATTGATTATTCATACGATGTATCAAAAACAGTAAAAGGGCCTTACATTTTATTACCTTTTATGTGCCTATACAAGCTGATCTATTTATATAAATTTAAAAGTAATAGGCATCATCGTTTCCAGTAAGGTTATGTGTCTGGGGTAAAAAATTCATGTCAGTTCAGGTAAACATATCTCCTTACAAATCATACTTAAGCTGCAGGTGCATCAAGAGCGCAGAGACAACCATATAAGGGTCTAAGGGGTGTACCATACCTTAACGTGGATAACAACCTTTGTTTTCCTTTTCAATCAAGAATTAGATAGCCGGTCAACCAGATTTTGAATGAAACACTTAACAGATTAACCTGTACTTATATAATGATAAAAGAATACCAGAATACACACTGCCGATTTGAAAAGAATCCATTCCAGATTGATGTTGCATTATACAATGAGAAAGGTGACTGTCATTCACAGAAAAAGAACAACTTCCAATGTTTTGTGGAAAATAAAAGATTGGTATCCACTGTATATCTCGTTACAAAACTACTGGAGTAGCTTAAGATGTTAGGCAACCTCTGAGAGATTAAACAATTAATTTCGTTCTTGAACTCCACATTACGTGACACATTAGTCTCGACATATTCAAGAGATATCAGGATGCAGTACTACTATAGAAGCTACTCATCTTTATAGGAGTTGTAAAAGGATCCAACAATTTTAATATTCGACAACTGTTTAAGTGCACTTACATTTGAAGAAACACATTCATTACGAATTTTGTGCGTTGGTATGAAGGAAAGTGATTTCCAGGAGAATATCACCTTACATCGTGAAAATGTCTTCCCCGGGAAATTTTTTCTCTAACAACAGGAAATTGGCTTTCCCTCCTTATTTTTGGACAGAAGCCATTGTCCTCTTACTCCACAGTTAGACACTAGACATTATTCAACCTTTAATACTCCAAAGTATCACTTAAACACGACCATAATACCCTGTCCTCCACTTTTTGCTATTAATCTACGTCACCTACATTTATACCAAACCAAACACTCCTCAGCACCAATCTATTGCCTATTTCAAAGATTTGGTATCCAAACCTATTCTTTGTTTTTTTGTCAATGCGAATTGTTCAACACATTCCTAAAGCATAAAGAGGCACACATACAAATAAATATAGACATGGGGGAAAAAATAAACACAAAAGAATAACCCTTAACCATACCCAGAATCGATGGCAAACGGTCTCGACTGAAGCAGATGAAGCAGACGCACGGGAAGCGGATTCATCAGGCACAGGATCCAAGAAATTGGGATCATCAGCACAAGTAGCTTCTGAAGAAAGCCTTAAAGCCAATGCTAACTGCAGCTGGTAACTCTCCTCGGTCTGCTGTGCCCAACTCTTAGAAGATGAGCCACACAAGTTAGCAGCATCCAACGGCTTCATCCTCAATTCAGCACCGCCACCGCCACCGTCATTGAGATATCCAAACGATGCTTCAGCATTAGAAAGCGACGACGGCATGTAATACTCACCGGAGATCGAACTCTCACCGAAGCTACTCCCACTCGATTGCCTCTGTAAACCAATCGAACCTGGAAACTGTGCCGCCGCACCGATCCGATTTGTCGTCGGCGCTTGCATCATTCGGTGATCAATCAAATCCCAATCATATCCTCTATTATCACCAACTCCTTTGCCTTTATTACTCTTCTCTCCAGAATGAGACTCGTAATACTGTGCTCCGCCGCCGCCTCCGTACTTCGACGGCGGAGGAAGAAAATTATCGTCGGGAACTTGACTCAACAAAGTATAATTCGATCGTCTACCTGGCATTTCCATCTCAGAGTTCAGTTTTCGTCTTTCCTCTGAAATTTCTTATCAAATTCACAAAACCCTAGAAATTGTCATCTCAGTGGTTTTAGCTGAAAACTGTGGGTTCAACTCTCTCTCTAAACTTTCTCTCACTAAATTCTCTTTTCTTCTTCTCCTTCTTCTTCGTACTTGTCGAATGAGAAGAAAAAAAAGAAGAGAGAGAAAAAGGATGGAGGATGTTTTTTCTTTTTATTTTGGTGGGCTTAGTCGCAATATTCCTGGAATTTTCGTCTTTAAGTTACAAGTTTGAGTCAATTGTATTAACCTCCCCTTTACTTTTATCATATTTCAAATGATCCCCTCCCTAAGTTTAAGAATTTTTTTTTTTATCCCCAAGTTGGCATTTCTTTCTTTTCCATATTATAATTGTGTTGAGTTGTTGGTTTATAAGGTTACTTGTAGGGGTGTTCATAAAAAACCGAAAAACCAAATCAAACCGAAAACCAAACCAAACCGACTAAAAAAATCGATACTTTTTGATTTGGTTTGGTTTTGGTTTTGAATTTCAAAAACCGATCAAATTTGGTTTGGTTTTGGTTTTAATCAGGAGAAAACCGAAAAAAACCGAACCATAGGAGTAGCTATTTCAAATTTATTATTACACCTATATATATGTATATTTTTATACAAAGTTTCAAAAAATTTATGATAAATGTTAATAGTTTGCACTTTTAGTATAGTTCTTTACCTTTACATTATAGTTTGATTGGTAGTTTTCTTTTGTTAAGTATAAGAATCCATATTTCGTGTTAAAAATAATGTATTTTTAATTGAGTCCTTAAATTATTCATCACTATTTGATTCAATTATCATCAATATATTTTGGTAAATAATAGATTTCTCAAAGGGCAATTGATTTGATAGTGTTACGTTGAAATGTGGTCGTCGGAATATGTGTTTGGTAGTGTATGTCATATATTTAAGAAAAAACCGACAAAAAACCGAAAAAATCGATAAATAACCGAAAAACCGACAAACCCAACATAAACCGCATCGAAAAAAAACCCGACTTAATTGGTTTGGTTTGGTTCTAATATTTGAAAAACCGACTTACTTGGTTTGGTTTCTGTATAGGGTCAAATTTGACCCTCAGCATCTCTACGCCAGTGGGTACTCCCAGTGAGTGTACGCCGACTAACGTAGCGGGTACGACTCGGCCGTGGGGACAAAAGCGACATCGTTTAGGACTCAGTGTCTTCACTAGGGAGACGTTACCTGTCTTTGTAACTTTTTGATTCTTTCGAGGAGGGTCTCTTATTATATAAAGGAGACCCTCACATTGTAAAAGGGTCATCTGATATAATACAACTCTCTTTCGTTTTTCTAGCTTTCTCTCTCTATCTCTACTTCAAACGAACATATCTTATTGAGTTCATATTATCACTTTGCAATACTAGATCTACAACAATATTATCATCTTTGCATCTCTAGGATTATTATATTTGTTTTACGATTTACCCCTTTTCCTACTTTTGATTGTTTTTTAGCTTACAAAGTATATCGTTAACTTTTGAGCCAAACAATTTGGCGCCGTCTGTGGGGATTTCGAGAATCAAAACCATAGTATCCACCTAGAGATCAACTAACTACCACTCTCTACACCACACAAAAACAGAAGATGGCCGAAAATAACACAAGATCGAAAGCTATATTGGGTGTCACTACCAATCTCCTTAGCCCTCTCAACGAGGCCAGTGATGATGGCATCCTGAATGCAACCCCTAGCATCACACCAGGTGCAGAGATCTAACCTTCCCCATCCGAAGGTCTGACNGTCCCGTCCCGGCCGGAACCAGTTTCCACGTGGTCCGGAATATGGTGCGTCTCTCATAGATCATCTAAATGGGATTGTATTAAAACGGTGTGCTCCCAGGGAAGGTCTGGGCTTTTAGTTGGAAAATCCCTGCGGACATGCATCTCCTTCGGAAGGACGTTGTCTACGCTGAGAGGAACAAGGGCCTTCTCCGCCTTTTCCCCTTCACCACCGGAAGATGGCGGAACCCTAGACGGGGCATTATCTTTGGCCTTTTTACTACTCTGTCCACGTTTTGTCATGATTATACTGCGTAAGAAACGAAGCACTGACGATAGGAAGTGTGGTTTCGACAGAAGTGGGAGAGTCCCTCGCAAAATAACGGTTACAGGAAAGAAAGACAAAGGAGTACATCAGAAAATGCTTTCCGAAGGCTTGAAAGTTGAATCGAATCGAACCTCTCTCCTACTTATAGGGATAAGTTGCGCAGAAATCGAAGAGTCATGATTCAAAGCATGCGCGGAAAACCAAAATGTCACATCATCCTCTGAACCGCCTCGGGGGCAAATATAATAATGATGCATACAGGCAATGACGTCATTCCAAAAAGGAAGCCACGCGTCAGTGGCTCAACAACGTCATATATTTCACCTCGTTCATATTGTCGCCCCGGGTCGAGGTCAAATTCTCCTAAGCCGAGGTTCACATTTCCGCCCATCGAAGACGCCCACCGAATGCGTCTCCAACGAGCGGAGGGACTAACTGTATAGGGTCAAATTTGACCCTCAGCATCTCTATGCCAGTGGGTACGCCCAGTGAGTGTACGCCGACTAACGTAGCAGGTACGACTCGGCCGTGGGGACAAAAGCGACATCGTTTAGGACTCAGTGTCTTCACTAGGGAGACGTTACCTGTCTTTGTAACTTTTTGATTCTTTCGAGGAGGGTCTCTTATTATATAAAGGAGACCCTCACATTGTAAAAGGGTCATCTGATATAATACAACTCTCTCATTTTTCTAGCTTTCTCTCTCTATCTCTACTTCAAACGAACATATCTTATTGAGTTCATATTATCACTTTGCAATACTAGATCTACAACAATATTATCATCTTTGCATCTCTAGGATTATTATATTTGATTACGATTTACCCCTTTTCCTACTTTTGATTGTTTTTTAGCTTACAAAGTATATCGTTAACTTTTGAGCCAAACAGTTTCTTTTTAGGGAAAAACCGATCAAAACCGAACCATGAACACCCCTAGTTACTTGGGTTGGTTATGCTTCAATTCAATATTAAATTAATAGTATATAGTTAGTTATAGGGTGGGCTAATGTACTTTTTACCGTTAAAAAACTTTATTATTCACCTAAAGAAATAGAGCTAATTGCAAAAGTAAATATATTTATGGGAGGATATCTTAAATTCCAATAGTTTTTATAATGTAGACAAATTAAATTTAGATTTCTAAAGACTGATAGATATATTAAGAACGCCGGTTGGTTTGATCTTTTCCTATTAGATATATTAACAACATCAGTTGGTTTGTTTTTTCCTAACTTTTAATTGGTTCAGACTTCAGACTATAAGCTAAATGTGATAAATAACACTCATCGAGTTTGTTAATATAACATTAAATTAAACATATTCTTGGAAGATATCTCAAATTCTAATAGTATTTTTTATAAAGCAAGCCGATTAAATTTTAGATGTCAAAGATGTTGATGCATACATCAACAACCTTAGCTTATTTGATTTTATTTTTATATATCTTTTAATTGGTTCATACTCTAGGTTAAATGTGACATTATAAATAACACCCATGTTTGAATTTTGATAATGATTAGCTTTTTAGCTATTGTTTCGATATCTTTTTTTTTTTCCACTAGTACATACGTACAACAACAACCCAGAATTTTGTTAGTGGGATGTGGGGAGGGTAGTGCATACACAAATCTTATCCCTACCCCGAGAGATAGAGAGACTATTTCCGAAAGACCATTGGCTCAAGAAGCTGAAAAGAGTACACAAATAAAATTAATGTCTTAAACTTAGCTGTCGTTTGGACATAATTTTTCTTTGTTACTCTTTTCGAAAAAAGTTAAAAATATTATTTGCTCATGAAATTTGATTAGTTTTTGAAAAAAAAAATGAAGAAAAAATTTTCAGGTTCTAAAAATTGATTTGGGCTAGTTTTTGAGTGAATTTTTTTATTTAAATTACAAAACTTTAATTTTTTTAAGTAAAAATGCATGTCCACTCACGAAACGTTGTTATAAAAGTATCAAATTAGATGGAAGTAAAGTGTAATTTTAGAAACAAAGTGGATGTGTTTTGCATTTATGTAAAATTAGAAGGATAATCTTTGTTGTGAGGAGTTTAGGATGGTGTAGTTGAAGTGGTGAACGGTGGATTTTGATTTGTTGTGAAGAATTCAAAGGAGTGTGTTGGAATTTTGGACAGACTTTTATTTGTTTTTTTCCATTTTTCTTATTTTGGAAAAACCGATGGCTTTTTGTGTTGAATTCAGACGAGCAGTTACAAAGGTAAGAAGAAATTGTGGGCTTTTTGACACGCGCTGGTAGGTAAAGAACATGTGGAGATAAATGGTACAGTATTTTTATTACTTCTGAAACGTGTTAATCCATTTTTTCTTTAATTTTTTATACAATTAGTTAGAGATTTTGGCTTTTATCCATTCTCAAAAATTTTAGTTTCTTATTACTTCTGAAACGTGTTAATCCACTTTTCTATTATTTTTATACAATTAGTTAGAAATCTTGGCTTTTATCAATTTTCAAATTTTTTTAGTTTTTATTACTTCTGAAATGTGTTAGTTCACTTTTGTTTTATTTTTATACAATTAGTTAGAGATTTTGGCTTTTATCGGTTCTCAATTTTCTTTAGTTTTTATCTTCTGAAACGTGTTAATCCACATTTGTTTTATTTTTATTCAATTAGTTAGAGATTTTGGCTTTTATCAGGTTCTCAAAATTTTCAGCTTTTATTTCTTCTGAAACGTGTTAATCCACTTTTCTTTTATTTTTATACAATTAGTTAGAGATTTTGGCTTTTAAAAAATACAATTTATAGTATCCTTTGTGATAAAAATAAGTTCAATTACCAATTTTACATTGACAAACTAAGAACTTTTTATTAATCAATTGAAGAGCTTGGATTGTAGACTATTTTATATTTATATATTTTCGGGATTCATTCTTTCCGACTAACTTTCCAATAAATCTTTAATAATATCGCAAACAATTAATTTTAGAATATATAACTTTATAACTATAAGCACTGTCAATATTCAGTAATTACTCAACATTAAAATGTATCAAGTTATCAGCAATCCTTAATAATTTTAATACCGGGATTAAAATCCCTAGTGGTTTTGAAAAGAAAAAGTTGGCCCCTATATTTGATTTGCTTATTTAAATCTCTTGTTCGATTAAGAAATGGACAAAGATAGTAGCTGAATCTTAAGAAATGGACAAAGATAGTAGCTGAATCTTTGGCTTTGAATGTTGAAATCATGAGCTTGTTGAAATTATAACTACTAATCAAAAGTTTCGGATTCGGATTCGAGTAATGGGATGTAGAAACTTTTGAAAATAATATTTTTCCGTTTAATGGGTCGTACACTATGTGAATGTGAATTAGATGAGCCGGTGAATTTCAAATATAAGAAAAGAAAGAAAGAAAGGAATCAACAGACAAGAAATTGGTGAAATTGAAAAGCTCAACTTCAGTAAAAATTCAGTTCTTTTTATTTATTTATTTTTGGGTAAATTTTCACGTCAAAAGATAAAGGTAGTTGAACTAAAGATGTTAGAGATGGATGTAATCTAGTTTGCAAATCCTTTGTGAAAGGTTAACTGATTAAAGGCTTGCCTTATTCTTTTGGTTGCATTGTTATGGGCATATCAGGAAAGAAAAGATTAGCAACGAAGTTATTAGGGACAAGGTGGGTATGGCCTCTGTGGAGGACCAACTGCAGGAATCGAGGATGTGATGGTCCGGGCACGTGCAGAGGGGAGTCATATACGCCCCGATCAGGAGGTGTGAGAGATTGACCATAGAAGGTCTAAGAAAGGGTAGGGGTAGGCCAAAGAAGTATTGGGGCAAGGTGATTAGGCAAGATATGACATTGCTCCAGCTTACTGAGGATATGACCCTCAATAGGAAAAGGTAGGAGGTCGGGAATTAGGGTGGAAGGTTGACATGTAGTCTTTAGTCTCTTAGTCATACCAGTAGTACCGGTACTATTTTTGTATTTTTGTTATTCCCGGTTCTTTTGTTATTACATGTTGTGTCATTTGCTCTTATTATATTGTTGTTGCTACTATTTGTTACTTTATTGTCACTATTCCTTGAGCCGAAGGTCTATCGGAAATAACATCTCTACCTTCACACGATATGGATAATATCTGCATACACACTGTCCTCCCCAGACCCTACGTGTGGAATTACATTAAATTTGTTATTGTTGATGGTGAATTTTCACGTCAGCCTTGTGTGGCATTTGGTCGGTCATGGATATAGTTATTAGATGGAGTTGTGACGAGAGGAAATAAATGAACAAAACAAAGTTGGAGGGGGGAAGAGGGGGGGGGGGGGGTTAAACTCTTGGTAAAAAATGGTGTCTACTTACCACAAATGAAACTGTTTTAATTTGTATAGCAAGATAAAGTTTCCCTATATAATTATTTAGTACACTCACAGGAATAAATTATTGACCAAATTCGGATAATACCTTCTAGTGCAATTTCTCTTAATGATTTTGATGGTCAAGTAATATAAATTGATTGTCACTCTTCTTTTGCATGGCCTTTAGCACCTGTAATGCACAATGTTCATGGTATACCACAGTACAAAATTAAAAGGTGTGTCAATTGCGTGTGATGGTGTTAAAATTTTCTTATATTGTCGATGTATAGTTGTATACTAGTGAAATTCGGGTGAGGGTGGTGTGCGGCGTTGTTCTACGTTAGGGGTCGCAAAATGGTTAAAAGAAAATAATTGACCACCCATATTATCCACTAAAAAATGAGTTGGATAATGAACTTTTTTAAAATGGGTCAAATATGGATAAAAACCATATTATCCATTTATAAAATGGATAACCAATGAGTAACCAATTGATAACCAATGAGTCTAACTTTTACATTTGTAAAGCCTCAAATTGGGGTTTCCTCAAGTTAGGGAGACTAAGAATTCTCCCAAAAGTGATCATATGTAAGAATTCATGGATAATATGGATCGGGTCGGATAATTAATCCATTTTTTTCATTACTCGTTTTCGACCCGAACCATATCCGACTCGACCCGCCCATTTGCCACTCATATTCTACATCCTTGAGTGTCGCATATTAATTCTTGAGTTACGATTGAATCTTGGCAAGGTGTGTGAGAGCTCCTATCCTAAAGTGTACAACAATTTGAATTAACAAAAAGATTTATTTAGGAAGGTAATCCAAGAATTGAAGGCCTTGATTTAAAAAACTTATAAAGTGAGGATGTTTAAATTAATGGAATTCCAATAAATACAAATACAAATCTGCCTTTAAGCACTTTTGAAGGGAACTCCTTGTGGAATCAGGACGTGCACTAAGACTATATTCAGTCATAAATGAAAATTCAAAGAAGTCATTCAAGTAGGGGAGACGTTGGAGCAAGATCTGAATCAAGCACAAATCATGCAAGAGAAAATATTCTTTTCGAGAAATTTTTTTTTTAAAAATAAAGGGGCTTCAACCTTAACGAGGATAACCACCAGAGATTTTTGTAGGGCGGTAACTATTGTTCTATCCTTAATTAGAGGTCGCGAGTTTCGAACTTAAAAGATGTCTTTGATAGTGAGAGTTGAGCTGATTGCAGTCACAGCTCATCCTCTATTAATGGAGGTCCAAACGAGTCAGTTATGTTTAGGAGAAGAAGATGAACATTAGAGAGAGAATAATTGGTAAGGAACTTTCTAGTATATTGAATTGTAATTACGAAATCCGATATACATCATATATATACACGATTGCTAGACATCTACTAACTTAATCCCCAATCAACTAATGCCAACTACTGTAACTACCCTAACTAACTGGTGACAGCTGGCTAACTGCCTTGCCCAGCTGTCATACTATCTCCTATTCTCACACCCCCCTCCCCTCAAGCTGGAAGGTGTAGAATGTTAAGCACTCCAAGCTTGCTCGACAAATATTCATGTTGTACTCTCCCAAGTCCTTTAGTCAATAGATTTGCTTGCTGCTCCTTTGTCCCTATGTGATGAGTCTTGATCCTGCCATATTTGATCTTATCTCTCACAAAGTGGCAATCAATATTTATATGCTTGTCCTTTCGTGAAATATAGGATTGGTTGCAATCTGTAGGGCTGCCTTACTGTCAGAAAACACACTCACAGGCTGCTCAATTGAAATACCAAGCTCTGTGAACAACCCAAGTAGCCAAACTACTTTTGCAGTAGTTGTTGCAAGACTTCTATATTCTGATCCTGCTGAGCTTCTAAACATTGTCTGTTGCTTCTTAGACTTCTATGACACCAATAATTTCCCAAACTTTACAAAGAAACCAGTTACTAACCTTCTGGTATTAGGACATGCATCCTAGTCTACATCACAAAAGCAAGTCAGACTGTTTCCACTTTTACTGCTCAGCAGAATTCCCATTCCTGGATCCAGTTTGATATACCTTACAACTCTTATTGCTGCTTCCCAGTGAGACTGCATGGGTGACTGCATAAATTGACTAAGTGTTTGCACAGTAAATATTATATCTGGCCTTGTGATAATCAAATATATCAACCACCCATTCAATCTCCGATAACCTGCAGCATCTTTCATCAATTCATCTCAAGATACTCCAACATGAGCATCAAATTCTACTGAAGTAAACTTTTGATTCTTATCTATTGGAGTGGCTACTGGTTTAGTAGCTCCCAACCCCAGATCAGAAACCAATTGCAAGGCATACTTCCGTTGGTTTAGTAAGATCCATTTACTGGTTCACAACTTCAATTCCCAAGAAGTACTTTAGTTCTCCCAAATCTTTTACTTTGAATTTGTGATTTAAAACATCTTTAGTTTCCTGAATGAGCTGCTCATTGTTCTTGTGATGAGCAGATCATCCACATACACAAAAACAACCACAAAGTCAGCTCATTTCTTCCCGGTAAACAGTGAATAGTCATATAGATTTTGCTTATACCCTGTTTTAAGAAGTGCATCTGTAAGTTTGATGTTCCACTGTCTTGAAGCTTGTTTTAGTCCATATAAGGACCTCACTAGCTTGCACACCTTAGTCTCCCCCTGTCTTCGAAAATCTTTAGGCATTTTCATATATACTTCTTCATATAAGTCTCCCTGCAAAAATGCATTATACACATCAATTTGATACATAATCCACCCTTTTGATGCTGCTACTGCAATAACTGACATTACAATTACCATTTTTCTAACTGGTGAAAAGGTCTCATGGTAGTCTAACCTTCTTTTCGGTTGTATCTTTTTGCTACTAGCCTGGACTTGAACCTTTCAACATCTCCATTAGTTCATTTTTATCTAATCGTGTTCTTTTCCCTGGGCAAGTCTACTATCTCATATGTCTTGTTGTCCTCCAATGCCTTGATTTCCTGCTTCATTGCTTCAACTCATCTCTTGTCTCTTGATGCTTATGTGAAGTTCTGTGGTTCTGTGAGTGCTGAGACCTTTGCACAAAACTTTTGCATGCCTGTGAAAGCTGATCATAACACAGATAGTCCGAAATAGGATATAGTGCCACATTATGTGCTTTGCTCTTGGTAACATAATCTTGTAACCATATAGGTTCTTTGGTGCTTCTGCCAGATCTTCTTGGCTCTTGACCTCTGAGTTATGAGGGTATATATTTAGGTACAACCTCTATGTATTCAACATACAGAGATTGGCCTGGTGCAGGATCATTTTTTGTATACTCATCATGTTCAGCTTGCTGAGGTTCAAATACTGCAACATCAACAATGTTGCCTTCTTCAACATGAGAAATGGGGGCATTTCACAAACTGCATCAGCTTCATCATCTTCATGAACTTAATGGACTGCATCAAAGTCATCACTGCATCAGCTTCACCTTCAGGTGCATGATCTGCAGCAGGTGTATGCAATAGTTCAAGTGTATGATCTGCAGCATGTCCCTGTAATGGTTCATGATCAAATGATACACTCCATATAGAAAGAACATTAACAGGATGCAATGAGGAAGACTTAGCAAATGGGAATATATGCTCATTGAGTACAACATCCATGCACACAAAAAGGTGATTAGTTGCAAGGTCCAAGAGTTTGTAGCCCTTTTGTAACGATCAGACTAGTTGTTTTGCTTTCTAGAATCTCGTTCCCCTAAATAAGACTCTCCGTATATGTTTTTACTATTTTATGACGTACGAGGATGGTTAGTTCGAGATTTGGAAGGGTTCAGGTTGAAATCGGAACACTTGGTTTCTTAAGGTTGGCAAAAAGGGCTAAGTTTGACTTTGGTCAATGTTTTGAGCAAACGACATCAGAATTAGGATTTGATAGTTCCAATAGGTTTGTATGATGGTTTCGGACTTGGGCGTATATTCGGATCGGGGTTTGGATGACCCGGAAGCGTTTCTGCGCCTAATAGTGAAAGTTGACTCTTTGAAGGTTTTTAAGTTCTTTAAATTTGGTTTGGAGTAGGTATTGGTGTTATCGAGGTCCAATTGGGATTTCGAGACCGGGAATAGTCCGTATGATTATTTAAGACTTGCACGCAAAAAATTTGATGTCATTCCGAGTAGTCTAAGTATGATTCGCCGCATTCAGAGCGATTTGGAAACTTGAAGTTCATAACTTGATTCAATTTGATTTTGGGGTGTGATTCTTGGTTTTGTTGTTATTTTACACGTTTCAAGAGTTCGGGCAAGTCTATATTATGTTTATAGACTTGTTGGTATATTTGGACGGGTTCCCGAGGGGCTCGGGTGTGTTTTGAACCACCTGGAGCCAAGTTCGAGAAACCAGATTTTCCAGTTTTGGTTTCCTTCTTCGCGAACGCGGACGGACAATCACGTTTGCGATGAAGGATTTGGGTAGTGGGGCAATTTTCCCTTCGCGTTTGCGATAAAGTGGTCGTGTTCACAGAGCCTTGAGGTCCCAAGCCTACGTGTTCGCGAAGGCCCCTTTGCGTTCACGTATAAGGAAGGGACCTAGGGAGGGTCAGTGCCATTGCTCTTCACGTTCGCGTAGGGCTGGGCTGGTAAGCCTCCACGTTCGCGAGTCCCACGCCGCGTTCACGTAGGCCAAGATTTCCTAGGCCTGGGCTATTTGCCTTCGCGAACGCGAGGCCTATTCTGTGTTCGCGAAGAAGGGGGCAGCTGGGCAGTGTGTTTTAAATCGCTACTTAAGCCATTTTTGGGTTCATTTACTACACCCTTGGGCGATTTTGGAGCTTCAAATATGGGGATTTCAACCTAGCTATTGAAGGTAAGTAATTCCTACCCACTGTAGTTTAATACATAGATCATGGATAGATTTTAACATGTGAATTTGTGAAAATTATGGGTTTAGATGAAAAATCCAGGTTTTAATAAAAATGGGATTTACCTACGAAATTGATTATGGAAAGGGGTAAAAATTATATATTTGAGTTCGTGAGGCTATGGATAACATTTATCTTCGAAAATTTCTGGAATCCGGGCACGTGGGGCCTGGGGTGAATTTTAGAAATTCTTCAATTGGGGTTGGGAAATGACTCTAATAGTTAGAATATGAACTTTTGTGTGTATTGATTAATTTATATCTTATTTGACTAGTTTTGGGTTGTTCGAAACCGAATTGGGACTTTAGGGCGAATTTGTGACCGGAAATGAGCTTTGAGACGAGGTAAGTCTCTTTTCTAACCTTGTAAGAGGGAATCTACCCCATAGCTGATTTGAATTAATATGTTCTTATAAATGTGGGGGGCTACGTACGCACGAGGCGGCGAGAGTCCGTGCGTAGCTACTAATTATGCTTATGTCCGGGTAGTCTAGGACCCAAATCATGAAACACTTGTATTGTTTGCACCTTACTTGTTAATTAAAGTGCTCATATTATGTTAGAACGTGATAAAGGAATTGTAAAAGATCGAACTTCAATTACTTGAGTTTGGCGGGTTACTTGACCGTTAATGGGAATTGGTATTTCTTTGTATATTAGCCTCTTATTTATCTTGAAATCAAATATTATTAAGTATTTTCTCTTCTTGTGGAGCGGGCCGAGCACCTCGGCACTAGAATAGATGCATCTATGGTTCGTGTCTTTCGACCCTCGGCAGTGCACAATATATATGTTTATATTTTGGATCGGACCGTATGACCTCGGCATAATCCGTGCATATCAATACTTGGAGCCCAATTATACTTGATATTGTTTCATTGGATTGAGAGGTTAAATTGTTAAATGATGGAAATTTACTTAGAAATTACAATCAGTAAAGAATAGTTTATTTATTTCTTGTTATTGAGTTTACAGTTTCATTTTTATAGCCCATGTTTATTTAAAATTTCTAGCATTTTATTGTTAGCCCATAGTAAGTGTCGGAGTCGACCCCTCATCACTACTTCTTCGAGGTTAGACTAGATACATACTGGGTACATGTTGTTTATGTACTCACGCTACACTTTTGCACTAATCGTGCAGGATCTGAGGCAGGTGCATTTGGTTATCAGTCCGGCGCACATCCTTGATTCTACGAGACTTTGCAGTGAGCTGCCTTCTGAGCCCGTTCTGCAGCACCCAAAGTCTTTCTTTTGCTTTCATTTTCTGTCTATTTCACTTGAGACAGTAGTATAGTATATTTTTTTTGGTATATTCTTCTAGTAGCTCATACACTTGTGACACCAGGTCTTGGAAATGATGCTAGTAGACACATGATGATTTTTGGTTATTTACTTATCTCATTTGCTCTTAAAATTATTTATCTCTCATTTTATTAAATTTTCTTCTTATTTATTCACTAATTAAAAATCAGTTATTTCTAAATTGTTAAAAGAAACAATCATGTGGTTAGTTCACTGTGGGCTTGCCTAGCGATAACATTTGGCGCCATCACGACCTATAGGAGGAATTGATTCGTGACACCTTTTGTGTGTCTGAATAGCCCAGGTGTACGACATGTTTGGCTCTTGTTGAGAACTTGTTGTCATGTATCATAGTGGTGGCATAGCACAGGCATCCAAACACTCTTAAGTGCTCAAGAGAAGGCTTCTGAAGATATAAGAGTTCATAGGGTGATTTTCCTTGCAGAATGATAGAAGGGAGCCTGTTTATGATGTAAAACCGGTAGTAATACATTATCCCCAGTACTTAGTTGGTACATTTGCTTGGAATTTTGGGACCCTTGCTGTATCTAATATATGTCTATATTTTCTCTCGACTACCCCATTTTGTTGGGGAGTATATGTGCAACTACTTTAATGTATAATATCATAGAATTCAAGTAATTCAATGCACTATTTACTAAAAAAACTCTCCTCCACTATCAGTTCTAACAGTCTAAATTGCTACACCAAATTGTGTTCTTAGCATAGAGAGAAACTTTTGTACACAACAATTACATCACTTTTCAACCGTAGTAAATATACTCAAGTATATCTAGAATAATCATCCACAACTGGTAGAAAGTAGTATTTTCTATCATGTGTGGGAAACTTGTATGGTCCCAAACATCCATGTGCAAAGGCATTAAAGGACTACTACTCATTGTAACACTTCTAGGAAAAACTAGTCTGCTCTGTTTAGCTAAGGGGAAGTCATAACAGTCTTTATTCACATCAAGATCTTTAAGCTGTAAGGATTCTATATTTTTATTATACTGACAGAGGTGTGGCCTAATCTTTTATGCCAAAGAATGCCATCTACTTATGGTTTCTAGACTGTTGCAACTGATGCTTGCCTCAAACCTCTAGCAATGTGCTCATCCTTTACCAGATACATGCCTCCCATTTCCTTACCGGTCCCCTTCACCCTGCCATTCCAAAGGTCCTGAAATACACAAAAGTCATGATAGAGATGAACAGAGAAATTGAGTTCTTTTGTGAGCTTTGACACAGATAACAAATTGAATATGAAGTCAAGAACATATAAAACATTCTTAATCTCCATGTCCTTAAGAAATGTTGTACTACCAATGTGAGATATATTTGTCTTCTCACTGGTCTTAGAGTGTAGTATATCTAAGGAAGCAGCTATGTGATGAGTCGCGCCAGAATCAACTATCCATTCCTTATAGGATTATTAGTCATTAGTGCAGTAGCAATACCTGCCATGTTGACTTGTGGAACTATGGTATCTTTATTCAGCATATCCAGGATTTGCCTATATTGATTCTCAATAAAGAAGCGCCCTCACGCAGGACCATCGTTGCGTGCTCTTCCTCCAGCCATGTGTACCTTTTCTTCATGCTCAGCATTACCAGTTGCACGGTTGGCCACAACCTTCCTTTTAGCATTAAAATCTGCAGGGTAGCCTATCAACTTGTAGTAATTTTCTTTCAAGTGTCAAGTCATCTTACAGTAGTCACATTTCATGAATGGCTTCTTCCCTTTGTAGTCTTGTCCTCGTCTAGCTTGCATAGCAATAGGATTTCTTCTAGCTCCTAAGGCTGAATATGGACTTGATCTTTGGTTTCATCCTCAATTCAACATATAGGCTTGGTTCAAGGTTGGTTCAAATGTTTTCATAAGAATCTGCCTCCTTGCCAGCTCATAGGTCTCATTCAGACCACTGAGAAACTGAAGCAACCTTTGACGATGAAGGTGTTCAATGTAGTCCTTTGATTTAGCACATCACAACCTGGCGTGGGAACTAAAATATCATACTCCGACCATATTTCCTTCAGTCTCGTGAAATAGGAATCAACAGAGTCAGTTCATTGGGAAATCGTTGCAATTTCTATGTGCAATTGAAAAATTCGAACTCTATTGACCTTATCAAATCTCTCATTCAGGTCTTCCCAAAATAGGTTTGTATCTGATGCATAAGCTATTCCACTAACGAGGTTCATTGATATAGCATGATTCATGAGAGCACAATCCCATTGCATGTCTCACATTCCTCATGTAATTCATTCTTAAAGGTTTTCTTCTTACATCTACCAGTTACAAACCCTAGCTTTTGCTTAGCTTGAAGAGCAATTCGCATTGTCCTACGCCATAACCCATAGTTTTCAGACCCGGCGAGCTGAATTGGGATCAAAACTGAGCTCAGTATATCATAAGGATGCAAAAATAGAGGATGCGTGTGGTCAATTTTCTCGTCTGTCATTACTGAATTTGAGCAAGAATTTGCATCACACAAACACGAAACTACTCGGCTAAGATGTAACCAATATCGATTGCTCTGATACCATGTGAGTTGAGCCGATTCCACTCACAGCTCATCCTCTATTAATGGAGGTCCAAACGAGTTAGTTGTGTTTAGGAGAAGAAGATGAACATTAGAGAGAGAATAATTGGTGAGGAACTTTCTTGTATACTGAATTGTAATTACAAAATCTGATATATATATATATATATATATATATATATATATATATATATATATATATATATACACACACACACACACGATTGATGGACCTCTACTAACTTAATCTCCAATCAACTAATGCCAACTACTATAACTACCCTAACTAACTGGTGACAGCTGGCTAACTGCCTTGCCCAGTTGTCATACTATCTCCTATTCTCATAAGAACTTTATCATATTTAATGGGTCAGACGGGAATTCAGATTAATCGGGCCTCTAAGTGGGTAATGGACACTGAATGAAAAGTAACTCCCGTGAAATTTACTAAGAACTAAGAGGAAGGATACAAGAAAATGGCTCAGTAACAACAAAACACATACATTTTAACTCAAATAAATACTAAAAAATGAAGAAGGTGGTGAATAAACATATACAAAAATTTATAAAATCGGAGGGGAAAAAAGACTGTGTTCAAATTCTAACAGAAAAGCCTTTTTGAATATGAAAAAGAAACTAAATACTCACAATCAGCACTGCATTTCATCAGCACTATCATCTTTTGAAAGTAATCTCTTATAAAACCAATACCTCTTCCACATTTCTGCTTCTGGTAACTCGCCATCCATCTTTCCTTTCTCATGTAAGAACCTGCAGGTTAGACATCCTCGACAGAGAACCATAACAGCAAAGATAACAAATACCTAAATTTTCAAGGCACAAATAAGAGGCCACTAATGTCATGAGCAGAAATATCGTTGTCTCGTAACATGCATCTAAAGCTTTGGTTTCTTTGGGGTATGGTGCCTCTATCAAAAAAGTATAGAATGGCAACGTATAAGGAGGATGTAGGTGCAATGGAAATATAGTCATTGTGTTACATTAGGTAGAACAAAAGATTTTCTCTAGCACGGAAGACACCGAATATGGAAACCTGAAAATATTTGAAGAAATGGATGCTAAGTTAAATATATATTTATTATAACAATCTAAATTACTTTAATAAATAAAGAAGGAATAACTGGCAACGAAAAATAAATGACTACCTCGGTGAGAAGTATTTTTACACATGAAAAAATAAGAGTTCTTTATCGAGCCGAAAAAATTGTAGCTCTAGAACGTTAATCGAGCGACTTCAACTCGAGTTGCACCAGTAAAAAATAAAGTAATAAGCGAGGCATGATATATTTACCTAGTAGGATAAAGAAATTGACACTCGAGGAAGATGATGGAATCTAAGCCTAAGATTCACCAAAAAATTACTCCACTAATAATCGCTATAATGGTGAGTATGTCAACTTCTTCCATTGCTCCCTGTTTAATTTTCTATCAAATAAGCTAACCGTTGCCGTTTTGCTTCTACTCCAAAGGGTTACTTTTACCTCCTCGACTTGCCTTTGGTTAATGAGAAACTATGGTGTTTTATTAAGCATGACATATAGTATAAGTATTAGAGAGCCAAGTTAAACCTAGCAAAACTCCAACACAATCCATTTAAAAAATTATGATATGGGGCAAACACCATAGGGCATGACAATGAGGGATGGAAACAAATCAAACGGGAAATTTGCAAGCAAAGGGGGCACAAATGTACAAATTAGAACTCAAAACATCGGAACAACAAATGGGTTTAGTCTCGTAGGAGAACAGAAATTACAACAATTAACGCATAATCCAAAAGGAACAAGTCAGAGAAGTGAATGTAGTATTAGTAGTATGGAACAGTTATGAGTACTTATGCCCAATGGATCCATTGTACTTTCCAACAAATTGGAAAGGACACCAAATTCCAATTTACACCAGTCTATAGATCTCACACGGTTGAAGCAAGGAAAGATTTGTGGAATGAGAGTCCTTAAAGTAGATGATAGGATGTGTGGCAACCCAACTGCAGGAATGGGAAGTCAGAGATTTTAAGGAGATTTTATTAGATACTGGAGTCTGTGAAATAAGGAGTGTGGGAAGATATTACACATGAACTAACAGCCACATCCATAATAGGATTGACAGAGCCCTTGTGAACCCTGCTTGGATAAATACTTGGCCTCAACTAGAGGTAATACTGATGGATCCATTCTTTTCGGATCATTCTCTTATATGTATTACTTTTGACAAACATCAGGGAAGAGATGTCGGGCCTTTTAGATTCTTGAATCATCTTGCAAATCATGGGGAATTCATGAACGTAGTGGAGTCTGTATGGACCGAACCAGAAAGAGGAATGATATTTAGTTTAAAGTATATATATATATATATATATTTATATGTATATCGCCTCATATTTTACTCGTACTTCATGGATTCCGGATGTAAAATGTATTGAATTATGTTAATTCGTGGTGTTTTTATGTGTAGGAATCATCCGGAGGTAATTAGGGGCGAAAGGTGCGAGATTAGAGACAAAACGAAAAAAAATGGGAAATGTTGAATTCCAGCGCCACAAGCAGCGCCCACGCCACCAGTGACGCCATTTACTGAATGTCCAATTTGCCAATGCCAGCGCCCCATGCTGCCCTGGGAGCTGGTGACGGGAATTTCTCTAACTTTGCCTACGACAAGGTTATTTCGGCCCTAGATCTACCCAACGCGTATAAAAGCAAGACTAAGCATATTTTTAGGGGAGGGAGGACGCTACTTTGAAGAAAAAATACACACGAGAAACAACGGGGAGCGAGGATATCTTAGTTTTCTTTATCTTTTTTTTTAGTATTTTTAATTGTCCTACACATATGAAATTGTTAGAGATTATCATGAGTGGCTAAAATCCATAGTAATGGGGTTGTGATTTAGCCATGAATATTGTTGTTTAGCGTTGACTTAACTTTAATTACAATTCACCAATATATGATTGTTTATTCAATTATGTAATTAATTGCTTAATTGTTTGGCCAGCGATTAGTTTTTATTTACTATCTATGCTATACTTAGCAAAACCCATGTTTAGCTTAGAGAAGAATTAAAGAGAGCACGATCTTAACTTGGGGGGGGGGGGGGGGAGGGGGGACGGATTTATGGTTAGGATAGGAATATAACTAGTCACTGTGCTTAATAAAATATCATAATCTTAATGTGTTATTAATAGATTGATTTCATAAGAATATAGGCATTAATCTATTTTGAACAGGCGAGTAGTACTTCGGGAGAAGGCTACAAGAGCAATTTTTCGATTAATTAGCAACGATGAGTGAATTGCATGAAAGGGAGAGTTAAGTAGAACACAATAGGATTGGTGAATCGATCACAACCCTGGAATATTTGTCTAAATTGAACACACAACAATCGTTTTGGTGCTTGATAATTTAGCTACTAGTTAGAATTATTGTTTAGTATAATCACACTTTTGAACTCGGATTGACTCGACTGAATAACAATCTTGGTGAATTTAGTGGTTAGTTAATACAAGTCTATGTGTGTTTGATACTCGACTTATCATTTTATTACTTGTCGACCACGTATACTTGCATGTGCGTTTGGGAGCAACAAATTTTTGGCGCCGTTGCCGGGGACTTGACAATTGACTACTTTCTAATTTTTGCTTTAATTGTTTATTTCCTCAAGTCTAAAATTGCTTAATTGTTGCTCTACTCTCAGGAACTTTGATTGAATGCGAAGGGTAAGAAGCCGTGATAGACTTCAAGGCTTTGACCCCGAACCCGAGAGAACATTTCATGGGAGGTTGAGGGAAGCAAGGGACACAAATAATCTTCAGGCACTCGTTCAATTTCCTGTGAACATGACAGAGGAGCAACATATAGTTGTTCAGGAGGTGGCAATGCCCAGCATTGCTAATGTCACCTCCAGCATTGTGAAGCCCAGAATCACTGGGCACTTTGAGCTTAAACAGAGCATGATCCAACTACTACATGCGATGGGCAGTTTATGGGTCTTCCACACGAGGATCCACAACTTCACATCCTGAACTTCTTGAAGATTAGTGATACTCATATCACTAACGGAGTCACTGTAGACTGTGTGAGGCTCACATTGTACCCATTCTCTCTATTGGGTGAAGCAAAGTGATGGTTGAAGACAGAACAAACCAATTCTATTACATCATGGAATGATCTGGCAAGGAAATTTTTGGCAAGGTTCTTCCCTTCAAGCAAAATTGCAAAGATCAGAAGTGAGATAGTCGCCTTCAAACGGAATCGGGGGAGTCTTTATACTCAGCTTGGGAGAGGTTCAAGGGGCTGCTTAGAGACTGTCCTCATCACAATCAGACAAATAAAGTGCTAGCTCACACTTTCATATATGGGCTATATCCTGAGAGAAAGATTGTGGTAGATGTGCAGCGGGGGGTCAAGTGTTGGAGAAAAGCTTCGATGAGATATATGTATTATTGAAAAAATTCTCCAAAATCAATCCTGATTGGCAAGGAGAGATGGGCAGACACACAGTGCCAAAATCTGCATGGGTTCTCGAGTTAGATGGAGTGTTTGTATTATCATCACAGATTGCTACATTGACCAACCAAGTCAATTAGATGACCTTGATTATTAACAAGCAACAAGCCCAACCAATGTAACAAGTTCAATTGTTTTGTGAAGTATGTGGAGAGGGTCACACGAGGGACTTATGCCCAGTTAATCCAGAGTCTATCTGTTTTGTGGGTAATGCAAATAGGGGCTAGACAAACTAGTATGGGAACACTCACAATCTTAACTGGAGGAACCACCCAAACTTCTCTTGGGGTGGAAACCAAGGTGCTCAGAATCAGTACATGCCACAAGTCACCTTGAGGAGATGATGAAAACCTCAATAATAATATAGAAAACCTCAGGTTGGACAACATGCATACTCGACGAGTCACCTTGAGGAGATGATGAAGAAATTAATAGCTGACCAGCAGACCCAAGCAGCAGAGATGATGAAGAAATTAATGGCTGACCAGCAGGACCAAGTAGTAGCGATGAGAAATTTGGAGCACAAATGGGGCAACTTGCTAGTACTCAAAATAATCGGCCAGCTGAGGCTCTTCCTAGTGATACTGATCCTAATCCTAAGGCTCAAGTTAATGCGGTTACCTTGAGAAATGGAAGAGTATTAGAAGAAGTTCCAAAGAAAAGAAAGTATACAGCTCATCCTGAAGGAGGATTAGTTCCCAAGCTAGTTGAGGAGAATGAGAAAGAGAGCAAAGGATCATAGCAAATAATTGTGGCAAGGCCACCACCTCCATTTCCACAAAGACTGGAGAAGAAAAAAGATGACGCTAAGTACAATAAATTCTTAGATATTTTGAGCTAAGTGCGTGTGAATTTGCCTCTGGTGGAAATTTTGCAAGAAGTGACTAAGTATGCAAGGTATCTTAGAGATATTGTGGCAAACAGGTGAAGACATACAGAGTTTGAAATATTTGCACTTACTGAAGAGTGTAGTGCTAGAGTTCATAGTAAACTTCCTCCTAAGTTGAAGGATCCTGGGAGTTTCATAATTCCTCTGTCTCTTGGAAAACAAGAAATTGGTAAAGCCTTTGTGATTTAGGGGCTAGTATAAATTTGATGCCATCCTCTCTGTTCAAGCAACTCGGATTGGGGGTGTTAGACCTACTACAATCACATTACAGTTAGCAGATAGGTCACTAGTTATGTAAGAAGGAATTATTGAGGATGTGTTAGTTCGAGTGGGAAAGTTTATTCTTCCTGTTGATTTTATTATTCTTGATTACGAGTCAGATGAGGAAGTGTCCATTTTTTTTGGGGCGACCATTCTTAGCTATTGTGGAGCGATTATTGATGTGAGGGAAGGGAAGTTGAAGATGAGCGTTGACGATGTGGAAATTACTTTTAATGTGTACAAGGCACTTAAACTCCCTAAGCATTATAAGGACTTGTGCATGATTACTGTAGTAGAATTGAAGGGGATATAGTAGAGTCCTTATGTGAATTGTAGTAATCAGATGGGACAACTGAGTTAGAAGAGGTGGTGTTGCAAGGCGAGTGTGTAAAGATGATTGAGAAAAGATCCATAGATGAAAGAGGAGACATTCCGAGAGTGTGCAAAAAGGCTAGACTTCATGGGAGAAAGAAGAAGAGAAAGCGCCCAGCTTGAGCAGAGTAGCAAAGTCGTGCCACGACTATAAATAAGGCGCTTGTTGGGAGGCAACCCAGCCTGTATTTTTTATTTTTGTAGTGTCAAGTTTTGTGTTGTTTTTATTTTATAGAGTGGGGAAAGTTTGAGTACCCGAAGTTGAAGTTGAGGAGCGTGTTTGAGCTTAAGTGTGGGGGTCGTCCCGACCCTTAATATTGAGGATCATGTCCGAGTTAGGCCTGAGAGGGTCTCAGGGAGTATTTCTCACCCTTGTTTAATATTTTTCTTCGTGATCATGCAACGATGACTATGCATAATATAAGTGTGGGGTGGAAAAACTACGTTCTGAAGTGTAATTTTATAAAACTATTTTTTATTAGTTTTTCTTTTAGAACTCGTAGTAGACACCGTCTAGGTTGCAAAAAAATAAAAATAAATAAAAATTGAGAAAAAAAATCGAAAAAGTTTGAACTTTTCCCGACGATGGATCATTTGGACATTTTTCTTGAGGGATTAAAGTCTGATTAAAAAAGAGTTTTTTTTAGGTTAGTTAGGTAGTATTCCTTGGTTTTTCTTTGGGCGCTGGTTCTTTTTCAAGGGTGTAGCTCAAACCGTGTACTTTATTTTTTTTAGGAGTAGGTTAGGAAGAAACTGAGTTGCTCTGAGATACCTATTGACGTGTTTGGTGCTGGCATAGTAGGTTATGGCATGCACTCTATCTTTCCGTGCATTGGATTTGAGTGGTGATGCCCGAGTAAAATAAATATCCTATTCTGTGATGCCTTTTCTCAATTGTTCGACTTGTATGCCACATAATGCAATATTGGTTAAAATTTCTCAATTATATGTGCTTGTTTAACTTGAGAGTTGAACATAACTGTCTTGATTGAGTCATATGCAATGTGTGTGTGAGAAATTGTGATTCTTTGTGCTATCCCGTCTAGTCTAGAACTTGCCCCGTATGTTAATCGAAGCGAAATCATTAAGTTGTGCTAGTCTAGGAGATGACATAGGCGTTTCTTCCTTGATCATAGATGTGCTTGTCACTTAAAAATAAAAGTTTTTGTTGCTAGCCCCTTTGAGCCTATAGACCTTTTCCTTGGCACCCACATTACAAGTCGCACCCCTATTTTGTTCTTAATTTTAGATTGTTGAACCTTACCTCCTAAGGCACTAGTGGCTAAAGAAGTAAGGTGAGTAGCTTTCGAGTGGAACAATGAAAGGGCCCTTTGGTGCACAAAAGTGTGAAAAAAAGGTCACTAGCTGATGAACTTTAATGTATGGAGTGTGTGTAGAAAAAAAATTGCAACAAAGAAGAAAATGATAGTCAAATAATGTAGAAAAATATACACCTCCTAATCTTATTAATTTGTGCTAGTGGGAGTATAGAAGTGCTTAATTGGAAAAAGGCTATGTTGTATATGGTCTGTGGCGAGTGAATTCGTCGAGAAGAATAGGTGCTCGATTTGTGAGTATAGTGTATTAAAGTGCTTGAGAGGGTTAGTCACTATTCCTAAATGTATCCTACCCGTCCCTTAGCCTACATTACAGCCTTAAAGTCCTAATTTATCCTAGATTTGGCTAGCTTAGATTAGTAGAAATGTACAATACGGGCAAGCTTATAGTATGACCACAAGATGCACATGAATTCTTTGTGAGAGTGAGTAAATTTTGTTCAATTGTGTGATATCCTTAAATTATATTCAAAGTCATACTTGAATGTGTGGACTACTTTATATTCACTCTTTTATTTGTTGGTGAGGGCACATGATCTCATGAAGGATTGGTAATGTTGTAAACTTCTCTTGTTGGGTGAGTGTGCGAGTTGAGGGTGCTTAGTGGCAACGAGTCAGCTCTTGAGATAGGGTGGTTATGGATAGGTTGTTTGGATTGATTGAATTGAAATGATATACACGAGTATGTTTAAAATGGGAAGAATGTGAAATTTGTCTGTCATGCTTGATTGTCGGTATTGATCATAGTCAAGCGTAGAGCGTATGGTTAAAATTTGAAGTGCTACTCTCTATTTGAGATGTGTATGTTGTTGGGGGTGTAGTTGATAGTCCCATTGCTTGAGGACGAGTGAGATTCTAAGTACGGGGTGTTGATATTTAGCTTAAAGTATATATATATTTATATGTATAATCGCCTCATGTTTTACACGTGTTTCGTGGATTTCGGATGTAAAATGTATTGAATTATGCTAGTTCGTGGTGTTTTTATGTGTATGAATCATCCGGAGGCAATAGGGGATGAAAGGTGCGAGATTAGAGCCAAAACGGAGAAAAAATGGAAAATGTTAAATTCCAGCGCCACAAGCAGCGCCCACGCCACCTGTGTTGCCGTTTACAGAAATTCCAATTTGCCAGCACCAGGGCCAGTGCCCCACGCTACCCTTGGCGTTGGTGACGGCAATTTCTCCAACTTTGCCCGGGATAAGGTTATTTCGGCCCTAGACCTACCCAACGCGTATAAAAGCAAGACTAAGCCTATATTTTTTTTAGGGGGGGAGGGGATGCCACTTTGAAGGAAAAATACACACGAGAAACATCAGGGAGCGAGGATATCTTAGTTTTCTTCATATTTTCTTAGTATTTTCAATTATCCAACACTTATGAAATTGTTAGATATTATCATGAGTGGCTAAAACCCATTGTTCCGGAGTTGTGATTTATCCATGAATATTGTTGTTTAACGTTGACTTAACCTTAATTATAATTCACCAATATATGATTGTTTCTTCAATTCTGTGATTAATTGCTTAATTGTCTGGCCAGCAGTTAGGTTCTATTTACTATATATGCTATGTTTGGGAAAACCATATTTAGATTAGATAAGAATTGAAGAGAGCATGATCTTAACTCTGGAGGGGGGAGGGGGGGAGGGGGGGAGGGGATTTGTGGTTAGGATAGAAATATACCTAGTCATTGTGCTTAATTAAATATCGTAATCTTAATACGTTCTTAATAGATTAATTTCATAGGAATATAGGCGTTAATCTATTTTGAATAGGCGAGTAGTACTTCGGGAGAAGGCTACGAGAGCAATTGTTCGATTAATTAGCAACCATGAGCGAATTGTATGAAAGGGAGAGTTAACTAGAACACAATAGGATTGGTGAATCGATCACAACCCTGGAATATTTGTCTCTACTGAATACACAATAATTATTTTGTTGCTTGATAATTTAGTTACTAGTTAGAATTATTGTTTAGTATAATCATACTTTTGAACTCGGATTGACTCGATAACAATCATGGTGAAATTAGTGGGTAGTTAATACAAGTCTCTGTGGGTTCGACACTCGACTTATATTTTTATTACTTGTCGATCACGTATACTTACGTGTACGCTTGGGAGCAACAAGGAACACCTATGAAGAAGATTTGGCATAAGCTAAAAAAGATGAAACAAGCACGAAGTTGTTGAATGAAACAGAATTTCCAAAGGTGAATATGCAAATAAAAACATAAGGCAGCAATTGGGCGAGGTGCAGGAACAAATGAGAGATTATACCCATGACACCGAGTTATATGCTAAAGAAAAAGATTTGAAGCAGTCACTTGAAAAATGGGTGTTAATTGAAGATAGTATACTCAGATAGAAATCCAAAATACAATGGTTAAAGCTATGAGATACTAACTTTGCTTATTTCTATGCTAATATTAAGAGTAGAATTGCGCAGAATCACATTAGCAGACTCATTTCTGAAAGTGGTGAAGTACTCAAAACAACAGAGGTAATTGAGAGAGAAATCAATGGGTTCATTCGAAGTTGTTAGGGACAAATGCTGAGAAGCTACCTGCAATACACCCACAAGTTATGGCAGGAGGCCCTATCCTTAACCGACCTCAACAGATTCATCTTACTACATCATTTATAGTGGAGGAAATTCAACAAGCTCTAAAAGATATAGATGATCTGAAGGCCCTTGGTTGTGATGGGTTCAATGCTGTCTTTTAAAAAAAATCTTGGTCAATCATGGGGAAGGAGGTTTTAGAGGCAATCTTCCAGTTCTTTAATAAAAAAAAGGAGTTCTACAAAGCTATTAACACTCATCCCCAAGGTACAAAATCCATCCTCTATTAAATAATTTAGACCAATATCGTGTTGCACAATGATCTACAAGCTAATATCTAAAGTGCTTACAAAAAGAATGCAAAGTGTAATGGACTTTTTAGTAGACACCAGTCAAGCAACTTTTGTACCTGGGAGGGTAATTACTGACAATATAATACTGAGCCATGAGTTGGTAAGTGGTTATGGAAGAAAAGGGATATCACCAAGGTGTATGCTAAAGGTAGACATGCTAAAAGTATATGACTCAGTGGAGTAGATATTCCTATAATAAGTGCTAATATCTCTGAATTTTCCAGCTATGTTTGTTGATTGGATCATGATTTGTGTGAAGGCAATTTCATATTCAATCACTATTAATGGGAAGTCAACCAAACCCTTTGAAGCCAGGAAAGGATTAAGGCACGAGGACCCTTTGTCCCCATATTTGTTTGTATTGGTAATGGGATATCTCAACATGCAGCTAAAGACATTAGCACAACAACTTAATTTTAAATTTCATCCGAAATGTGCTAAGTTAAAACTGATTCAGCTGGGATTTGCAGATGACTTTCTTTTGTTCTGTAGGGGAGATATAATTTATGTGAAAATGCTCTTTGACTGTCTTCAAAGCTTTTCAATAGCTTCTGGACTAATAGCAAATTTAAGCAAAAGCTCAGTATTTTTTCAGGTAGAACAACAGGAAATATTGGCTATTTTGGGATTCTCCAAAGGGAAACTTCCCATAAGATATTTGGGTGTCCCCTTGAGTTCAAAAAGGGTTTCAGTGATGCAATATCAACCCCTGTTGGATAAAATGTTAGGAAGGGTCAAATTATGGACTAATAGATTCCGCTCCTATACACACATAGCCTAATTGACTAAGTCTATCCTATTTTCCATTCAAGTATACTGGTCTCAGATTTTTGTGTTGCCTAAGAAGGTGATAAAACTTATTGAAGCTAACTGTAGAAGAATCTTGTGGACTGGAGGTGTCGAACTATCCAAAAAAACTTTATTGGCATGGGATAAAATCTGTATGCCTAGATCTGCTGATGGCCTAAATATACTTGACCTCTCTGTGTGGAATAAAGCTGCAATATGCAAATTATTGTGGAATCTTTGTCAGAAGAAAGACAAGCTATGGGTAAAATGGATTCCTGTGCACTACGGGACAAGTAGGAATTTGATTGAAGATGTTCCCAACAAGCTTAATGGGTGGTACAGAAGATATTAAAAGCCAAGAGATACTATATTAAGGCAAGTTATGGGGTGCAAGATATATACAACATGGAGTGAGCCTCTATAAAGGAACTTTACAACATGTTAAGAGGGGAATTTCCAAAGGTAACATGGAGAAAATTGGTGTGCAATAACCAAGTCCTACCCAAATGGATCTTCATCTTAAGGATGGAAGCACGCAGAAGATTACTCACAAGAGATAGATTAATGATATGGGGAGTGGTAGCAGAAAAAACCTACCTTCTATGCAACCGGGAGGATGAAAGTATAGAGCATGTATTCTTTAAATGCGAGATTTCTGCGCAAATATAAAAATACAATGGCAGGGTATTAGCAGAGACCCTATGTGCTGGGACGAGGAACTAATGTGGGTTGTTCAAAATGCAAGTGGAAAGAGCCCTGAAGCTGCAGTATATAGAATATTGTTATCTGCAGCAGTTTACTATATGTGAAATAAAATAAATCAAAGAGTATTCAACGACAAACAACAAGGAAAGGAAGTCATCATCAAAAAGATAGTTCAAGAGGTGCACCACAGAGGAGCAATGAAGCAGAGGATTGCAAAATGGCTGGAGTCGCTAATTTTTTTATCCATTATAGCTAGGATTGTCATTATGAGATTAGTTGAGGTGATTGCAGTGTAGAGTGGTAGCTAGAGTTGGGGCTTGCTATACTATCAGTTTTTTTTTTGTTGTCTGTACATAACTCTATTTGATAAATAAAAAATATTTTACTTGCCAAAAAAAAAATGCAACTTCAGATCTTTGTTTTTTGTAACCCGTCATTCATTTTTTCTATCTCAAGTAAGAACCTGTATGTTAGGCATCATAGATAGAGAGCCACAACAGCAAAGACAATAAATACATGCACTTTCAAGACACAAAGAAAAATTCAATTATATAAATTCAAGACTAGTGTCGCGAACATAAATATTGTTATCTTGCAACATCACCTAAAGCTCTGATTTCTTCAGGGTATGATTCCCCTGTTCAATCGCGAGAGCAAAACAAATAAAGAATACCAACCTATGAAGAGGATGCTAGATGTAATGACAATATAGTCGTTGTGTTGCCTTAGGTAGAAAAAAAAGATTTGTTCTAGCATGGAAGACATCGTACAAAGAAATATGAAAATATTTAAATAAATGGATATAAAGTTAGGTATATTATTTCATTTGATAATATATATTACATTTAAAAAGAAAGAAGGAATAACTGACAAAAGAAACAAAATAAGTACCTCGGTGAGAAATATTTCTATACATAAAAATAATAAGAGTTATTCGTTAAGCCGAAAAAATTATAGCTCTAGAATATCAATCTAGCTACTTCAGCTTGAGTTTCACCAACAAGGAATAAAGCGGGAAATAAGGCATGATACGTATATCCAATAGTTTAAAGAAACATATGTCCGGAGAAAATAACATGATCTAAACCTAGGATTTGTCGAAAAATTGTGCCACAATTAATAGCCATTATTGGTGAATATAGCAACTTGTTTCACAGTTTCCTGTCTTATTTTTTAATGAGGTGAGCTAATTATTGAAGTTTTTTCTTGTCCCCGTGAGGGCTACTATTGCCTTTTTTTATTCGCCCTTAATGATGAATTGTGGTGTATTATTAAGTGGAACATATACTAGAAGTATTAGAGAGGCAAAAAGGTTACCCCGAAAAAAATCTCCAATGCCATCTATTTTAGAAATATTTATATGCTAATAATTTTATACTTTTCGCTACAATGCTTCCACATATGAGCATATAGAAGAAAGCAAACGACATTGTATACGGGCGAAACTGAGTCCGTTGAACGTCCCGATCTCCTGGTGAGACAAACGAAGCAGGGATGTGATCATAAGGAATCAGAATCAGGGCGATGAGCCTCTCGTATCGGGGCTCGAGCAAAATACTTGCCCTCGGAGATATTGGGACCACGTCCTCCGAGTCCGGGTCGAGTCCCAAGACTTCGGAGAGCATTACCAAACAACCACCCACAACTAACAAAGGGTCGTGATATCCGTGCCCAACCGGATGTCACGACGTAAATTTCGCCCCGTATCAGCGATGGACTAGTGATTTCGAAAAATAGATTTTTACCTTTTTTAGAATTGCACTTAGGGTGAAACTCCCGTGTTATATAAAGGAAAAACTAACTATTCATTACACACATTGTAACACGTTTATCAAGCAATATACTTCTGTTCTTTCTGATTATTCACAGTTCTTACTCTTGTTCATAAAGTTCTTCATAAGTGCAAGCTCGGAACAGAAGGCAGGTCCCTATTAAGCCCTTGAACGAGCTCGGACTCACTCTTATGATTGGTTTGGTCATTTATTTCGTTTTTTATTTGCTTAATCTAATGACATTGATTACTTGTATTGAATTAACCCACGTATACTTAAAATCACGTATAAATTCAATTGTTATCTGTTTCTAGGGTAAACAGTTTGGCACCCACCGTGGGGCTAGGGATAGTAGTGGTAATTTGATATAAATTTCCATAATACAATCTGCTTTTACGCTTGTTCTTTGAGATTTTAATTTCAGGTCAATTTAAGAATGTCAAACTCTCAGTCTGCCCACTTGAACGTTGATGCTGAGTCTGGCCACCATGGCTAGAACAAAAATATAGTACCCAGCAACGAGGTTCCCCCTGTTGACCCCAACGGAGTAGGGGTGGGCATATATCAGGTAAAACGGATAACCCGAACCGTTAATTATTTATTAGGTTATCGGTATTGGATTATTGGGTTAACGGTTCGGTAATGGGTTAATTTTTTTATTGGGTTATCGGTTCGGGCTCGGTTTACAATTCTGTTATTGGGTAAAAACCGATAACCCAATAAGAATTAACTAATTTACTAGTTTACCCTTAAGTATATACATACTATACTAGGGTTTCATAATTGGTTTTTCCTATTCTTTCTCAATTCTCAGTAAGTCAGTTTCTCTTTATCAGTTTCTCAATTTTTCCGCCGCACCCCTACGGCCCAACCTCACCAGTTCTCCGCCTCACCACGACTCACGCCCTCACCAGTCACCAGTCATCCCGTCAAGACTCAGGCTGGCGTCACTCGTCAGTCGCATCACGCCCTCACCAGTCAGCCCGTCAAGACTTAGGCCGGCGTGTAAGTTTTTAGTTGCTTCATCTTCATCTTTTTCTTAGTTTGTTTGAAAGCAATCTGGCTCTGGATTTTTTTTGGGAGGAGTTGTGCTGTGTGTGTGCGCGCTGCTATTGTTTGAGATCTTGTTCTAATCGTTTGTCTAGTCTTTAAACATTTTTAGAGATTCTGTTTTATGAGAAATGAAATGGGCTTTGACAAGAAATGTATAAATTTGGTGTTGTTTCTTTATCCACTTATAATTTTAACAAGTGTTTCTCTTTTTGGAATATTAAGAATCCTAAGCAGTAAACTTCTGTTTAACTGTTCTTAAGGATACAAGACCACGTTTTATTAACAATACAATCATATACCATTCCACCTTTGTAATCCTATATTTATGCATCAGAAAGTTGTCAAAGACAACGGAAATCTGATCTATTTCTTGACTTTTGGCTCAAGATAACTGAGAACTCGATAGTTTTATATATTGCGAAATTGTTTTAGTTATTTTATCTTATCGGGTAAACCGATAACCGAACCGATAATGATCGATAACCGATTGAACGATAACCGATAACCAATATCTTATCGGTTTGGTTATCAGGTTATGATATTTGTAAACCGATAACCGATAGGCAAAACTGATAATATTCAAAACCGAACCGAACCGACCGATGCCCACCCCTATAACGGAGTCCCGGTCGCGAACCCAATCGATGCCAACTCACATGTGGCCATTGATGCGAACTTGCCTACTGACCCAAAGAACAACGTTTGCGGAGGAGCCTGATAGGTAGCCCAGGGCACGCACAACGGTGAAGGTGATGGAATCAATTTGCGGGTGATCTTCAAAATGTTACAAGCTCGTCAAGTGGAGATAGCCCAATTACAGAACCAAAGTCGCGCCCACAGCAGACTTGAGCCCGAACCATCCCAGGAAAATACCCAAAGAAGTGAATAAACCATAGAAAGGTCGGGTGAAGTTGAACCCAGGACCAACCCCAAAATAATTAAGTTGCTTGAAGAACTGACAAAGCGGGTAGAATCGGGGGAAAAGAAGATCCAAGCTAACGACAAAAAGGTGGAGACATATAACTCCAGGGTTGCTCAAATCCCATGAGCACCCCCGATATTGAAAGGACTAGATCCCAAGAAATTTGTCCAAAAGTCTTTCCCTCCGAGCGCGACACCGAAGCCAATCCCGAAGAAGTTCCGTATGCTAAAAATTCTGAAGTATACTGGAACAACGGATCCAAACGAGCACGTGGCCTCATATACGTATGCCATCAAGGGGAACGACTTAGAAGACGACGAAATCGAGTTTGTTCTATTGATTCATTTGCTATACTTGCATATGCCTTTGTAAAGGCGCACGCCGGGGCCATCAAGGTCGAGACCAGGAAGTCAGACCTTTTTAAAGTAAAGTAAAGAGATAACGAGATGCTCGGGGAATTTGTGTCGAGGTTTCAAATGGAACGAATGGATATGCCTCCGGTCGCGGACGATTGGGCCGTTTAGGCATTCACCCAAGGACTCAACCCCCAAAGATCCTTGGCTTCATAGTAGTTGAAACAGAATTTGATAGGATACTCGGCGGTAACTTAGGCCGATGTCCATAACAGGTACCAATCAAAAATTAGAGTCGAAGACGATCAGCTCGGCCCCCCTCCGTATCCGTGTATCCCATAAGAACTAGTGACATGTCTAAAAGAGTCGTTGATCATGAACCAAGACCGAACAAAGATCGGTATCAGCCGTATAGCGGAGATCGAAGGGGTAGCGGATCCAGATGTAACCCTGCGAGGAATGAAAAAAGAAGCGATCGAGGCCACAATAGTCGGGGACTCATGACTAAAAACGGTTTCGACAGGCCACTCGGGGTTAGGGAGGTACCAATATTATCGGAATACAACTTCAATGTCGATGCCATATCGTATCTGCCATCTGACGCATCAAAGATACCAAGTGGCCTCAGCTATTGCATTCCAATCCTGCCCAAAGGGACCCCAACCTGATGTGTAAGTATCATGGCACTCACGGCCATATGATCGAAGACTGCGGACAACTAAGAGAAGAAGTGGCCCGGTTATTCAATAACGGGCATCTCCAAGAATTTTTAAGTGATCGAGTCAAAAATTGCTTCAGGGACAGGGACTCCAACAAATAAATCGAGCAAGAGGAACCTCAGCACGTCATCAACATGATCATTGGTGGAGTCGACGTTCCCCAGGGGCCAATGCTAAAACGCACTAAGGTGTCCATTACAAGGGAAACGAACCCGATATTACATGCTGGAGGGGACCATCTCTTTCAATGATGAGGACGCTGAAGGCATCGTGCAATTGCATAATGATGCACTGGTAATATCTATACCCATTAATAAATCCCGAGTTAAACATGTGTTAATTGATCCAGGTAGCTCGGCCAATATCATTAGATCGAGGGTCGTAGAGCAATTGGGTCTACAAGACCAAATAGTACCTGCAGTCCTGGTTTTAAGCGGATTCAACATGACATGCAAGACCACTAAAAGGAAATAACCTGATGGCGAACATCCTCGAGACCATTCAGGAAACAAAGTTCTATGTGATTGAAGGGAATATAAGATACAATGCTCTATTCGGAAGGCCATGGATTCACAATATGAGGGCAATACCCTCGACACTACACCAGGCACTGAAGTTCCCCACACCGGGGGGAGGGGGGGGGGACCAAGACAGTTTACGGGGAGCAGCCGACCAAAGAAATGTTTGCGGTCGATGAGGTGATCCCGATTTTGGCTCTTTCGACGATAAAGAACCCGAAGCCGGTTACAAAGGAAGGAACCAAATAGCAATCACCGACACCGGTCCTGACCGAATCGGAGAACCAAGCCCGTTGAACGTCTCGATCTCCAGGCGAGGCAAACAGAGCAGGGACGTGACCATAAGGAATCGGAATCAGGGCGAGGAGCCTCTCGTATTAGGGCTCGAGCAACATATCAGCCCTCGGAGACATCGGGACCACGTCCTCCGGGTCCGGGTCGTGTCCCAAGACTTTGGAGAGCATTACCAAACAACCGCCCACGACTAATAAAGGGCCGTGATATTCGTACCCAACCAGATGTCACGGCGTACATTTCGGCCCGTATCAGCGATGGATTAGTAATTAGTAAAAAGAAAGATTTTTACGTTTTTTAGAATTGTACTTGGGTAAAACTCCTCTACTATATACAGGGGAAACTAACTATTCATTACACACACTGTAACACGCTTATCAAGACAATATACTTATGTTCTTCCTGATTATTCACATTTCTTGCTATTGTTCATAAAGTTCTTCATAATGCAAGCCCGGAACCGAAGGCAGATCCCCTATTAAGCCCTTGACCGAGCTCAGAATCCCTCTTATCATTGATTTGGTAATTTATTACGTCTTTTATTTCCTTAATCTAACGTCATTGATTACTTTATTGAATTAACCCACATATCCTTAAAACCGCGTATAAATTTAATTGTTTCCGTTTTTTAGGTTAAATAGACATACGATCTCGTTCTCCTATATTCATCTCATGGCATTTGATAGAAATTACCCTACAACATTATGAACGGTGTTGGTACATGAATAAAAAGAAAAACAAATATAAGCATCCAAAGAGAGAATGAGCAACCTAATACAAGAACTCACACAATATCCAACAATTTTCAAGCCGATGAATTCTAAAATATTATCCGAAAACGTCTCCATTGCACTCATAAATGAATAATATTTTTAAAGTCAACTTTGCATTCGGAATTTTTTGAGTGAATTAAAATATGCACGTGACCTTGATCCTATTAATTATTTCATTCCAATTCACTCAAAAAAATTGGATTTTAAAAGTTATTCCATTCCAATTTAATATGGAGGCCTTAGAGGCAATGGATAAGAGAACAATTAATAAGCACAAGTTAATTTAAAAATCCAATTGTTTATATTTGAAAGTGAAGCTATTAAAATTCTGATGCAACTTAATCAGATAATCTCTAACTCACTAATTTTCTCAAATAGTGACATCTTTAGAAAATAGCAAGACCTGATTAATAAGAAATATTTTAAATACGTTTATAAATAAATAAGTTTTGTCCAATGTTAATTTTTCATTTAACAATTAAAGATAAAACAAAAGATGCGTGTGCCCCGCATTCTGTAAAATATTCAAGTACAATTCACTCGGAAAAACTAATATTTAACGTATAAAATAATTACCAAGCACAAGTCAATTTCAAATCTAAAATGCCATTTGTATTAATTTAAACCGGAACAATCAAACTTCTGACATATCTTAATAAGATTTAAACATATCTCATTTACATAATCAATATAATTAATGTTCCTGCAATATAATACTTATTTAGTGTACGCTTAATAATTCCCGCATAATATATTTTCAAAATGACAACAAAGCTTTGATTGCCGATGATGGAGAAGTTACAATTGGGCAAAGCCGCGCCAGGCCGCGTCGGTGCAAGTGAGTTTAGATTTTTTATTCTTAATAAAGAATACGTTAAATAAAAGAACATATTTATAAGGTAAATTAGTCAAATTATAAATATTTTTATATTAATAAATAAACTAAAATAATTATTACAAAAAATCAAAATAAGAAAATTAAAGATAATATCATAAACCAGAAGTGATATTATTATGAAGAGAAATATGAAGAAGGTCTCTCAAATTATCCGAAAGAAAAAAAAAATTATTTGGAAAAAATTATTCGGGTCGCTAGGGAAAAAAATTATTCGGGTCGGGTTCGACCATGTTGAAACGGGTGCAATCTCCACTCATAAATAGGAAAGCGAGGGAACTCTAAAATCCGCGAGGCGGCAAAATTACCTAATTTATTGAAACACAGAACTCTGCATCTCCTTCTCTCTCTCTCTCTCTCTCTCTCTCTCTCTCTCACACACACACACACACACACACACCCCTCCACATATTACTCATAGAAGATCCATAAGTAACCGTTGCGCCATTGCTCACGAAATCTCTCTCTCATTCCCTGCAGCTTCTCTGAATCGCACTTTCAGCTTCTGGTTGTTCAGAAGTTTTCCGGAGTGTTGTTGTTGGTAATTGGTGTTGTTATTTTGAATCTACAGCATTGATTTTATCAGTATTTGAGATATCTGTTAATTACTTGAAAAAAATGAAAATTACTAGATGCATTTTGAAGTGATTGATGTGTGAGTTATAGTCAAATAGAAGTTGTAATTAACGTAGTCATATAAACATCAATGCCGAGTTGTAGTGGAATCCGCAATCAGTAGCCGATTTGTACGTGCACTAAACATG
This sequence comes from Nicotiana attenuata, assembly GCF_001879085.1. Taxonomy (NCBI): domain Eukaryota; kingdom Viridiplantae; phylum Streptophyta; class Magnoliopsida; order Solanales; family Solanaceae; genus Nicotiana; species Nicotiana attenuata. The sequence goes on along the minus strand of NC_031995.1, from coordinate 112,950,529 downwards.
TTTGTAGGTATGTCCACTCATAAACAGGAAAGGGAGGGAACTCCAAAACAGGAGAGGCAGCAAAATTACCAATTTTATTGAAACACACAGCCTTCGCCTTTCTCCCTCCCACAGTTTCACTCACACACACGCGCGCGCACACATAGTACTATAGAAAGCACGTTGCAATCACGAAATCTCGCTTTCATTCCCTGCAGCTTCTCTGAATCGCACTTTCAGCTTCTGGTTGTTCAGAAGTTTTCCGGAGTGTTGTTGTTGGTAATTGATGTTTCTATTTTGAATCTACAGCATTGATTTTATCAGTATTTGAGATATCTGTTAATTACTTGAAAACATGAAAATTACTAGATGCATTTTGAAGTGATTGATGTGTGAATTATTGTCAAATTGAAGTTGTAATTAACATAGTCATATAAACATCAATGCCGAGTTGTAGTGGAATCCGCAATCAGTAGCCGATTTTTACGTGCACTAAACATGTTTGTTGGTATGTCCCTTATGATTTTATTAGAACAAATTCATGATTGCTTTATACCTTGATATTCCTAAACTACCAGGTTTGTAAACTTGCGAATTAAACTGTTAAGTAATTGTATGCCAAAAGCTACACATGTTATTGGCAGATCCATTAGATGTCGAACTCAACGCATTTGGCTCGAATATGAAATTAAATGGAGTGTATATTTCAGAGTCCACTCTCTTGACTCAAATTTCATTATTCTAAATTTTGAATTTGCTGCTGCACATGTTCATGCTTATCTCATAGCTAATGCTTATGTGCAGGTTGAAAGTTTCTCTGCATTCTCTTCTAATGACATCTTGGAAATTTCCAAATTGCATAAATCTTATTGTATACGATTTTCCCAGCTTCAAAAAAGGTATGAGATGCGTCTCCGTTCAATTGTGATTTTCGAAACTGTATGGGTGGCTAGTAGTGTAGTACAGTAGTTGCAAACAACAACTGTATTTCTGTGCTGTTTTAGACAACTTATGAAATATGAATAGGGTATTAATTTAAGCTAATCTTTACCAGGGTGCTGGTATATATATATATATATATATATATATATATATGTATGCTCTTTGCAAGTCCTGGTTTATATATTTACCCTTTAGTCTTAATTATGTTTAGTCGAAGACAGTGTACATTATAACGTTGTTCCCTTGTTCAAGCTTTTACTACTTGATAAGATTTTGGTGCAGCTCCCGTCTATGAAAAAAGGGGTTTTGCTTAGCTTGTGGGAAGCTTTCCCTTTTACGAATTACCATCAGAATTAGTTTGCAAATTCGACTCATGCTGGTGTTGCGGTGCCAAACCAGTTATTTTGCAATTTAGGAGCTAACTGTATTGATTGACATGGAAGAGAATCAATTTTTATTACTCTTTTCTATCCTCTGAGGAGAAAATGAGACGTATAAAATCAACTGACTTTGAATTTCAGTTGGCTAAAGATACACTAGCCTGTTGAAGAATTCGATGATCGTCACTAATAGAAATGACCACCCTAAGTATCAGCTACAAGTAATCAATTATCATCTCATTTACTCATGCTACAATTTACTTACAAGTTAGACAATACCTATCTTTTCCTTCCTAAGGTTTAAAACATCATGGTAATGATTACTGAATGTTGCCTGCTTGTTCAGCCTCAGGTGGCTGCCTTGCTGATTCAGTAGGACACTGCTCCCTAGTTTTCATCTGGCTTTCCTTTAGTCTTACTCAATCTGCTGGCTGGAAAATGCAACCGTGCCATCAGTGGTCTTGGTGCCCGTGTCTTCTTGTCAAAACCCCTCACACAAACAAACCCTGCGAAATAAAGTACTTGATCAGAAAGCAAATAAAATGTGTTGCAGCAAGGAATAACACTTCTTCCTCTTAGTGACCTGAATGATTACTATTCCTCAAAAGTTTGTTTTTATGATTTGTCCTGAAGGAAAGCATGAAACTTGCCAACATGCTTTTTGATGCTGAGCAAGTTGTAATACATTCTTTTGGATGCCAAAGGTAACTAATTGTGCCGTTTCTTATATGGGAGTCATCATTCCGAAGAAGGATTGAATGATGATTATGGACTTAATAAAAAAGAAAAAGTTGATTGATGGAAACCTAACTGGTACACATTATGTGTAGTTTTTGAGAGCATGGTTCAAAGTTCACTTTTCAGACTTTCATATGCACATCTATGTCTGTGTTTACTCTTATTACTGTATGTCACTCTTTTTTTCAAGTGTATACATGTGTTCTGGCCCTGCTCCATAGTCAAAAATAGAGGAGACAGGGCTGATTGGCTGAAGGGAATACAGATTTTTCTATTCGAAAGATGGACTAGAACCAAGATATCATGTTCATAGATTATCTTAAAAAAGATAAGCTGTCTGTATTAATCGGTCATAAACAGATTGGATGAAGAAGCAAATATTATCAACATAATAAGACTCTGGTTTCAACTTTCTCTCGAACCATCATGTCAGATATCCTCGATGACTCACTCCATACCAAATGGTAAACCTTGGGAGGCTCTTCAGTTATTTCTATATACGCTGTATAAACTTGTTCTCCCAGATTATTTTTTTCCTAGTTTCAAGCTTTGTTCTGATGCTGAATGCTTATGCCCATTTAACTTGATATTTTGAACTTGAATGTGGTATTAACATGCACACTTTTGCGTTGATGTATTTAGTAGAAATGGATAAGAAGTTAAGTCAAGCATTTGGACCTCTGTGGATTTAAGGTTTTCGACTACATACCTCTCCAAAAGCAATGTTGGATACTTTCTGTGGTTTGGCCTGATTAACAAAGAACATATTAATGTTATTTTACTCCCAAAGCATTTTAAAAAATAAATGATCACCCTTTAGTTGTTCTTTTACCTTTAAATATTGTTGGTATAGAGGTTCCAAAGTAAACTGTTCGTCGTGGCAGATTCCACAGCCAATCTCGTGGGACGTCAATTGGGTTGAGGCTGGAGTCATGGTCCGCAAACACCTGAGAAATAAGAAAAATGCCACTGTGAAAACCTTATTAAATGGTAAAATGCTTATCTTTGACATGTTTGAGTGATGAGCTTAAAGTCGGCTGTATTCACCTCATTAACTTGAAAGTATGTACCATTGAGCGGAAAGCTTCCTCTCATTGCCGTTCGACATGGTATCTATTAGAAAAGTATATATAGAGATGATTAAAATTCTCAGACCGCTTTCCCATGACAAGCATTATAGTTAGTTTGCTCTTTCTTTACCAGAATAGTCCCTCTCACTGTTTGAGAATGTGCTTCACGTAGGCTGTTGCATGCAAAACATGTTTCATCATCACATAGCCTACCAGCTTCTTGGGAGTTGCACTTTATTGCAGGTGGATGAATAGAATCCGCTGTTTCTCCTGAGATGGAATCAGTACATGACGGAGAATAAGTTATTTATGAAAGCCTGAGGAAAAGTTAACCTATTTCGCCATATTACCCTCTACCACTGTAATACAAGCTACTAATGAGATTGGAACCTGGGACTTGCATAGTTAGCTATGTGCAATTGTTCCTTACAAACATGAGTTATCTAATTCATCAGTTTTAGGGTTAAAATAGTCGGAAGCGGATGCTTTGCCTTTAGTTTTTTTAAAACATCTTCTCCTATGAATTACATTACATTAATCTTACCAGGTGTCCATATTGCCAGAAGATAGGAGCATGGATCATCTGGTTCTCTTTTGTCGAACTGCAACATGAAAAGATGCAATTATCGGGAGGATTAATTTCAATATCAGCTTACGTGCTGCTTATATATGAATATTAAACTGATGTAGTATCACTGACCCCTTCTAGGAGAGGATGAGAATCCGAAAGTTCATATCTGTGGATGGAGAACAATTGATAGTAAGTGCAAACAAATTTAGAAGAACTGTATGAAATAATAGGCTACCCTCCCATATTGGGTTATCTATCAGAAGTTATTGCACATCCTTTATTTTATGATGTAGATATCAGGAGCATCCACTTACACTTGATGTTCAGTTCTGAGCCGGCTTATATGCTTAAGTTTAGGCACGGGAATCGATGCAGCTTCTGGAGTTAAAGCGACCAAGGCTTTTGACATTTCTACCTGTTGAAGCTCCATATTGTTTTCCATAAATTTCTTCACATTTTGAGTGAACTCTGTCATATTCAATGTAATTGTAGGAATTTCATTAGGATCTTCAAAGTAAGCATCTTCAATGTCAACTTCGGGAGCTTTTTGCTCTGGCTCAGGCGAGGCAGGCTCTTCTACAATGGGCTCTGGTGTTGCTGGCACTTCAATAATAGGTGCGGTGTTGATCAATTTGGAATGCTCTAATGGTGTTTGATCAGCCTGAGGTAAGGGCAGCGGCAGCTGGCTGAAGTTCTGGAATGGATTCTGGCCAGCTGCTTTGTTTTCTGTTGCACTCACAATGCTTTTCTCTTCTGGTGCTGGAAGGGCAAGCCTTGCGCTGAATGAGGAATGTGTCAAATACCATATGTGAAACACAATGCGTTCAATCTTTAGACTAGTAAATTGCTAATCTAGTTGTAAGGCATTATGAATGTGCTGACCATAAGGGTATTGGATTGAGTTTGGCAGTTGAGATGTAGCAGTTCTATCTTATACCAGAAGAAATCAGTGAATATTAAAGTTTCTATTGAAGTTGCTTCATCACTGAGTGACTGACCAATTTGTCAAATGGTTCATTTTTGAGTTTAAGTGCTGGTGGATTAGCTTAAATGCAAATTTGTGTTGCCTAAGTAGATTCGTCAAATCTTGTTTGAGTGGCCACAATTCTGGAACTATGATTCTTTGGTTTAGGTGTAGAAAAGCTTGAGAAGAACTAATAAAGATGGACATACATGAGATAAATAAATTCTTGCCAGAAAGTATATAGACTAATTGGCAAACCTTGCAAAAGCACTTGCGAAGTGTCTACATTCTCCTCTCAATGGACATGCATTGCAGTTGGGTTTGCTTTTTGTACAGAAGACCTAACAAAGTAGCAAATGAACTTGATTTAAACTGTGATTGCACATATACACCAGTTTTAGGGGAGAGTAACTAATGGTATTGGCTTACCTTTCCAAAAGTGATCATATGGTAATGCAACTCATATCTGTAATCAAGTAGGGTTTGAATCAGTAAATGCATCACTTGATTAGAAGAAAGTAATTTTCTATTTTAAGTATTATGCATGTATACAATTTATTATTCCCTTTGCACAAATCAACTACCTGAATCTACTAGTCTGTCACACAAATCTCTGCACTTTCTTACAATCAAAATCTTTTCTTCCACTATAAAGTATACTGTTATAATTGGATCACTTACATTTAATAACAAATTGGTGCTTGTTGCCCAGGCCCGGGAAAACTTGGTTTTCGAGAAAAGAATGTTACTTACAATGTTCTCTGATCGAGCTTGCAGAGACGTGGCCAGAGGTACTTTTGAATTGACTCCAGCACTGGGTACCTGTAGAAACAGCAGAGTTAGACTATGTAGGCAATTTTAGAAAATTTACGCAGACAAGATACTCACAGTTCCAGAAGATGCAACTGTAGCGACTCTGGCAATGGCTGCAGGGGCACCCATCCCAGTCTAACGGCTATACGTCCAACGTTTGTGTCGACCTTGTTAAAGACACGAAGGCATTAGTGGGAACACATGGCTATTTTTCATATTAATTACCTCTTCAAACATTGGTTCAGAAATCTTACAGGGAAAGCAAGGTGGTGAAGTGTTAAAAGTCGCACACACTCTACGCTCTTCAGGCCCAAGCCCCTGATGCTTAATAGATACTCTCTGAGACCATGCATGTGTATTTGTTTAGTCGGTAAATAATAGTTTGATAAACATTGAGAAATTATTTGCTCAATTGCAAGCTTACTTTGCTTTGTCTGGTGGAACGTCTCTCAGCCATTCAAGATCAATACTTCCATGTTCTCTAAAAATCCGATTAAGGAAATCCTGCCATTGTTCATTTCTTTTCATTGAGCAATTTCTTAGGGTTTCGGGAATTACTGTACTAGATGAATGAAGGTGTTCAGAGATCCATTAATTAGGTTATTCATTGCAATTTTCATGTGCGTACCTTGATTCTCTCTGCTAGCATATTGTTCATTCCCCGTTCTCTGATGGTATGGGCTATCTCATTGACATCTGCACACCTCACTGCTTCCCAGTCCAGTGAATCCAATGTGTTTGCTGTTCTTTCTCTTTTCTTACCATTATTCTGAGCCTGTAACCTTAAACTGTCCCAGTCAACATTCTGTTTCTCTTTTCCATGGCGTTCCTTTTTTGCTTTAGGATTGTCATTTGCTCTGCCTAATGTGCTATCAGCATGACGTTTTTCATTGTTTGAGTTCGACTTCAAAGCTATGTGCTCAGACTTGCATGAATCGACAACTACACTGACCTCCTCTCTGACATCTACAATGGCTTCTGAAAATGTTGGTGCTTCTGCTACTCGCTGCATATTGTAGTTGCTCTCTTCAATTTGAATTTGCAGCTCAAAGTTGGCTACTGAATCATCAATGGTTGCTATATCCACCTTGTTTTCATGGTGATTGCGTGAGATTTTAGCCTCACTCCTCATCTCTTCATACAGTGCTTGATTTGTAGATTCTGCTGATAATTTACTTTGTCCAGGTGCACTGAGTTTTCTTGAGAGATCTGGAAATTTTGCAGCTTCTTCCAAGTCGTCTTTGCACTCGGTTTCTTGTTCTCCTACATTAGGCATCAGACATGAGTCCAAATAGCTACGAGGGCAGACATTTTCTAGTGAGCCTTTATGATTCTCCTCATCCTTCTGGAAGTGTGAACAACATGCCACATGTAGTTGGCCATGTACATCTGTTTCTGGTAAGATGTTTTCACTTTTCTGATCCTGGACTCCATGTGATTTCGAAGTTCCTGCCATCTGTAGTAACTTCAAAAACGATGTGGAGCCAGAAAAGTTGCTTGATTCAGTTCCTTCCGAAGTTTTGACAACCGGAAAGTTCACAGAATTTTGAGAAGAAAGTACAGAATTCTGAGAAGAGAGCAAATCGTCTGGTCCTATTTGATCCTCTGGAAAACTTGTTGCTGCATTAGCTGTAGCTGATCCATACATTGCTGATTCATGATGCACACATGAACTTTCTCTAGAAGAACCAGGTTGCTGCGATGTGGAATTTTCAGTTGGACTAGTGCAGTTACTGCTATTTTCACTTGATTCAATGCTGTTAACTACTGTTTTTTCATCGTTTGACTCTGCACCGGAGATTCTCAAGAAATCCTGACCAAGAGTTGGTTGACTTGATTGATCATCATGCCATCCAATTGTATCATCAGGCTCCAGGCCACTCACTTCAGGTTCTTCAATTATGATCCCTGTTCTCTTTCCATGCTTTTCAGTACCAGCTTTTGACTTAAGAGGGAACTGAGCAGCAAGCGACATGAATGCCGAGCTAAAAAGCAGATAAAATGCTTTATTGGAACTCAATGTTTTAAAATGTCTTATGGATGTACCAGAAAAGGGAGAAATTAAAAAAGAAACTGTGGTGTGAAGTTCAGCTTACCTAGAAAGGTGGTCCGAGACATTCTGCGTCAGGAAAACTCCAACTACAGAGTCTACAACAGATCCCTTCCAAGGAGAGAATCGCCTGTCTCCTGGCTCACCGAAAAATAGGAAATGGTCAATGATACAAACAATGACAATGTTACACGCACATCTTGCTTGTTACTGGTATGGCCCTTTGTGAAATAAAGTTTTCTAGAGAACAAAGGAAAAACAACAAAGTAACATATCTCGTTTAAGGTTGATGGATTGGTGTGCAATCCTAGTGTTAAGCTGATCATGACTTCTATTGGTATGACAAAGGGGTTTTTCATCAAAATTAGATCTATTATCTTAATAGTTTGCTGATATTATATGATTAATGTGTAACGATCTAATACTTTTGCAGATGAAGATATAGGGACAGGCTTGCTTCTTCCATCATAATCCCCTTTCTCTTTACGGGACTGTGCATGTGTATAGATATGCGTCAGGCTGGATTTTAGGTTTCTTTCTTGACCTTGCAGGTGCATCTATGTTTGTCAGGTTGGAATCTTTGGATTAACTTATTGCTAGTGCATCTTCATAATACAAGTTGGTTTCTAGTGATAGTTGTGTTACTTCCTATCCATCTGCCCATCCTATTTAGACTAGCAATTTTTTTTCTTGTTGACTACTTTTCTAGTCAAAGGAATCTAGCTGGGGGGTATGTTTATTTGATAGCCACTATAAAGATGTGAAAGCTATTTACACTTACCTTGAACAAGACGCATCCGTGCGACGAATGAGTCTACTCGTCCATGAAACACTCCACGTTCTTCTTCCCACCATTTTGCCTTATCTTCATCTGTACCATCAATGCCTTCACTATTTATATCTTGCAGCAGAAGCTTCCATACCCTAGTGGTCTCATCATCAAGGTCAACCTTGGGCCGCGGTTTTCGTCTTCTAACGAATGATCCTGCAAAAGGGACAATACTTCCATCTCTTCGATAAATAACAAGGGCATTTTCTGCTTGAAACTTATTCTGGTAGGTGATTTCCCCATATTGATATTGGTCTTGGATGCTTTCTCTATTTAAATCAAGATGCTGTAAGCGTTCGGCAATTTCTTCAACTGGGGATCTCCATGTTATAGCTGGTGGGAAACCTGCATTCAATTTCGAGCAATTAAAGTCCAGATCTTATTTGATAAGGTTATCCAAAAGTTAAGAATATAGCTCCAACTACCCCTTGCATTTGTTGTGAATTGTTGTTGAGCATACATATAGGATGCTGTGGAACTGACTAGGATGCTTCTCTTTGACCGCTTTTTTGTTTTCATTATTGCACGGGTGTCAGCAACTAGGGCTTCCATGCATGTATTAGGCTGATCTGAATATCTTTCTCCAAATTCAGATATCGATGCTTCTTTGGCAGGAGGAGTAGGAAAGTGTTTACAAATTTCAAGCAGTGATGCTAAGTCACGTACTTTACTTATGCCTTTTGATCTTTTTCTTCTTAACCCCTCTGCTTCTATAAATGCTGGTACAAGTTCGGGATTCTGCATTCTATTATTAGCTTTGTCATTTGCAGACGTACTGGCTTGGGAAAGACCAATGTTGCACTGAGACAAAGACAGATAGTTAGTTTCACATGTAAAAGGCTTAGCACAAGATGTTGCTGTGGGATGGCCCTTTTCTGTTCTCTTTTTCTTGTAAATTGTAGGAAAATGCATCCCTTGTGTACTGTGAGCATAAGGTTCATTTGCTGGGAGGATTGCTTGATATGCCTGCATGGAGTTGAAGTAGGCTCCCTTGACATTTGTGCTGTAAAGTTCTGCTTCATTACTTCTAAAAGAATGTCGTCTTTTCAAGGCTCTTTCTGGTGTCTCCTGGATCAAGCATGCGCTGCTGCTGCAGTTGGAACCATTCGGACTCTTTGGTGTCATTTCTAAAATGCTTGCCTGTTTATCATGAGTTTCATCTGAGAAAATGATTTTACACTTTCCTCTGGAACATGCGATGTCATAAACTGTGCCCAATTCTGTCTTTTCTGTTGTGACTTCAATATCCCTTCCAAGATGTACACTAGAACGGGATTGATTCTCATGCAAGTCCTCCACAGTTGAGGAGGGCCAGTGTGAAGAGCTTTCATCACTTAATCTGCTTTCTGAGTCAAAATTCAATGATCTCCTGCAGGATCTTCTTGGACGAGAAATATTTGGTGGATCAATTGTTTCATCTTCAGCAGGATTTGGTGCGGGCTTGTTAACTTTATTTCTTCTGACATACCTCCTCTTTGCTCTTTGGATTTCTCTGGAACTAGGAAGTTGGCTCTGGGGACTAGTCATACAGTCTACCTTGTCTGAGGGTGTGCCTGGAAGTTCCTCAACCTTGTTCCTTCGGACATATTTCCTCTTTTCTCCTGTTGTTTCCTTTGAACTATGCTGCTGGTTTTTTTTTGGTTTAGGAGTCCTTTTAGGCTGGCCTTCAATTACCACTTTAGGCCGGTGCTTCTTCCTTCTTTGTTTCTGCTGTGGTGTATTATTCTGTTCAGCATCCTGTTCGTCCGCCTTGTCAGGCTTGTGACTCCCCTGCAATTCTGATATGTTCAACACCAGCCCTGACTGCTCTTTCTTCTGTTGAGGATCATTTGCTTGTGCTCTCTTTAATGTATCTTCACATGACCGCATGTGGCTTAGTAGTGGTGTCTCGTTAATATCTAGATTTAACTCATCAGATGCTCGCCCCCCTTTGTTCTTGATCTGGTCTGGTGTTATTGGTTCAAACTGGATAGCATTGTTGCTTCTCAAGACTTCATCTGCTGGTGAATTCAGGTTATAAGGGAATCTCGAGCAAATAGAGCTTTCATCTGCATGATAGGCACCTCTTTCATATTAGTTTATTGAGGAAATCTCAGAATTGAAACAACAGCTTTTAAAGATTCTTGTTGAGTATGCTAAGCCATGAAAATATCTTTTGATGTTTGGCTGAATTAGTGTTCAACACAGTAGAACATAACACAACAATGTCGAAGCGGGTACCACATGTCTCAAATACTTAACTGTTAAGAATTTCAGGACAAATGAGAAAGACATCCCTTATTGAGTAGCACACAATCAGAGAAAACACGTCACTGTTTGTTTCATCTCTGATTTTAGTGAAGGTTCCTGATTCTGTAGTCTGTTTTGGAACATTATCAGGCATTCACTAGGATGTATAACTAAATGCTAGATAGCTTGTCCATGAGCAACCAAATTGCTCATAAAAAAATTGTAAGTTATAGATGTCAGCTTGATTTACCTAAAACTAAAACTGATCAATGATCTTATTCTATTTCATTCTCTATTCTTTTGCAGGTCTTAGTTATCCATGAAGATGCTGCCACTGTGTCACATTCAAGACACTTATGAATATGTCATAACAACAAATCAATGAATACTTCAATTCTTTACCTGCATCCTGCGAACTGACAAGGGGATTGAAAGAACCGCTCATGGTAAAATCAGTTTCTGCATTTTCAGCGGCGGCTGTGGATCCAGCAGCATGTGCTAGTGCCAAGAGATGTCCGAAGGACACATTGCTCCATTTGTCTACATCATCAGTAGAGAAGTTATTATACATATTGTTATCTCCATATATTTTGGATTTTGTGCCTGGTGTTGCTTCCCAAGTGTCAAAATACTCCGTTGCTGTTGCTGAATTTGTTGAACCACGACATGCAGCCACGTGTCGACCTGCAGGTTCTTGCAAGAAACTCCTCAATTCTGGCTGGTTCACTTGGCTTAGACCTTGCCCTTGTGAAATTCTTTTCAACTCCAACCCATTTTCTTGAGCTAGCTGATTTTGTTGCCTATTCCCCCAGATTGGTGGCAAACTTGGTTTTGCTGGAGTTGTTGGAAACCATGAATTGGCAATCTGAAAATCTTCTGTTTGTGGAATTGAGCTTCTTTGCCTTCCCTCCATGCCGCAGCGACAGAGTTGGTAGAAATCCAAATTTTCTGCCTTTATTTTATTTTATTGGATAAAATGGTAGACAGTTTTCTTGCAGGGATAACCTCAAAGTAGTGTCATAGAAAAGAAAAAAAAGAGGATAAAAAAGGCAGGACTTTTACAAGGTGTAATAATAACTGCTTCAGTCGGGGAACTGTTTTATGAAATCATCCTGCAAAACAAAACCGTATAAGTCACAGAAATTAAAAATGAATTTGTAGGAAGAGAAACAGAATATCTGAAACTTTCCAAAAACATAATTTTTAAGACACCCTTAATTGAACCGAATAAATATTTTCAGTCAGATCTCAAAAAGACGAGCCTATATATCTACTTATCCTGCCATGATGGAGACAGTGAATGGAGATAAAAACAGAATGTAAATTCTGTAACTCACCAGAAATTTCATTTTCATTAATTTAAGATATAAATGAAAAGATTAGGTGTAATCAGTGAAAGATTGTAGCAATCTGACTGAAAAAACAAAATTTGCATAAAATCTTTGATCATTTTACCAAGAAATGCTGCTTATTTCTGCAACTTATCTAAAAATTAGAGAAAATTCACATTTAATTGGATAAGAAGAGTGGTTAAAATTTGGGAACTCAGTAAATTTTTACTGACCTGAGGAAATGGAATACCGCCGGAGATCTCACAGAGGCAGTGGACGGCAAAGAGGAACTGAAACTGAGTATTCCATAAAGGGGAGAGAGAAAGCAGGAAAGAAGCCAAAACAGAAATAACAGTGCTTTTATTCCGAGACTGAGATAAAGCTCTTTGAAAAACTGGTAACTTCTTTTCCCGGTAAACTATTAAAAAATCCATTATTCTATTCTCTGTATTATTTATATATAAACCAATATATATTGTGTGAAGAATTTTTTACTCACACGTGATATTTACATCAAATTATAGATACTATTTTACATAATTGAAATGTGTAAGACATGTAATTTGACTCGGTGATAAAAATGTACGTGAAAAGGTACGTAAATTGACATGAAAGAGGCATGCAATTCCACGCGTTCGTGTCGTGGAACTAATCATTGATGTTTGCATTAGCGTAGGTTGCTTGCATTACACTCTTTTAGAATGTGATTTTTTCCAGACTGTACGTAAATACAAAATACTTTATGTATTGGGGTACCTTTTTTCGATAAAAATATACATAAAAAGCACATAATTATATATTTCTTGTTTAAACAATAGGTGTAATTAACGCATGCAACATACGTACTTTTATTTAGGTAGAAACATTAGCCGGGGTATAAGTAATTCTGCAGTCAAACAGCTAACACGGCGTGTGAAGCGGCTAAAGAAGACTCGATTCACATAGGAACCTTTGACGCCGTTAGGGTTTCTGGTAAGTTAGAGAATTTTTGGTCCTTATAGTATTAAAAAACTTTCCTAGTTTGCATGAGTTCTCGTCGTTATAGCACCATTATGACGCCGTTAGTGGTCCCCTTTCAATAGTACAATGTAAACTTTTCTAATTAAATCGAGGTTAGGTTGGTAATTTCTATGCTGCATTCGGTGCTTGAGGTTTTATGGATATGATCAGAATGTAGTGGGGTTGTTGTGGAAGGGCAACCGATTCCTTTGGTCTTTATGATGTACAAGATTCGATGATAGTTTTGGCGGGTAATTTCGTGGGTCCTCCATTCAAAAATTAGTTGATTTAGTTCGTTAGTACGATTACTATTGTTGTTGTCGTTATTGCGCGTTGACGATTGCATCTATCTTTTTGTCAACTCTTTATTTTATTTTAAATAAATATTATATTGTTTAGACGATCGTGATAATAATATTTTATTTTTCTTCTGAAAATCTTTACTATTTTGTTTTATCTTTTATTTTGATGTTTAATTAAACACAAAATTTAAGTTATTAATTTAACACACATTATATATATTAGAGAGGAAAAAAAGTTAGGATAGTGCCTTAGAACATTTTTGGAGAGCATTTGGTTACTTTTTGTAAAAACTGTATCTTTAAGCTTATTATTTCTTGAGAATTTTTGCTTTTTCAGAAAATAACTCTATCTTAAAAATAATTTTATTTTGGTTTTGAAAATTTGAAAAAGAAACTCTTCTAATCCTAGGCGAAGCAGACTATAAAATCCTTTATGTCTCGATGCGTTACAGAGATATTTGTTTTTCTTTTTCTTTCTTTCAAATTTTTGTAACGACCCAATCGGTCGTTTTGAGCTCTAGCGTGTCGTTTGGCGGTTTGAGGCCTTGAGTAGCTTCACTTCATGTATTATGATTTATACGTGTGGTCAAAATTGAATTTCGGGAAGTTTGGAGTTGATTATGGTGAAAAATTCTCAATTTGTATGATGATTTTGGATTTGGGTGTATGTTCGGGTTGAGTATCGGGTCGTCTGGAAGCATTTCGACACTTATTATTGAAAAGTTGGCATTTTAAAAGTTGTAGAAATTTCTAAGTTTGACTTGAAGCGGTCTTTGATGTTATCGATGTTCGTTTGGGATTTCGAGCCTTGGAATAGGTTCGTGTTGTGATTTATGACCTGTACGTAAAGTTTGGCGTCATTTTGGGATGTTTAAGTATAATGCGGACGCATTTGGCAAAGTTGGAAAGTTTAAAGAAAGGTTTTGGTCGTCGATTCGTAAATTTTGATGTTGTTTGACGTGATTTGAGATTTCGACTAAGTTTGTATCATGTTTTAGGATGCATTAGTATGGCTGGACGGGGTCCCGGGGGTCTCGAGTGCGAATTAGATTGATATCGGATTGATAGTTTAACTTATGGAATTTCTGTTGAGTTCAGTTTGGAGCAACCGCACCTGCGAGAAATTGGCCGCAGGTGCGGCGCCGCAGAAGCGGTCCTGAGTTGAGATGGGTAGTTGCGCAAGTGCGAGGGAATTTGCGCACCTGCGAACTTGCAGAAGAGGAATAGATGATAGGGGAGGAATTTCCGCAAAAGCGAAGGGACGAACGCAGGTGCGGAGAGTTGTTTGCAGATGCGGAAGGAGGGAGGCCTTATGGGATCGGGTTGTTCGCCTCGGCAGAATCGTGCGTAATATTTGACAAAAAGCCATTGTATCCATGAGTTTTCCTGACTTGAGTTGTGATGACATATCTGGTGGGGACCATATTGTATATACTCCATTTGAGGAAGTAACCAATATTTGAGGACTTGTGTTTACTGTTCAGAGGAGCATTGTATCATGTAGCTATATTTGTTTTCACCGTTTTATTACCATGCTTCATACTTGTTTACTTTTTGCTGTACTTGAGATATTGGACCCCTAGTAAGTGTCGATGTCGACTCCTCGTCACTACTTTTTCGGGGTTAGGCTAGATACTTATTGGGTATGCATTGATTTACGTACTCATGCTACACTTCTGCACTTATTGTGCATGTATATATATTTTTTATGGTCTTTTGGGCGCAAATGCGCAGCTACCGCGGGGACTTTACAGTGAGTTGCATCCCATATTACGATCCATAATATATGGAGTCTCCATCATAATTAGTTGTATTATCTTGTCTATCTTGTATTCTAGACAGATGTTGTATTGTTGTTGTACCTTCTAGTAGATGTTCATGCACTTATGACATTGGGTTTTGGGGATCCCTGGTGGATGTTCACTATTGTAGTTCATGTTATTATTATCATTTCACTTTATGATTTATTTATATTATGAGATTTGTAAAGAATAGCACAAGTTTCTATGAGTGCCAGATTTTACTCTACTATTTAATGGGATTCATGATTTTAAAAATAGTAAAATAAATAATTAAGTCAGTAATTCACCGTTGGTTTGTCTAACCGCGATGTTGGATGCTATCACGATCTATAGTAAATTTTGGGTCGTGACAATTTTAGTTTTGTTTCTCCTTTGTATTATTGGCCTGCAATTTTGAGCATTTTTTTATTCTATTATATTTTATTTTTTTATTTATAGAAAACATACTATAAAAGATTTGGAACGATTTTTAAATATTTACGTGAGTTGACTTATAATGAACAACGTTGTGAGTCTTTTATATAAATATTTTATAAAAGAAGATTATGTAATGATGATATTATAATTATTGTTGTTGTTATCGTTATTGGCCGCTGAGATTTGAGAGCTGAAAGGTATAAAATTGCTATAACTTTGTCCAATTATGAATAGGAAACAGCAAAGGATAAGTGAATAGGCACATGTTTTTTTTAGCCAGGGATGGGCACATGTGACTTGTTAACAAACGATTATTTTAATTTTATCATATCTCCAACTTCATCTATAGAGTAGTTGACTCCTGAATTGTTGCCACTGAGGATCTTCCACGGTTGTATTAGAGAATAATTAGTTTCTACGAACGTGCGTTGCACGTTAGTAATTGTACGTAATTGTTCAGTCCATAATCTCGTATTCGACATTTGAGCGTATTAATAACTAAATTTATGAAAATATTATTTATATAAATGTAACAATTAATGTGGATGAAATTGCGACAATCATCACTTATTATAAAAAAGTATTATTATATTAACATAATACTTGGATTCAAAATGATTCGATATTTTGTGAACCTGCAAATATTATTAATTTAGTTAAGTTAGATATTTTTATGGACTTATAGTTTAGAAATAAGTACGTGATCCATATCTTACTTAATATTTCTTTAAAAATAATATTTTTTGCGTATATTTATAATGCTTGATTGCTCTATCATGACTAAATGCTTATGCCAGTTGTAAGGATGGTGTGCATGATATTACCCCTTGAAAAAAAAGTTTAACTTCAAAAATTTAAGTTTTAATTAGTGGTTACTTAAAGAAACGAAATGAATCCCAACAGAAAAAGATTTGGCTTTGAAACTTTTGTGAGCTTCTATTTTTGGTTACTTAAGTAAACGAATTGAGTCCCAACATGAAACTTTGGAGTTTCTGAAATTGCAATTATAGTGTTATTCAAAGAAGAAAAAAAACTATTGAATAGTAAATAGGTATATTTCGTCTTCATCTGAGTTACTATTATTTAAAAATTAATATATTTAATTGAAAATTGAATCCAACAATTTTGATCTCGAATAAATTACGTTGACTGGATACAAGGGGCTCTGATTGTTTGGTATATATCTAAATCAACGACATCAAAATATCAATTGCACAAAAATCATGATAAAAATTTGGTAAACAATAAAATCAAGTTTTAAGTATATGCATTTTGAATTGTGTGGAAGTCTTTTGGCACAAATCCTGCAAACCTACAATTCAGAAAAATAAAATTAATTGCATGTGATTACAATAGCAATAGTTCATTATTTAAAGGTCACGAATCTAACATGATCGCATTTAATATTTTTGAGTATATTTTTGTCTCTCAATACTTTGCTTCTAAGTATGATTGCTTTACCATCACAAGTTGCCTATAGTTGAAAAATTAAACTGAAGTCTAGTTAGAAAATAAATTAAAAATGCTAACATAAAAATACTTTGGATTGATACAATCGAAATATCTTAAATAAGTCTTTTTTGTCTTTGTCATTCTTTTCGCCATTTATATCACTTCTTCCTCAAACTTTAATAATACGAATAGCTCCTAGTGTCATACATATCTTCAACAATTATGCTCCTTTTAATGCCACTAATTATAATTTCTTATCATTTTGACCCAAAAGTGAATTACTTATCTTCACATAAGGTCACTTTTTGCTATAATACACCGACTTTTTTTTTTGTAACATCCAAAGAAAGAATCAGCTTAAATATTATTTTACTGAATGTAGCACAAAAGTATTCAAATTGTTATCAAGTTATAAGTTTTAGGAGATTGATTCGATAACTCTTTAACATCACAACCTATCAAGAATCTCGATGCATCAAAAAGCTATATTGCTGTGTATTTTTTACGATCAAGCCTAAATTTTACAATCAAAATACGTATAAATTGCATTTAATAAGTTAGTCTATTATTAGTTAGCTGAGATAAATATATAATTGCTTAAATAATTCTAACTTACTTTTCATCCATAATTATTATTCCTTTTGTTTTGTCCTTCCCAATTGGTGCCTTAGCTTTTAGCATGTATAAAATTGTAAAGGTAACATATAATAAATAACAAAATATTAAGTAATTATATTGTCGGCTCATATTTTCTCTCCGTTGAACTATAATCAGTCATTAATAGTAACTCGAATCAAATTGACTACTCATATGTTCTCTCTCTTAAAAATAAATAACACGGCTAATACCTTTGGTATTCTATATCTTGATTACAATTACAGTTAAAATAATTTAATTCCTCTATCCTACCTTCCCTCCCTTGTCCGCTCATAATCGATATTTTATCTTTGAAGCTACAGTACTTTTAATAAAGGATGATTCGTACGACACATAAACTAAAAGATGAAAAAGTTAATTTGGAATTGAACACAACTTTTATATATGTCAAGCCTAAACCAATTTGAATGGAATTGCTAGACACGCTCTTTCTCTTAAACCAAACCAAATTCGAAACAAAAAGGAAAATAACAATATTACTATTATATCCAGTAATATCGTTATTTTTAGGGCTATTTTGGTCTCCCAACATTGTATTCATGCTTTTATAATAATATAGATAGATACACTTGTCCGTCCTCGATTATATAAGGTGTTTCAATAGATAATTTTTAACTACTTTAATCATTGTTTTAAGTCTTGAGTCGGATCAACAAGGATGTGGATGTGGTGAAATGATAAGTAATCCTTCATTCTTAAGTAGAGGTTTCGAATTTGATCTCTAAGTATAGAGTCGTCTTTGTTAGAGAATACTTTACCCCGCTCAATGTGGGACTTTCCGGTGCAAATTCGGATTTAGTCGGATCTCAATACGGGTACTGGATACTAGGTGAGAGACCCAAAAAAAAGTTTCGAATGTAGAGATTTAGTTTTGAGCAGATAGAGGTCTTGAGTTCGAGTCTAATATTGCTTATATCCAAAAAGAGTTTTTACTTATTTGGCTCATAATAAAGAACTTGGGATTGGAGAAATGAATTCGTGAATTATTTGCAGTATGGAATTTTACCTGAGGATAAGAAGAAATTTCATTTGCTGCGAATGAAACCTGCTTAATAGTGTTTAATAGAAGGCAATTTGTATCGCAAAATATTAGGGGGGCCCTTGGCGTGGGCCGTGGTGCCTTGGTCCATCGCAAACAGAATATGTGATGCGAGACGTACATGTCAAGTCTTGGCATAAGAGTATGTGTCAAAGTCATAATTATATAATAATTAAAAGTGTGATCTTTCTTACAACTTAAATATTTTGATGAAAATAATCATATAATTCAATTATAACGTCATAATAGACAAGAAATCTTGTATTTGAGTCTTATTGTCATCTTAAAATAAAAAATATGTACATATTATGTGTTCCATTCATGAATAAGAATTAGAGTGACGTAAAGACATGCATATAATATAATTAATCTAGCATACTTTTACTTAATTATTTCAAAATAATTGATTGTACGGACTTATTCCTTTTGTTGGTACTTGGTAGTGAGTTGATGTTGATGAAATCATCTTAGGCATATAAATTGAGTTTTTTTGCTTAGATGGCGGATAAAGAGAGGACAGGGGCGGCCCGGCGAGTTTTGTGGTCTAAAACCAAACTTTATGAGGGGCCTTAATTTTTTCTAAAAAAATTATTCATTTATTTGAAGTCTATTTATCTAGCGTTTCTTAGATACAAAGTAATTAATAATTTTTTTATAATCAATAACTCCTAATAAGTCTTTCTTAGTTGACAATATAACTAATCTTTTTAACCTTTGTTGAGACATTGTTGATCTAGGTGAGATTTTATCAATTTTAATTTTGAAAATTTCTTTCCGACGAGCGACGGAAACAAGAATTATTAACGTTATTCCATAAGTAATATAGGCATTGGAGAAAGAATCAAATTTTTTTATTTGTCCGAGTGTATCGATTAAACTGTTATCTTCTAATTGTACTATTTTTCTTAATATTTTTAATTCCGAAAATAAATTTAAACCATCAATATCGAATTGATTATTATACTTCAAGGAACATTCAAGACTAACGCAATATTTTTTCAAATTTCAATCATCTAGCGATCTTAATTTTTACCGCTAAATAGAAACCAAAAATATTTTCATATGCTTCGAATTGTTCAAAGCTATNTTTCATGAGATTCCGGGTTTTGGGAAATGTAGTTTCAGTTTGAGAAGTTTGTATTGTACATGCCGAGCGGCATCTTAAATGTTTTATTATGTTATTCCGCAATTTTTGGCTAGTTTTATTTTGTTGTTTCTTTTTCCGCAATTTGTTAGGCTTACCTAGTCGTAGAGACTAGGTGCCGTTACGATAGTTCACGGAGGGCGAACTGGGATTGTGACACTAATCTTAGTATAATTAGTACATCAATTGATGTACTATTTTATACCAAGACCAATGTACTATAACCATATCATGATCAAGTTATACATGAATATACAACATTCAAAATGCAAAAACAACCCTTGTGGATCTTCTCAAACCTTTTCAAAATACTTATACATTTTTAAACTAATCACATGTTTAAGTCATACACCCCATATTCAATTTTTTATACAATGATCCATATACTCGATAGAAAATAATTTATATATTACAATCACGACATATATAATTTTAAATAACTACTCTCTATATTACAATTCGGGTATAACTTGTTTCTAAACCAGTGACCTAAGCTTGAAGCACTAATAGCTCAAAAAGAGGAATTTTCAGAAATTACTATTATTTAGTGGCTATTAACTTCCTATAGCTACCATATACATAATTACTTCCTATAACTACTATTTATTTGTTACGCGACTGTATTCGCTATACTCGTGCTACTATATTCATGAATACAGTAGTGAAATTCACCTAAAAAATATGGGAGTCCAGTTGTGCGACTGTATTTTGTTGTATTCGTGCTACTGTAATCATGAATACAATAGCGGAATTTGCCTAAAAAATAGGAAAATCCAGCTGTTTAATAACAAAAACATGATCAATTAGCGTGTATCACTCTTAATTTAACTCAGCAAAATCAATTCTACATAAATTTTGCTGCTATTGTGTTGTGTTTCATGTATTCACGCGACTATATTTATAAATACGGTGAGGTAAAAAATAGGGATTACAGATGTTTAATTATGTATTCCGTGCATTCGCGAATGTATTTATAAATATAGTGAGGTAATCCTCCTAAAATAAATAGTGATTACGAGTGTTCAATAACGGAAAGCGCAATATTGAATTGTATTCAATTTCACTATATTGCATTCAGTTGTATTCAAACAACAAAAACTAAGAAAATAGGGTGTATACCGTTCTATTCTTTCGACTGTATACATTTTATTCAATTCATAGATATTCTCTATTATACATTATATTTAATTCACCGATTTTAATTCGGCTGTATTCAAACAACAAAAAATCACAAAACACAGTGATATTCGTCTGTATTCAAAAAATACAGACCTTCAGAATACATAAATACAGGCAAAAAAATAATGTATTTATACAAAAATACAATATATTTGAGTGTACTTGTACATCATACGGTGTATTTGAATCATTGTACGTAACTAAATAGCAAAGAAGAGAAGAAAGTTCGTCGGAGATGGTGCTTTCCGGCTAAGCAAAATACTGTATACATTGTATTAAAACTAAAAATGGAGACGATAAAAAATCTGGCCCTCAAATCTTCTCCGCTGTAGCCATGGCCAGATCTGTTCGCCTAAAAGGATGAGCCAATAGTGGATGATGACGCCGACGATTCTGACTCATAGTTATGTAGAAATTGATGATTCATCGTTTTAAGAACTCCTGCCCTATTGTTCATCTAAGATTCATGTTGGTGTACACACTACTAATTGACTGAACATGTAAAAGTATTTTCAATTGCAGTAACCCTGGAGGATTCGGCCAGAGAATTCACTATTAGAAGTAGGTATTTTTGTCACAACCCGGATTTTCCCACCCTCGGGGGGTCATGATGGCGCCTACTCGTAGAAGCTAGGCAAGCCACAAATCATAAACTCCTACCTATTACAATTTAAATCCTTTTATCAATCATAACAACAAGCGTTAAATATTTAAATGACAGCGAAATATGAAATTAAAGCGGAAGACTTAAATTAAATAAGCTGAAAAATAATGCGGAATTCGACATGTGCCTCTACCCAAGAATTGGTGTCACATCATCCACGGACTACTAAGAGTACTAAATACAATCGTTTGAAAGAAATATAACACTGTTTGTCTCGAAAACATGAGATAACAGAATGAAATATAAGATAGAGGAGACGTCGGGCCTGCGGACGCGTGCAAGGCTACCTTGGAGTCTCGGTGGACTGAAGGCTGGCTCCCGAGCTACTGCTGCTGTTCGGGACCTGGATCTGTGCAAAAGAGCACAGAGTGTAGTATCAGCACAACCGACCCTATGTGCTGGTAAGTGCCTAGCCTAACCTCGGCGAAGTAGTGACGAGGCTAGACAGGACTACCACATAAACCTGTACAGTTATATATATATCTACAACGGGAAAATAACAAGAACAAACATTTTAAATGGGAGGGAACATGCTTCGGGGATTGCAGATAATACAGAATTTCAAGAAAATAATAAAGAACATCAATAATTTAACTCTAACACGGATAAGGGAAATAAAAGCAGGTTTCACTGTCAGTACATATCTCGTTGCAGGCGTGCAATCCGATCCCATTTCTCAATAATTAAATCTCGCGGTAGGCGTACCACCCGCTCCCATTTCATTAAATCAACAGTTCTTCCAAATGAAATTTACTCCCACAAACGCAATAATTAATACGAATTCATAAGACAACAAGTAAACAATAATTATGACTCACTGAAGAAAACAAGTAAAGACAAGCAGTAATTAATTATGGACTTTAAGGAGCAAATAGGCAATTTAATATTTAGTATGCTAAATGTCAAGTAGCAATTAAGTCACATAAACATGTAGCAATTATAGCATAATTTCAAAGCATAATATTGCGCAAGGATACCTCGAGCCCAATAATAACAAGTAACACAATAAAGGAAAATGCCAACATAAAGGATCACAGTAATAGTGGAATAAGACAATTATTGCACTTGAACCGATAACAACAAGAAAATCAGTAAATAGAACTAAAGGACAACAT
This sequence comes from Nicotiana attenuata, assembly GCF_001879085.1. Taxonomy (NCBI): domain Eukaryota; kingdom Viridiplantae; phylum Streptophyta; class Magnoliopsida; order Solanales; family Solanaceae; genus Nicotiana; species Nicotiana attenuata. The sequence goes on along the minus strand of NC_031995.1, from coordinate 112,927,863 downwards.
AACTCAATTATCAGCAAAAAGCAGGAAAATCAAAGACAAGTGCACGGCATCATCCTTCGTGTTTTTACTCTCGTCCTCACCAAGCAATAATATAATAAAAACGTGCACGGCATCACCCTTCGTGCTTTTACTCTCTTTCCTCACCAAAGCAATTAGAATAATAAAATGTGCACGGCATCACCCTTCGTGCTTTTACTCTCTTTCCTCACATATAATCAATAGAATTGGCACGGAATGGTACATCGTGCGGTACGGCATCACCCTTCGTGCTTTACACTCTTTCCTCACAATAGCAAACAATGCACGGCATCACCCTTCGTGCTTTAACACTCTTCCTCACCCAAACAACAATCACAAATAAGGGCAAGGGAAATAAACAAGAACATATAGGAATCCCGGCAAGGGAACAACGATTTAACAATTAAATCCTGGCAAGGGAGCAACAATTAAATAAGTAAATCCCGGCAAGGGAACATTTCAATAACTCTTTCTCTATCTTTCACTTGTACTTCATAACTCACTTTACCACTTGAGCCAAAGCTCCAAAGGGTTCAATCATCTCATATACGTTCACAATTCATAATATAACTCGAGCCAATGCTCCAAAATGTTCAAAGGTCTCAATTCCTTCCACAAACTTTTCACAACAACTAGAAATCATCACAAAAGCATGAAGAATACAACGAAATCATGAAAATCACAATATAAGACTCACGGTCATACTTGACACCAACGTATAGATACTCGTCACCATGCCTATACGTCGTACTCAACAATTATCACATAGCAAATAGGACTCAACTCCTAATCCCTCAAGCTAAGGTTAGACCAAACACTTACCTCTATGCCTTGAACACAACTCAAGCCTCAATTATAGCTTTACCCCGTGATTCCACCGCCAATTCGCTCGTATCTAATCACAAATTACTTAATTACATTAATAAACACTAAATGAACCAACCCCAGTGCATGAAAATGAGTTTTCCAAAGTTTTACCCAAAAAGTCAAAAATCGCCCCTGGGCCCACGTGGTCAAAATCTGAGGTTCGAACCAAAACCCGATTACCCATTCCCCCGCGAACTCAAATATGTAATTTTGTTTTGAAATTGGACCTCAAATCGAGGTCCAAATCCCCAATTTTTGAAAAACCTAGGTTCTACCCAAAACACCCAATTTCCCCCATGAAAATCTTTGATTTTTAGGTTGAAATCATATTAAAAGATGTCAATGATTGAAAGAAATGAGTAAAAACTAACTTACAATTAATTTGGAAGAAGACTTGTTCTTGGAAAATCACCTAAGTGTGTTTGAGTTTGAGAAAATATGAAAAATGAAGCTCAAAATCGTTTAAGTGTATAAATTGCAGGTCTCAGTTATGGGAAATGCGAACAGGGGTTCGCAACTGCGAACCCCGACCTACTGATGTAGGAATTGCGAAGTGAAGTTCGCATTTGCGAACACTGAACAAAATGAGGGGCTTCACATTTGCTATAAAAAATGTCGCATTTGCGACAGACCCTGTTCCGCATTTGCGAACCATTTGGTCGCATTTGCGATCAGTTGCAGAGATTTCCCTTCTCGCATTTGCGAGACCTGCTTCGCAAATGCGAAAATTGCAGAGCAGGCATACTAGATTATTTTCAAAGTTCAAAAATGCACCCGTGGCCTATCCAAAACTCACCCGAGCCCTCGGGGCTCCAAACCAAATATGCACACAACCTCAGAAACATCATACAGACTTATTCACGCGATCAAATCGCCAAAATAACATCATTACATCGAATACCTCAAAATCCAAGAATTCTTTCAAACTTCATAAAATATCAAAAAATTTCAATTTAGGTCCGAATCACGTCAAACGACGTCCGTTTTCAACCAAATTTCACAGGAAGACCTGTACCGGGCGCCGAAACTAAAATATGGGCTCGATACCAACACGTTCCAATCAAATATCATCTCAATTTTCCTTAACAATTTCAGAAAAATAATTTCTTTTAAAAATTTATTTCTCGGGCTCAGGACCTCGGAATTCGATTCCGGGCATACGCCCGAGTCCAATATTTTACTACGGACCCTCCGGGACCGTCATATCACGGGTCCGGGTCCGTTTATCCAAAATGTTGACCAAAGTCAAATTTATTCATTTTAACATCAAAATTTAGCATTTTTCACAGAATTTCACATTTAAGCTTTCCGGCTACGCGCCCAGACTGCGCACGCAAATTGAGGCTACTCTAAATGAGGTTTTCAAGGCCTCGGAGACACAGAATTCAATTAACACAGGTGATGACCCTTTTGGGTCGTCACAATTTTGCTCGAAGAGCAGAAGGAAGAGAGAAAGAGAAGAAATTTTTTGCAAAGATTTTAAGAGAGAATCGTGTGTTAACTAAATGAAAGAGAGAGAAAAAAGATAAATTGCGTATTTCACGTCTCAATGGTAGTTATACCATAAATACCTATTTTTCTATAAAATATAAAAGGTAGCTATAGAAAATAATATTTTAAAATAATTTTAGCTTATAATAAATAGGGTGTATACTTTTGCTGTAGGAGGTAAAGTTTCCCTAAAACAAACAGCAAGCCTACTCTTCCGTGAATTGGCCCATATACTTTCCAAATAAAAAAATAGTATTTGTTTTTTCTTTTAAAAATATCACTTTATAAGTGATGTATCGTATCAGATCACTTGGTACTAGAATATTGCTCAACTATAAGTGGGACAGATAGTTCCTTTTATTTTCCGATAAAGATTTTGGGTTCGAGCTCTTAGAATGATAAAAAAATCCTGATAGGAAGCACTTATTCTTTTAATAGATCTTAATCGAATTGGATAAATCAAAATTTCAAAACAAATAATGAACAACCGCTGAATATGATAGTAATAAATACATAAAGATAATTTAGATATGATAAGCAAAAATAGAATTGTCTTAAAGGAAGGCTTTTACGTACTTAGGTGGACTGGGTAAGGGGACTGCACCGGTATAGGGAGGAATCCTTAAGGGGACATAGTAAGGGAATATTCGGGGGTAAGGATACTTAGGGGATTAATTACTATATTTAAATACACACAAACTTTACCGAATAGAAATATAAGTTAGGGGATAGGGGGTGTTAGGGGTGTAAAGAGGCAAAAAATAATTATTTTTGTTGTTGCTAACGGCTATTTTTTTTTAAAAATAATCGTTGCCTTAACGGTCAAAAAATGACTAAATTTAAATTTTGTAAAAAAAACTAAGGGTATCGGTTTAGTACGTTAAGGGTAACAACTGAATCTGTTCTAAGGATACTTTTTCCAGTCCCCTTCCCCTTAGCCCCAATTAAAAAAATCAGTACTCGTTCGGTATTTTAAGAGTACCGATCGGATCGTTCTAAGGGTATTTTTTTTGTCCCCTACCCCTCCCCTTTTCCTTAGCCCGAATTCTTTACCCCTACCCCCTAACTGGATCGGGACGGACCAATATCGGTACCGGTACTGTGTGTATATATATATATAGAGAGAGAGAACCAGTACTAGAGTGCATCATTGACCAGTTTGATGTAACTCCAAAATAACAAGACTATGATAAGTCTTTGTCTCCACGCCTAGATGATTGAACTAGGAAGGTCACTCCAACGGGACGACACTTGCTTTTATCCATTATTTAATACTCCCAAGATAGAGTTGTATTATGCTACTACAATTAACCATCTCTATAATAGATTGATTGTTATAATAAAGTATTATTATAGATAATAACTATTAAAAAGAAGTCTGATTGTACTAACTTTCTTGTTTAAAAGCTTATCATCCAAACAAACAAAAAATCTATTTTCTTCCCACTTCCCCGGAGATCAATAGTGATATTTCTTTTGATTTCGAAAATAATATTACAGTATATATGTCACGACCCGGATTTCCCACCATCGGGAGTCGTGATGGCGCCTACTAACGGAGCTAGGCAAGCCAAACATTTTAAACATTTTCAGATGACAACACAACAATAATAAGACAACGAGTCTTTAAATAAATGCGGAAGTCTAAAAAAAATAATAATAATAATAATAATAACTGAAAATCCAAAATGCGAAAGTTTAATATTTCTCTACCCAAGACTGGAGTCGCTATCTCACGAACTACTAAGGAGTGCTACAAACAAGTCTGAATAGAAAATGCCAAAATGTCTGTCTCGGTACAATAAAGACAAAACTGAAAACATAGAAAGGGACTCCGGCCTGCGAACGCCAGCTAGGCTACCTCGTAAGTCCCTGGACTGAAGTCAGCTCCCGATCGATATCCTACTGTTGTGGTCCAAAAGCTGCTCCGGTACCGCGATCTGTGCAAAGAGCACAGAAGTGTAGCATCAGCACAACCGACCCCATGTGCTGGTAAGTGCCTGGCCTAACCCCGGCGAAGTAGTGACGAGGCTAGACAGGACTAGCAAATCAACCTGTGCAGTTCAATGTATATATATGCAATAAAAGGGAAGAACAAAGGAATTAAACAGTTAAGAGGAAGGGAAGCATACTATGGGAGAGTACAGTCCGGTTACAAAATTGACAATTTAAGTAAGAAGCAGGGCAATAACAATAGTTAATGAGGGCAGGAAAATCAACAGTTGCACGGCATCAACCTTCGTGCTTTTACTCTCATTCTCACCAAAAGCAATCAAATAAAGTACACGGCATCACCCTTCGTGCTTTCCCTCACGTAACTCTCATATCATGGCACGGAATGATCCTTCGTGCAAATATAATCAAAACATGGCACGAAATGACCCTTCGTGCAAATATAATCAAAGCATGGCACGGAATGACCCTTCGTGCAAATATAATCAAAACATGGCACGGAATGACCCTTCGTGCAAATATAATCAAATCATGGCACGGAATGACCCTTCGTCCATTATCACTCTTCCTCACCCAAACAGTCATCACAACCAAACGGCGCGAAGGGATAAACAAATAATAAGAAATATCCCGGCAAGGGAATTACACAATTAACAGCTAAATCCCGGCAAGGGAGCAACAACAATACTTTCACATCCCGGCAAGGGAGATAATCAATATACTCAAACCATCCCGGCAAGGGATTAATCACATCACCTGCTACTCCTTTCATTTCTTACTCAATAGTCTTCTTATCATTCGAGCCAACGCTCCAAAGAATTTACAATTCGAAATTAGTCCTCATACTCTTCACATTGCATAGAATACATCAATTAACATGGAGGAGTCATAACAATATCAGGATAAGTACATACAAGGACCCATTGTCATGCTAGACACCGGTGTATAGATACCCGTCACCATGCCTATACACCGTACTCGATCATTTAGCAATTAGCAAATAATAACACTCTAATCCTATTCCTTCAAGCCAAAGTTAGATCAAACACTTACCTCCAATGCTCCAAACTCAACTCAAGCCTCTAGTATCGCTTTACCCTTCGAATTCACCACCAAACCGCTCGAATCTAGTCACAAATTACTTGAGTGTATTAACAAATGCTGCTTGAATCAATTTGAATGCATGAAAATGAAATTTCCCAAAGTTTGTTCAAAAATCCCCAAAATGCCCCCGGGCCCACGTGGTCAAAGCCCGAGGTTCGAACCAAAACCCGACTATCCATTCCCCCATGAACTCAAATATATAAGTTATTTTGGAATCGGACCTCAAATTGAGGTCCAAAACCCCCAAATTTAGGAACCCTAGTTCTACCCTAAATTCCCAAATTCCCCCATTAAAATCTTTATTTTGAAGTTGAAATTATGTTTAAAGATGTTAAGGAGTAAAGAAAATAAGTTAGAAATCACTTACCAATCGTTTTGAAGAAGTAGAATCGTTTGGAAAATCGCCTCTTATGTTTTGGGTTTTGAAAATGTGAAAAATGACTAAAAATCCCGACTTTATATACTGTAATGGAGACCCGGCGCGGACCGCACAAAAATGCCCCGCGGCCGCGCCGAGGAAAGGGGGGGGGGGAACCCACTCTCTGAACCTACCCAGCGCGGACCGCACTGATTTGGTGCGTGGCCGCGCTGGAGGAATGGACCAAAATTCCCACTCTCTGAATCTCCCAGCGTGGACCGCACTGATATGGCACGCGGCCGCGCTGGGCGACCTAGGACTACTGGCCCTCTGAACCTAACCACGCGGACCGCGCAGAAATGCACCGCGGCCGCGCGGCTTCCAGCGCGGACCGCGCGGAAATGACCGCGGCCGCGCTGGGGGGCCTGCAACACCTGGACCTGCAAATTTCTGATACTTCTAAGCCTAAGACCTCCCGGGACCTACTCAAAACTCACCCGAGCCCTCGGGGCTCCAAACCGAACATACATATAAACTCAAAAACATCCTACACTCATCCGTGCGATCAAATCGCCAAAACAACATCGAATTAGGCCTCAAGACCCATGATTCCTTCCAATTTCCATGAAACATCAAATTTACTGCTTCTAGCTCAAAACACGTCAAATGACGTCCAAATCTAACCAAACTTCACAGTAATTGCTTAACTCATATTTAAGACTTGTGTCGGGCGTCGGAACCAAAATACGAGCCCAACAGCACGGTCTTCTAAACAAATAACACCTTCCAGTTCTTTAATTATTTTCAAAAAATAATTTCACGTAAAAACTCATTCCTCGGACCCGGGACCTCGGAATTTGATTCCGGGCACACCCCTAAGTCTCATATTTTCCTACGGACCCTCCGGGACTGTCGAATCACGAGTCCGGATCCGTTTGCCCAAAACGTTGACCGAAGTCAAACTTAATCAATTAAAACATCAAAATTTTATCATTTTTCTCACAAATTCATATTTAAACGTTCCGGCTACGCACCCGGACTACGCACACAAACTCGAGGCAAACCCCCAAGTGAGGTTTTCACGGCCTCAGAAATACAGAGTGAGTAGGAATACAGGTGATGACCCTTTGGGTCGTTACATTCTCCACCTCTAAGGCAACCGTTCGTCCTCGAACGGACAAGAGAAAGAAGTACCTGAGTCGGAAAAAAGGTGGGGATAACGGCTCCGCATATCAGACTCGGACTCCCAGGTCGATGCCTCAGGAGGCTGACCTCTCCACTGAACACGAACAGAAGGAAAATTCTTAGACCTCAACTGACGAACCTGCCGGTCTAGAATAGCTACCGGCTCCTCCTCATATGATAAGTCCTTGTCCAACTGGACAGTACTGAAGTCTAACACATGGGTAGGATCGCCGTGATACCTACGAAGCATGGATACATGGAAAACTGGGTGCACGGCTGATAAGCTAGGTGGCAACGCAAGTCTATAAGCCACCTTACCCACTCGATCAAGAATCTCAAACGGGCCGATGTACCTAGGGCTAAGCTTGCCCTTCTTCCCAAATCTCATCACGCCCTTCATAGGCGACACTCGGAGCAATACCCGCTCACCAACCATGAAAGCTACATCTCGAACCTTACGGACTGCATAACTCTTCTGCCTAGACTGAGCTGAACGAAGCCTCTCCTGAATGATCTTGACCTTATCTAAGGCCTCCTGAACTAAATCTGTACCCAATAACCGAGCCTCTCCCGGCTCAAACCACCCAACCGGAGACCGACATTGCCTACCATACAACGCCTCATAAGGAGCCATCTGAATGCTGGACTGGTAGCTGTTGTTGTAGGAAAACTCCGCTAAAGGCCAGAACTGGTCCCACGAGCCCCCAAAATCAATGACACAGGCTCGGAGCATATCTTCCAATATCTGAATAGTCCTCTCGGACTGGCCGTCCGTCTGAGGGTGGAACGCTGTGCTCAACTGAACCTGGGTGCCCAACTCCTGCTGAACTGCTCTCCAGAAGCGCAAGGTAAAATGCGTACCCCGATCCGAAATGATAGATGTCGGCACCCCATGAAGGCGAACAATCTCTCGGATGTAGATCTCAACTAACCTCTCCGATGAATAAGTGGCTGTAACAGGAATAAAATGCGCTGACTTGGTCAGCCTATCAACAATGACCCAAATAGCATCAAACTTCTTCCGAGTCATCGGGGGTCCAGTAACGAAATCCATGGTAATCCTCTCCCACTTCCACTCGGGGAGCTCAATCCTCTGAAACAAACCACCAGGCCTCTGATGCTCATACTTAACCTGCTGACAGTTCAAACATCGAGCCACATATGCAAAAATATCCTTCTTCATCCTGCGCCACCAATAAAGCTGCCGCAAGTCCTGATACATCTTCGCGGCGCCCGGGTGAATAGAATACCGGGAACTATGGGCCTCCGCTAAAATCAACTCTCGAATCCCATCGACATTGGGCACACAAACTCGCCCCTGCAATCTCAAAACACCATGATCATCTAAGGTCACCTTCGTGGCAGCTCCACGCTGCACCGTGTCTCTCAGGACACACAAATGGGGATCATCAAACTGCCGATCTCGGATACGCTCCAATAATGAAGAACAAGCGACCGTACAAGCTAACACTCTGCTAGGCTCAAAAATGTCCAACCTCACAAATCGATTGGCCAAGGCATGAATATCCAAAACAAGCGGTCTCTAGTTGACCGGAATATAAGCAAGACTACCCATACTGGCAGACTTCCTACTCAATGCGTCGGCCACCACATTGGCCTTACCCGGGTGGTATAAGATAGTAACATCATAATCCTTCAGCAACTCCAACCACCTCCTCTGCCTCAGATTCAACTCCTTTTGCTTGAACAAGTACTGAAGACTCTTGTGATCGGTGTACACCTCACACGTCACACCGTATAGGTAATGCCTCCAAATCTTCAAAGCATGAACTATGGCTGCCAACTCTAGAACATGAACCGGATAATTCTTCTCGTGGATCTTCAACTGCCTCGATGCATAAGCAATGACTTTTCCATCCTGAATCAATACTGCACCAAGTCCCATACGGGAAGCATCACAATAAACTGTATAAGGCCCTGAGCCTGTGGGCAAAACCAATATCGGTGCCGTAGTCAGAGCTCTCTTGAGCTTCTGAAAGCTCGCCTCACACTCGTCTGACCATCTGAACTGGGCACCTTTCTGGGTCAATCTGGTATCAGAGCTCTAGGTTACATAGGTCTCGCTACTCACGGACAAACTTGGTAGAGTCTGAGGGATCGGTACGGAGATGTCTGTATTTATCCCCAGAGGCTACGGAGTTAGGAAAAGTTTCACTTTTGTTCTTTCCCGTCGTGCGATTCTGTTTCTCAAACACTGATTGCCTTTCTACTCTGTTCTTTCGCAGATGGCGAGAACACGTGCTTCCTCTTCTACCGCGCAGCAGCCCGAGCTCCCAGCAGCAGCTCCTGCGAGGGGCAGAGGCCGAGGCTGTGCCAGAGGCTGAGGCCGGGGAAGAGCTCAGCCTCGAGCAGCAGTCCCAGAGGTGGAGCCTCATGTTGATTATGATGAGGAGGCTCCAGCCCCAGCAGCTCCGGTGGGCCCAGCTCAGGTCCCAGAGGGGTTCATAGCCACCCCAGTTCTTCAGGACGCTCTAGTCAGATTGGTAGGCTTTGTGGAGAGCGTCACTAGAGCGGGTTTGCTTCCAGTAGCACCAGCCACTTCTCAGGCTGGAGGAGGGGTTCAGACTCCTGCTACACGTACTCTGGAGCAGGTAGCCCCCCAGACTCAGGTTCTAGTGGCTCAGCCAGCTGTGGCAGTTCAGCTGGGTATTGTGACTCAGACCGGCGATGGAGCGGTTATGTCTTCGGATGCTTTGTGGAGACTTGATAGGTTCTCCAAGCTCTTCACCACCACCTTCAGCGGCGCTTCTTCAGAGGATCCACAGGATTTCTTATTCAGCTGCCATGAAATCCTTAGGACTATGGGTATTGTGGAGACCAATGGGGTCGACTTCGCCACCTTTCGGCTTGCAGGATCCACCAAGACTTGGTGGAGGGACTATTGTTTATCTAGACCAGCAGGGTCGCCAGCATTGACATGGGATCAGTTTGCGGAGTTGTTTTTGGAGAAGTTTCTCCCAGTTACTCAGCGAGAGGCTCTCCGCAGGCAGTTCGAGCGCCTCCAGCAGGGCACTATGACAGTCACGCAGTATGAGACTCGGTTCATTGATTTGGCACGCCATGGTATTGTTATACTCCCCACAGAGCGAGAGAGAGTACGGAGGTTTATTGATGGATTGATTCAGCCGATCCGTCTCCAGATGGCTATGGGAGCTGGTAGTGAGATTTCCTTTCAGGAGGCAGCCAATGCGGCCCGTAGAGTGGAGATGGCTCTTGCACAAGGAGGTGGTCAGGTGTCGGATAAGAGGCCTCGTCATTCTGGTAGGTTCAGTGGTACCTCGTCTGGAGGTAGGGATTCTTATGGTAGAGGCCATCCACCAAGACATATACTTATTTTTTTAAAATATTTGATGTTAATACTTTTTAACGTAACGACCCGACTGGTCGTTTTGGGAATCTGCACTTTGCTCGGTATCTTGAGGGCTCGAGTATCTCCGTATGAGGTATTATGACTTGCGTAAGTCTTCAATGTTGGTTTTCAAGTTATCCGGAGTCGATTTGGAAGAATGAACTTCAAGATTTGAGTTCTAAGTTGGAAGAGTTGACCAAGTTTGACTTTTTAGCATTTGACCTCGGAATGGAGTTTCGTCAGTTCCGTTAGCTCTGTTGGGTGATTTTGGACTTAGGAGCGCATCCGAATTGTAATTTGGAGGTCCGTAGTTGGATTAGTCTTGAAATGGCAAAAGTTAGATTTTTGGGAAGTTTGACTAGGAGTTGACTTTTTGATATCAGGGTCGGATTCCGATTTCGAAAGTTGGAATAGGTCCGTAATGGCAAATGTGACTTGTGTGAAAAATTTGATGTCAATCGGAGAGGGACATGCATTATGATGTGATATCTGTTTTCCGTGTATACACTTCTGCCTTTACCTTGAGCTATTATTGTCGCAATTAAATATTCTGAGTGATATGTTGTTATTGTCCCGTACTTGACCTTTATCTCAATTGTTGTTGTGTTGTCCATGTCTTTTACTTGCTTAACTTGCATATTCCATGCCTATTTCCTGCTTTGAAATTATACTCGTGTCATACCTATTCTGTCGCACTCTAGTTTAAGCATTCCATCATGCTAGTCATTCATGCCCTTACTTTTTAACTTGTAAAGATCATGTGTTTCCTTCTTATTTGTCATATTTGTACTTAGGCCTCCAATATACTAGTTAATTGACGTTGATACCCCCTTGCTTTTCAATTGTTGTTATTACCCACGTGCTTCCATTTAGTCCCTTACTGTGGCCCATATGTATATCCTTGTTCATTGTTGTCACTTGCGTATTTCCTACTTTGCAATTCCTATTATTGTGTTTCTATCATATGGTTGGTTCTATTATACGTTCATTTGGAAGGATGAGTTGAACGCACGAAGGGTGTTGCCGTGCTAATTGAATTGTTACAAAAATTTCTTTATACATGGTGAGGATGAGATAAAAGCACGAAGGGTGTTACCGTGCCATGTGATTTGATATTTTGGACATACTTCTCATACTAGGAAAGATCGTAAATCTTCTACTGTGGTTCATTTTAGTAATTGTTGACTATCTCGCCGAGTTGTATACGATACTCTTATCTGTTATGCTTTGAATTGTTTTACTGCTAATCTAATGTACAGGTTATAACAATAAGCATGTTTATACTAAAAGCATCGTCACTACTTCGACGAGGTTAGACAAAATACTTACCAGTACATGAGGTTGGTTGTACTGATACTGCACTTCTGCACATTGCGTGCAGATTTTGGAACGGAGCTGCTGGTGACGTCGGGTGCTGATTCGAAAGATGTTCGTGCTTTTGGATATAGCTGCCACTTGTCCTTGGTAGCTTAAATTATTGCTAATCTGTTTATGTAATCTTCAAACATAATGTGTATTTATTTGTATCAGTTTTGAAATTCCAAATCTTAGAAGCTCGTGATTCGTACTACCAGTTCTTGGATAAACTTGTAGATGTTCAGTTATCGATTCTCTTTCCTCTTATCACCTCAGTTGAGTGTTTTTTTTTTTTTTCTGTTAGTTGGCTTACCTAGCTAGCGGGTGAGTTAGGTGCCGTCACGACTTGTGATTTTTGGATCGTGACATTTAATTTAATGACATGAATTGTTTGAAATCCTTGATATAAAAACTTTATTATTTCATAAAGAGAAAATAAAAAAAAAAAACATGTGAAGCACTCACCACTTTTCGTTTAAAAAATACTGCAGTTGTTTTATACTATATTTTATTGATTTACATGTCAAACTTCCTCTCTTTTTTTCTGGTCAAACATGCTTTTTAATTTATTAAACTAAATCATGTGTTTAATCAAACATCTTCATATAAATCGTCACGACAACTTATTCTCAACGTGACTGAAATCATCTACTTATATAGCAATGGGTTTGGAGATAGAGACCTTTCATTTCTTAGACCTTTTGGATCTGCTCAAGAAAAATAAAAAGTGATAGCCTACATCTCAGAGTGAAAGGTCCTTCATATATGTAAATTAAAAGTGTGTGAAAACCTGATCTTTAGTATCTAAAGTTTAATCAATTCACTACTATAAAAATATGGGTCTTTTCTACATAAGATTTAAATTTTAGATTAAATTCATCATAAATAATAAACCGATCAAATCTAAAAACAAGTTTCACTCTAAAAAATCATCATATATCGAAATACATGTCAAACTCCCTTTTCCCTTCTAGCATTCATTCATTATTTATTAAATGAAGCATTGAATATATGATGACTACAGAGTTGATGACCACCACCTCTTAGAGCTTATTCCAATGTGGGGCAAGTGGATACTTACTCAATGACTACTTGACTAGGCAAGTGGCTAGTTATTCAATGTCTATCATCACTCGCCGAATGTTCGACCGAACCCAATATCTTTAATCCAAATCTTATATTTATTTTAAGAATTTTATTAAATATGCATGAAGTCTTAATTTAGAACCCAAAAATTTAAAAGGATTAGAATTTTAAATCAAATAACTTCAAATCCTAGCTCGGCCTCTAATCACAACTTACCAAGCAGATTTTTCATCTTTCTTTTTTTAAATCCATATTGAGGTCCTATTACATTATTTAGAACTCGAAATCTCTAGTTTAGGATGAAGTCCTATCAGTCTATGCACCACAACCCTTATTGATACAAAAAGGGAAACTTGCATAAACTTCATACTGCCACAAGGCAAAAACTTTTATTTTAGAGCCCGTTTGGATTAGTTGATTGTAAATAATTGATAAGTTTGAAGTGCTGAAACTGATTTTTAAAATAAGCATTTACGTGTTTGGATAGAAGTGTTAAAACTAATAATAAGCAGTTGATGTGTTTGATTAAAAAGTGCTGATAAGCTATTCTTTTGTTAAAATGACTAAAATACCCTTACATTTTTGTAAATTAAAAAAAATTATTAAGGATAAACTAGTAAAAGTGTTGGTCAAACTAAAAGCGCTTATAAACTGAAAAGTCATAAGAGGGTGTTTGGCTAAGCTTATAAGCTGGTCACCCCCAGCTTATGAATTTTTAGCTTATAAGCACTTTAAGTTTGACCAAGATTTTTACTATTTTATCCTTAAAATATTCCTTTTTAGAACAAAACTCCTACATCGATACTCACTGCCTCAAGTATTNNNNCCCCCCCCCCCTCCCCCACCTCTTCAAGTCTGCAACTCTCATTGACTATTTAGGATAAGCAAATTCTCTATTCCTTTGTATATTTATATCTATGTGATTGTATATTAATCTTTGAACTGTATGTAATAAATGAAGACATATCAAATTTTTGGTGTATTGCTTTCTAAATGTTGTGGTGATGAAGACAATGTTTGTTTCTCTTCAAAAAATTTATCCGATTTAGGTTTATTTTTTACTGAGAAACTTTTGTCAATTTATTAATTATTATAACTTATGATTTTATGCTTATCATAAAATAAATTATATTTATCATAAATTATCTTATCTAAGCGCAGTTGTATTAAAATAAAATGACAAATAGAATATTTTGTATTTGAATCGATTTGGAATCTAAAATTTTGAAGAAATTACGCCCTTATAAGTGTAAACAGTTCTAAGGTTATTTAAGTCATTTTAATAGAAAAAGAGCTTATCAACATTTTTTTTATCAAATACTGCAGCAACTTATTATAAATTTCAGCACTTGTACCAAACACTTAACTGCTTATTTATAAAATCAGTTTCAGCATTTAAAAGTGCTTTTCAGCACCTAATGCTTATTAGCTACTTCAAATCAGCTAATCCAAACAGGCTCTAAGTTAGGGGTGACCAGCTTACGACTTATGCTTGATTTTGACTGATAAGCACTTGACTTATAAGCACTTTGAATATTTACCAAATGCGTAGATAAGTCAAAAGGTACTTATAAACCAGTTTGACTGGCTTATAAGCTTAGCCAAACACCTCCTTAGTAGCTTTTCTAAAGTCCAAAAACACTTCTTCTTCTTATCTTTTTTTTTCCCATTTTTGTTTTATGGAAAATCCCTTTATTTATACACCCACAAAAGAACAAAAAAATACTATTCATGGCTGGCTAGCCGGCTTTCTGGCTTTGCTCTAGACATTTTTTCCATATATATATATATATGATATTTTGACCTTTTGTGCGTATTAGGAAAAGACAATACTGCTGCTTTAACTCTGAAGTTTCTCACGTGACTTCTAACTTTATAAGATTATTTAAAGTAAAAGAAAGTACACTATACATTGAATAATTGAGTTAGCACTCAGTGTTAGATTAAGTTTAGAATTTTAAATTTTTTCCTCTAATCTATGGTCTAAAATTCTGTGGATGATTTGTATTCTTAATTAGGGCCTGAGCATATTATATTCAATAATACTCTCTCAGAGTAGTTGTTGAATCATATACTCCATAATCGGGGTGGTTTTTCTTTTCCACACGTATTATTTCTTATAATTAAGTTACTAAAACCTAAGTGTGAAACGTTAAGGGAATACGTTGAGTTGTCACAGAGTTTTGTGGACGCTAAAGGCAAAGATTTAGGATAACTTAGACAAATTATTTTATAATTTACGTTACTAAATATTTTTCTCAAAGAAACAAAAGCAAATAATATGAGTTGCAAGAGTAGATGCAGCTATATGGTACCAGGGTTCATTTGAACCGGAGGCGAATTCAGGATTTGAATTTTATAGGTTCAAAATTCTAATTCTTTTAAATTATTGAGTTCTAAATTAATATAATTTATACATATAAATTCAGTGATTTTTTAAAGATAAATACGGAATTTGAATCAAAGCTACTGGGCTCGGCCGATACTGTAGGCGACATTTGGCTCCGCCCCTGATCTGAAGTCCGTACTTTTAATGCGGTATATAAATTTATGAGTAAAAATTCGTTAAAATTATAATAAATAGTATATATAACCTCATAATTTTAAATATTTAACATTAAAAATCTTAAAGATTGAACTCATAGAACTTAAATTCTGAATCCGCTTATGATGCGCCGTACAGAATATGAAGTTTGTCCCATGCTTCAGAAGCAGATACATGTCACAATGATTGAAACATTTTTTCAGTTTGAGGGAAATTTTTTTTATTTTTTTTTTAGTTTGAGGGAAAATACTTTAGAAGGACTTGAAATTAGAGCAATTGACTTAAGATAAAGTTAAGCATCTATGAGAACATCAACGAATAGTACCTTTTTATTAGCCTATTAAGTGAGATTGGTTCAGAGTCTCTGACCTTAGTGTCAAGAATTTAAATCTCAAGAATAGTTTGTGTATTATTGTTATTAAGTCTTAATATTTTCTACTTTTTATTAAGTATATAAAAAAGAATAATAGTTTAATTGACAGCTCTGCACCTGAGCCTCGTTAGACTCCGCTAAGAGGTAAGCGAAGAAATAGAAGATATGAAGATCAAAATTTAAGTAAGTAAATTCATGAAAAAAGTCACGGATATCAATATGTAGTGTGTGTATATATATATATATATATATATATACTAGTTTAGTGTACGTGCGTTGCACGTGTGCCTCACGTCAAGTAAATATATGTGCAAAAATAATGTGTTTGACTACAGATGCTTCATCCCGATTTTTTTAATCAATTTAGCATTGATATATTTGTTAATTTCCATATATACTAACCTTGTATTATATTTTCAATTTACGAAAGGGGTAAATAATTTAAGAAAAAATATAGGAAATTATAGTTTTAGAATAANTAAAAATAATTTAGGGTTATTCTCACTATTTCAATACTATTTTATTCCCTTCTTTTGATTCTTCTGCTTGTTCTCATCTCAAAAAAATTTATTCAACAAAAATTGGCATGAGAATAATATAAAAAAAATATATCAAATATATGAATAAAGTTACATATGAACATAAAAAAATGCTAAGCAGCAGGAGTTTAAATCATAATTAAAGTGTGGATCATAAATTAACAGATTTATGTCATCATGCCAATAAAAAGTTTAGAGTAACTTTGAGATACATGGCACATTAAAAACAATCTAAAAAACTAAAAGAATTCATTCCTACGCGCTTTGCGCGTGTACTACATATTAAGAAGTTTAGAAACTTTAAAAAAATTATATAAATATTATTAAATTTTGTATACCCACCGTGCAAAATGTAATTGTTAAGTGTCATTTAAAAAAGTATTTTTAGAATCGGATGTTGATTAAAGAGTATACTAATTGTAAATATTAAAATAATTTTATATCTAAATATAGAATTTACTGTATTATTTTATATTTTGGTACATAAATTTTATAGTATGAATCTTTGAAAGGCTAATGACATACTATTTTATAGCCGAACAATTAAACATAAATTTCCAATTTTTTTCATGTTTACTAAGATAATTAAATAATATAAACTAATTGATTTCAATTTTATCACCAATTATATATCTATAATTAAGAATAAAAAAAAATCGAAGGAGATTCGATCGACACTATCTAATATAGTATAGCTTCCTACTAATTAGTTTTTTTTCACTTTTATTTTTATTTATATTAAATTATATAAAACTAATTGATTATAATTTCATATAAATGAATAATTCAAACCTACAGCTAGTAATTGTTATGTTTTTACTTATTCTCAGTGAAACTTTTATTTTGGTATTACTTGTCTTTTATAAAATTAATATATCACATAATTAAAATAAGGAAAGGATCTAATGCGCAAGATTTAGTTGAAAGATTAAATAAATTTCCGAACAAGGTGTATGTGTTTGTATTAATTTTTTTATTTCTTAAAGTAGCTTGAGATTGGTATTCGTAACTTTCAAGGTATTGCGATTCAAAAGAATTTTGAGACTAAATCCAACATTATATAATTTTTGTAGTGTTTTATTTTAAATCCAACTTAATAGTGCTTTTTGTTTGGTTTTATAATTATATAAATATGATTTTTTTTCTTTTTTATCTAGTTTCAATTTGTAAAATAAATGTTAGTATATGAATGAATAGACTTATCAAAAAGTTCAATATATTCCAGTTTGGACCGAAGTGCTAGTATTTTACCTATGCACCAATCATTTAAATACTCAACCAAATAAAAAATCAATCATATATATTATCTAATTGAATTGAACATAAACTTGATTTTAAAATATAGCTCATAAAAGATGCTCTAGTTTTACCACTATATTAATGACGTAAAGTTTCCGTGTAAACTTTACGTTTCCATATCGAGATGTTACACAGTTTGGAAAATTTGTATTAGTTATAATTTAAATTGTTTTAAAAGTCCTAAATATTTGGACTTCTTATATAGTAGTATTTTAAATAAGGAAGGATTCAATATACAAAATTTTAGGTGATTATAAGATCTTAAATATATTAGGTAAATAATCAAATGACTATTTTATCCAATGTGAACTCTATTTTAAAAGGATAAAAAAGTCGAACGAAATTTCGCTAAGGGCCTTCGTGTTTTTAATATAGTAATATATATATATATAATATATATATATATATATATATATATTTTAAAAATTACCTAATTGCATAATATAATTTTCCGATGAAGGAGTATGGAATATATTTTACAAGAACTTAAAATTTTAGAGTAGTTGACTTGAGGTAAAATCAAGTATCTATGAGACTATGACAACATCAATGAATGCTCTTTTTTATTTTATTTAAAGTTATGTGAGATGCGTTCATATTCTCAAATGGATAATCTAATGAATGAAATTACAATTCGAATTACAGTATTAGGAATTTAATATTACTAGTAACTTTCTGAGTGTTGTTATTCAGAACTTGTCTATTTTGATTTAACTATATTACCTTAAAATCTAATCAGAAGAAAAATTTAACTCTTAAATTTATTATTTTACACCCAGCTCTCCCTTTGAATGAGCTACCTATTTAGCTCTTCCTAAAAAGAAACTCAAAAATCATGACATCTTACATGGCCAATTTCTGTCAAATATAGATTCATTTATCCTTCTAAATTATGCAGCAGAGTTTGATCAAAACAAGGATAATTACATCACTGAAAGAAAATCGCAAAAATATTAACGCAGTAGGTCGCTTATGAAAGAAGAGACTTGTTTGAAATTACCAAGAATTATCTCTTTTGATATATATATATATATATATATATATATATATATATATATATATATATATATATAGTTATGTCGAGGAAGAGGCAAACCCGAAAATAAAGAAGATAAAGAACACTAAATTTTAACGTGAAAAACCCTTCAAATCGAAGGTAAAAACCACGGGATCACAAAGATCCAAAAACTCCACTATAACAATAAGAGGGTTACAAAAGTTCTCCAAATTGGCTACACAATAAGGGCCAAATACGGAGCAACAATAGCAACAAGAGCAACAACTTAGGACCGAAAAAATCAGGTGTCATGCGGAAGCTAGCAAAGCAAACCTTGAACGATGATAAATCATACAACAAAAGAGAAATCTACCAAAAGAGACACAAACATTTTAACGTGGTTCGGTAAACTGACCTACGTCCACCGCGAAGATGAGCAATCCACTATAATAAAAAGAGAGTATAAAATATCGAGAGAACAACCTCACGAAGAGGCAAACACAAGTGATACACTAACACTTGTCCCGTAAAGTTCTCCCCCCTAAACAAGACTCTCAAGCCCCCTATGGCCACATTGTGGATGCTACTGAATGAGAAGGGCGGATCCTCAATTTATAGAATTCCAAACCTTTTCCTAGAAAAGGGACTAGCCAAATATGGAAGAATTTATAATTTTCTTTAACAAAAAGGAAAAACCAATTAAGGTAATTATATTACCATTTTCCTTCAACAAATAGGAAAACCAAATATGATAAGAAAATTATGGCAAACACCTAACATATATAACCCAATAAACTTAAAATTCTAGTTCCACCCCAACATTTATTTTAAAGATACATAGGACATATAGTGACGACTTGTTTAGTATTCAGGGCCACTTCTTGCCCCACCCCTACCCCCACCCCACCCCCACCCCCACCCTGTAACTCAACCACCACGCCCACCTCCATATTTGTCAATTTTATTCATTTTTGTGTGTGCATTGGAGTCATTGCCAACCCCACCACTTGCCAAACTCCAAAAAATGATGTTAAATTTGGTAATTCACACAATTACCGAGTTGTCTTGTTCATTCATATATATCCACAGCCAAATACAATGAAACATGCATTAAAAATAATATATAGTGTAATAGTTTCTGCACCCGGTATTTACACTAGACTTGTACAAATATTTAAAAATAGACTTTTCTCACTTAATTATGATTAATAAATATATATTTTCACTTAATAAAATCACTTAATCATGAAATTAATACATTTTGACGTAAACACCGATGAAGATAAGTTTTTACCGTACTACAATTGTTAATTGACGGTTGCATTTCCAGTGGGACGGAGCCAGAATCGGATCGCCTAATATTTGTCCGGGACATCAAATACGACCTAAGAACCATAGTCATCGCCCCGCCATGACCAAATTACATTTTTTGACATTTTACGGCAATTAAACTAGAATTCCGCCAGTCGTGCCTATATTTTCGCCTGCCATGGCCCAAGCCGTCCTGTGGGACGGAGCCGGTACCGGATCGCCTAATATGTGTCTGGTACATCAAATACGACCTAAGAAACCATAGTCACCGTCTCGCCATGACCAAATTATATTTTTTGGTATTTCACGGCAATTAAACTGGAATTCCGCCCGTCGTGCCTATATTTTCGCCTGCCATGGCCCAAGCCTGACGCCGTAGGATGGAGCCGGAGCCGGATCCGGATCGCCTCACACACAAAGATTAGAATATATATAAGAATTCATAGAAATTCAAAAGCAGCTAAGCATATAAAGACGAGAACCGATCGAGTATATTATTTTAAAGGACTTTAATCTAATTAGTGAGTATAGGTTAAAGATTGCATTCTTTGAAATTCACACGTAGCAAAGCATTCATAACAACACATTACGTGTGGTGGTGTGAAGTAACATATATTCGATAAAATAATTGAGATATAGGAAGGAAAAAAAGACAGTACTAAGGTACAAAATGACGCTGACAATAATCGTGTTTGATACGAATATTTTATACTCTTCTTCAATTGTATGTTGTTTCTATTCTACTCAAGAGTCCTAGAATTGTTTAAATAAATAAGATCCTATTGGTTATATGTTAGTCATGGAAAATTAAAAAATAAAGGTTGAAGCAGGGATCAATAGAGGCGGATCTATGTGTAACCTTGAGTATCATCGAACTCCATGAATTTCGATAAAAATCTCTAATATATATGTACCTTAAAAATAGTTAATTTAAATTACTTGACACCCTAAACAATAAAAGCCTTTAAGGAGGCACTGATTGAACAGAATATTAGTGCTTCTGTCCCGTTAAAATCCTTGATCCGCCTCTAGGTATCAACCTAGTTTCCCTAATGATTAGAGTATTATATTGTTTTCAATTATTTTGATGAAATGATCATATCTAGAACTTTTTCTTATTTTCTTTTAAATGAGGTCTGGAAAGAGACTGCAACCGCAAAATATTTCAAATTTAAGATTTGGATATGAACTTCATTAAGCATAATCTTCATTAAGATCATTCACATTAAATTTATCCACCAAATGATCCACATTATGTAGGAAGTTCATCTCATTCACTCATTGCTTAACAATATAAACGTTTTATGTATCATCTTAAGTTTTACAGTGTTACATAGTGAAATTTGCTTCAATATGTAGTAGCTTAAGAGAATGATACAATTTTGCATCTTGAGCACAATTGTAGAAAACTGGGAAGTTGGAAGCATGCTACTAAAAATTTAGCTATTCTAAAAACATCAGGAACATATAATAATACAACAACAAACCCAGTGTAGTCCCATAAATGGGTTTTGGGAGGGTAGTGTGTACGCAGACCTTACCCCGTGGTTGTTTCCGATAGACCCTCTGTGATGACCCAAAAGGTCATCACTTGTGTTGCAATGAAATTCTACGTTCCGAGGCCTTAAAAAACCTCCCTTATCATCACCTCGATTTGCATGTGCAGTCCGGGCGCGTAGCCGGAAAGCTTAAATGTGAAAATCTGTGAAAAAAATGATAAGTTTTGACTGTAAAATGAATAAATGTGACTTCGGTCAACGTTTTGGGTAAACGGACCCGGACTCGTAATTTAACGGTCCCGGAGGGTCCGTAGAAAAATATAGGACTTGGGCGTATGCCCATCGGATTCCGAGGTCCCAGGACCGAGAAATGAATTTTTAAAGAAAATTGTTTTCTGAAACTGTTTAAAGGAATTTGAATTGAATTTTGCTTAGAACATGATGGTATCGGGCCCGTATTTTGGTTCCGGCGCCCAGTACATGTCTTATATATGATTTAAGACGTTTCTGTGGAAGTTGGTGAAAAACGAATGTCATTTGACGTGATTCAGACTTAAATTGCAAAAAAATTGATGTTTTGAGAAGTTTGAGAAAATTCTTTGATTTTGAGGTTTAATTCGTTGTTATTGAGGATATTTTGGCGATTTGATTACACGAATAAGTCCGTGGGATATTTTTGAGGTTTTGTGTGCACTTGGTTTGGAGTTCCGAGGGCTCGGGTGAGTTTCGGGTAGGTCCCGGGATGTCTTAGGCTTAAAAACATGGATGTTGCAGGTTCAGAGAAGTGCAAACCTCTGAACCCACAGTGCTGACCGCAGTAGTTTTTGTGCTGTCCGCACTGGTGACGGTTCGCACAGATTCACTGGTCCGACTTCGGAAGCTCATATCTTTTGATCTACAAGGAATTTGGGGATGATTTAAAAACAAAAATTGTATACCTTTGAATCTCGTTTTCAGAAACATATTATAATAGGCATTTGGACTTCTGTAGAGAAAGTTATGGCCAAAATACTAAGACATGTCACCGCAGAACACAAGTAGTGTTGTGCGGCCGCAGTTGATTTTGTGCGGTCCGCACAGGGCATCTGAGAATAGTATATTTAGACGGGATTTTCAGTTATTTTTCATTTTTCAAAACCCCAAAAACATAAGAGGCGATTTTTCAAACAACCTTTCTTCTCCAAAATGTTGGTAAGTGATTTCTAACTCATTTTCGTCACTCCTTAACATCTTTTAGCATGATTTCAACTCAAAATCAATGATTTTCATGGGGGAAATTGGGTGTTTTGGGTATAACCTAAGTTTTTCAAAAATTGGGGATTTGGACCTCGATTTGAGGTCCGATTTCAAAACAAATTATATATTTGAGTTCGTAGGGGAATGGGTAATCGGGTTTTGGTTCGAACCTCAGTTTTGACCATGTGGGCCCGGGGGCGATTTTGACTTTTTGGGTAAAACTTTGGAAAATCCGTTTTCATGCATTCAAATTGATCCATTTAGCGTTTATTGATGTAATTAAGTAACTTGTGACTAGATACAAGCGAATTGGTGGTGGAATCAAGGGGTAAAGCTATAATTGAATCGTGAATTGTGTTCGTGGCATCGAGGAAAGTGTTTGGTCTAACCTTAGCTTGAGGGATTAGGAGTTGAGTCCTATTTGCTATGTGATAATTATTGAGTACGACGTATAGGCATGGTGACGAGTATCTATATGTTGGTGTCTAGCATGCCCGTGAGTCTTTATATTGTGATTATCATGAAATCGTTGTGTCTTTCATGCCTTGGTGATGGTTTCTATTTGTTGTATAAAGTTTGTGGAAAGAATTGTGACCTATGAACATTGAGGAGCGTTGGCTCAAGTTGTATAACGAATTGTGAAAGTATAAGTGTCAATTGAACTTTTAGAGCATTGGCTCGAGTTGTGAAATGAGTTGCGAATGTATAAGTGATAATTGAACCTCTAGAGCATTGGCTCGAGTTGTGAAGTGAATTGTGAAGTAAAAGTGAGAAAGAGAAGAGATCATTATGTTGTCACCCTTGCCGGGCTATTGTTGATTTATTTGTTATCTCCCTTGCCGGGATGTTGATGCTATTGATGTTGTTCCCTTGTCGAGATTTAATCGTTGACTTGTTGCTCCCTTGCCGGGATTCTTATTGCAAATTTCCTTTATTTCCTTGCCCTATTGTTTGTGATTGTTGTTTGGGTGAGGAAGAGAGTTAAAGCACGAAGGGTGATGCCGTGCATTGTTTGTTTTGTGAGGAAAGAGTGTAAAACACGAAGGGTGATGCCGTGCCGCACGATGTACCATTCCATGCCTATTATATTGATTTCATGGTGAGGAAAGAGTGTAAAGCACGGAGGGTGATGCCGTGCCGCATGATGTACCATTCCGTGCCTATTGTATATTTTTATGGTGAGAACGAGAGTAAAAAGCACGAAGGGTGATGCCGTGCACTTGTCCTTGATTTCCCTGATTCTTGTTGATAATTGAGTTATGTTGTCCTTTACGTTTATTTACTGATTTTCTGTTGTTACTTGATTTTATTTCGAGGTTATAGATTCCCTTACCCTATTTGCCTTGTGATTGTTGTTTGGGTGAGGAAGAGCGTAAAGCACGAAGGGTGATGTTGTGTATTGTTTTGGTGAGATAGTGTTAAAGCACGAAGGGTGATGCCGTGTATTGTTTTGGTGAGAGAGAGTAAAAGCACGAAGGGTGATGTCGTGTACTTGTCTTTGATTTCCTAATTTTTTTTTGATAACTGTGTTACGGTTTCTCTACACCAAATTGCTAGTTTCCTGTTGATACTTGTTGTACCCCGCAGCATGATTTCCCCTTCCTATTTTCAATTGAACTGTGGTGATCCTCGTATTTATTTGTTGCTCTTCTGTTACTATTCGATGTTTCCCCAGCATGTCTTCCCCCTCCCATACTTGACTGTATATGACTGTTTCTTTCTGTACTTTTTTTCTGCTGTATATAGTTAAATTGCACAGGTTTATTTGGTAGTCCGGTCCTAGCCTCGTCACTACTTCGCCGAGGTTAGGCTAGGCACTTACCAGCACATGGGATCGGTTGTGCTGATACTACACTCTGCACTCTTTTGTGCAGAACCCAATGTTGTAGACTTCGGACCGCAGTGTGATTGCTGATTCTTGTTCATCAGGCGACCCGAGGTAGTCCTGCAGGCGTCCGCAGGCCTTGGCGTCTCCTTCTATCTACTATTCCTGTTTCTTTCATGCAATTCCAGAGACAGTGTTGTATTTATTTCTTTCAGACCTTTATTTGTTGTATTCTTAGACCGTCTGTGAAACTGTGACACCAGTTTTGGGTAGTCGAGACTCAAACAGTTGTATTAGATATTCATGTTCAGATAGCTTATTGTTTTTCTTCCGCTTATGTTAAATTCCACTGTAAAAATGTTATTTCTTCGTAATTGTTAAAGAATATAAAATGGGTAAAAAGGTAAATTGTTCAAATAATTGGCTTGCCTAGCTCACATTAGTAGGTGCCATCACGACTCCCGAGGGTGGGAAATCCGGGTCGTGACACCCTCGGCTCAAGGAACAATGGAGATAAGCAACCAAGTAGCAAAGGCCCTATTTCTGCAGCACAAACAGATACTTGCCAGTGACTTTGATAAAAGCCAAAAATAGCAAGTGTTTACTAGTCTCAGACCAATTTTTTCGAGCTTGGGGCTCTGGTTTATCCGGTGGGATAGTGGAGGCGCGGCAGTCTTCCAAAAGGATTCTTATCAGGAGCCAAAATCACAAACAATGTGAAGTACTTTCATGGTTGGCATTTATTACAAGAAGCACATAGTTTTTAATCTAAAGCCTGCCATTATAAAGTACATCAAGTGTACAAGCTGGTTCAGGAGATCATTGAATAATCTTGCACGCAGCTACAACAAATATTCGATGCTCATCCACTGAAATAGATAAAAAGATTACTTCCGGAGGAGAAAGCTGCTTAGATAGGGCGATAGCCCCATTTTGATTTAATATCCTTTCCTGCGCTTGTCTCTTTTCCTGCTTGGTGGTAATGCACAGCCACATGGACAAACAGTTTAGCTAGTAAACATAAGGTAAGATCCTATAAGGAACAAGTTTACGGTATTCTGTCCACACGTCTTTGTACTTCTCTGCACATCGAGCTTCATCCCTTCTCTCCCTCCATATTAGCAGAATAAGAAGGTATATGGGGTAAAAGTATGGAACCGCGGAACTGCAGCCATACACAAGTGAAGGTGACTATTTTTATTACTGAGCAAACAAGCATAGAAAGAATTTGCATGAGTTCAAACACATTACCTTATCCCACAAGGCAAACTAAATGACAATGCCAGCAACAAATCTCCAAGGTAATTACAGTGTCGAGCAATGCCCCTTCAGTAAATATAGAATGATTTAGAATTTCGAAAATGAAGAACTGAAAATTTTAATCTGCCATTTTTGCTACCCCATGCCTCATGTGATGAACTTCAGAAGCCATGCTATAACCAGGGTACGCACTATGCAGACTATATTTAGACCTGATGTGGCAATATTAACCGCTACTGTTTCACTAAATAGCACTCAAACCTTTTGCTTTACATTGTAGATCACTGTTTCAGACAAAATCCAAAAGAAATTACTTCCTCTTTCTGAATTTATGAGATCAATTTGGCTTGATGTTCAAACATTTAATATTTTGATTAGGACTTTATAATTAAAAAAAATGAATATCATGAAAACATAATCATTAAAAAAGAAAGAATTCATAAGAGTTTTAATTTTTCTAGCGCCGTTGTCAGATCTGAATTATTTGAAATTGATTTTAAATTGAGACCTCAAAAAGTAAAATATGTCTGAAAAATGGAACACTCTAGGGATGTCGATATTTAGCATTTCTTATGGAGTAGTAATTAACTCTTTTCATCTACTGTAGTAAGTTCTTTTCTATCCACTATTTATTTTTCTCTTAATATTTTCGTTGAATTGCACATGATGAAGATATTGACCTTGAGCCTAATTCAATCCCAAAAGCTAGCTCAAGAGGTGAGGAATGTCCAAGACCATATAAAGAGACCAATTTCACATGCATCCCACAACTGATGTGGGACATCTTCCCCCCCCCCCCCCCCCCCCAAACACCCCAAGTCTGCCAGCCAATTGGATCATGGACAACATAATATGGGGCCCAAAATCGGGTAAACCAAGAATTTGGATGGGTCTAGCTCAGATACCATGACAAGAAAACAGACTTTGAGCCTAACTCACCCCCAAAAGCTAGCTCACGAGATGAGGATTGCGCAAGATAGACTTCTGACAGTTTTATCAGATTACGCTTGTCCACTTTATTGACATAGTTTATGTGCTTTTCCAAAAGCTTGCCCACATGCTAAATACTAAATTAACAAATATAAAGTTTCTCAGTATTAAGTCATTTTGTGTTCTGGAGAATTAAGATAACGAGGAGAGTAGAAAAAGAAACATCAAGAAGCTTACCAATAGCCAGAAGCGAGCAACTTCCCCCCAATAACTTTTGGAGGCTTACCCCATATGGGTGCCTTGGGATTCTTTTTAAACATATGCTTCTGCTTGTTGGCACCTCTGAACACTAAGTACCTTCCAATACGAAACAGGGCCCATATCAAGAAACAGTAAAGTGAAAGCAAAAAAGAATAATGTCTGAATGACATAAAGAAAGGGCAATCACACAGATAGCAGGAAAAAAAATAATAGTAGTATTTAGAGGTCCTTGCATGCTGGATACATTTACCCAATAAGAAAGACGAGGCAATTGGCAATTACTGCTGCTGTTGTTAGCTCCACTTTGTTACTCAAAAGCCACCAACCCTGAAAATGAATAGATACATAATAAAACCCCACTTGAAAACCAGAATAAGCTTCATCGTATCCGTTTGTTACTCTTGTATGCCATTTGTCTCTAAATATATACTACTTAGGTTTTGGCTGCACTAAAATGGAGACCTCCCAATCCTATATACGATTAGCCCTTTTTCTCAATAGAATGAATTCATTACTCCTCTTTACACTTCCTTGCTCACACAGCCAAACTTGTCCAAAATACAATTTGACACACAGCAGAGCACACTATCGTGCTTGTATCCGAACACAAACTCATCAGACTCCTTCCCCTAACCAATCCAACCTACAATCATGAAATTGACCATGACTATCACAATCATGGAATTGTCACTAAATCTCCTAGCCTTGTTCTCATCAATTCACCGCAGAGATGACAACATAAGATTAGACTCTTATTTCAACCTGCATACAACAGAGGACAAAAACAAGCCTTTATTTCCATACTCTCTCTCTCTCTCTCTCTCTCTCTCTCTCTCCCCCTTCCTTTCCCCCCTCTCTCTCTAAGATTAGACTCTTACTTCAACCTTCAAACAACCGAGTATAAAAGTATGCCTTCATTTGCATAGATCGTAGCCTCTCTCTCTCTCTCTCTCGGTTGAAGGAACCAATAGAAGCGGGGAAAGAGGACAACAAACAGAATTATCAACTGCCAGGCCAACAGAAAATTGGAAAACATTCTGGCTACCCTTGAAAATCAAGAAAATCAATGTAGTTATATGTTAGATTGTATAGGTTGCAAAATGTTTAGGGCCATTGAACTCGAGTAAAGAATGTTATGCAGAAAAATTTATAGGATATTTTAGACTATTTTGTATTTAATGGAGGAGATAATTGCTTGTCTTATTAATCAGGGAGAATAATTGCTTACAGTATTATAAGTAGACTAAGACTCCTATATAAGGAGCCCCTCTTGTATATTATCTACAATCAAGTTAACAAGATTCTCTCTTATTTCATATGATTTCACATCTATGGGCAGGAGTCAATTGGCTCTTTAAACAACAGAGGTTCTTCATGTCTTGAGTTCTGGAAATACATGGAAATATTCATTTTGTTTATGAAATACGAGATTTGTTCAGAACATTTTCCAGGAAAGGGAAAAAACAGTTTTAAAACAAGGTTTTCCCACCAAAAAAAAATTAAAAAAAAGCACATGTTTTTCTCCTTTTCCATTTCGTTTCTTTAAAAGGGCCCTAGATAAATTCCTTTTTTCTTTTTCATAAGTAAGCCCCTGATTCAAATTCTTTTAAACTAAACACAGAGAACCAAAAACTTTTCTGGTATTCAAACAAGTAGTGTAAACGTGGGACCCATTGAAATATTGTAGCATGAGGTGAGGTATTAAATTCAAGGAAAGTGAATGTATTGGCATGGCCGAGACTAGACATCATTACATTTAGTAGGAAATGAAGAATGTACATGATAACTCAAAACTATGTTTTTCATAAGTGATAACTCAAAACTATGTTTTTTAAGAGAATTCAGTTACATCCTATACAAAATTGTGTTATACTGACATCAAAGGTGTCATATTTCATCTAAGCAAGGATAGAATTGTTTGTGGCAATAAGAAATGGTTAGTAGTACATGCCTGAATACTGAAGGTGAACGGTATAAAGACTAGATCACCAAAAACCAGCATGAAGCCCAACCTCTCTGCTATTATATCCCATCTGAAAAGGGAGACACAAGATCTTACACAATTGTAAATGCTCAAAATTTCGATGAAGGAACATAATCAAGACTATAAAGAAAGGAAAAAGTAAGAGGAATAGATGCGGTTAATGACATCAATATATAATCACTGGCCGACAAAACAAGCATATCAGTCTGCTAATTATTAGACATTTGGGGCTTAGAAAGGTCAAGACTTGAAATTACAAACTTTTTATCAAAATCATGCTCCCAATAATCTCACACCAACAGAGTTAATTTTAAATATTGCATTGGTACACGCTCAAGAAGCATTAAAACCTTAATGTACAAATCAAAACCACTCACTAAAGCTAAAACAGGATCATATCACAGTTCAACATTCCCGGCAATCAATCCTAAAGGGAGAATAGTAGTAAGCCAGCCAGACCTTCCAGGTTTCTGGCAGTTACTCGTGTTCCGCTATGGTTCAAATGTTAGCACTGCCACCACAGGTTCTCCGGAATCACTTCACCTAGATTGTCATGTTATTGGATGTATACGAAACTCAAAGAAAACTTTCTTGTTTTATTTAACCTTGTGGCAGATGGGCCAATGCTCAACTATTCCAAATTTAAAAAAAAAAAAAGAACAATTAAAATGGTTTAGGGCTACTAATTAACTATACCCAAGGGCCAAGACACGTACAACAACCAATGCTACACTAACCCCCTCCGCTTCCACCTAGCTTCTGATGCTAAGACCATGACCTGTGGACCAAACCCAGCTACCCTCTATAGCCCTAATTCCATTTATTAGCCATTCTCCTCCAAATAAACTACCTAAACCAATCAGAAGGCCAAAGTGCCGATAAACCTCATAATCCTTTAATAATACAACTTCCGGTGTTCCCTTCCTAAAGCACGAAAATGGACCAAGAACCACATTATACCTGCCCAAACTAATGTTTCTCATGACTAAACAACTAAACCCCCTATTGTGTTACCCATTGTCTTAGGCTGCAACCCTTCTGCCACTTGAAGCCCTTAATTTCCTTCTCTTACTTTCTTTCTACTGTTGTTACATAATGTGCTTTTCGTGTCATATGGATGACTCACTTCAAATTCTAGATCAAAGCATAATAACCGCACAACAAATAAAGATAAAGAGACTGGAGGTGAAAGGGAGGCGAAAATCTGGACAGCTGCCTAAATTAAGGTAAGGGAAAGAAGATAGAAAATTAGTTCTTTAACGCAACTTTTCTATCTTAAAAAAGTTATGGGAGAAGAAGGCTGCCAACTTACGTGGAGGTCATGAACTCTTCATAGAAGAAGTAATCAAGGATGTACAGCTGCAATCAAATGCATAGGAAAGAAGTTTTAAATATCACAAGCATATACTCAAGAAGCCAGACTTGGAAGTGTACATCCACCAACTTACCCCACAAAATAGCTGGTAGAGAATCATTGATTGGCTCAATTTGGCCTCTAGAATACATTTTGCAAGAACTGAAAGATTGATAAGTAACCATCCCATCATACCAGCTCTAACAAAGAAAAATCTGCAGCAGAAAGTTCATCATTAAGCAGAGAAGCCAAAAGAGAGAACCAAATAGACTTGATATTGTAGCTTACAGTCATTATAACAAACAAAATAAATATTTGGGCCTCTCAGAATCTCTTTGACGAGGACTTTAACTATGATTTAAGGTTCCTGGAAATTGACAAGTTCCAACTGATCAGAAATAAGTTTTTCATGTCAAGTATTATTTTACTTGGGTCAGAAGCAAATTACTATACATCAACCCCAGACTAGTTGGGAATCGGCTATATGAATCATCAAAATCCATTTCATTCTATTTGGACCCGTTTCATCCCAATCATCAACAATTCTCTCCAAACAAATTAAGAACTCTCTACCACTAGGTTCTCTACATTTTCTTCCACTCAGATAGCAAGAAAAAGATTGTTCTTAGTGCTAAATTAAATAAGATATGCAAATTTCAGAACACACTATTGCTGAGATGACTGCCAATGGATTGGACATTAACATGAATTGTTTTAGGCAAAGTTACTAGAGAGCCTATCCAACAAAAGTATAAACTAAATAATCCAATTATAGCATGACAAGCTTTTAATTCACGATCTGGTCACTTGTCACAATTGTGAAAGACAAGGTCTGAGGTATGAGAACATACTTGAGATCAATGCCAATGAAATTTGGATTTAGTTGTATCCCAAACCACCTAGTCAAAGAAAGAGGATAGAAGAAATATCAGGATCTTATTCATTACAACGAGATCAACAGAATCTGAACATAGTGCACTTCCTTTTTTATAAGTAAAGCACAACATACGTATCCTGCTCCAATGTGGTGACAAACTACAAGATCATTAATTGCTACAGAATCCATGTCACTTTGAAAGATCATATTTAACTCAGAAGCAATTGTAGACATTTTCCTTCTTTAGTACTTGCAAGCTTGGTTAGTGTTACTGATTATTATCATTACGCTGGTGTTTCATCTCTCAACATTAACTAAAGTAATTGCTGACAAAAGGAGGAGGATAAAAGAGCATTATACAAAGAAAGAGAGATTCTATATCAGGTCATAGCCAGAAATTAAAGAACTTATCCATAGAAATCATTGTTGGCCTTCAGAAGAGGAGGAAGACTTATTTAAAAGTGTACACAAGATTACTCAGAAGCAGCAACAGCACAACTCACTAACTGATTGAAATAACCCACAAGAAGCATGAGCTATATCCTTTTCTTATTTTTCTTTTCGTCTTTTTCAAATGCCACTTTCTAGGTAAGATGTCATTCATAAGCACATTAGAGGGGATCGACTTCATGAACAAGTTGCAAAACTTTACAACTTCTGATGACTCGTATAACTTTAATTGGCAAGGAAGACCACATAGAATAAAAGAAAGAGGATGAGAAGTAGGGAGAGGGATATTGATTTTCCATTTTTGATTTGACTATGAGAGAAACTAAGGAAAGTGTGTCATTGGACACTAAATATGCTTAAAACTTACACGGGATAGATGAAAGGATGAATGGAAAGACAGTTCAATAAAGAATGATATTACAGTTTTATTAATGTTAAGAACTTTTCAGAGTATAAACTTCAGCATAAAGCCAATCGAGTTACCAGTCATCAATTAGATTTCCTGAGACATGAGGTTTCAGTGACGAACTCTTCTCACGTGAGTTGCAGCCAGCCAAATAAAGCAACAATGTCACCTAAATATCGTTCAGCCGTAGGATAAAAATAAGATGTCAGAAACAAACTTGTAACTGGCTGGAAATTTTTGCAAATCAAGAAATTTTGCATCAATAAAAGCATAACCAAGAATTTATTTTATTTTATCATATTACTTTCTTGTGGTATTGGTAAGTATGGGTCATAGATCCATTATTTGACAAACTTCAAAACACACCTATATTTTTCCCCAAGTTGTTGAAACGTGACGTAAGAAGAGTAACTTCCAAGAAAATGTCTACGGTAAAACAAATACCAAAATTTGAGGAAATTATATTTGAGCTAGTAGCTAAGAGTTTAGCATGAGCTTTTTGTTATTTTCAATTCACTTGCATATCAATCTCCAAATACATTGCCCTATATGACAGCTATTATTAGAGACAAATTCCCAAGGTAGCATAAAAGACGTCGCAAGCAGGCACAAGTCCGTATATAAAACAAGAATTGGCACTTGCAGCTAACAAATTGCAATTCAATAAGGTCAATGTCAGACATTGTCTTAGTCTCTTCAAGGTCGCCTCCTCACTCCAGAAAGAGGTAAACGGCACTTGCAGCTAACAAATTGTCATTGTAATTCAATAAGGTCAATGTCAGACATTGTCTTAGTCTCTTCAAGGTCGCCTCCTCACTCCAAATACATTGCCCTATATGACAGCTATTATTAGAGAAATTCCCAAGGTAGCATAAAAGACGTCGCAAGCAGGCACAAGTCCGTATATAAAACAAGAATTGGCACTTGCAGCTAACAAATTGTAATTCAATAAGGTCAATGTCAGACATTGTCTTAGTCTCTTCAAGGTCGCCTCCTCACTCCAGAAAGAGGTAAATGGATTTCTACTCTCAAGTTCGCAAATAAGAGTGACTACCATCATCCACTAAACTTCTCTAACCTGCAGTCTTTCCCTCGGGTTTGGAGGATGGGGTTTCAATTACTCATAGGAGATCCCAGATTTTCGGAACTTAATCAGAAAAAATGGCATGATAATAGCTTAATAATTACAAGGTATGAGAATGTTCACACTTACAAGAACACTAAAGATAAATGTTGTGGACAAAAGCTCAAGCCCTCTGTCTGCTATTGCCTGCAATGCGTAATGAATAGGTGATTTCATCATCTCTTTATGAGTATATCGAAAACAGAAACCTTAGAAATGCATTCCAGTAGCCCAAACATACAACAGTATGGACCTTCTCATGTATTCAGCAACGTCTGAAGATGCAGCATGAGCGAAGCAATTTTTGGAGCCAGATAAGGTGCTATATAATTAATCAATTCGTGCAATCACATCAAAAGCAAAATTTGTCCTATCTATTTCACTTTTTGTAATTAGCCAGGTTATTCTCCAGGGATAACGAAGATAAATCAGATTGATAACAACAGAAAACAAAAACAATTTAAAAGTATGATTTCTGAAAAAGAAGGAGCAAAACCAAAGATAGATTTTGCAGAAGTTGGAAGTAGAAACAGCATTACTGTTGAAGCCTTTAAATTGAAATGAGAAAGCCATATAATGTTTACAATTATTTCTTCTTCCACTGATATTATAACCCCAGTTCCCAAATTCAATGATATTACAAGGACAATAAGTTCACGGGGACATAAACAGCTGCTCAATCTCTGCACCTCATGCATACAACGAAGACGGAACTACATAGAAGTTTGTTCCACCTGAGTTGAGATGATTGAGAAACACGGAATATAAATTCTCTATCTCATCAATACAACACAGAGTGTGGCAAGAAATTGTTCCTTGCTTTCCTATAAGAATCTTTTTTGCAAACAACATTTGGGCAAACAAAATTATGAACAGGAAATGCAAATGAACCAAATAGCAACTAGTGATACAATTACATAATCTACCAAAATGTATAATCCTTTGCTACATAAAAACAATTCACACTCACAGTAGGTGAAACAAGATTCATCTGTGCCCCAACTCCAAGAAGCAAAACAAACAACAGAAGTGATAACAAACCTGGGGAAAAAAAGGAGTAAATTTACAATATGAGCTTGGCGCAAATAGAGAAATATGAAAGAAGTTTAAGCTCTATGCACTAACATTAAAAAAATATTTTACACAATCAGGTCACATTAAGTTAATGGCAGGTAACTCTATTTAATAGCATTGATTAGTCAATGGCGGACCCATAATTTTTATATCACGGGTGATCAACTATTTTTTATCTGAAAATTAATGCTGAGACTGGGTGCTCAAGTAACATATTTTTATGAATTATTAGTTTTCTATATAAATAACTGTGTGTGGCTCCAAAAGTAATGTGTGCTTGAGCATCCATACCCATAGCATACATCTGCCATTGTGATTAGTAACCTAGAATAAATGTTGAATAACCTACTATAACAATTCAAATTACATTGATGGCGTAAAAAAAATCAT
The DNA here is from genome assembly GCF_001879085.1 of Nicotiana attenuata. Taxonomy (NCBI): domain Eukaryota; kingdom Viridiplantae; phylum Streptophyta; class Magnoliopsida; order Solanales; family Solanaceae; genus Nicotiana; species Nicotiana attenuata. The sequence continues at coordinate 112,893,342 of NC_031995.1, read as the reverse complement.
AACCATGTCTGTGCTGGGCGGAGCTAGAATACTAGTTATTGGTTCAGTCTAACCCAATAACTTTGGTCAAAATCATGCATTTGACTTCAGAAATTTATTGAATATATAATAATTATTAATTTAGTATCCACTAACTTAAAAAGACTAGAATCTCGAACCCATAATCTTAAAATCATGGCTCCGCCAAATAACTTAAATCCAACATGAAAATATAGACCAATGCACATTATATAGAAAAAACAAAGACATGGGTTACCATTGCAACGGTAATGGAGGCGAGTTCCATCAGATAAAGTCACCCCAGGAACAAGTTTTCCGGGTAAAATAGATCCAACGGTAGCTAAATAAAGAAAAAATGAGAGTAACATAGCAGCCTACATTCAATAAAAGGAACAAAATCAGTAAAAGATACTTACACATATATGAAATAGAGACAAGAGAGAAAAGAAAATGCTGACCGAAGTCCATGAGGGAGAAAGGGAGTTGAATAGATAATTCAGATCCATTGGTAGATACTGAATTGACAAGTCCAGTTTCAGTTCAATACTTCAATTCACTTCGCTGCGGTCAGTTTATGTTAGGTGGAGATGTCCGCCATTAATTAATTAATATAGTTAGGGATAAAACTTAGCCCAGTATGCAGCAAATTATACTAATTTAATTTAGGGTGAATTACACTAAAAATAATCCTATAATATGATTTTGTTTGAATATATTCTCTACTAGTCTTATTGTATGCGCGTTGCGCGTGTGCTTTTATTTAATGTATATTAACTTTTTTAAAATAACATAACGATTATTAAATAATATCTTGAGTTATAAAAGAAATTAGTAGAAATAATCAAGTCCATGAACATGATAATATTATTTAACTAACTCAACAAAAAAAAAAAAAAAGAATTTACCTAAAAAAATTCCCAAATTCTTTACTATATTATTCACATATTACTGAATTTCACTAAAATTGCATGAATGCCACCTTTTTGATTAATTTATTTAAAATTGTCAACAATTTTCCTGTTAAAATATTGTATCAACAAATGTTAGAAATATTAACTTCACCAATTTATAGCAAAATGAAAAAATTACCAAAATCTTTTTGAGTTCCTCTCCAGTGTATTGTAATCATCTAGGCTTCAGTGATGATCATATTTATTTAAAGCTATTACCAATTTTTCTATTAAAAATATGATATCATTAAATGTTATAAATCTGAAATAATATTGTATATGCACACACATATCTATATATTAAATTTAAATTCTTTTTATTAATTATATTTTTGAAATTATTATAATATAATGTTATATTTAGTTCTTTTTTTGGTAACTACTTATAGTGTTAACCTCTGTTTGCTTCATATCTATTCCCTAATTAAGAATTCAATAATCACCTGAATTTCGTCTTTCGAATTTGATAGGAAGAAGTATCACAATTGTAATGTGGAACTGAATTCAATTGGGATTTAATTGTCTTATTCTTCTTGTAGTTGACGTCAAATAAATTTCTAGATATTTAGTTGATTTTAGTCCTAAATGTTAGGATTTCCTAGGATGTTCAAATAGGAAAATGTTTAATAACTAAAATTTTAGTTAATTTTAACGTCTTGTATATTAGGAAAGTAACTAAATGACTATTGCTAAAATAGTAGGAAAATAATTAAGTCTATTTCTAAATATTATAAAAATAATTAAACGATTATTATATCCAGCGTGAACTCTATTTTTGAAGGATAAAAAAGGCGAACGACATTTCGCTAAGGGCCTTCGTGCTTTTAATATAATATAGATTATTAAATATAGTATGCTTGTATTATAAAATAAAAATTATTTTATACTCCTTAAAATATAGTATATAGTTTTAGTTGAAAAGGCTTATCCATACAAATTTCCATGTTAATTTTTCTATCTTATTTTATTTTTTTCATCCCAAATACTATTCTTATGCAAACAAATTTAGGCATCCTAAGAGTTTTGTCAACTTGAAAAATAATTTTAATTATACGATGAATTTAACAAATAATTGAATTGGATTTTTTGACTTAACTATTTGTCCTTGACATTAAAAGAACTAATTTATTTTTTGTTGATTCAAATTCTTAATATTAGCTCATTCCAAGTTTTCGATATTTAATTATAACATGAAAGGGATTACAATTATGTGTCGTTCAAATATGAAAATAATTATATAAGGTATTAAAATTTAATTATTTAAAGTATTGTGAATGCTAAAACTTTCTACACTGTTCAAATAAAATTTATTTTTATAAGAATATAAAAATATTACATTAAAACTTGTAATTTAGTTATAAAATAATTAAAAAGTATAATTAAGTTCCTTAAATGATAATTATTTATCCTATTTAGTTATTCAATAAGAAGAAGAAAATCTATTCTATAAGTGTTCAATCATCTTCGTAAATATATAACATAAAATTGATTCCAGTTATAATGTAATTACTTCATTTCACAAGTTATCATGCTTCTTTTAAAGTTTAAGCAAGAAACTATAATTATTAAACATTTAAGATTTTGTTTTTTGGAAAATTGTATATTCTTAAGTTCATTTTAGAAGACAATGTTAGATAAATATAACAATATCGACTCGTACATAACTTAATATGTTAATTTAATCAGATATTATATTGATGAAAGAAAAATATTGAACTGTAATTGAAGAGATCTAGTTTAAATTGTTTAATAATTTAATTTTTAAAAATCGTGAAATTGTGCTTAAAGACAGTTTCAAAGTAGAAAATGGTGAATTCCATTACCATATCAAGGTCGGAATAAATATATTACCATGTCAAGGTGGCCGATATGCTTTAAACCTTATTATTTAGATATAAATTTTAAGAAATTCTTGTGATTCATTGTTATAATGCTTTTGCATTAAATATACGATTTTGTGGGTTAATATATTTTTTACTAATTTATATAAGGTAAGATTCACATACAAGTTCCTATATATTAGGAATTCGTTCTTACATAATTCAAACAAGGAAAGATTTAATAACTAAAATTATAGGATCTTAGAATCCTATATATTAGGAAAATAATAATATTACTATTTTGTCCAATGTAAATGAATTTTAAAATCACATAAATATTGTTAAACTATGTGACTGAATTATAAAATAATTTTTTTAAAAATAGCAAGCTCTTAAAAAAGATAAATATTATCATATTTACCCGACGTAATAAAAAAAAGTATGTCATGTAAGAGTATTTCAATGTCTTATCATAACTTTAACAATATGAGTTATGCATTTGCTTTAGTAGTTGAATAATATGTCGACTTGTATTCAAATATTATTGCAACAATACTATATTCACCATGCTCTTAAAAACTAATTATGTTAGTTTAAATACGTAATAGTATGAATTTCATCTTATTTCTAGTGAAACTCAAATTGAAAAATACGGAAAACAACGAGATATATTATTAGATTTAGTTATCGTACCAAAAAATTCAATTGGATAGGTAATGTCTATATCTAACTAAGTTTTTTCTTAAAAGAAAACAATGATTGTCAAAAAGATTAAGGTAGAGAATTAACGTTGATTACTATTTTATCTAACATGAAGTATTTTGTAGTGAAATATAATTCTCAAAAGGTATAAAAGTTTATTAATATTTTATGGAGTTTTGATGGAACATATAATCATTACAATAGTTTTTAAAATATTTATTTCTATGTATACATATTTTAAGATATTTTATTGAGTTACGATATAAAATTACAGTTAATTAATTAAAATTATTTGTTAGTAATATTATACTGACATGGTACTTGAGTTCAACTGATTGAATCTTACTTAATTAAAAAGTAGATTAATGTTCTCTTTTATAACTTGAATTGGCGTTGTCACAATCGTAATGTTGATACAAATATTTGTCAAAAATTTATTGTTACAAATTAAAGAGAATAATTTAGTAAGGTAAACTTTTAATTGACTTTGGAATTTTAAATATTATAATATCCTACATAGTTTGAGTAAGAAAAGACATAATAAATAAAATTTTATTATTTGAAAGTTATAGATATTAAAAAAAAAATACCGCAATTATTCTAATGTTTTATCACATTTGAATATTTGGTATCAAAATGCCAAACTTCTTCCTCTTAAATTATTTTCTTAATTTTAATTAAGAGATAAGTAAGAAAACAGTTGAAAACAAATTTCGGTATGCACGTCTTCAAACTGTGATAATATGTTGATTGAATTTACATGATTAAAAGTAATATATCGTATGTTTGGATTCAATAAATAAGATATCATGTTACTTGATTATTATACTTAAAAAAAATAAACGTAAACCTTCATACTATTATGGAGTAAAATATGTTCCTTTCAATCGAAAAGTAATGTCTACTTTCTTTTATTGGTTATTAAATAAATTCTTTAATTTTAATTTATCTTTTAATTTATTTTAGTCCAAGCATTTCAAATGAAAACGGCCTTCAAGAAGAAAGAGTAAAAAATTCCTATTTGGTATGAGAATACTTAAGGGAAAGCGTGTTTGTGCATAGTTGGAATAAGTAAAAGTTTAATATGGAAAAGTTTAGTTGATTTCAAATTCTTAAATATTTAGAATTCTTACATAATTTAAATAAGTAAATAGATTTAATAGTAAAGATTATAGTTGCTAAATATTAGAAAAATAACTAAAAGACTTTTTTGTCTAATGTAAACTCTATTTTTTGAGGGTAAAAAAGGCAAACGACATTTTGTTAAGGGCCTTCGTGCTTTTAATATAGTATAGATATAGATATTTGAAAATGAAATTTTTTATACTTCTCAGGTATATTCATAAGTATTTACTTATTGAAATTCAAAAAAGGATAAATATGTTTTGAAAATCGTTATTCATGCTTTTGATTAAAGAAAAGGATAATAAATATTTTTCGAAATATGAATAGGAAGTAATCACAAATTACTTAGTAAGATGATTCGAAGTTTTACGTATTTGGTAAAAATAAAATTATCTTTCGAAAACTCTTAAATAAAGTGATGTTATTCTTAATGTCACTTACATGTAGCATTGCTTGTGTCATTACTCGAGTAAGTTCAATTTCAAAGACACAAGTTTTTGAGGTATTTCTTTTTTGAAGAATTAACCTAAACAGGCGTTTATCCAACCGTTTAAACTAAAAATAGTCGGTTGATGTATAATTTTTTTTTTTCTTTTGGTTCAAAAGATAACTTTTTATATTATATTAAGGGGATGAGTACAGGGAGCATGTAAACACGACGACACTGACCTAAGGGGTTGACCACTTACTGGGTCATTACATGGGGGGTTTAGGGATAACTAAAGCAACTACTAGTGGTTCACGTGTCACGGGAGATACAAAAAGATGGTCTTAGAGGACGTTGCAAACTGAGTGACTGTTGTAGGGTTTGTGAGGGAACCCTTCTGACAAAAATTGTGCCTGAGCGATCGTCTTCCAAAGTTGTTTGGATAAAGGGTGGAGGCAGTACAAAACCAGTGATGTCGGTTGTGGTGTCCATGTTGCATCCAGACTTTGTTAACAGATCTGCTACTTGGTTTTGCTCCCTGTAAGTCGAACGTACAGTAGGATCATCCAGTCTCATGAGGAGAAACCTGCAATCATTTATGATGTTAGCATATAAAGGGTGGGAGGTTTTTAAAGTTGTAGTAACTGCCTGGGCATCAAGGTTTATTTATATAGGCTTATAGCCACAATTAACAGCTAATTGCAATCCATGATAAAGTGCTCATAATTCATTTTCCACACTTCCATGAGATATGTGGGACCCCGCAAAACTCGTAACCCAATTGCCCCTGGTGTCTCGTATAACATCTCTCATCTCGCTCTGTCTAGTATCTAGGTGTACTGAACCAACAATATTTAGCTTGAAGGGTGTAGTGGTATGTGGTTCCCATTTAAGGTGTAGTAGCGTGCGGCTAGGCGAGTGAGCTGGCATTCCTGCTAGATATAAAAAAATTGTTGCCAAATTGATGATATGTGAGGAAGAGAACGGTTTGTGAGCGGAGCAAAAGACCGTAGCATTTCGAGTGAGCCATATATGCCATAGAAGAAGGGTATGAGGATGGAGTTAGGGATATTAAGGGGATTGGTAATATCCGTGTGTAAGATAAGTTGTTTTAGGCATTCAAATGGATTAGTTTCAAATGCAGTAAGTTCATCAATTATCGGAAGCATGTGGAAATCAAACCAGATGTGCGCAAATGCCGAACATTCTAGAAGGAGATGTTGAATTCTTTTCGTATTAGTATGGCATTGGGTACAAGTGGCATTATTGATAATTCCAATGCAGTGATAGTATGTCGCAGTGGGTAACCGTTGGTGGCCGAAAAGCCATAGGAAATGTCTGATTTTTAGAGGTAGTCTTAACTTCCAAATCCACCGGAAGGAGCGAGTTGTGGTTGTAGGGAGTAAGTGATGGTAAAGTAATTTGGTAGTAAAGTTCCCATGGGATGTGAGGGTCCAAACGTAGGAATCAAGGGACGAGGTATAGGAGGGGAGATGAACATTTAGAATATGTCGGAGGACTGAGGTTGGTAGTTCAAGGGAAGTGAGGCAAAATCCTGGCCATTGGAGAGATATGTTGAGATAGTATTGCGTGCTACATGTTGGGGAAGGGGCCCTATTAGGGAAGAACGGAGAGGTTTGATAGTTGGTAGCTAGTTGTCATGCCAAAAGTTGATAAGATTTCCATTTCCAATTGACCATTGTATTCCCTGTTGGCAGAGGTGCCGTCCAAGAATCAAATTTTCCCAAATGAAAGAACCGGTTGTGGTAATATTCCAGCGATGGTAAAAATATTTATGAAGAAGTACGGTAGCCCACAACTAATAGGGTTTTGTGAGGAGTTGCCAAGTTTGGCTTGCGATTAGCGACTTATTTTGTAGGTAAATTTGTTGAATTCCTAGTCCGCCCTGAGGTTGTGGTAACGGTTTTCCATTTTAAAAACGTAGACTTTCTTCTTACTTGGAGTAGTACCCCACAGAAAATTGCGTTGAACGCGTTCTAATTGATTTACAATGTATTGAGGGAGTGTAATGCATTGCATTACATGATTGGGTAAACTATTAAGGGAGGAATTGATAAGAGTGGTACGTCCCGCCATACCGAGGAAATTTGGATTCCACCCCGCAAGCTTGGTTTTAAATTTGTCGATAAGGAATTGAAAGTCACATTTGGAGGGACGCGATTGTGAAGGTGGAAAATCCGAGGTGTTTTTCAAAGGAAGTACCTTCTTGTATTGGTAAAGAAGAAAGAATAAAATGTTTATCCTGGGTGGAGCAATTCTTTGAGAGAAAAATCTTAGGTGTTTGGAGATTTATCTTCAGACCTTAGGCTTGATTAAATTCGTTAATTAAGGATATCAATGATAGCGTGGTAACTAGATGTGGTGGAGGTAACAATAATGTCATCAGCGGTGAATAAATGGGATAATGGTGGTGCATTGCACGATAAGCGGATAGGTCGCCATAGTTGGTAATCGACCGATCGCTCTATTTTCCTGGTGAGCATTTTCATACATGATATAAATAAGTGAGGAGAGAGTGGATCTCCTTGACGAAGTCCATGGGATGGGTAAAAGGGAGGGGTTCGTGAGCCATTTATGAGGATTGATGAAGAGGTAGTGACGATACAAGACATGATTAATTTGATGAGTGGTGATGGAAAATTAAAGAATTGAAGAGCCTGACTAACAAAACACCATTCTATACGATCAAAAGCCTTTTTAAGATCTAATTTCAGGAGCATGTAACTAGTTTTTCCTTTTTTGCGTATGGAGTGGGAAAGAATTTCTTGTACAATGATGGCATTATCTATCGCTCTACTGTTTGACTAAAAGTTGGATTGCGTAGGGCTAATAATTGCTGACATTAGAGGCTTAATTTGCTGAACTATTATTTGAGTGATAATTTTATAGATAGTTGAACATAGTCCGATCGGGCGAAATTAAGTAATCATGGAGGCATTGCGAACTTTGGGAATTGAGCAAACGCATATTTGATTGATAGAAGTAGGAATTTTGTGGTCCTGAAATATTTGTTTGCAGAAAGCAGTTACCTTAGGGCCCGCCTCATGCCAATAATGTTGGTAAAAGTAAGGGTGTAGTCCATGAGGGCCAGGTGCTTTGAAGGGTTTAAGGGACTTGATGTTGATACCCAATTTTTCTATATATATTTTAATATTCAAAGTACCTTCAAAATGGCATATGTATGCATATATAAGTATATCCAAGTGTTTCATTATTTTTTCTTAATTTTAAAGATTTTTAAAGATTTTTATCCATAAAAATCCAATAAGTGTTTCCAAAAATTATCATTTTGGTGATTCACTTGTCGAACTTTTATATCTATGCTAAATATAGCCAAGATGATTTTTGCATATTTTTACAAATTTTTCTTAGTATTTTTAAAGCTAAATTGCATAATTGCAATATTAGCCTCTTTTAGGATTTAATTACGTTTACATTTATAAAGATTAAGTCCGGTATTTTTAAATGGTTAATTATATGTCATAAATCATTTTAGTACCTTTAATTTATTTCCAGAAATCAATTTGCTGTTTTTTATAATTTTAAAAGGGAAAATTGGCTATTTAAATAACAGCCCAAATTCATTTCAATCATAGCTTAAATCCTACCCCAATTTTAACCCAATTCTCGATCCAATTGAACCCATCGGACCAGGCCCAAACCCAGTTTCATAAACCGCCCCACTTACCCGTCTTAATCCAGGCCGTTGATCATTCAGATCAACGGCCAATACTCGTTCTTGCCTTAATTAATTCCAAACGATCCCAAAACCCTGTCATTTCTCACTTATCGCCGCCTTAGAATCCCCTTCCTCTTAAACACTCTCTACAACACCACCCAAACCCTAGCCGCCGCAGCCCTAATCCACCTTAATCCAGGGCCTTCCAGGTTCATCTTAGACCTGTACCAGCCTTCCATGGCTTCTATGTGTTTGGTTCTGTGGTCTCATGACCAGGCTTTGAAGGGATTTGGTCCAGTCCTTGCTCGATGACCTTTCTCCGATCATCCCTGACTTTTCTCCGGCCAGTCATGGCCATTCGAGTCAGACCCTTGACTCTCCTGGTTAGATCGGTAACTTTCAAGGCCTTTCTCATTGCTTTTGGGTTTTTCTGAAACCCTAATCTCTAAGACTTTTTCGATTTCTTTCAGATCTACCTTAGATCTATGCTTGCCATGAACTTTTTAAGTGTTTCTCGAAGTTTCTTTGACCTCTCTTTCAAAATGACTCTTCAATTTCCGATTAGGGTTTTCCTTCAAGTTTTTCTTTTCAAAATCTCTTCTCTGATTTTTAACATGTTTCTGATTTTGCTATGTTTTGTTCATGTTGTTCTCCTATCTGAGTTAGCATGTTGAAAACCCTAGTTCCTTTGTGGTCTCTTTCGAATTCCGAAACTGTTTGCTAGTACTTGTTTGATTTATTTATTTATCATCTTTAAAACTCGATTGTTGTTGAAGCCCTAGGTCTTTGGGGTCTGAAATTGCTTGTCTGAGTACTTGACTCGACTGAAGCTTTTGTTTTAAACTCTCTCTTATCTGATTTTTTTTACTATCTTTCAACTCGACTAGGGTTGAAACCCTAACTTTTCAAAGGGTTTCCCCACCTGCTATGTGAGACCTTCGCATGTTCTGATACTCTGTTGATTCAATGTGACTTGACCTACTTGATTGCTATGCTTCGAATATTTGCTTTACTACTAAACCCTGGTTTATTCCTGCCACTACTGCACGCTTGTGATTATCTCTTTTGCCAATATGCTTGGCCTCGCATGTTTGATGTTTTCTGTTCACTCTGTTTATGTACTAAAGTGCACAAGCATGTTTCTTCTTTGACTGGCCCTAATCGTGTGACTAATTTCAAAGCTTTTCTTTTATGAACCCTGATTTCACTCGCCCGTTCAAAATTGATTGATTATCTTCCATTTGTTGTAATATTTACCTCTGAATCTATTCCCAAAATAAGTATATGTTTGTACTTAGACTCGATTGCTTACTTAATGTTCTTGCTACTTCTTTTATGGCAATAATCAGGCTGTCTCTAAATTGATTTCCTTCCTTATTTGAATATGTTAAACAGTGATTCCTTAATTAAAGGAAAGCACTTGTATAATTGATTCTGACTATTGATTGTTTCCATATTTGTACTAAAATTTTACTTATTACCTTTCCTTCACTCGTTTTCAAAAGGCTATAGATACCCTGCACCCCTCTTCTTTCAAAGACAACGAATACAATTAATAGAAACACTTGAGTTCAGGACACACACTCCACTAAAAACTCTCTCTCTTTTCTCTGTTACTACTTGTGTTGCTGCCTTACCTATCCGGCTGAAAGCCAAGGCTAGGCTGTGAGAAACTTGCTTACTTTTCTTTCTGCATTTGCTTCTTTACTGGTATGTTCTAACTAATTTTCCAGCATCAACAACAACATGTTTCTTTACTATTTCCTTCACTCTTGCCTGCTTCTTGCTTGTATTTAATCAAGTTCTATTACTAATCATGCTATAATCTGCCCCTTTCTCTTCTGAATTAGTGCTTTCTTATGTATGAATTCTGTTAGTCACTTATTATGACTTAAGAGTCCCAAACCCCCATATTCCCTATGTGTTTGTATTCCTTGGTTGGTTTGGGGCATGTCAGCATTAGACATTGATGTGCATGCCCAAACCTGACCCCCTCTGGGGTCATAACCTCCATATCCCCTCTATGTGTTGTGTTCTCTGGCTGGTTTATGGGCATGCCAGCACCATCTATTGCTGTGCATGCCCAAACCTGATCCCTGCCTAAGGACATATGCTCCCTGCAATGTATTCCCAAACCTCTGACCCCTTTGTATAAAAAAAATGCTGATTCTGTGCTTCACTGCTACTATTTACCAATTACTCTTACCCCTCTCTATTCCCCACTCAGTTTTAAATTTCTGTTCCTGCACTTCCACTATATTCTTAGACTTAGGTTCTGCCCCTCTTGTGTGAGCTTTGCCTTGGGACCCATGAGCTCTATTTGAAATTGGACACATAAGGGCTGGCCCTTCCACTGTACTCATCTCTATCCGGTTATGCAAACTTGGGTGTAAGCACTGCCCGGGGTCCCTTGAGACCCTTAGGGAACTTTGACACACCCAGGTCTGAGAAAGGTTTCGAAACAAGTGGTTTTTGAGGTGTTTTGTTCCATAACTCAGAGAGGAAGTCAGAATCAGGCTTCCCATGGTTGTAACTTCTTATTTTATATTTTTTTTGATGTAATTCAGTAATTGATATGTAATAATTTATAATAAACATTTGGGGTTGGTTAGTGAAAAAGGGCTGGGTAATTATGCATGCTTAACTATTAGAAGGGTAGAGAACAAGCCTATAGGATGTGTTTTCTGATTGATTAATTCAGCACTTAGATAATATGCCTATAGGACTCTTTTAGTCTATATGTCGAATTCTGCATTTAGGGAACCTGTCTATTAGGACTTGTTTTAAATTCTGCATTTAGATAATATGCTTATAGGACTCTTTTAGTCTATATGTTGAATTCTGCATTTAGAGAACCTGTCTATAGGACTTTTCTGCATTTAGATAATATGCCTATAGGACTCTTTTAGTTTATATGTCGAATTCTGCATTTAGAGAACCTGTCTATAGGACTTGTTTTAAATTCTGCATTTAGATAACATGCCTATAAGATTTGTCTTCAATTCTGCATGTTCATTACCACTCTTAGACACCATGCTCTTAGGTTCTAATTGATCATAAATCAGTTTCTTTCATAGAAACCATGCCTATAGGAATTTCAAGTAAATCTTGCCTGCTTCGCTTCACGTTCAACTAGATATCATGTCTATAGGAACTAAAATCAGCAATACTAGATGTCATGTCTATAGGAACTAAAATCAGCAATACTAGATGCCATGTCTATAGGAATTAAAATCAGCAATACTAGATATCATGTCTATAGGAATAAAAAATCAGCAATAATAGGTGCCAACGCCTATAGAATCTGAAACTAGTCTAGTTGAAAATCAACCTATCTCATACTGTTCTGAACTAGTCTTTTAAACAACCTACTCTCCTCTTATTAACACGGTTTAGCAAGCATGCTTATAGGATCTCAAAGCGCTCGTTTTAAAATTGTTACTGCTTTACCACATTTTGAATCAGTAATAGCCATCATGTTTATAGGATCTCACCCAAACACCTAGGCAAGCCTTAGGTGATAACGACAATAAAACTGAACTCGTCTCTGTTAATTAGTAATTACTACAACCAGCAGGCAGGCCTGATTCGGACTTCTTATCTGAGTTATGCAATAAATTGGTCTGCTTCAACAACTTAAACTCCCCTTGCCTCAGTATTTTTTTTAGATTCAGACCTTGATTGTTGTTTGAGTCATGCTATTTAGGTGCTTTGCTTGAGGAGGTATACATGAGCCTTCAGTGTTTAAGTGTTTTCCCCCTTAATGTGCAATCCTATGTGTTTTGTATGTCGCCTTAGCTTTTTTCACCTTTCGAAACCTCAAAGTCAGCCTAATACCCCTCCCCTTTAGGAACAGTAGTCCTAAGTGCCTCCGGGCCTGATAGGAATGGGACGGGTAATAGCATGCAATAGTGGTCGAGACCAATCCGCGCTTTAGTACCTTAACGGGGTAGGAAGGGTAGATATGGATATGATGACCGGTGCGCTAATACCACGTGTAGACCCTCTTTTGAGGAGTGATTACCGGGTATTGCATTGATGTGATCCATATTACAAATAAACCTAGGACCTCCCCCTCCTCTTTCTTTTCCTTTAAAGAATTATGACTTCTTTTCAAAATCAGCCTTTCCAATGATTGCTCTATTTTACTTTTATCACTTCCAAACATTTGTGTATTAAAATCCCCTCTTATTTGAGCCTTATTTGTTTACATGTTAATTGTACAAATTCACAAAAAACTATCTGGCCGGGAACCACATTAGTGGATCCTGAGGGGTGCCTAACACCTTCCCCTTAGGATAATTTCAAGCCCTTACCCTATCTCTGGTTATCAAGCAAACTTAGAAGTGAACCCCATAGGTGTCCTAATGCACCTTAAATCATTAGGTGGCGACTCTTCAAACACAAAAACCCAGTTCCCAAAAGGAATGAGTTGTCCTGCACCTAAAATGTCATAAACCCGATCTCCCGATGCAAAGAGGGAATAAGGGGGCACGACACTTGACGGCGGAGATGATTTCGAGATCAGTGGCAGGTCTGACAAGATTCGAGCTTTCAGTAGGAGAAATGGTGGTTGGGGGAGGGGAGGTGTGGGAAATTTAGGAGTGAGGAGAGTCAGCAGTAAAGAGCTGTGTGAAATAAGTAAGTATGGTATTTTATATATGGGTATCCTCAAAACACCAGTTGCCTGCGTTGTCTTTTAAGGCTATGATATAGTTTCGGCGACGGCGTTGTAAAGTGGATAAATGAAAGAATTTTGTATTAGCATCGCCATCTTGTAACCATTGGACACGTGATATAAGTTTCCAAAATTCTTATTCTAAGCGAAGAATGTCAGTGAAATCTTTCAGAAGAGTGACTTCAAGGTTTTGGAGAAAAGAACTCGTAGGATGATTGATGTATAATATATGTATAATCCATATGTAATATGTAAATAATTATATGTAATCAACGTATAATCTATGTATACCGGCTAAAAATAGTAAATTTGACCGGCTATTCGTGTAAAAATTCCTTTCTTTTTTGGGGGAATAAAGGTTGTTACATTAAAACCTTAAGGGGCCGTTTGGTAGTGTCACGATCCGGATTTCCCACCCTCGGGAGTTGTGAGGACGCCTGCTCATGAAAGCTAGGCAAGCCGAGCGTTACAGATTTTATTACCCTTTTTCCCTAACCTTTTTAACAATTTCAAATTAACATGATCAACAACGCAGTAACAACAATAATAAAGAAATGCGGAAGACGAAATTTGATAATTTAACAAAATGCTAGTACAAAATCCCAAATACAACTCTACCCAGAATTTGTGACACAATATCAACAAACCGTCTACAAATACTACAAACAGTGATCTGAATAGAAAAATACAAGTCTGTCTCTAAAAAAAATAAAAACAGAATGGAAAGGATATAAGGGGACGCCAAGGCCTGCGGACGTCTGAAGGACTACCTCGGGTCTCCACTGGACTGAAGGCAGCAACCTCTCTATGGTCCAAATGCTCCAGTACTAGGATCTGCACACAGTGCAGATTGTAGTATCAGCACAATCGACCCCATGTGCTGGTAAGTGTCGAGCCTAACCTCGCCGAAGTAGTGACGAGGCTAGGACAAGACTACCAAGTAAACATGTGCAGTTAAATCATATACAACAAATAATAATAACAAAAACTAGCAGTTAAAGATGGGAAGGGGGAACATGCTGCGGGGGATATCAAGTACTAACATAATTTCCAGTAGGGGAGCACAAAGAACGCCATAATTCAGTTATAAGCCATAATAAGAAAAAACAGTAACAAGTGCACGACATCACCCTTCGTGCCTTTACTCTCGTCCTCACCATAAGAATCAATAGATTCGGCACGGCTTCACCCTTCGTGCTTTTACCTCACATAATCATGGCACGGCATTATCCTTCGTGCATTATCACTCATATCAAGGCACAACATCACCCTTCGTGTTTTTACATTCACAATATCGGCACGGCATCACCCTTCGTGCATTAATACTCACTCACAAATATCACGCACGACATCACCCTTCGTGTTTTCCACTCTTCCTTACCCAAGCAACAATCACAAGCGATTCGGGCAAGGGAATCAATAAAATTACAATAGAATCCCGGCAAGGGAACAATAGTATAACAATAATATCCCGGAAAGGGAAACAATATCATAAGCAATAACATCTCGGCAAGGGAAACAATATCATAAATCTCTTCTCATTCTCACAATCACTTCACAACATAAATCTCAACTTGAGCCAATGCTCTACAATGTTCAATTACCAAAAATACTTCCATAAGCCTTGTTCAACATTAATAATAATCATATTAAGCATGGACAATACATAACAGAGTCACAACAATCATAGTATAAGACTCACGGGCATGCTTGACACCAACGTATAGATACTCGTCACCACACCTATACGTCGTACTCAACAATTAACACGTAGAAAATAAGACCACAACTCATATTCCCTAGAGCTAAAGTTAGACCAAACACTTACCTAAATGCCACGAACACAATCAAGCCTCAACTACCGCTTTACCTCTCGATTCCACTTCCAATTCGCTTGTATCCAGTCACAATTTACTTAACAATATCAATAAATGCTAAATAAAGCAATTCTAATGCATGAAAATAGGTTTTCTAATGATTTCCCCAAAAAGTCAAAAATCGACCCCGTGCCCGCTTGGTCAAAACGCGAGGTTCGAACCAAAACCCGATCACCCATTCACCCACGAACTCAAATATATAATTTTTTGAAATCGGACCTCAAATCGAGGTCCAAATCCCCAAAATTTGAAAATTCTAAGTTCTACCCAAAATCCCCAAATTTCCATGAAAAACCCTTAATTTTGAAATGAAATCATGTAAAAACATGGATTAGATTGAAAGGAATGAGTTAGACATGACTTACTAATGATTTGGAGAAGAACCCTTCTTGGGAAAATCGCCTAAGAGAGCTTAGGGTTTGAAAGAGTTGGAAAATGAAGAAAAATCCGTCTAAGTCATAACTTACACAGGTGCAGTTATCGCATTTGCGATGTCAGGTTCGCAAACGCGAACTCGCAAATGCGGCCCAGGCTTCGCAAATGAGAAGGTAGGCCTTCCATGCTTACTTCGCAAATGCGAACCATCGTCCGCAATTGCGATCATTGCTGAAGTCGCATTTGCGACATAGAGCTTCGCAAATCCGAAGGTCTCCCTGCCCAGCCCATATTCGCAATTGCGATAATACTTCGCAAATGCGAGCTCTCATTTGCGAGCCAGGCTTCGCAATTGCGAAGCCTGCAGACCTTCAACACACCAGCAGTTTTCCTAAGTCAAATTTCACTCTGTGGCCTATCCAAAATTTACCTGAGCCCTCGGGGCTCCAAACCAAACATGCACGCAAGTCCAAAAATATCATACGGACTTGCTCGTGTGGTCAAATCATCAACATAACATCAACAACTATGAATTAAACCTCAAGTTCATGAAATCACTCATGAACATTGAAATTTCTATTCTTACAACTATAGGTCCGTTTTGTACCAAACGAACTCTGATTCTTACCAAATTCCACATACTCAACCAAATTATTATTTTAAACTCGTAAAGGGCTTCGGAACCAAGATACGGGCCCGATACCATCAAGAAATTGCATTAATTCACTTCTAAAAACCTTTATATTTTCCAGCAAATAATTTTCTTTAAAAATTCTTTTCTCGGGCTTGGGACCTCGGAATTCGATTTCGGGCACACGCCCAAGTCCCATATTTTACTACAGACCCTACGAAACCGTCGGATCATGGGTTCGGGTCCGTTTACCAAGAATGTTGACCAAAGTCAACTTTAATCAAATTTTAAAGACCAATTTCCTTATTTTACTTAGATTTCACATAAAAACGTTGCGGAAATGCGTCCGGGACTGCGCATGCAAATCGAAGCGAGACAAAAAGAGGTTTTTTTAGGCCTCGGAACACAGAATTTACTTTCAAAACGAGCGATGACCTTTTGGGTATCACATTCTCCACCTCTAAAACAATCGTTCGTCCTCGAACGGACATAAGAAAAGTACTTGAGTCGGAGAAAAGAAGGGGATATCGGCTCCGCATATCGGACTCAGACTCCCAGGTCGCTGCCTCAACATGCTGACCCCTCCACTGAACACGCACCGAAGGGAAACCCTTCGATCTCAACTGACGAACATGCCGATCTAGAATAGCTACCGACTCCTCCTCATAGGACAAGTCCTTGTCCAACTGGACAGTGCTGAAGTCTAACACGTGGGATGGATCTCCGTGATACTTCCAAAGCACGGACACATAAAACATTGGATGCACGGCTGATAAACTCGGCGGCAACACAAGTCTGTAAGCCACCTCTCCCACTCGATCAAGAATCTCAAAAGGACCAATGAATCTAGGGTTTAGCTTGCCCTTCTTTCCAAATCTCATCACACCCTTCATAGGCGACAACCGAAGCAACACTCGTCTCCGACCATGAATGCCACATCACGAACCTTACGGTCGGCATAACTCTTTTGCCTAGACTGAGCTGTACGAAGCCTATCCTGAATGATCTTAACCTTGTCCAGGGCATCCTGTACTAGATCCGTACCTAACAATCGAGCCTCTCCCGGATCAAACCACCCAACCAGCGATCGACACCGCCTATCATATAATGCCTCAAAGGGAGCCATTTGGATGCTCGACTGATAGTTGTTGTTGTAGGCAAACTCCGCTAAAGGCAAGAACTGATCCTACGAGCCTCCAAAGTTAATAACACAAGCTCGGAGCATATCCTCTAAAATCTGAATAGTACGCTCGGACTGTCCGTCCGTCTGAGGATGAAATGTTGTGCTCAACTCGGCCCGTGTGCCCAACTCACGCTGAACAGCCCTCTAGAAATGCAAGGTAAACTGCGTACCTCGGTTCGAAATGATAGACACGGGCACACCATGAAGACGAACAATCTCCTGGATATAGATCTCTGCCAACCGCTCAGAAGAATAAGAAACTGCCACAGGAATGAAATGTGCTGACTTTGTCAGTCTATCAACAATAACCCACACTGCGTCGAACTTCCTCTAAGTCTGTGGGAGTCCAAAAACGAAGTCCATAGTGATACGCTCCCACTTCCACTCATGATTCTCAATCCTCTGAAACAAACCACCAGGTCTCTGATGCCCGTACTTTAACTGCTGATAATTCAAATACCGAGCCACATATGCAGCAATATCCTTCTTCATCCTCCTCCACCAGTAATGTTGCCGCAAATCCTGATACATCTTAGCGGCGCCCGGATGAATAGAGTACCGGGAACTATGGGCCTCCTCTAGAATCAACTCTCGAAGTCCATCCACATTAGGCACACAAACTCGACTCTGCAATCCTCAAAACTCCATCATATCCTAACGTAACCTGCTTGGCACCACCGTGCCACATTGTGTCCCTAAGGACACACAAATGAGGATCATCATACTGCCGATCTCCGATACACTTAAATAATGAAGAACGAGCGACTATACAAGCTAACACACGACTGGGCTCAGAAACATCCAACCTCACGAACTGATTGGCTAAAGCCTGAACATCCAAAGCAAGAGGTCTCTCACCGACCGGAATATACGCAAGACTACCCATGCTGACTGACTTTCAAAGCATCGGCCACTATATTGGCCTTCCCCGGATGATATAAGATGGTGATATCATAGTCTTTCAGTAGCTCTAATCACCTTCTTTGCCTCAAATTTATCTCCTTATGCTTGAACAAGTACTGCAGACTCTCGTGAACACCTCACATGACACGCCATATAAATAGTGCCTCCAAATATTCAGCACGTGAACAATGGATGCTAACTCCAAATCATGAACTGGATAATTCTTCTCATGAATCTTTAACTGTCGTGAAGCATACGCAATGACCTTGCCATCCTACATCAACAGCGCACCAAGTCCAATACAAGATGCGTCACAATATACTGTATATGGCCCTGAACCTGTAGGCCATACTAACACCGGTGCTGTAGTCAAAGTTGTCTTGATCTTCTGAAAGCTCGCCTCACACTCGTCCGACCACCTGAACTGGGCACCCTTCTGGGTC
This sequence comes from Nicotiana attenuata, assembly GCF_001879085.1. Taxonomy (NCBI): domain Eukaryota; kingdom Viridiplantae; phylum Streptophyta; class Magnoliopsida; order Solanales; family Solanaceae; genus Nicotiana; species Nicotiana attenuata. The sequence continues at coordinate 112,874,528 of NC_031995.1, read as the reverse complement.
AACTTGGTCATCGGGGGCTGCAATAGATGAAAATCCCTCCACAAACCGACAGTAATAACACGCCAAACCCAAGAAAATCCGGATCTCTGTAGCTGATGCGGGTCTAGGCCTGTCTTTGACTGCCTCTATCTTCTTCAGATCCACCTGAATACCCTCTGCTGATACAACGTGACCCATGAATGCAACTGAACTCAACCAGAACTTACATTTCGAAAACTTAGCATATAACTGACTATCTCTCAAAGTCTAAAGAACAACTCTCAGATGTTGCTCATGCTCCTGCTGGCTGCGAGAATAGATCAAAATATCATCAATGAAGACTATCATGAAGGAATCCAAGTAAGGCTTGAACACTCGGTTCATCAAATCCATGAATGCTGGGGCATTTGTCAACCCGAATGACATCACCAAGGACTCATAATGCCTGTACCGAGTGCGAAAAGCTATCTTAGGGACATCGGATGCCCTAATCCTCAACTGATGGTAGCCAGATCTCAAATCGATCTTAGAAAACACTTGGGAACCCTGAAGCTGGTCAAATAAATCATCAATCCTCGGCAATGGGTACTTATTCTTGATTGTCACCTTGTTCAACTACCGATAATCCATACACATTCTCATCGATCCATCTTTCTTGTTAACAAACAACACTGGTGCACCCCAAGACGAGATACTAGGTCTAATGAAGCCCTTATCAAGCATGTTTTGCAACTGCTCCTTCAATTCTTTCAACTCAGGCGGGGCTATACGATATGGCGGAATAGAAATAGGCTGAGTTCCCGGAGCCAAACTAATGCAAAAGTCAATATCCCTGTCGGGTGGCATCCCCGGCAGGTATGAAGGAAATATCTCAGGAAACTCACGGACAACAGGCACAGAATCCATAGATGAAACCTCGGCACTAGAATCACGAACATACGCTAAATAGGCGAAACATCCCTTATCAACCATGCTCCAAGCCTTCATATATGAGATAACCCTACGGGTGGAATGACTAGGAGTCCCTCTCCACTCTAAACGAGGTAGATCCGGCAAGGCTAAGGTCACAGTCTTGGCATGACAGTCCAAGATAGCGTGGTAAGGTGATAACCAGTCCATCCCCAATATGACATCAAAATCAACCATATCCAAAAGTAATAGATCTACTCGAGTCTCAAGACCCCCATTAACAACTATACGTGAACGATGGAAACGATCTACCATAATAGAATCACCCACCGGTGTAGACACATATACATGAGCACTCAAGGAATCACTAGGCATGACCAAACACAGTGCAAAATAAGATGACACATAGGAGTAGGTAGATCTTGGATCAAATAGAACTGAAGCATCTCTACTACAAACTAGAACAGTACCTGTAATAACTGCATCGGAGGCCTCAGCCTCAGGTCTGGCTGGAAGAGCATAACATCGGGACTGGGCCCCACCACTTTGAACTATATCTCTGGGACGGCCTCTTGCTGGTTGGCCTCCACCTCTAGCGGCCCGACCTCCACCTCTAATACCTCTACCTCCACCTCTAGCACCTCTACCTCCACCTCTAGTTGGCTGAGCGGGCAGCGGAACACTCGGTGCCTAAACCATGGCACGGGAACCCTAATGTTGAGAGTTGCTCGGTGCTCAAGGGCAAAATCTAGCAATATGCCTCGTGTCGCCACAAGTATAACAATCCCTCGGCTGCTGGGACTGACGAACCTGAAAACTCTAGAACGGAGATGCACTAATAGGAGATGGCGATGCACTGTAGGGCAGCTGATCAGAATACTACATATGAGAACCACGGCCACATGGAGCACCGTGAGAAGCCTGCAGTGCTGAATGAAACGGCCTGGAAGGATGGCCCCTACCAAAAAAATCCCTACCTCCAGACGAGGCACCACTGAACCTGCCCGAATGACGAGGCCTCTTGTCAGACCCCTGACCACTCCCTTGTGATAGAACCATCTCAACTCTCCTGGCCACATTGGCCGCATCCTGAAAAGAAATCTCGCCCCCTTTTCTTTAGCCATCTGCAATCGAATAAGCTGAACGAGTCCCTTAGTGAACCTCCTCACTCTCTCTCTCTCTCAGTGGGAAGTATACGAAGAGCATGAAGGGCCAAGTCAATAAATCTAGTCTCGTACTGAGTGACAGTCATAGAACCCTACTGGAGACGCTCAAACTGCCTCTGATAGTTCTCCCTCTGAGTGATAGGAAGAAACTTCTCCAAAAATAGCTGAGAGAACTGATCCCAAGTCAAAGCCGGTGACCCAGCTGGTCTAGACAAACAATAATCCCTCCACCATGTCTTGGCGGATCTAGACAGACGAAAAGCAACAAAGTCGACCCTATTGGTCTCCACTATTCCCATATTCTGTAGAACCTCATGACAGCTGTCCAAATAATCATGGGATCCTCAGAAGATGTACCACCAAAAGTGGTAGTAAAAAGCTTAGTGAACCTGTTCAACCTCCACAAGGCATCAACGGACATAGCTGGCCCCTCACCCGTCTGTGCCATAACACCCGGCTGAACTACCCCAATTGGCTGAGCTGTTGGAGTCTGAAACTGGGGAGCCATCTGGTCCGGAGTGCGAGTAGCAAGAGTCTGGGCTCCTCCTCCCGCATGAGAAACAGCTGGTGCTACAGGAAATATGCCTGCCTGAGTGACACTCTCCATAAGGCCCATTAGACGGACCAGAGCATCTTGAAGTACCGGGGTTGCGATGAATCCCTCTGGGACCTGAGCTGGTCCTTCTAGAACTGCCTTGGCTAGAACCTCATCATCAAACTCAACCCGAGGCTCCGCCGCTGGTGCTGCTGCTTGAGCTCCGGGCTTAGCCCTGCCTCTGCCTCGGGCCCTAGCACGGCCTCGGCCTCTGCCCCTCGCAGGAGCTGCTACTGGGGGCTCGGGCTGCTGGTCAGCTGATGAAGCGGTACGTGTTCTAACCATCTCGAAAGAACAGAGTGGAAGTTCAATTAGCATTGAGAAATCAAGTCGCACGATAGGAAAGAATAGATGTGAAGTTTTTCCTAACTCTGTAGCCTCTAGGGATAAACACAGACGTCTCTGTACCGATCCATCAGACTCTACTAAGCTTGTCCGTGAATTGTGAGACCAAAGCAACCTAGAGCTCTGATACCAACTTGTCACGACCCGGATTTCCCACCCTCGGGAGTCGTGATGGCGCCTACTCGTGAAAGCTAGGCAAATCGAGTGTTACAGATTTTATTACCCTTTTTTCCTAATACTTTTAACAATTTCAAATTAACATGATCAACAACGAAGTAACAACAATAATAAAAGAAATGCGGAAGACGATTTAACAAAATGCTAGTACAAAATCCCAAATACAACTCTACCCATAATTGGTGTCACAATGTCAGGAACCGTCTACGAATACTACAAACAGTGGTCTGAATAGAAAAGTACAAGTCTGTCTCTGAAATAAATAAAAACAAAATGGAAAGGATAGAAGGGGAAGCCAAGGCCTGCGGACATCTGCAGGACTACCTGGGGTCTCCACTGGACTGAAGGCAGCAACCTCTCTATGGTCCAAATGCTCCTGCACCGGGATCTGCACACAGTGCAGAGTGTAGTATCAGCACAACCGACCCCATGTGCTGGTAAGTGTCGAGCCTAACCTCGGCGAAGTAGTGACGAGGCTAGGAAAAGACTACCAAGTAAACGTGTGCAGTTAAATCATTTACAACAAATAATAATAACAGAAACTAGCAGTTAAAGATGGGAAGGGGGAACATGCTGCGGGGGATATCAAGTACTAACATAATTTCCAGTACGGGAGCACAAAGAAAGCCATAATTCAGTTATAAGCCAGAATAAGAAAAAAACAGTAACAAGTGCACGACATCACCCTTCGTGCTTTTACTCTCGTCCTCACCATAAGAATCAATAGATTCAGCACGGCATCACCCTTCGTGCTTTTACCTCACATAATCATGGCACGACATTATCCTTCGTGCATTATCACTCATATCATGGCACAACATCACCCTTCGTGTTTTTACATTCATAATATCGGCACGGCATCACCCTTCGTGCATTAACACTCACTCACAAATATCACGCACGGCATCACCCTTCGTGCTTTCCACTCTTCCTTACCCAAGCAACAATCACAAGCAATTCGGGAAAGGGAATCAATAAAATCACAATAGAATCCGGGCAAGGGAACAATAGTATAACAATAATATCTCGGCAAGGGAAACAATATCATAAGCAATAACATCCCGGCAAGGGAAACAATATCATAAACCTCTTCTCATTCCCACAATCACTTCACAACATAAATCTAAACTTGAGCCAATGCTCTACAATGTTCAATTACCAAGAATACTTCCATAAGCCATGTTCAACATTAATAATCCTTATATTAAGCATGGACAATACATAACAGAGTCACAACAATCATAGTATAAGACTCAGGGCATGCTTGACACCAACGTATAGATACTTGTCACCACACCTATACGTCGTACTAAATAATTAACACGTAGAAAATAAGACCACAACTCTTATTCCCTCAAACTAAAGTTAGAGCAAACATTTACCTCAATGCCACGAACACAATCAAGCCTCAACTACCGCTTTACCTCTCGATTCCACTTCCAATTCGCTTGTATCTAGTCACAATTTACTTAACGATATCAATAAATGCTAAATAAACCAATTCTAATGCATGAAAATAGGTTTTCTAATGATTTCTCCAAAATGTCAAAAATCGACCCCGGGCCCGCTTGGTCAAAACCCGAGGTTCGAACCAAAATCCGATCACCCATTCACCCACAAACTCAAATATATAGTTTATTTTGAAATCAGACCTCAAATCGAAGTCCAAATCCCCAAAATTTGAAAATCTTAAGTTCTACCCAAAATCACCCAATTTCCCATGAAAAACCCTTGATTTTGAAATGAAATCATGTAAAAAGATGGATTAGATTGAAAGAAATGAGTTAGACATGACTTACTAATCATTTGGAGAAGAACCCTTCTTTAGAAAATCGCCCAGGAGAGCTTAGGGTTTGAAAGAGTTGGAAAAATGAAGAAAAATCCATCTAAGTCATAACTTACATAGGTGCAGTTATCGCATTTGCGATGTCAGGTTCGCAAATGGGGCCCAAGCTTCGCAAATGTGAAGGTAGGCCTGCCTTGTTTACTTCGCAAATGCGAACCATCGTTCGCAATTGCGATCACTGCTGAAGTCGCATTTGCGACATAGAGCTTCGCAAATGCGAAGGTCTCCCTGCCCAACCCATATTCGCAATTGTGATAATACTTCGCAAATGCGAGCTCGCATTTGCGAGCCAATTGCGAAGCCTGCAGACCTGCAACACACCAGCAGTTTTTCTAAGTCAAATTTCACTCCGTGGCCTATCCAAAACTCACCCGAGCCCTCGGGGCTCCAAACCAAACATGCACGCAAGTCCAAAAATATCATACGGACTTGTTCGTGCGATCAAATCATTAACATAACATCAACAACTATGAATTAAACCTCAAATTCATGAAATCACTCAAGAACATTGAAAATTCTATTCTCACAACTATAGGTCTGTTTTATACCAAATGAACTCTGATACTTACCAAATCCCACATATTCAACCAAATTATTATTTTAAACTTGTACCAGGATACGAAACCAAGATACGGGTCCGATACCATCAAGAAATTGCATCAATTCACTTCTCAAAACCTTTATATTTTCTAGCAAATAATTTTCTTTAAAAATTCTTTTCTCGGGCTCGGGACCTTGGAATTCGATTTCGGGCATACGCCCAAGTCCCATATTTTACTACGGACCCTACGAGACCGTTGGATCACGGGTCCGTGTCTGTTTACCAAGAATGTTGACCAAAATCAACTTTTATCAAATTTTAAAGACCAATTTCCTTATTTTACTTAGATTTCACATAAAAGCGTTCCGAAAATGCGCCCGGACTGCGCACGCAAATCGAGGCGATACAAAAGAGGTTTTTTTAGGCCTCAAAATACAGAATTTACTTTCAAAACGAGTGATGACCTTTTAGGTCATCACAGGTAGGAGGTATTAGAAATAATAATGCAGGCATTATCTCTATGCATTACTTATACCTTGTTTGGTATATTTTTTCAACATATGTATATACTTATATTAGTTATACTTCATACTTGGTATTATCCCATGCATAAGTAATGCATAGAAAACCATGGCATTAGTAATACCAAGGCTATTAATGCATCCCTTAAAGCTATAGAGAATATAGAGGGTATTTTTCTAAACAACTATTTTTCTTAAAAATTATGCAATGCATTATAATTTTAATACATCACACCAAATAATAGATAAGAAATAATATTTTCATAACTAATGCTTGCATTACTAACACATGCATTACTAATTCATGCATTACTAATACACATTATTCCGCACTATTCTTATACACTCTACCAAACGACCCCTAAGAATAGTCATTACATAACTCAAATGAGTGCCTTTAAGGACATAAAGATTTTCAAGCCTAGCTAAAATATTATGAACACATTCCGAAATTCTTTAAACCAAATCTCATTCCTTATATGTCCGCTAAGACGGCTGCCTCAAGTTGGAACTAGTAGATAGATCACAGAACTAGCATTTTTCCAAGCAAGCTATCCTCCACTTGTATCGAGTCTCCTTCCCATAAATTATGCGATAACATATGGTTCCCAAACTTGAGCATTAACCACCGACAATTCTTTATAATAGAGTTTGTCCTTACTTGATGTTCTGACATTTTCATCATCTCCTAAAAGTTTTGACACAATATAATTTTTGTAGATCCCGTCTTACCCAAAATAAAATTTATCACACGATAGCAGAAAATAAACTATAAACTACATAAGTGATCAAACAGCAACAACCGCCCAGTGAAGTTTCACAAGTGAGGTCTGGGGATGGTAGTGCATACGCAGGCCTACTCCTACCCTGGGAAGATAGAGAAGCTATTTTCGATAGACCCTCGGCTCGAGAAAGATTAAAAAAATGGTAGAAACAAATAATATCAACAAATAGGACCGGAAAGATAGTTACAACAATCTCAAAGCCAGAAAATTAGATAGAAGGAAGCAGTATCAACAACAAGCAATACCAAAAACAAGATACTAAGAGACCAAAGCTGAAGATAATTGGAAAATAGCATAAATACTAGCAATCTAAAACAAAAAACTACCATACTAACCTTACTACCTCGGTACCGAACATAATGCTCGCCTACTTACTAACCTTTTATCCTAATTTTCGACCTTCACACCCTCCTATAAAGGGCCATATACTCGGTAAGCTGCAGTCGTGCTACGTCCTACATGATCACATTTACCTAATACTTTTCAGACCTCCTTATACCTCTTCTCATACCCGCCAAAGACAACCGCCCGCACCTCCTTACTGGGGCATCTGAGCTTCTTCTCTGCACATGCCCAAACCATCTCAATCTCGCTTCCCGTATCTTGTCCTCCACGGGAACCATACCCACCTTTAATCGGATATCTTTATTCCTAATCTTATCCAACATGGTATGCCCACTTATCCATCTCAACATAGTCATATTTACTACTTTCATCTTCTGGATATGGGAGTTCTTGATTGACTAATATTCTGCCATATACAATATAGTCGATCTAACCACCATTCTATAAAACATACCTTTAAGTTTCGGTGCTAAATTCTTATCACATAAGATGCCGGAAGCTAGCCTCCATTTCATCCACCCTGCTCCGACGATGTGTGAGATCCTCATCAATCATCTCATTCCCTTGGATAATAGATCCAAGATATTTGTAACTTTCTCTCTTAGTTATGAATTATGAGTCAAGCCTCTCGTACGTGTTTGCTTCCTCCGTGCGTCACTGAACTTGCACTCCAAATACTCTATCTTTGTCCTGCTCAACTTGAACCTTTAGACATAAAGGGTTTATCTCCAAACCTCAAGCTTTTCGTTAACACCACCTCGTGTCTCGTCAATCAGCATAATATCATTTGCGAACGACATACACAATGGTACCTCCCCTAGAATGTGGCGCGTCAGTGTGTTCATTGCCAAGGGAAATAAAAACGGGCTAAGCGCAGATCCTTAGTGTAACCACATCACAACCAAAAAATAATCCGAGTCTCCTCCCACTGTCTTCATTTTAGTCTTAGCTCCATATACGTCCTTTGATCACCCTAATACGCTACAGGAACAACCCTAGCCTCTAAACATCTCCAAATAACCTCCCTTGAGACTTTATCATACGCTTTCTCTAGTTCAATAAACATCATATGCAAATCTTTCTTCCTCTCTATGTATAGTTTCACCAACCTCCTAACAAGGTGGATAGCTTTCATAGTCAAATGTCCCGGCATGAATCCGAACTGATTCTTAAAAATAGATACATTATTTGTTACCCTAACTTTCACTACCCTCTCGCAGACTTTTGTAGTATGACTAAACAACTTGATGCCCCTATAGTTGTTGTAATTTTGGATATCACTTTTGTTCTTGTACAAAAAAATTATTATACTCCACCTCTACTCTTTGGGCATCCCAGTGAGTCATTCCAACCCTGCCCTGCCCACATACTTCCAAAATTCCATCAAAAATTCATCTAGCCCGATCGCTCTGCCCTGCTCACCTCACGCATAGCCCCCTCGACCTCTAGAATTTTATGCGCCTAAAATACCCAAAATCTCGATGATTCTCGAAAATTTCCAAATCACCCAGCACAAGGTTCATGTACACCTCTTCATTCAAGAGTTTATGGAAGTATGTTTTCCATCTTTGTTTAACCTGTGCCTCTTTCATTAAATCTACCTTCCCCGTCTTTGATGCATCTCACTTGGTCTAGGTCAAAGATCTTCCTTTCTCTCACCTTGGCCAGCCTAAATAGATTCTTGTCCCCGCATTTGTCCCCAAGTTCTTCATACGGATGACCAAATGCAACAGTCTTAGCCTCTGAAACCGCCAATTTTGCTTCCTTCTTAGCCTTCTTGTACCACTCTCTATTCATCTTCTTTTCCTCCCCAGCTTTGCTCTTCGCAAACTTCAAAACTTGGCTTCTACTTGATCTATTCATTGCACCACCAGCCCCTTTGCAGCTGCCAGAATAACTCTTTGAGATCCCTAAACACCTCACTTGCCGTTTTCCTAATGCAGTTCGCCGTAATGGTCGATATATTACCCGCGTTCCCGCTACTCCTCCAGGCCCCCACGGCCAACAACTTCTCCCTTAATTCTTGATCTTTGTCCTTAGTCAAGACTCCCCCGCTAATCTTCGTTCAATCCCACACAGTCCTCTTATTCCTTTTATTCACGATCTTTAATCCATATCCAAAATCATATGCTGGGCGACCGGCTCCGAATTGCCTAAAAAATATGCGGGACCATAAAAAACGACCTAATGAACAATAGTCATTGCTTTGCCATGACCGTTCCTTATTTTTTGGCATTTTAGGGCTACAAAATTGGAATTCAAGATGATTTTTAGTTTTTTATGTGTTATAGTCCATGTCATCTGCATGAATTCGGGCAACCGGCTCCGAATCGGAAAACAATTTGCGAGCCCATAAAAAAAAGACCTTATGAATAATAGGCATTGCTTCGCCAAATCGTTTCTCTTTTTTTTGGGGGGGTATTTTAGGGCCATAAAATAGAAATTTAGGACGATTTTCATATTTTCGTGTACTAGTCCGCACCATCTGCATGAATTCGAACGACTGGCTCCGAATCGCCTAAAATTTTGCATGCCCATTAGAAACTACCTAATGAAAATAGTCATCGCTTCGGCATAACCACTCCTCATTTTTTGTCATTGTAGAGCCAAAAAATCGAAATTCGAGTTGAAATCTAAATTTTTGTGTGCTATAGTCCACGCTATCTGTGTTAATACAGGTCGTTGGATCCGAATCGCCTAAAATTTTGCGAGGACATAAAAATGACCTAATGAACAATAGTCATGGCTTCAGCATGACCATTTTCTTATCTTTTGGAATTTTAGGGCCAAAAACAAGCATTTGGGTCGATAATAAATTTTCGTGTGCGCTTTCTACATGAATCTGGGCTACCGGATTTGAATCACCTAAAATTTTACACGAAAATAAAAAATGACATAAGAAAAAATAATCATGGCTTTGGCATGACCATTTTTATTTTTTGGCATTTTAGGACTAAAAAATTGGAATTCGGGCAATTTTCAAATTTTCGTATGCTAGTCCATGCCATCTGCATGAATTCGGGCTACCGGATCCGAATCGCCTAAAATTTTGCGAGGCCTTCAAAAATGACCTAATGAACAATAGTCATGTATTCGTCACGACCGTTTCTCATTTTTTAGCATTTCAAAATACTGGACTTCGGGCCGATCTTTAAATTTTTGTGTGTTACATGTCATCTAAATGAATCCAGGATACCGGATTTGAATCACCTAAAATTTTACAGGTCATAAAAATTACCTAAAATCATGGTTTTGGCATGACCGTTCCTCGTTCTTTGGCATTTTAGGGCCACAAAACTAGAATTTATGCCGATTCCAAATTTTTGTGTGCTCCACGACATCTATATGAATCTAGAATACCGGATTCGAATCGCCTAAAATTTTGCGGAGCCATAAAAATGACCTAATGAACAATAGTCATGACTTAGGCGTGACGGTTTCTCGTTTCTAGCATTTTATAGCAAAAAATGCCAAAAAATTGGAATTCAGGCCGATTTTATAATTTTCGTGTGTTATAGACCATGCCATCTGCTTGAATCCGACTACCTAATCTGAATTGCTTGCAATTTTGTGGGGCCATAAAAATAATCTAATGAACAATAGACATTGTTTTGGCATGATTGTTCCTCGTTTTGGCCAACAAATTAGAATTCGAGCTGATTTTCAAATTTCGTAGGCTATAGTCCACGCCATCTGCATAAATTCGGGCTACCAAATTCGAATCGCCTAAAATTTTACGAGGCCATAAAAAATGACCTAATGAACAATAGTCATGGCTAATGACTGTTCCTTGTTTTATGGCATTTTAGGTTAAAAAACTGAAATTCTGGCTGATTTAAATTTTGTATGGTGTAGTCCACGACATCTATATGAATCCGGGCTACCGGATCCGAATCACATGATATTTTGCGGGGCCATAAAAAATAGAAAGAATTACAGCCCATGTCACTTGGCATAATAGCCCAACCGAAAATGGCTCACATTTGAAGCTCTTACCCTATTTAGCCCATGTTGTACATAACTTGAAAAAAACTTTTCAGCCTTTAGCCCACTATTAATGACATACTTTTAGGATTTTTATTATTTTCTTCTTTCTTCATTCCCTTCTCTCTCTCACCGCCTCTCACTTCTTTCTTTCTAACCCACGTAGATCCTTCATCCTCTCTTAACCTAGCCCCCGCTATTCCCCCTCCTCTACCCCCCCACGCAGTTCTGCCATTAATGGCTGGAAGAAGGCTCGAAGAAAGACTCCGTCGTCCATGGTGGCAAGCAGAAGAATGAAGAAGATTTTTGAAAGAAACATAAGAATACACACAAATCTGAAAATAAATAGCTCTCAAACTTGATTTGCACCAAAAAATAACCACTAATGTTGGAAGATTTTGAAGTTTGAAGTTCTGGTCATTATTATTATGACCTTGAAGTCTCGAATCTGAAACTGGGTTTGGATAAAAATCATAACTATTTAGCAGTTTGTATCAACACTGTATACTAGTGTATAATTGTGTATATGGATATACAAACACCTCTTATACACTATTATACATATTTATACAAAGTTATACAGTATTGTATAATTATGTATAAATGTGTATATTTGTGTATAATATTGTATAATTATATATTTTTCAGTTTATAAGGATGTATATACATTGTTTGGGTGTAAGAGGCCTCTACAGAAGTTTGACACTTCCTCCTCTTCTTCTTTTTCGTGTAATGTGTTGTATGAGCGTTGGAGGGATTCTACAATTCATTTACCAAGTTTTTATTTTTCTTTTATCCTGTTGGATTGCTTCAGCAATTGCATATAAAAGTGTTTGAATTTCTTACCTTCGGATAATATGTATTATTCAGGATTTTTGAGTTGCGTTGTGGTTGATTTGTATTTTTTTATCAAATGCTTAATAATCAAAGGAAATCAACAGAATGAAAACAACTGGTTGTATACAAAGGGAGCAAAATAAGCTGTCTTTCGGGAATTATCCTATTATTTTTTGGGCTATAGATTTGCAAAGTGGTATCTAGGCTATTATGTTGCAAGTCAGGTGTGTGAGTTGTATTTATATGAAATTATCCCTAAAAAATAACCTAATAAATAATACTCATGGCTTCAACATGACCGCCCCTCATTTTTGGCATTTTAGGACCAAAAAACTAGAACTCGGGTCGATTTCTAAATTTTCGTATGCAATAATCCACATCATTTGCATAAATCCAGGCTACCAGATTCGAGTCATTTAAAATTTTGTGTAATGTCATTATGAATAAGAGTCATGACTTCGGCATGACCGTTCCTCGTTTTGTGGTATTTTAGGACCTAAAAACTAGAATTCAGACCGATTTCTAAATTTTCATGTGGTATAATTAGACTTGTTAATCGGGCCGAGCTAACCCGTTTTCAACTCACTTCGGCCCGGGTCTGCCCGGTTTAGCCCATTACTGTAGCATATTGGTGCGGGCTGGGACGGGTTGGGCAGGGGGGGGGGGGTAGACGAACATATTTTCGATACCGGTGCACCGGAACACGCTAAGCCCGCTAACCCATTAACGTGCTGCAACCCGGTATCTGTTACAATTTTTTTTTACTTCTGTTATTGAATCTATGGTAGATAAGTTTAAAAAATATTTCTATCCAATTCCCCATATTTACCTAATTGGTGCTATTTTAAACCCTACTATCAAAATGATAAAGTGTCGCCAATTAATCAGTGCTTTATATACTTATATGGATATTGGACCAACTGAAACTCCTGATATTGACACTTGTATTTCTGATCTGCACAAACATTTACAAACTTTATATAATTATTATGCTAACATTGTTGATGCTTCTTTCGTTGTAGATGCAAATATTCCTTCAAGTAATACTTCAACATCTGTAACAACTTTGGATGATGATGATGGTGTTCAAGATTATTTGATTTGGTCTACACTAGGAGAGTATCAACAAACCATCAGCAGGAATATTGATGAACTCCAATTCTACTTGCAAAAGTCACCAGAGCCCCTCACAAAGGATTTTCTACCGCTGGGTTAGTGGAGGAGCAACTCAAATCAATTTTCTATTCTTTCGACCGTGGCTCGAGACGTGCTAAATGTGCCGATTTCAACACTCGCATCAGAGAGCGCATTTAGCCAAGCAAGGCAACAACTACGAGTTACCCGCCATTCATTGGGCATCAACGCTTTGGAAATTCTATCAGAGATTTGATAAGATCGGAATGGCGAAATCAAGGGCATGCCGAGGCAGACGAAGCAGAGGACCAAGAAATTGGAGATATAATGGTTTATGTTTCCGATTCAACCAATGCCAGAAACCAAGAACCTCATGTTGACATGGAAGAACTTACAAAAATAATGCAAAGCATGTGATGTACTATTTTTTATTTTTTATAATTGTTGTAAACTTGTAATTTGCAAGTTCAAAAATAAAAAAATAAAAAAGAACTTGCAAATTAATTTGAAGTATTAAAAATATAAAATAAAAGCCTTCGAAGTTTGATCCTTACATGTTGCCTATTGGTCTTATTAATTAATTTTTTGGAGCCACTTACTTTCTAATTTCAATTTCAAATTTTTAAAATTCAAATTTCAAATTTAAAACTTTAAAGTTTAAACTTCAAAGTTTAATTCTAAGCCTTAAAAGTTTGCAAATACTTATGTATCAATAACATTGAATAAGAAAACAAAATTTAATTAAAAAAATATATACTAGCCCGGCCCGCCCGAACCCCGATGGGCCCAAAATAACCCGAAAATATCCAACCCGCCACCAGCCCGCTAACCAACCCGATCCGTTAACGGACGGGCTATTTTTTTTTGTTCAGCCCGCCCGTTAAACACCTTTAGGTATAATCCACACCATCTGCATGAATCCGGGCTTCCGGATCCGAATCGCATAAAATTCCGCGCGACCATAAAAAATGACTTAATGAATAATACTCATGGCTTTGACATGACCGTTCATCATTTTTAGGCATTTTATGACCAAAAAACTAGAATTCAGGCCAATTTTTAAAATTTTGTGTGCTCCACCACATCTACATGAATCCGAGTTACCGGATCCGAATAGCCTAAAATTTTGTGGAGACATAAAAATGACCTAATGAATAATAGTCATGGTTCTACATGACCTTTCCTCGCCTTTTTGCATTTTATGGCCAAAAAATTAGAATTCGGGTCGATTTTTAAATTTTCGTATGTGATACTCCATACCATCTTTATGAATTTGAGTTACCAGATTCGAATAGCCTTAAATTTTGCGGGGCCATAAAAATGACCTAATGAATAATAGTCATGGTTTCGACATGACCTTTTCTCATTTTTTGGCATTTTATGGCTAAAAAGTAGACTTATAATTGATTTCCAAATTTCGTGTGCTACGCCATCTGCATGAATCCAGGCTACCGGATCCAAATAGCCTAAAATTTTGTGGGGCATAAAAAATGACCTAATGAACAATAGTCATAGCTTTAGCATGACTGTTCCTCCTTTTTGTAATTTTAGGGCCAAAAAATTGGAATTCGGGCCGATTTTCAAAATTTTACACGCTATAGTCTACACCATCTACATGAATACGGGTTACCGGATTCGAATTACCTAAAATTGTACGGGGTCATAAAAAATAACCTAATTAATAATAGCCATGGCTTCGGAATGAGCGTTTCTCATTTTTTGATATTTTAGGGCCAAAAAACTAGAACTCGAGCCGATTTTCAAATCTTTATGTGCTATAGTCCACGCCATCTATCTGGATCCGGTTACCAGATTCGAGTCGCCTAAAGTTTTGCGAGGCCATAAAAATGACTTAGTGAACAGTAGTCACGGCTTCGGCATGACCGTTCCTCATTTTTAATATTTTAGGGCCAAAAAATTTAAATTATGGTCGATTTCCAAATTTTCATGTGATATAGACTACGCCATTTGTATTAATCTAGGCTACCGGATCCGAATTGTATAAAAAATTTTGGGGCCATAAAAAATGACCTAATGAATAATAGTCATGATTCGGCATGACCGCTCCTCCCTTTTTAGTATTTTAAGACCAAAAAATTGAAATTCGAGCCAATTTCTAAATTTTGTGTGCTATAATCCGCGCCATGTGCATGAAGTCGGGTCATCGGCTCCGAATCGCAAAAAATTTTACGGGCCCATAAAAAATGACCTAATGAACAATGGTCATCACCTTGCCATGACCGTTCTTCGTTTTTTGGCATTTTAGAGACAAAAAACTAGAATTTGAGCCGATTTTTAATTTTTCGTGTGCTCCATGCCATCTGCATGAATCCGAGCTACCGGATCCGACCGTCTAAAATTTTGCGGGGACATAAAAAATGGCCTAATGAAAAATATTCATGGCTTCAACATGACCGTTCCTTGTTTTTTGGTATTTTAGGGTCAAAAAATTAGAATTCGGGCCAATTTCCAAATTTTCATATGCTATAGTCCATGTCATGTGCATGATTTTGGGCAACCGTCTTTGAATCCCTTAAAATTTTGCGGGCCCATCGGAAACGACCTAATGAACAATCGTCATCAAGTCGCCATGATTATTCCTCATTTTTTGGCGTTTTAGAGCCGTAAAACATGAAATGAGGATGATTTCCAGATTTTCATGTGTTATAGTCCTTGCCATCTTTATGAATTCAAACAACCGGTTCTGAATCGCCTAAAATTTTGTAGCCTCATAAAAACGACCTAATAAACAATAGTCATCACTTTGCTATAACCATTACTCGTACATAGAGCTTTAGGGCATAAAACAGGAATTCATGACAATCTCCATATTTTCATGTGCTATAGTCTACGCCATTTGGATGAATTCGGGCGCCGCTCTGAATCGCCTAAAATTTTGTGGGCCCATAAAAAATTACCTAATGAGCGATAATAATTACTTTGCCATGATCGTTCCTTGTTGTTCGATGTATTAGGGCCATAAAATAAGACTTTAGGACTATTTCTAGATTTCGTGTGCTATAGTCCACGCCATTTCTTTGAATTCGGGCGAACGTATCCGAGTTGCTTAATATTTTGCATGCCCATCAGAAATGACATAATGAACAATAGTCATCGCTTCTCCAAGACCGTTCCTCGTTTTTGCCATTTTATGGCAAAATAGAAATTTAGGACGATTTCAAGATTTTCGTGTGCTAGTCCACTCCATCTGTATAAATTCGGGCGACCGGCTCCGAATGGCCTAAAATTTTGCGGGTCCTTCATAAACGACATAATAAATAATAATCATCACTTCGCCATGACCGTTCCTCATTTTTTAGCGTTTTAGGGCTATAAAATAGGAATTCAAGACGATTTCTAGATTTCTGTGTCTGCATGAATTCGGGCGACCAACTCCGAATCGCCTAAGATTTTGCGGGCCTAACATAAACGACCTAATAAACAATAGCCATTACTTCGCCACGATCGTTCTTCATTTGTTGGCGTTTTAAGGCCATAAAACAGAAATTCAAGGCGATTTCAAGATTTTCGTGTGCTACGGTCTACTTCGTCAATATGAATTCAAGCGACCGGCTTCGAATCACCCAAAAATTTGCGGACCCATCAGAAATGACCTAATGAATAATAGTGATTGCTTCGCCATAACCGTTCCTTATTTTTTGACGTTTTAGGCCCATTAAACAAAAATCTCTCAAATCGTAAATGTCGGAGCCATCCCTAATTACTACTAACAAAGAATCAACCTCAACTCCACCAATTGTTGCCACCACCACACGAATCGGCTGTAAACAACTCTAACAACTACAGTGCAAGACAACTTTATCATTAACGCCTTCATAATTTATGGTTTGATATATAATCCTCATAAGATTTGTAGAAAAACAAAAAAATAAATGGTGATGATGATGGCCAGGAAAACTTGAACGAGAAAGAGAACAAAATTAAAAGAAGTAGATGATAAGAGAGAGGGGGAGAGTGGGTAGGAAAAGGGACGGAAAAACTAAGGTAATTAACTGGGAGCTTTCTTTTCTTTTTAATAATTTGATCCTTCCATTTTAATTTATTTTCCCTTGTTTTAGTATTTTTTTAATCATCAAATGCACGCTCCTTGTGTGCGTGATAGACACGCATTTTCGCCACAACAGCATATTGATCGCCACATGTGCATGGTCAACAGTCAAAGGGATTTATTAATTTTACAAATATATGAGTTGAAATATTTAAATAGAAAAAGTGTAAGTTTGTTTATCGGAATGACAAACCAGTGCAAGTTTAATCCCCCCGTTTGGCCATAGATTTTGCCAAATTTTTATTTGGCAAATGCCTGTTTGTTTATAGATTTTATTCATATTTTGACAAATTTTCAAATGCCAAAACCCAAATTTCAAAACCAGTTCAAGGGTTGTTTTTGGCCCAAAATATTACCGCTTGGATTTTAAAAAAAAAATTAAAAATTACCATAAACTTTTGTATTTTATAAAAAAATCCACTTTCTGTTATTATGACCCAACTAATTTATATTTACCCACTTTTTCTTCATTAAACTCACTCGGATTTGCCCTTCTCTATAAATAGAAGAAAACCTTCACCAAAGTTGTTGTGCCAATCCGTGGTAATCCACGACAAAGATAAAATTTAAAGGCAATTTGCTAAAATATGCTAATATTTGTATAAATTTTCTTCAGATTTGTTTCGCTTGTTTTGTATGAATTTTCTTTAGAGTTGTTAAGTATTTTTGATAAATTTTAAAACAAACACACTTAAAGTCTGAGATCTGAATGATTAAGATTCAGACCTCCATTAAATGCAAACAAATGAGGCCTAAGTCACATTTCATATTTTTTTTTTAAAAAATAGTGAGATATATAGAATTATGTCCAAAAAGATTTTCATCTTCAAATCATACTTCACCCAAATCAAATTTTTTAAAACAAATTTGAGAATATATGTCCAAACGCTCAAAATTTGAATGAAAAAAGAGAAAAAAAATAAAATAGAATAAAAAATAAATACGGTAGTCTGCGAAATAGAATATCAAAACCCAAACTCAACTCTCCCGCTTATAAACCCCCAAACACAAAATACCCTACCATTTTCATTCCTCTCTCTTTCTGCCTCCATTTCTCTCTCCCAAAACCCTAATTTCCTTTTTCTCTAAAACCCTACAGCAGCTATGGAGTTTTGGGGTAACTCTCTTTCCGTCTCTCGTTCATGCACACACACAAAATCTATGATCTTTGATCATTTTTTCTTTGATCGTTTAATTTGTGCATTTTCATTTATTTATGTTTTTTTTGCTGTTAATGTTTTATGTGATTTTGGTAACAGAAATGTTGAGATTAGTACAAATAGATGTATATTGTTTGCTAGCTCGTGACCAAGTTTGCTTTGTCTTCTTTCTTGCGATTTATATTCTTATGGTTCTTTTATTTTCACCTATTACTTTGATACAATGAAATAAAAAATGTAGGAGTTAAAAGTTATGATTTTCTGTTTCTTTTTCCATGTGTAATAAGTGGGGCATAGCTTATTACACATGGAAGTGTAGCTTATTACACATGGAAGTGTAGGTATGATTTTGTTAAGTGTTTTTAGGATATCACTTTGCGTTGCTAACAACAAAAACAACTTTACACTCTCAATGTAATTTAACATGTTGTAGCGGGTTGTTCACCATATTTTCCAGTTACTTTGTTGTGGAAATATTTTTTCATATTATCAGCGCACGAAAGTTAAATTCTTAACTACAAGCCTAAGTTAGCTTCTTTTATGCTTAACATAGATTAGTTATGTTTGTTTCTAGAGAAGCACATGTTAGGTGGTGAAAAGTGGAAAAAGCTGTCGGGCACTTGGTAGAGGTGTTTGAGGGGTGGTTTTACCATACAAAGAAAAAGTTTGTTTTTTCAGGGAATATCTATCTGTTTGGGATTTATGTGTTTTAACTACTACAGTACTACTCAAAGTACCAATTTCCTCCTATCTTGTGTTATGTTTTTGGTATTCTTTTATTAGAACATGTTGAATTTATTATTCGTTTTGAAATTCCAGAACTTTCAATTTTCTAAATTTACTTTCGACCTATGTGGTTAGGTGCTGAAGTGAAAAGTGGAGAGCCTTTAACTGTACAGCCTGGAGATGGGATGGTTTTGCATCTTTCACAGGTTATATAATTTGCTGCAATTTGATAAGCTTAGTTATTTGCAGTAGTCTTTGTCTTATTTTCATTGCCCTTTTATTTATCTATAGGCATCTCTCGGTGAGTTGAAGAAGGATAAAGTACAAAGTGTCTGCTTGTCCGTGAACATTGATGGCAAGAAACTTGTCCTTGGGACACTAAGCTCGGATAAGGTGCCTCAGCAGCAGTTTGACCTGGTCTTTGATAGAGACTTTGAATTATCACACAACTGGAAAAATGGCAGCGTCTACTTTTTTGGATACAAGGCCACTAACCCGTTTGAGGAATATCCTTTTCATTTGTCCGTTAACTTCTCTTTCCTTTATACATTTATTTCTCTCTTCAATCAGATTTTTTCTGCTTAGTTTGTTTCCTTGACCTAACTTCTCTGCCGCACGGAAGAGGATGATGAAGACGATGAAGAAGGTAAATGTTAATTTTCTATTGTTTGTACATCTTTATTGTTCTGTGATTAGTTATTGTCTGACTGATGTACTGTTTATGCGTTCAGAGTCTGATGAGGACATCCCCCTCACTATTGCAAACAATGGTAAGGAAACTGCAATTTACCAGGATATTATGTCGATTTAAAAAATGCAACATACCTTTTAATTTTCTAATATTATTGTCTACTTGGTTAACTAACTTTAGGAAAACCTGAGGCTAAGGTTAAGGAGGCAGAGAAGTCTAATGCTGCAAAGGATTCTGCTTCAGGTAAGCAGAAGGTGAAGATTGTGGAACCTAGTAAGGCAGATGATGAAGAGAGCACTGATGAAGATGAAATGTCTGAGGATGAAGATTCTGACACGGGAGAGGTATGCTCAGTGTTAAAAAGTACTTTCAGTATCTTTGTAGTATCTGTTAGGGTCTCCAGTCCAGTGCAGGGACAAAAAATTGGTAATACTTGTTTAAGCTTGATCGGCTATTTCCCTGAGATGTTGAATTGGCCCTTTAGTTTGAGGTGTTTGACAGCTTTTAAGGATCGTTTTCTGGTGATGTGGGAGTGGGTTTCTTGTAGTGGTGTTTCGGGCTAATTTTATAAATGCTTTAATGGTTTTGAAGTTATATTGAATGACCGAACAGTTATCTCTTTTGCTCAGAACTATACTGTGGTTAAGGGATTGCAAAATCCAAATGTAAAGTGTTGCTTTTATATAGTTTTACGGCTTTGAATTTCTGTTGTCTTGGTGTAAATTATTGAATACAGCTTTGAGAATTTTATGCTTTGTTTCCTGTGGAAATTTGCATTAAATACCTTTGTATCTTCAGGGTGAAGATGAGAGCGATGAGGATGGTGAGTCTGATGAGAGTGAGGAGGAGAAACCAAAGAAGGTAGCTTACTTTTCGGTCTTCCTTTCAATTTTCTCAAAAAATTTGGAGAAGGATGACTTGTTGACGTTATGTGGTTCCATCATTCTGTTTTAGGCTGAACCTGGCAAAAAGAGGAAGGCAGATTCGGCTACAAAAACACCTATCCCCGATAAGAAGGCAAAATTTGTAACTCCTCAAAAAACTGGTTAGTCTTCTCCTTTCTGTTTGGTGTACTACTGAGGCGTAGTTGTGTTGTCCTTTTTGGATTAGTGCTTTCTGTGAAGTATATGCTGCCTATTATTTGGAGGGTGTGGTATTATTATCCTTTCTGATCGGCATCAGGTAGTTGTACCAGGAAATTAAAATTGACTGTTGATGAGGATAACTTGACCGCTGTACTCGAAACCAAAAATAAGGAATTTCCTGCTTGCAAACAAATGGTTCAGTTTTGTAGCATAACTAATAACTAGTAAAGTTCATGTAGGAGTAGCCTATTCTTTTACTACTTAGTTTTGCGTGATTTGCTCGATTGTGTAGCATAACTTTGACATTTTGTACAGAGAGTATATGATTTTTGACTACTTTATTTTGGGTGATTAGATGGCAAAAAAGGTAGCGGCCATGTTGCGACCCCTCACCCCTCAAAACAGGCTGGTAAATCTCCTGCAAACAAGAACCAGCAGACTCCAAAATCAGGCGGCTCTCATCTCTGCAAGACATGCAACAAGTATATTTTAATGCGAAGTAATTATACTAAGTTTTTATAGGTGCATTAGGATGTTTGGTGTATTCATGTATTATTATCTTGCAGGGGTTTTGGTTCTGAAAATGCTCTGGAATCTCACTCGAAAGCTAAGCACAGTGCTGCAAAGTAAGCAGGCAGAGAGTTCTTGTTTGGTTTTGTCAACTTTGATCAGAAGAGAGCTTTTAGTTTTTTTTTTTCTCGTCCGTTCCCTAATGTAAAGGCAAGTGTTTGACTCCTTCAGTTACATGATATTGCTATTCTGAAATCTGAACTATCTCTCTGGGATATTTCTGAGGCCAAAATATCTGTTTTGATCGTAGACTGTTATGTTCGATGAGATTTGGATTAATTTAAAGAAATGCTTTGATGTATGTTCTTCACGGTTCTTGTTTTGCTCTATGGCTTATTAATGTCAGTTTCTATAATAGCTGAAATACTAAGACCCCGTTTGGCCACGAGTTTTTCCAAAATAAATTTGGGATTTATTTTTAAAACTTATGTTTGGCCATAAATTTTGCTCGTATTTTGGCCAAATCCCAAATTTTGAATCTCAAAATCAGCTATTGATACCAAAATTTAGCAACTTGAGAATTATATACATGTTTTTTCAAAATAAAGTTGGAAAATATGTTTTGAAAACGTATGTCCAAACATATTTTCATCTTCAAACTAAATTTTACCCAAGTCAGATTTTTCAAAATAAATTTGGGATCTATGGCCAAACGCTAGCTAAAATGACCTCTTAAACTTGACAATATTCTTTATTTAGAGACAGGGGTGGCAAAATGGTTCAAAAAAAAAAATTACCACCCATATTATCCACTAAAAAATGGGTTGGATAATGAACTTTTTAAAAACGGGTCAAATATGGATAAGAACGATATTATCCATTTATAAAATGGATAACCAATGAGTAACCAATGGGTCTAACTTTTACATTTGTAAAGTCTCAAATTGGAGGTTTCTCAAGTTAGAGAGACTAAGAGGGTGTTTGGCTAAGCTTATAAGCTGGTCAAACTGGCTTATAAGCACTTTTTGGCTTATCTACGCGTTTGGTAAAATTAAAAGTGCTTATAAGTTAAGTGCTTATAAGCCAAAAATAAGCCAAAAGCCATAAGTTGGTCTCCCCCAACTTATCAAATTTCAGCTTATAAGCACTTTAGGTTTGACCAAAATATTTATTATTCTATCCCTAAAATACTTCTTTTTAAAACAAAACTCTTTGTATACCCATTTTTTTAGCTGCTTATTATTAATTTCAGCACTTTTATCCAAACACGTAACTGCTTATTTTTTAAATCAGATTCAGCACTTAAAAGTGCTTTTCAGCACCTATGCTTATCAGCTACTCTAAATCAGCTAAGCCAAACGGGCTCTAAGATTCTCCCAAAAGTGATTATATACAAGAAGTCATGGATAATATGGGTAACCCATATTATCCGCCCCTGTACGTTGGTGGTTGGACATAGATATTGGGGTTGTTTGGCAGTTGTTGAGGAAGAAGAGGAAGGTTTGCCATGTTCAAGGGGCGATGGTTGCTAGGGATTTGGATTAATCGATATCTCCTTCGGTTGGTTAGTGTGATTCTTGGCATTTCAGGGGATGTTAGTAGTACTTAAATTGATAGGAGTTGGAGAATAGGGAATGATTGCATCTACATGCATGCAATTTAGGGGGTTTAGCGTGTAGGATTTATTTGAAGATTTTGAAGATTTTGCATGAGAAGTTTTGTCCACATGTCACATGCATGCTTCCATTTGTTTACCTTCCAGCATAACAGTGGACAAGTGTGGGTCATTTTGTGAAGTGGTTTTGTCTTTTGTGAATAGGTTATGGGAGCTAGTGGAATTATCTTGTTTAGGGGGTATTTTAATGTAATAATATCAGAAGATGAAGGGATTAATTCATTTGTTTCTGATAGGTTTCCTGTAATCATTTGGTTAGGCGTGTCAATAGTAGGACCATTAGGGTTAATAGAATTTTTAGCTAGTTTTGTCTTTTCTAGGTCTTCTAGATGAGCATGCACGTTAATATTGTTATTATTTTTTAATAACAAGTTTTTTTGAAGAGAATGGTTTTCTAAAACAGTGTGCTCCTCACTCAAAGTAGAGAAGCGATTTTTTTGATCCATGTTAGCTAAATTATTTCCCATTATTGTATTGGTGGATTTAGCCAGTCGAGAATTATTCTGTATTGAAGACATGGAAGAATTATCCTTATGGACAAATTTCAGCTTTTGAGTGTGAATATACTTACCTGTCGCAGCATTAAAGATTTTTATCTATACCTGCATCTGCAGTGTTCTCTTTGTCTTCCTTTGAGATTTTTTTCTGCATTCTTTTTGGTTTTTGAAAGGACACTGTGTGCCAGCCTTCTTCATTCCTTGCCTTCTCCTGGTGTTCTTCTACTGTCACTTCATTATTACTTTTTGCTTGGACTGTTGGTATTCCAGCCCTAGGGCAAAGGTTTATTGTGTGCCCTAATAATGCACAAAGCTTGCATAGAATTTTCCCCCCTTCATATTCGATTAGTTGCTTGTATTTTTCAATTTGAATAGATTTTGCAACTGGTTTGTCCATGGGTAATTCCACGCTGAGTCGAGCATAGCGAACTCTTAGGGTAGAAGAGGTACAAGCATCTATTTTAAGAAGTCTTACCAATCGAGTTCCCAATTTTTTGAAGAATGATTCCATCATAAAACTCGGTAGGTAAATTTGGTAGACGAATCCAAATAGCCGTATGGATTTGTTTGGCATTAGATGCTACGAAATTTGGTTCTCACCTTTGACATGAAAGAAAATGGCCAAAGATAAACCACGAACCATTTTGCAGAACTGAGATCATACTTTCTTGATTTTGAAATTTAGCAATGAAGTAACCTGAACCTAAATCTATTAGAGGAAAATTTTCAGACTCTAATCGAATATGAATGGGAGGTATGTGTCCATTTCCGAGAACCAGTTTGATTTCATGCCGGGACGGTCGACCACTGAGGCCATTCATATTGTGAGGAGACTGGTGGAGCAGTTTAGGGCAGTGAAGAAGGATTTTCACTTGGTGTTCATTGACCTGGAGAAGGCCCATGACAAAGTCCCCAGAAAGGTTCTATGGAGATGTTTGGAGGCTAGAGGAGTGCCTGTAGCGTATATTAGAGTGATTCGGGATATGTATGATGGAGCTAAGACACGGGTTAGGACAGCAGGAGGAGACTCGGATTACTTTCCGGTTGAGATGGGGTTGCATCTGGGATCGACACTTAGCCCGTTTTTGTTTTCCCTGGCGATGGATTCTTTGACACGTCACATTCAAGGGGAGGTGCTTTGGTGCTTGTTATTTGTCGATGACATAGTACTGATTGATGAGATGCGAGGTGGCATTAACGAGAGGCTGGAGGTATGGAGACATACCCTGGAGTCTAAGGGTTTCAAGTTGAGCAGGACCAAGACAGAATACTTGGAGTGTAAGTTCAGCGGTGTAACCCAGGAGGCGGACGGGGATGTGGAACTCGATAAGCAAGTCATTTCCAGGAGAGAGAGAGTTTCAAGTATCTGGGATCTATAATTCAGAAGGATGGGGAAATAGATGAGGATGTCACACACCCGTATCGGAGCAGGGCGGATGAAGTGGAGGCTCGCTTCCGGTGTCTTGTGTGATAAGAATGTGCCGTTGAGACTTAAGGGTAATTGCTACAAGGTAGTGGTTAGACCGACTATGTTGTATGGAGCAGAGTGTTGGCCAGTCAAAAACTCCCATCTCCAGCAGATAAAGGTAGCAGAAATTAGGATGTTGAGATGGATGTGTGGGCATACTAGGTTGGGTAGAATTAGGAATGAAGTTATTCGAGATAAGGTGGGAGTGGCTCCTGTGGAGGCAAAGATGTGTGAGGCAAGGTTGAGATGGTTCGGGCATGTTAAGAGGAGAAGCGCAGATGCCCCTGTTAAGAGAAGTGAGAGGTTGGCCTTAGGAGGTGAGAGGAGGGGTAGAGGTAGGCCAAAAAAGTCTTGGGGAGAGGTGATCAGGCGGGACGTGGCGCAACTTGAGCTAACCGAGGACATGACTCTAGATAGAAGGGTGTGGAGGTTGAAGAACAGGGTAGAAGGTTAGTAGGTAGTCGTGCGTCTCCCATTGTCTTCTCTAGCTCGATAGTATTAGCACTAGTACGGTACCCTTTTTTCCTTAGTTTGCTATATTCGCATGTCTCGTTTCGTTGTTACTTGCCATTGGTATTTCCGTATTTTGCTAGCAGTACTTCGTCCATATTATCGTCTGCTGCCTTGGAATTAGTTTTCTATATATGTTATCTTGCTACTACTTGTTATCAGTACCCCTTTCATATTATCTGTTGCTATCTTTGATATAGTTTCTAATTATTGTCTTGCTATCAGGGCTTCTCTCACCTTCTTTAGCAGAGGGTCTATCGGAAACAGTCTCTCTGCCCTTCCAGGGTAGGGGTAAGGCTGCGTACATCCTACCCTCCCCAGACCCACTTGTGGGACCACACTGGGTTATTGTTGTTGTTGTTGTTGTTGTTGTGCTTTCCAAAGCTCTTGGACTTTTTTCTTAAGGATTTGATGGAGTATTTTTTTCCCTTGTCACTTAATTATGATGGAGTGTTTCCAGGGCATGTACACCAGATTTTTATCCTCCTGTGACAGAGAAATTTTCTTTTCTTCAAAGGTTGATTCAAGGGTTGTCAACGAGGGAGAGATATCGAAGGAGTTGAGCATGGGTGTGGTGAGATCAGTAATGATATCCATCCCCCCTCCCCCCCCCCCCTTAATTAATTTATCCTTAAAAGAGGCTTGTGGATTACTAGGCAATCGGGCAGTGCAATCATTGATAATATCTGGTGGTTTGGGTGGAATTAATGCCATTTTTGCATCAGTATCCATACTAGATGGGGGATGTGAAAAGTGATTTTGGAAGATTAGAGGTTTTTTAGAAAGATGCTAGGAGTTTCTCTCTTCTAAATAAGTGTACAAGATTGGCGAACAAAAGGCTTCACACGTATGGTTTGGTCCTATACTTTGACAATTTTTCTTTTGTTATTGTGATAGCTGCTGAAAGTTTTTGTTTGTATATAATATACTAGTATTCGAGCCAAAATAAGTCTTGCCAATGTAAATAATATTGTTAGTTGTTACACGATGAGTTTTAGAAATTATTATGTAAGGATTGTATATTTTAAGAATACTTTTATCTTTTCTTATATTTTTATTCAAATTCCAGACGATCTACATCCTTATAATCTTTTGTACGAGAAGAGAACACGGGTGCTGGTTTGCCCGAGAGGTTAAGGGGGAAGACTTAAGATCTTCTGCACATAAGTGCGCATGGGTTCGAACCCCATAGCCAGCAGCACACCATTTTTAGTTTTTCAATTATTTATTTATTCTTTCCTTTTAAAAGCAGCTTTTGCTTATGCTTTTTTGGTAGAAGGCTAGAGCCTAGAGCTACTTTCTCAAATTCTGCTACTGTTCAACCGTACTTATATTTCCCTAAAAACTTGGCTAAAATAAATACTTTTTTGATTTGAAAAAAAACACTTTTGATCTTGTAGAAGATTTGCCAAACAAGCTATTAGTACATCTCGACTAATTCACGAAGACTTCTATAATAACAATATATTTAGTGTGATCCCATAAGTGGGGACTGGGTAATTAGCCGAGACTTCTATTTTTCTTTTATTTAACACATTGTAAACTTTAAAAATGATTCATTAATTTTTCTTTCTCATTTTTGGGTTGCAAATTGGCTTACTTCTTCTTGTTCTGTTTTCCCCCCCTTGGCCTTCTTTTCATTTAAATATTCAGGTCCATAAATGGAAAGACCAAAAAAAAAAGAGAGAGAAAAGATGTATGGCAAGATTTTCTTTATTTATTATAGCACAGCAACCTATGGTGAGATTTGAAACTTATGGTGGTTAAAGGTGAAGTAATTACAGACGCGGAGTTAAGATTTAAAACTTATGAATTTTGAATTTGCCTTGCAACCTATAGTCTGCTTTGTTATTGGATTCACAATTAAATATTTATATATATTTAATGTATTTTCTAAAATAAATATAAGTTTAAACAAAAATTACTGGGTTTGGCAGAACATGCCCCGCCCTAAAGTAATACGTAATGCAGGCAAATGACTACCTCTTGTTTTTGGTTAACAAAGCCTATATCAATGAAAGCAATTGATAACATCTTAAAGCAGGTAGAAAAGATGTGATGCTAAATACACGATAATTTTAATTAATTACTTTTGATCAAACACTTGTCTACCTCTTCTTATCTACGTGGCTACGCCCTACCGAGTACTGATCATTTTGGTCAAAAGATAATAAAAATTTATAAAAGTTCACTTTTCCCTCTATTTAAGTTCAATAATGGTATTATTGTAAACGTTTTCCTTAAATTAGTTTTTCCTATGATACAACATGAGCACTGAAAATTTTGTTTTCAACATAATTCTTTTATATTATCAAATCATCTTAAAATATAAAAAATAAGATCAGTAAGCTGAAATTAATGCACATTACCTAGCAGAACAAGTTGAAATATATTGCTAGTATATAAATTCTTTATAGCCAGTTTGTATAAATTAGATCTGTCTGAGGAAAGGAGCTTTTAATCCTTGTGCTTTTCTTTTTGAGAAATTTTCATAAAGCACTATCTTTTGGTAGTAATTAGCCATCTATAGATACCTTTTGTTATATTACGGATTATAAATACCTTTTGTGTGGTTATAAGATGTATTTGATGTATTTAAGCTATTGTATTCATGAATATAATAGCAAAAATAGGCGTGAATCAGGGAAGTCCAGTTAATCAGTTGTTGTATTCGAGTGTATTCGACTGTATTCATGGAGTGAAACATGGGATTACAACTGGACATATTATTGTATTCAACTGTATTCGACTGTATTCACGGCGTGAAATAGGGGATTACACTGTTTTAAAATGGAAAGTGAATCAATTAACATAATAGACTCCTAATATAACTCAACAAACTCAATTATAACACACAAATTTTTATTTCAGTTATAAAAAAGAATTCTCAACCGAAAAATACCCCAAAACATAGCAATCTTCAGAGAAATTAATAATAAACATCTGAATATATAAATTATATTAATTAAAAAAATATATGAATACATTCATGGCATATAGCGAGACAGTGAATATAATGAAATACATAAAATTAACAGCGGGATACATTGAAATACAATGAAAAAAAAGACAGTGAATACAATGAAATACATGAAATACAACGAGATACATTGAATTAAAATGAAAAAAAAGACAATGAATAAAATGAAATACATGAAAATACATTGAAATATATTAACAGAAAATCAATTAAATGCCGAGCAGCATACATTGATCTTCCTCAATTTGAATGAGTACTCAGGAAAAAGATGGGATCTTGGACTTGGTATACGGTATGTACTTTCCCTATCAATTTCTTCGTCGATCTCTTTCTGATGCAATGAAACAGAAAAACAGAGGAAAATAGTAATTCTAGGAGCTGAAGCTCGAAGAAGGTGATGGCTATGTCAGGCAACTGCGAGAGTATAGCTCAAGAGAAGAGAGAATCGAGAGAGAAGATTGTATTAACTTCCAAAAGTGTATCTCCATTACATTTGATTTAGCTATATAAGCTCATTTAGAAGAATCTAGAATACAATCTGTTAAGCTAACTTCTAACTGATTGTAACTGTCGTAACTACTTGTAACTAACTTGCCACATCAGCTAACTAACTATGCCAACTCAGCTGCCAGCTCGGAACAATGCAGCTTCGTCTTCTGCTTCTTTTCTTCTTCTACTGCTTGACTCTTTAACGTGTATCAATACCCTCCCCTAAAGAAAATCCTTGACCTCAAGGATTAAAAGATGGGAATCTTGTCTGAAGCTCCTGCAGATATTCCCAAGTAGCAGAATCAGCTTCAAGTCCTGTCCATTTGACCCTAACTTGGCATACAGCCTTATTACCTCGTTTGACTAACCTCCTTTCTAGTATGGACTCTGGTTGAGGACAATAAGGGCTAGACAAGTGAAGTATAGGAGGATGATTGATGATAGCAGGCACTTCATGACATTTTTTTAACTGAGAAACATGGAAAGTGGGATGAATAAGGACATTAGCAGGCATGAGTAGTTTGTAGGCTACTAAACCAATCTTTGCTGCAATGGGATAAGGACCATAATACTTGGCTGCTAGTTTATCGAATGGTTTGGTAGCTACTGAAATTTGTCTATAAGGTTGCAACTTAAGATATACCCAATCTCCAATTTCAAAAGACCTGTCAGATCTGTGTTGGTTGGCAGTATCCTTCATCCTCTGTTGATCTCTAGCTAGATGGAATTTCAACAACTGAATTATGGCTTCCCTTGCATCCAAAGATCTATCAACCATTTCTACATCTGTATCACCCTGCAGATAAGGAAGATGTATAGGAGGCTTCTGGCCATATAAAGCTTCATAGGGATTGCATTTAATAGTGGAATAATAGGTAGTGTTATACCACCACTCTGCCAAGGGCAAGTACTTGGACCAATCCTTAAGACTATCTGAACAAAAACACCTCAAATATGTCTCTAAAGTTCTATTCAGCACTTCTGATTGACCATCTGTCTGTGGATAGTATGCTGTAGATCTCTGCAATTGTACTCCTTGAAGAGAGAAAAGTTCTTGCCAAAAAGAACTCAAGAAGACTGGGTCTCTATCACTAGTCATGGTAAGAGGCATACCATGGAGCTTGAAGATTTGATCAAGGAAGCTTTGGGCCACAGTTTGAGCAGTATAAGGATGTTGCAAACTCAAAAAATGCCCATATTTTGTCAATCTATCTACTACTACCAGAATAACTTCCTTGCCATGTGACTTGGGAAGGCCTTCAATAAAATCTAGACAAATATCAGTCCAAACACCTGTAGGAATTGGTTAGGGCTGTAATAAGCCAGGTGAAGCAGCAGCGTCATATTTATGTCTTTGACAGACATCACACTTGTTGATAAAGTCTCTAACATCTGCAACAAGAGATTTCCAATAAAATAAGGATTGTAACCTCTTAATAGTGGCATCCATACCAGAATGGCCCCCCTGAGTAGTACTATGCCACAGGGTAATAATTTTCTTCTTCAACTGCTGATCATTGCCCACAACTAATCTTCCCTTCCATCTAAGTTAGTTGTTAAACCAAGTGTAGGACTTGTAAGGTTGAACTTGTAGTTTAGCTATTAACTCCTGTAGCATTGGATCACTGCTCCATGTTGATTTAATCTGTGCATATAAGGAATCATTAGGAGTTAGTAAAGAAATAGCTAAAAGTTCAGCAGCTGGTTTCCTTGATAATGCATCTGCAACCTTGTTCTCTGACCCCTTCTTATACTCAATAATGAAATCAAATGCCATTAACTTGGAGATGCCAGCCACTTGGAAATCAATATGCACTTGTTGTTCCAATAAATGCTTCAATGCCTTCTGATCTGTCTTAACAATGAAATGATTGCCCATTAGGTAATGTGACCACTTAGTAACAGCAAAAATAAGAGCCAGTAATTCTCTATCATAGACTGATAGAGCCTGATGCCTGGGAGCTGGGGATTTACTTATGTAGGCAATAGGATGCCCTTGCTGCATCAACACAGCTCCAATCCTCTTGCCACTAGCATCTGTTTCTACTGTAAAGGGTTTAGAGTAGTCAGGCATAGCTAATACAGGAGCAGAAACTAGGGCCTGCTTCAAACTCTTGAATGCAGTAGTAGCTTCATCATTCCATACAAAGCTATCCTTCTTCAGTAGATCATGAAGTGGTCTACAAATAGTCCCAAAGCCTTGAATGAATCTTCTATAATATCCTGCAAGACCTAAGAATCCCCTCAACTGTTTGATGTTAACAGGTATAGGCCATTCCTGTACAGCAGCAATTTTCTTTGGGTCTGTAGATACTCCCTTAGCACTGATAAAATGACCAAGATACTCGACCTTAGCCACTCCAAAGGCACATTTTGACATCTTGGCATATAGTTGATGTTGCTTCATAAGTTCAAACACAGCCTTCACATGATCCACATGAACAACCACATTCTTACTATAAATCAAAATGTCATCAAAGAATACCAATACTGATTTCCTCAACAATGGCTTAAAAACAGCATTCATTAAACTCTGAAATGAAGAAGGTGCATTGGTTAACCCAAAGGGCATTACCAAAAATTCATAATGTCCCTCATGAGTTCTGAATGCAGTTTTGTTGATGTCTCCTTCAGCCATTCTCAACTGATGATAACCAGCTCTAAGATCTATTTTGGAAAAAATATTAGCTCCACTTAATTCATCAAGCAAATCCTCAATCATGGGAATAGGGAACTTATCTTTAATAGTCATTTGATTCAAACTCCTATAATCCACACACAGCCTCCAACTACCATCCTTCTTCCCCACTAACACTACAGGAGATGCATATGGACTGGTATTATGCTGTATTACCCCTTGGTCTAGCATTTCCTGTACCAATTTCTCAATTATATCCTTCTTGATTCCCGGATATCTGTAAGGTCTCTTGTTAACACGATTAGAAGCTTCCTTAAGAGGTATTCTGTGATCATAAAGCCCCCTGTGAGGTGGTAAGCTAGTAGGTAATTCAAAAATACAGGCATATTGTTTAATAAGAGCTGTTAAATCTGGTAAGGGATCAGTTCTTGGTGTAGCTTGTATATTGTGGCAATAGGTGTCCTCATCTCTACTGGCCACTAATGACATCATGAAAAATTGTGCATCTGCTCCCTCTTTCTTTATCAAACTTTTAGCTTTAGCAGCTTTAAGCTGATCATTTGCTCCCCTAAGAACATGCTTCTTTCCTTGATACATGAATTCAATAGTCCTCTTTTTAAAGTCAAACAATTTCTTCCCAATGTATTCAAACATTGCACACCCAAAACAATATCTATATTTCCTAATGGTAGTAGTAGGAAGTCAGAGGAAAAAGTGGTACCTTGTAATAACCACTGCAAATCCTTACAAACTGAAGCAGTCTGCACCTTTCTTCCATCTGCTACACTGACAGATTGCTTCTGAATAGAGCAAGCTTTGCAGCCTAATCTTGCAGCTACTTCCTCATCAATAAAATTGTGAGTACTCCCAATATCTATCAACACTTGTAGAGGCTTCTTCTCATGGTATCCCGTAACTCTAATATTTTGATAACCTGCTGCACCTGTAAATGCTTGTAAGGAAATGGCCATAAACTCATTTGAATCCCCCAATAATTCTTGCATATCATCTTCTGTTTCCTCTACTTCCACTCCTTCATCTTCTGTCACCTCTACTAAGTATATTTATTTGTTACTCTTACACTTGTGACCTGGTACATACTTATCATCACAGAAGAAACATAATCCCTTCGATCTCCTCTCATCCATTTCAGCTGTGCTCAATCTCCTACCAGGAAGTCTAGTGTTGTTAGTAAGGTTAAGTTCAAAAGGCTTTTTGTTAGTGGAGTTTGGTAATAGGTTTTTTTGGTTATACTGGAGTTTATTGAGATTAGGAGTAGGTAATATGCCAGTGTTGGTTCTAATGACAGGCTTGATTCCCCACGATTGAGCTTGAGCCTCAAACACCCCCTCCTGTAATCTTGCAATTCTGTAAGCTTGTAGCAATGTTCTAGGTGATTGAATTCTCACAGCTTTATTCAATTCTGGTTTAAGGCCTCCTAAAAAATAACTAATTGCATTTTCATTAGACAAGTTAACCCCAGTCAACAACCTATCAAATTCTGCTTGATAATCCTTAACACTACCAATTTGTTGCAGATTTTTTAAAGCTTCCATATGATCTTCAAATCCCTCTCCAAACCGTTCATTTAAGGCTAATACATACTCAGTCCAAGTAGGTTCTAACACTGAGTTCCTAGAATTCATATATGACCCATGCCAAGCAATAGCTTCTCCATCAAAATGAATAGAAGCTACCTTAACCCATCAAAAGCTACTTCATCCATAGAGAAGAACTGATCTACTTTATACAGCCAATTCTTCAAATCACAACCAGAAAATCGAGGAAATTCAAGTTTAGAGTATCGAGTGAAAAAGTTACCATTAGCAGTTACACTATGGTGACCATCTCTGATCCTTCCTTCACGTTGCTCCATTAAACCAGCTCGATCATTAGAAGATTATGCTCTAACTTGTTCCTTTTCCTTCCCTTTCTGATTCATAGCTCCCATATATTCCTTCAGTTCTAGTAATTCCTTGTCAGTTTGTACATTACGCTCGTTTATAATCATCATCCCATCCATCAACTTCTGCAATTGATCGTTAATGGCTGTCAGTTTCTCTTCTAATTCTTCAATAGATTTCTCTGAATTTTTGCTACGCGTCATGACAAAAGATGCCAAGGACGTGAAGCTCTGATACCAAATGATGCAATGAAACAGAAAAACAGAGGAAAATAGTAATTCTAGGAGCTGAAGCTCGAAGAAGGTGATGGCTATGTCAGGCAACTGCGAGAGTATAGCTCAAGAGAAGAGAGAATCGAGAGAGAAGATTGTATTAACTTCCAAAAGTGTATCTCCATTACATTTGATTCAGCTATATAAGCTCATTTAGAAGAATCTAGAATACAATCTGTTAAGCTAACTTCTAACTGATTGTAACTGTCGCAACTACTTGTAACTAACTTGCCACATCAGCTAACTAACTATGCCAACTCAGCTGCCAGCTCGAAACAATGCAGCTTCGTCTTCTGCTTCTTTTCTTCTTCTACTGCTTGACTCTTTAACGTGTATCACTTTCTTGTTTGTTTTCCGTTTCACAGTCATCTTTTTTCTCTTCTTCATACACATCGAATTGTATGCGGCAATTTATCCCAAAACCCTTAAATCATAGTAATAGCTGATTAGTGAATTGTATGTGGCAATTTCTCTTCTTCATGCACATCGAATTGTATGCGGCAATTTATACTCCCAAAACCCTTAAATCATAGTAATAGCTGATTAGCGAATGTATGCGACAATTTCTCTTCTTCATGCACATTGAATTGTATGCAGAAATTTATACTCCCAAAACATTAGAAATTTTAATGGGATGGGGAAGAGAATGAGATGTATCAAAGTAGAGAGAAAGAAAATTATGTAACTGATTAGCGTATTTGGTGGCTTAGGGCTAGGAAGTAACCAAAATTAAATATTTTGCTATAAACCTTAAAAGGTATCTATAAAATATAATTTTTTTAAATAGTATTTATTTAAAGTAAATAAGGTGTTAACCTTTGCTATAGGAGGTAAAAATTCCTTTCTTTTTGAGTTTCCAAATAGATGATCCGAACGGCCAAGCCTAACTATGCCAAAGCTCAATTTGACAGTAGCATGTGTAGGTACAAGTCCCAAATCCAATGCACATTTAAGCTTCCACCATGAGAATTTGCTAGTTATCGTATTATGAATAGCAAAGAGAAGCTTTGACCAAAATGAAAACCATCAAAATACTCAAATCAGAAAATACTACAAAATGCATATCAAAGCTGCAGAACCAGCAGTCAAAAATGAGACATGCTCACAAGCCTATAAGAAGAGCTCTCTCAGTTCAGAACACTGTTAAAACACCTCGCAACAAAAAAACTATTTGAGTCTGCTATTATTTCGCAGGGTCACATACTACAAAGGAATTTTATTTGGCAGAACAAGTACTCCTCCACATGTCACATTCAACAGTGCAAATTTAGTAGGGCTCGACAGGCTTGCGGAAGCTTGCTCCAGCATACACAGCGTCTGATCCAAGTTCCTCTTCAATCCTCAAGAGCTGCATGGATAGAAAACAAAAACTCAGAACTGTAGAAAGACTATAGAAGTGCAAGGGATGTAACTTCTAGAAAACGGAACCACATTTTGTTGACAAGTGAAAGAGAATTAACATTTTTTGTTGCAAGAGTAAAGCTAATGGCAGTCCACTTGAGGGATAATTACCTGGTTGTACTTGGCGAGACGCTCTGACCTGCAAGGAGCTCCAGTCTTGATTTGTCCCTGAAAGTTTCCAGGAAAACTCATTAACACCCGAAACTGGTATAAATAAAATCCACAGATACCATTGATTATCATGACCAAGAATGCTTAGAAACAAAATTACCGTTGACAATCCCACGGCGAGATCAGCAATGAAGGTATCTTCTGTTTCTCCACTGCAACAATTAATTATAGGATCATTAGCTAAGTTTTATGAAATAATATAAGCATGACTACTAGGATAGTTTTTTTCTATTCCAAGTGTTATTGCTAGAGATAATTCTGTATTTACCTGCGGTGACTGGTCATTACACCCCAACCTGCCTGCTTAGACATTTTCACAGCTTCGATACTCTCGGTCACACTGCCAATTTGGTTAACCTGTCGCACATAAGAGTAAGAAATTGTTAATCCAATCTCGAAGTCAAAGAGGAAACTTTAAGTATCATGGCCGAAATATATGATTTATTAGCCGGTTGGATGATACCTTGAGGAGAAGTGCATTGCAAGTCTTCTCTGCAATTGCCTTGGCGACCCTCTGCACATATATAATAAATAGTTATACATGGTGATAAACAACCTATAGAAAATTGCTTAAGTGCCAAGAACTGAGAGATGTATACATTTTCTTTCAATGGACAAGCAAGTGACAAATGTTGTTAACGCTTTAATCTTACCTTAGGGTTGGTGACAAGGAGGTCATCTCCCACAATTTGTACTTGTTCCCCCATCTCAGTAGTGAGCTTAGCATAGGTCTCCCAGTCATCTTGGTCAAATGGATCTTCAATTGAAACAATAGGGTACTCGGACACAAACGTCTTGTACAAATCCTTGAGTTGGTCACCTGATATCTTTTGTGAGCCATCATTGCTCTGCAAATAAGAATAAATATGAGCAAATCTCACTAACATAGCAACAGTTTGATCACATGACTACCTCCAAAAAAACACAGAAAGTGAAAGAAAACAATACAACACTCAGTTTCAAATTGCCTATAGGGAATAGTAAGGACTTGCCTCTTCTTTGAAGTTCAAGTCGTAACTTTTGTCCTTCAAGAAGAATTCAGATGCAGCAACATCCATTCCAATGACCACCTAAACGGAAACTCATCTCAGCCTCCAGGTTTCCAACAACAGTTATGAAAAAAAATTATGGTGTGACTCAACAAGTAACTGAGATACTCACCTTTCCAGTATATCCTGCTTTCTCAATGGCTGTCTTGAGCAATTCAAGTCCTTCCTTGTTCTCCTGAATTTTCAAAAATCATAATCATGTGAATGAACTAGGGTAAACATTCAACAGAATTGTAATACACCAGCATAAGAATATACTTCACCTGGATGTTAGGAGCAAAACCACCCTCATCACCAACATTTGTGGCATCCTGACCGTATTTCTTCTTGATCACGGCCTGCAGATACAGTATAATTGTTTAATCAGAAAAACAAAGACAAAGAGAGGACGAAAAACAATATAAAAAATTTAAACTAAATTATGAGCCTGAATGGAACCAAAGAAACCAATCATTCCTCTTAATTCAAAGCATGTCTACTTGTTTTGATCGTGTAAAAAAACGATGTTTAGAGGTAATAGAAGTTGTCTCAAACCTTCAAGTGGTGATACACTTCACAACCCATTTTCATGGCCTCCTTGAAACTAGAAGCTCCAGTGGGAAGGATCATAAATTCCTGCAAAATAACTACCAATCAGAAACTTTCATCTAAATAGCACTCAGATACATAGTGGAGGCAGATAAATGACATGCCTGCATTGCAAGTTTGTTTCCGGCATGTGATCCACCATTAATGACATTGAAGGCAGGAACTGGCAACACCAACTTCTTGTTACCAGCCAGATCAGCAATGTGCTGCAACACAAAGAGGCAGTTTAAAATAAGAAAACATATGATCGCAGATTAATCCAATTGCAAATATAGCCTTAATATGTGCTAGTAGCCCATACAACTTATGGTACCCAAACATGGAAAAGATTAAAGATCCATGCAGCTTCGGCATTGCCAATTGAGCGAGGATTCAATAGTGATGTAAAGCTCTTAAGGTGTAGTAACTCTTAGAGCGTGCAGTAGACTCCACGAAAGACAATTCTTTAGTATATACCTTGTATAGTGGAACATTCCTTGCAGCAGCACCAGCTTTACACACAGCAAGTGATACAGCTAGGATGGCATTTGCACCAAGCTGAAGAAAATCCAAATACAGTGAAACTAATGAACAATGAACTTTTGATAATAGAAGAGTGAACTTGATACTTAGGCATTAACATGAATACCTTTTGTTTGCACCAACCCCACTCATTTTGAGTTCCATCTAATTCATGAACCATGAAGTTATCAAGACCAGTCTGATCAGTTGCATCCTGCAAAATAATAATCCTTGTATTTAAGGTACCATTTAATCTATCAAACAATGGAGAAACAAACATAAAAACAACTTAACAAGGAAAAAGTCTATTAAAATAAAGATAATCAACTAGGGAAAAACCACAAACCTTGCCGATGAGAGCAGGGCCAATGATTGAGTTGACATTGTTAACAGCCTACATGGACGACCAGAGTAAAATAATTTAATCAGCATTGAGAAGTATATTCATCAATCTAAAGCTTTAGAGTGAAACACCAACCTTTGAGACACCCTTTCCAAGGTATTCAGACCCTCCGTCCCTCAATTCAAGGGCTTCATAGATTCCTATAAAACAAATCAAGAGGATAAATTCAATAGACCGAAAACAATGGGAGAAACAACAAAAGAAGACACAGTACCGAAAATGTTAACAGTGTTTAACACAGAACTGAAGGAAGCTAAGATTCAAATTATCACCCAAATTGAACTATACACAAATCTTAACGAACTTCCCCTCAAGAAGATTAATTATCTTCATATAACAGATGCCATAAACACATAAGTGTTTAAAATTTTCCGGAAGATTCAGTCTCACTAAAACTACTGATTCTCTAAAAATTTATCCAAACAAAAAGTACTGATTCTATAAAACATATATACTGAAATATAAAGGGTCAGTTTCACTCCATTTGCCACATATGGGCATAATAACTCATAATAGAAAAGGTGAAACTACTAAACTGACAGCCAATTAATAAACCAGAAACTAAGATTTCAATTATATGAGTAACTTAACGAACAGATTACACATCTGCATACAGATTTTCAACACATTCTCATAAATCTATGTAAGAGAGTCACTATACACAAAAGATAAGTAGATCTTTACCTGTGGATGCACCACTAGGAACAGCAGCTCTTGCAAATATACCGTTTGAAAGAGTTACATCAACCTACACATATACACAACAACCAACCAAATCAATACATCTCAAAAAACAACCATATCTACATTTCTACAAAACAGATATAAACAACACTTGTCTATACACATAACCAATCACTCCTAAAAACAACCTCCTTTGAAAATCGAAATAAAACGCACAAAACTATAGTAAAAACAAGCGATTTAACAAAATCAGAAAAAAAATCCGGAATCTTCAAACAGATCGAAAAAAAAGGATTAAAACATAGAAAAATACTGAAAAAAAGACGGAGATCTGAAGGAAAACAAACCTCAACGGTAGGATTACCACGGCTGTCAAAGATCTGACGGGCCTTAACGATTTTGATAGTTGCCATAGATCTGTTAAAGAGAGAATAGGTGTAGTAAAGAGTGTTGAGAGAAAAAGTTGGTTTTTTGCAATGAGCAGAGGATGAGAAGCGATACCACGTATATGTAGAGGAAGCTGGGTTAATTACAGCCGTTGATTTGGTTTTATGATCTTGATTAGTATTTTCATATATTAGTACTACTAATTTCTTATTTTTTAATTAAATTAATTGGGCAAAAAAATATTTTTTAAATCTATGTGCTTTGTAAACCCCCTCGAGTGTGTCGACATATTGTTACTTCTAGATCTAGGGTGGGTTCCAATGAAGAAAAGTCGTTATATGTTTTTGTCTTTTTTCAAATGTACAAATATATTAATTCAATTTTATTTAGTGAAGTGAAGGATTTAGTAAATTCCTTAGTATTTAGGAAAGATTATAATGTTAATGATAGTTTTAGAGAAATTTTATAGAATTAATGGATAACTATAATTAGATACAAATTGAGATTCCATTAGTATTGTAAAAGGTTTTGGTCGACGAATAATGTTACTATTTCGGGAGTTAAGACACTTTATTCTTTGATAATAATTTTCTCAAGAAAATTAAATATTTTAAATATTAATCATAATAATTTATTACTGATCATGTAATTTTAAATGTAAAAAAAATTGATGTAAAAAGCTTAAAGAATTTATGTTTGAATTTACATAAAAATTTAGGTTCTTTAACTCTCATATTGTGAATCCTTTTACATAAATTAGGAGGGAGAAAGTAAATATTATTCGTTGATCCTCATTATTTTTCAAGTAAATAAAATTACATTATTTATAAATTATCAGACGTAGTAGAAATTAGCATATATGACGATATTAGTGCAAAATACACCTAAATTAGACGTATATAACAGTATTTATTTTACTTTAGTTTCTTTTTTTTTTTCTTTTGTAATAAAGTGCTTTTTCATGCTATGCTCAAATTTGTTAGTTAAACTAATTTCTTATACTATGGAATGCTATGATTTTTTGTTCTTGATTATTAATTTAATTTATGCAATCTTATAGATGTGGAAGATAAATAACCCTATTTAGGAGAGACACTACTTTCTTATATACTTTCACCGAGTCATTCCAAAAATATAATTACTAGCAACATTTTGGCTAAAAACAATGTACAAAAAGAAAAATCATAAAATAACATACATTTCATTATTGGGCAATGTGGTCAAAAAGAAGGAAATTCAAATTAAAACTGCAAGTGGTTTCTTGGGCTACAAGCAGGGACATAGCATGTTGTTTTGAATTCGGTCGAATCGAGTAGCGCTGGTTTAGACTTTATATTTATCTTAAAACATACATCGATGTATTAAAATTATTAATTTAAAATTCAATAATTTAAATAGATTAAAATTTCAAACCCATAATATTCAATTTCTGGCTCCGGCTCTGACACTCGAGACTGATGAAACTGCCTACTTCAAAATTCACGAGAATATTCCTCCAAATGGTGCCATTGTACCATTGGTCTTATTTCGTGGGGTCACAAGAAAAATGCAAAGAGTTAGATTATCAAAATTGACACGAGAGAATTACCACTCTTAGTAGGCGTTTGGACATGAATTCTAAATTTTATTTTTTAATTTTGGAATTTCACTAAAATTTGAATTGAAGATGGAGTTGTGTTTGATTATAATTTTTGCAATATATTTGGATGTTTTTTTTTTCAAAACTGTCAAGGATGATTTATACCCGACAACTTGTAAAAAATATCAAAATCATCCCAATTTGATTATCTTACTTGAAATAAACAATCAAAATGTTATGGTTTAACTGTTATCATATTCTGCTTTACTATAATACACTGAAGATGCAAAATCAATATCACACTTTGTAATTCTACTAACACACAGAGAAGGTGCAAGAGCAGGCATAACCACATATTTCTCATAACCATATAATCAAACTTCCAGTAGGTAGAGTTCAAGTATCAACTAGGACTAATGCTCCAGCATCAGTTGCCAAAGATGTATTTGCCAAAGATGAAAAATTGATGGGGTCATTTTATAAATTTTAAAAATATAGGGTAAATTTATAAAACTAAAAACTAGCAAATTCTCATTTTCAATTGAAAAACTGGTGAGAACCAGTTTTTCAAATTTGAAAATAGATTTTCAAGTAAAAAAGGAAAAATTGGTAAGAATGGGATAACCAAACATTGTTTTAAAAAAAAAATTGGAAAAAAGAAAAAATTTTGTATGTCCAAACGGGCTCTTAATATTTTTCCTTACTTTAAATTTTCCATTATAAATTTTAAAAGTCCAGAGAAATAATCGTTCTAATAACAAATTAGACCTTTTAAAGATATCATATAATTTTTTCACAAAGCAAAAAATGAAAAATATAATATAAAATAAATAAAAGAGAATATAGAAAGAAAAAAAAGATAAGAAAGGTGGAAATCATGCCTTTTGACCTTTCAATTCGATTCTATTTCTCCTGTTTCTTTTTCCGCAAGAAAAAAAGAGAGGATTAATTAATTAATCCTTTTTTTTTGCCTTGAACCAGAAGTTCCATAAAAGATAAAAAGAATTCCTTTTTATAATAAAGGATATTTAGAAAAAAGAAATGTATAGCAATAGTGGAAAAAACAATTATTTAATGAATGGAAAGTATATGTAGGAAAGTAGGCAATAATAATGGGTATAATTTATTACAACTTTAGGCGTGGTTTGGCTCGTCATACCTTACAGTAGCAATTTTATAATATTTTTCTTTCTGATAGCAATTTTTTAATAATATAGCCACAAAAGAAAGCCATGAAATTAATCACTTTTCAAATACATGCACCTTTAGTCAACCTCAAGAGTGAAGGCCATTTTCGCACACCTTTTCTTCCACCTACCTCTATGACGTTTTCCTTCTTTATTTTCATCTTTTTTGGGGGTTCTATCATTAGGACCTCAAACTTGGCCTCAGCCGGTAAGTATGCCTTTAAATTTTGTATGTGAACAAGTTGACACCTTAGCTTGTATAAAATTGGCCACGTAAACACAAATATTGACGTGGCACATGAATTTCGAGGTGTCTATATGATTGTTTTGTAAGTTGGAATGTTCAACTGACAAAGTGAAGACAAGTTGAGGTACCTAGTGTTTGGCTCAAAAGTTATTTAATACTTTTTAAGCAAATCAATCAATGTAGATGAAGGGGTAAATCGTAGTTGAAGATAATAAACCCTAGGATGGTCTTGAGTATAGAATCAGATAACAATGGTACAAATCAGATAAATGAGAGAAGTTGATAATCTTTGAAAGGTAAGAGAGAGATAATGTTAGAGAGAGAAGAGAGAGAGATATAATGTATTTCCAATCTTGAAAGAATCCCCCATTTACAAGGCTTGGATCCCTCTTTATATAATAGAGGATCCTTGCTTGAATATTAAAAGACAGAAAATAAAGTANTGTTCTTTCGATAGGTCATTGCCTTTTACGGCGGTCACATAATGAATCAGGTGATCTTCTGGATCCGTGGTCCCGTCGTATATTTTCAAGTACGGTGGCATCTTGAAGGTTTTAGGGATTGGGTGAGGAGCAGCTTCCTCACTATACGGTTGCTCGACGAATCTTCCCATATCGCGTTTCGGTAGTAGCTTAGGGGCACCAGGTATCTTGTCTACCCTTTCCTGGTGCTCCTTCATTTGATCACGAAGTGCTTTGTTCTCGTTCTCCATCTCTTCCATTTTCTTAAGGATGGCTGCGAGCGCATCATTGCTTGCATTGGTATCGGTGTGGGCGTTACTTGTTCGTGCAACGCTGGGCTCACCAACGGCGGTGGCGATTTCTGCCATCGACGGATCTGTGATTGCCCTGAGGTGGTTTCTCGAGCATGCTATTTAGAGTGTTCGTCAACCATTCCTCTAGTAGCTTTTTGACTACTGGGGGCGTTTCCTTTGCTGTAGATGTAGAAGTCCCTCTCTCATGCAAAATCGTTGGATCTTCGAGTGAAGAGGGTGAGATCTCCCCCTCCGGTATGCTACTTGGTGTTATATTCGCGGTATTTTCTCTACCGGCTTCGTTGAGTGGGCCTATGAGGTTGGTTGAGACATCTGCTATCATCTTCAACCTTGACTCTTTATCTGCCATTTGTTAGTTTCTATGAGGTCTGAAGAACAGCGATGGTTGTCTTTGATATCCTAGATGTGAACTATGATTTCGACTACCGAAATCCCCACAGACGGCGCCAAATTGTTTGGAATACTTTTTGAGCAAATCAATCAATGTAGATGAAGGGGTAAATCGTAGTTGAAGATAATAAACCCTAGGATGGTCTTGAGTATAGAATCAGATAACAATGGTACAAATCAGATAAATGAGAGAAGTTGATAATCTTTGAAAGGTAAGAGAGAGATAATGTTAGAGAGAGAAGGAGAGAGATAATGTATTTCCAATCATGAAAGAATCCCCCCTTTACAAGGCTTGGATCCCTCTTTATATAATAGAGGATCCTTGCTTGAATATTAAAAGACAGAAAATAAAGTACATGCTATGGAGTGGCCGACGTGATCATGAAGTCGTCCCTCTTGTTATTCATAGGTCGCCCTCTAGCCGGACTCGCACACATTCGGTCGGTCGTGCTGGCTTGAAGAACGTGGTCGGTCAAATTCGACCCCATACACCTAGTTGTGCATACCCAGAGTTGGAGGCATACTACAGTGAAGGCCAAATTTGAGGGTCTGCTTATGTATTGTACCTATTTTTTATGGTTTAGTTTTCTTTGAATTTACATGACCATATGTATTAATTTGTCTTTTTTAGAAAATAATGATATGATTATTTACTCCTTTACATAAGTGAAAGAACAATCGAGATTACATAAGTGAAAGAACAATCGAGAGGGAATTTATAACAAGTAGTAATTATCGGTTATATGCTTCACGAAAATAAATGAAAATTTGTTATAACAGCAATAAAAGGGCGAGTGATGTAGAAGGTATGACACTTAGAAAAAAAAAGCTATTTCTTTGTTGCTCTTTTCTTTTTCTTAGTTTTGATTCGTCAAGTTTCATGTAATGTAAAAGCTCAACTAAATAGAAATTGAAATGGTAGGTCTAGATATAAAATAAGCTCGGAGGGAAGCAATTTGTTGCATATGGACATCAGAATAACAATATTAATCGTAACTACAGTAAAAACGAAAATATTTCATTACAACAATAACAACAACATTCCCAGTATATATTGTTGGATTTCGTTGTTTAATAACAAAAGAAGTGTGAATGGAAAATGGTGAGAAAAAGAAATGGAGGAAAGTGAAATTTTGAATGAGTTCACTAATGCACTTTGTCCCTCATTGGTGGAAGGAAAGAAAATCTTTGTGTATATAAAGAGAAGCTCATCTTTTAGCTCTTAAAGAGCTAAGAAGAAGGCAAGCCTCGCGCCGTTGTCGTCGCTCGGCTCGGCTTCATCTTCGGCTTCGGCTTTGTCAAAGATTGATTGATTAATCTTTTTGGACAAAATTCTTTTCAAATATTTAATTAATTAATTAAATTAATTAAAGAAAATTCAATACGGAATAACCCATGACCCGCGACCCGTTCCGGCACGTTTTTCTTTCCCAGATTATTTTAAATCCGTTTTAAATTTCCCGCAAAATTTCCAACAGCCATGGCTGTTCTGAAACAGTGTCACACCTGTTCCAACAGCCATGGTTGTTCTGAAAGGTTGCAAACTTTTTCAGAAACAGTACCAAATTGGCTATAAATATTCCTTCAAATCCCAGAATATTTACTTACGAAATTTTCTGAATCTTCTTCTTCTTCTGCACAAAAATTCTAGTGTGTTTTGCAGCCTTCGAGTGGTTCGTTGTTCATTGGCGTTTTTGGTACCAATACTCCGGT
The DNA here is from genome assembly GCF_001879085.1 of Nicotiana attenuata. NCBI lineage: Eukaryota > Viridiplantae > Streptophyta > Magnoliopsida > Solanales > Solanaceae > Nicotiana > Nicotiana attenuata. Next base: position 112,829,615 of record NC_031995.1, on the reverse strand, counting down.
GAGTTAAATCGTTCTATCATGGGAGGATATATTCCAGAACCTCGGGTACTTGAGGGGAATAATTTCCTTAAGGACACACTGTGTATTCAGTGGGCTCGATTTGTTCCTATACCTTTCTCAGAATTTATTTTGAAGAAGTTTACTTTTTTCATAATTTAAATTCTACTAACTTTCTGTTTCTGTTTTAAGAAAGATTATTATTTAATTTATTTACAGCAATACAGATATATAGCAATCTTAAGGAAATTATCTTTGTTATATTCTGTATTCTGTCTGAATTTTACTATTCTGATTTGAAGATATAAAAACTTCATCAGGGTATTGAAATTCAGAAAACGATTTGAAGAACATAAAAACTTCATCGTTTTTCTGTAAAACAGTATATAAAAACCTTAGTTGTTTTTATTACGTACTGTTTATTGATTACAGTATTATTTACTGTTTTGGTTTTGCCATTAATTGATTTCTTCTGTTGTTGACAGTAAGAAATGGCAAATGAAAACGGAAATCCTTCTGCGACTGTTGGTGCAACGACGATAGCCTCGTCAAGCCGCACTGCTGTTCCTCCGGCTGAGAAACCGGGAAAATTTTCTGGAACCAATTTCAAAGGATGGCAGCAAAGGGTGTTCTTCTGGCTTACCACACTTGGTATGCAGATTTTCATTAGTGAAGAGCCTCCAGTGCCTGGTGCGGACATGCCGGACAATGAAAAGTTCATGGTTGTTGAGGCGTGGAAGCAGGCAGATTTTCTTTGCAAAGGCTATACCTTAAGTGCTTTAGAGGATGACATGTACAATGTGTACAGTGCAATGAGTACTTCGAAAGAATTATGGGACGCACTTGAGAAGAAGTACAAGACAGAAGATGCATGCTTGAAGAAGTTCGTGGTTGCCAAGTTTCTAGACTATAAAATAATAGACAGCAAAACTGTGGGAACCCAAGTTCAGGAGCTTTAACTTATTTTTCACGACCTTATTGCTGAAGGTATGGTCGTGAATGAAGCATTTCAAGTAGCTGCTATGATTGAAAAATTGCCTCCTTCGTGGAGAGATTTCAAGAACTATCTGAAGCACAAACGCAAAGAAATGAAGTTGGAAGATATTATGATACGTCTAAAGATCGAGGAAGACAATAAAACAGCCGAGAAGAAGTCTCGTGGAAATTCAACGATCATGGGAGCTAATATCGTTGAAGAGACTGCTCCAAAAAGTAAGAAGAGGAAGAGGTCTTCTGGACAAACTAAGGAGCAGAACAAAAAAAAATTCAAGGGCAGCTGCTACAATTGTGGAAAAGTCGGTCACAAAAGCCCTGATTGTCGTCTCTCGAAAAAGGATAATAAGAAGGGACAAGCCAACATAGTGGAGAAGAATAATGACATTGATGATCTTTGCGCAATGCTTTCGGAATGCAACCTAGTTGGAAATCCGAAGGAGTGGTGGATTGACTCTGGAGCCACTCGACATGTTTGTGCTGTCAAAGAAGCATTTGCGACTTACTCTACTGCTGGTCCCGAAGAAGAAATTTCCATGGTAAATAATGCAACAACCAAGATTGAAGGTTATGGGAAGATATTCCTGAAGATGACTTCCGGCAAGGTGTTAACGCTCAACAACGTTCTTCATGTTCCTACTATTAGGAAGAATTTAGTTTCTACTTCTTTACTTGTAAAGAATGGATTCAAATGTGTATTTGTTTCTGATAAATTTGTTGTAAGCAAGAACGAAATGTATGTTGGAAAAGGCTACCTCACGGAGGGCCTTTTCAAACTCAATGTAATGGTTGTTGACAGTATGAATAAAATTTCAGCTTCTTCTTATTTATTGGAGTCAAATGATTTATGGAATATTCGTTTAGGACATGTCAATTATAAAACCTTGCGGAAGTTAATTAATTTAGAAGTATTGCCTAAATTCGAGTGTAATAAATCGAAATATCAAATATGTGTTGAATCTAAGTTTGTAAAACATCCTTATAAGTCTATTGAAAGGAATTCAAATCCTTTAGACTTAATTCATACTGACATTTGCGATATGAAGTCGACACCATCAAGAGGTGGGAAAAAGTATTTTATTACTTTTATTGACGATTGCACTAGATATTGTTATGTTTATTTGCTTAATAGTAAGGATGAAGCAATTGAAGCATTTAAGCAATACAAGAATGAGGTAGAAAATCAATTAAATAAAAAGATCAGAATGATTAGAAGTGATAGAGGTGGAGAATATGAATCTCCGTTTGCAGAAATATGTTCGGAATATGGAATTATCCATCAAACTACTGCACCTTACACACCTCAATCCAACGGAATTGCGGAAAGGAAAAATCGGACATTAAAAGAAATGATGAATTCTTTATTAATAAGTTCCGGATTATCACATAGTTTGTGGGGGGAAGCTATCCTTACAGCTAACCGAACACTCAACAGAGTACCCCACAGCAAAACGCAATCTATTCATATGAAAAATGGAAAGGAAGAAAACCCAACTTGAAATATTTCTCAGTGTGGGGATGTCTAGAAAAGGTACATGTTCCTTTACCTAAAAGGGTTAAAATTGGACCAAAAACAGTAGATTGCGTTTTCATTGGATATGCTACAAATAGTAAAGCATGTCGATTTTTGGTTCATAAATCTGATAATCCCGAGATTCATGTTAATACGGTAATGGAATCAAATAATGTTGAATTCTTTGAAAGCATCTATCCGTATAAAACTGAAAGCGAGTCGTTAAGTGAAAGACCTAAATGACCTCGGGAAGAACCAAAGGAAAATACTTCAAGTATAGAAGATCCAAGGCGTAGCAAACGTCAAAGAACATCTACTTCCTTTGGACCAGATTCTGTGACATTCTTGCTTGAAAATGAACCTCAAACTTTTAAAGCAGCTATGTCGTCTTCTGATTCAGCATTTTGGAAAGAGGCAGTTAATAGTGAGATTCAATCAATTTTGGATAACCATACATGGGAATTGGTTGAGGTTCGAAATGGATCTTTAAACGGAAAATTAAAGCTCATGGCACTATTGAAAAATATAAGGCAAGACTTGTTGTCAAAGGTTATAGACAAAAGGAAGGCCTTGATTACTTTGGCACTTACTCGCCAGTAACAAGGATAACATCTATTAGTGTGTTAGTGGCACTAGCGGCCGTGTATGGTCTTGAAATCCATCAAATGGATGTTAAAACAGCTTTCCTAAATGGAGAATTGGAGGAAGAGATTTACATGGAACAACCTGAGGGTTTTGTGGTTCCTGGTAAAGAAAAGAAAGTGTGTTAACTTGTTAAGTCGCTTTATGGACTTAAACAAGCACCCAGACAATGGCATGCAAAATTTGACCAAACAATGTTGGCAAATGGATTTAAAATCAACGAGTGTGACAAATGTGTTTACATTAAAAATACTCCAGGTCATGAAGTCATTATTTGTTTATATGTTGATGACATGTTGATAATAAGCAAAAGTATGGCATATATAAATGCTACAAAGCGTATGTTGGCTAGCAAATTCGACATGAAAGACTTAGGAGTTGCTGATGTGATCTTAGGAATCAGAATTCGCAAGACTCCACAAGGTCTAGCATTATCATAGTCTCACTACATTGAAAAGGTACTTGACAAGTTCAAGTATTTGGATTTCAAAATTGCCAAGACTCCAATTGACGTGAGTTATGCACTTCAAAAGAATGAAGGTGAAAGTGACTCACAACTGGACTATGCAAGAGTATTGGGAAGTTTGATGTATATCATGAATTGTACGCGACCAGATATAGCATGTGCTATTAGCAAACTGAGTCGGTTTACAAGTAATCCCAATCAAATACATTGGATGGCAATGAAACGAGTTTTGGGGTATCTGAAACATACCCAAAATTATGCTTTGCATTATAACAAATATCCTTCCGTGATCGAGGGATATAGTGATGCAAATTGGATCACCGGATCATCTGAAGTCAAATCCACGAGTGGATATATTTTCACAATTGGGGGTGGAGCAGTGTCTTGGAAATAATCCAAACAAACGTGCATCGCCCGTTCTACAATGGAATCTGAATTCATAACTTTAGATAAGGCCGGTGAAGAAGCTGAATGGCTCCGGAATTTCTTGGAAGATATTCCATTTTGGCCCAAACCTTTGGCACCTATATGTATACATTGTGATAGTCAAGCGACAATAGGTAGGGCAGGGAGCATTATGTATAACGGTAAATCTCGTCATATTCGACGGAGACACAATACCGTTAGACAACTACTCTCTAGTGGTGTTATCACAATTGACTACGTAAAGTAAAGAGATAACGTGTCGGATCCACTTACAAAAGGCCTATCTAGAGAGGCAGTTGAAAGATCATCAAAGGGAATGGGGTTAAAGGCCTAGGACAAGTCATCATGGCGGTAACTCTACCTAGCAGACTGGAGGTCCCAAGAGCTAGGTTCAAAGAGATCAAACAAAGTTATGAATGACGGTTCAACATTGTCATCTAACTCAACCCATTCTCGTGATGAAGATAATGTTCAAAAATGAGGTAAAGCATTAAGGCTTTTTGATGAGTCAATAAAGCTTAAAGCTTTTTAATGATTTGCTAAGTCTGGCAGGATATGACCAGATAGTGTGTCTTTAGGATTATACGTTTAGGAATCACCTATGTGAGTGTGAAGTGTAAGCCGCTTCAAGGAGAATGAAAGTAAAGGCCCATTCTCTAAGCACTCATGAAACCAGGCGGTGTTCATGGCTGAAACGAACACAACCGTGAGAACCATAGATGGTTAAAGATTGATTGTTTGACTTATGTTGTCTAGGTATACAACAAAGCTCGACGGTTCAAAGATATCAAATCTACCGATTGACCGAGTATATCCGATAAAAGTTCACTACGGAAAGTTCAAAGGGAAACCTACTTATCCAGATGCAATTAATTCTTGCATGTAAAACACACACGCATCTGTGCATTCCTTTAAGTTTATAGCCATTCCCCATTCATGTGGGGGATTGTTGGATTTTGTTGTTTAATAACAAAAGAAGTGTGAATGGAAAATGGTGAGAAAAAGAAATGGAGGGAAGTGAAATTTTGAATGAGTTCACTAATGCACTTTGTCCCTCATTGGTAGAAGGAAAGAAAATCTTTGTGTATATAAAGAGAAGCTCATCTTTTAGCTCTTAAAGAGCTAAGAAGAAGGCAAGCCTCGCACCGTCGTCGTCGCTCGGCTCGGCTTCGGCTTCGGCTTCGGCTTTGTCAAAGATTGATTGATTAATCTTTTTGGACAAAATTCTTTTCAAATATTTATTTAATTAATTAAATTAATTAAAGAAAATTCAATCCGGAATAATCCATGACCCGCGACCCGATCCGGCCCGTTTTTCTTTCCCGGATTATTTTAAATCCGTTTTAAATTTCCCGCAAAATTTCCAACAACCATGGCTGTTCTGAAACAGTGTCACACCTGTTCCAACAGCCATGGTTGTTTTGAAAGGTTGCAAACCTTTTCAGAAACAGTACCAAATTGGCTATAAATATTCCTTCAAATCCCAGAATATTTACTTACGAAATTTTCTGAATCTTCTTTTTCTTCTGCACAAACATTCCAGTGTGTTTTGCAGCCTTCGAGTGGTTCGTTGTTCATCGGTGTTTTTGGTACCAATACTCCGGTGAGTTAAATCGTTCTATCCTGGGAGGATATATTCCAAAACCTCGGGTACTTGAGGGGAATAATTTCCTTAAGGCCACACTGTGTATTCAGTGGGATCGATTTGTTCCTATACCTTTCTCAGAATTTATTTTGAAGAAGTTTGCTGTTTCGGAATTTAAATTCTACTAACTTTATGTTTCTGTTTTCAGAAAGATTATTATTTAATTTATTTACAGCAATACAGATATATAACATATATTATCCCACACCGTGAGGTCTGGGGAGGGTAGTGTGTACGCAGGCCTTACCCCTACCTTGTGAGGATAGAGATGTTGTTTCCAATAGACCATCGGCTCAGGAAAGCATGAGCACCACATTAATGAAAAATATAGACAAGAAGGGACAGTACCCAAAAGCCATATAAAAGCCCAATAAAAACAACAAGATAGTAAGGTGATGAACAATGAAAGAAAACAGCAGTTAGTCATAAAAACCTATTACCAACAGAAAGTGAGACTGCGTGTTAATACTATTGTTATGAACACTCTAGACTACCTACTCTGCTACCGTAATCCTCGACCTCCATACCTTCCTATCAAGAGTCATGTCCTCGATCAGCTGAAGTTGCGCCATGTCTTGCCTAATCACCTCTCCCCACCTCTTCTTTGGCCTACCTCTACCTCTCCGTAGGCCCTCCAATGTCAACCTTTCACACCTCCTCAACGGGGCGTCTGTGCTCCTCCTCCTCACATGACCAAACCACCTAAGTCGCGCTTCCCGCATCTTGTCCTCAATAGGGATCGCACCTACCTTGTCGCAAATAACCTCATTTTTGATCCCATCTAACGTGGTGTGCCCGCACATCCAGCTCAACATCCTCATCTCTGCTACCTTCATCGTCTGGACATGAACGATCTTGATTGGCCAAACACTCAGCCCCAGACAACATCGTTGGCTTGATCACCACTCTGTAGAACTTAATTTAAGTTTTGGTGGCACCTTTTCAAAAGTAATCGAAATTTAGCCACTTTTCATGTAAAGATAAATCTGAGCGAAAACACTGTTCAAAACCCGGAAAATACGCCAGTATATTATGCTAGAGTTCCAGCATTAGTATACTTGAACTCCAGCATATTATACTAGAGTTTCAGGATAAGTATGTTGGAACTCCAGCATAATATGATGGAGTTTCAGCACAAGTACACCAGAACTCCAACATAATATACTGGAGTTCCGGCAAAGTATACCGGTCCAGTATAATATGCTGGAAGATCATACACAAGTGCTCGAATTTCCAGTATATTATGCTGGAACTTTCCGTGTGTTGGAGTTCCAGCATAATGTTGGACTTTAAAGACATTGAGCTTCAAAGACTTTAAGCATTGGGCTTTAAAGTATAAGAGTGTGAATCGGAAATGGTGGGAAATAAAATGGAGGGAAATAAAAATATGAATGAAGTGAGCTTTTGACTTGCACTTTGTCCCTCATTGGTGAGAGACAACTACATTTATGTGCTTATATATAGAATCACTTCTTAAAGCTCTTAAAAGGAGTTGAAGAGAATGAACCCTCGCGCCGTCGTCGTCGCTCGCTCGGCTCGGCTTGGATTTGCATTTGGATTTGGATTTGGATTTGTCAAATGATCGATAAGATTATTTTTTGGACAAAATTTATTTAATTAATTATTTAATAATTAATTAAATGCCAGATCACTGCTAAAGATTCAGAAGGATAGTCTGGCCGCGGTCCTGGCATAACCGCGGTAGGACCGCGCCAGAACCCTGCTGTAGATTCAGAGGGCCACTCTGGCCGCAGTCCTGGCGTAACCGCGGTAGGACCGCGGCAGGCCGCGTAAACTTCTGAAAAGGCACCTTTTCCAGAACAAACATCACACCTCTTCCAATAATTGCCTATAAATTCTGAGGCATGGGTTCGTTTTTAACACACCAAAAACATTACAGAACTTCCTTCTTTCTGAAAATACTGCATTCTAATTCGCAGTCTCTCTCTCTCAAATTCGTAAGTGTGATTTTGCTTCGTTCTTTAAGTTCGTTGGTATCCTGCAGTTTGTATTGCCACTGTTGCAGGAAGGTTAATTCCATTTTATCCTGGGAGGATTTAATCCATTACCTTGGCAACGTGTGAGGGGGTTAAAATTCCTTAAGGACGCACAAGCAAATTGTGGACTCGGAATATTTCTTAATCTTTACTGTTTTTTTCCAGTTTCTTTTATTCTTCTAACAGTTTTCTGATTTTGTGTTTTAACACAGTAGCAACAACAAGCTTAAGGAATTTTATATATATACTAACGTTTCTGTGTTGAAATATATATTAAACTGTTATCTATATTTTGTATACTGGTTTAGAGACTAAAGCCTTCGTGCTTTCTACTCCAATAATTGTTCTGTCAGGTTTAAAGTATATCAAAACTTTACCGGAATAATAAACGTACGGGTTTGAACTATATAAAAACTTCACCATCGTTACGTGTTGTATGTTTGGTTTGGTATTCAGTTTGAAGATATCAAAACTTCACTGATTTAACAAAGTTCTGTTTCGTTTCCAACTCTACAGAAAAATGACGAATGAAAACCAAACTAATGGAAATATTGCGGGAACGGGTGCTACTGTTACGAGTGTTGCTGCCTCGTCAAGCCGTTCAACTCCTGCTCATGCTATGGCACCAGTAGAAAACCCGGAAAGTTTTCCGATATTGACTTCAAACGTTGGCAAATGAAGATGCTCTTCTATCTTACTACGTTAAGTTTGCAGCGATTCATCAAGGAGGATCCTCCGGTCCTGGCTGAAAACACTCCAGATGACGAACGATGTGTTGTAACTGAAGCATGGAAACATTCTGATTTCTTGTGCAAGAACTACATCTTGAGTTGTTTGGAAGATAGCCTGTACAATGTCTATAGTGTCATGGAAACTTCAAAAGCATTATGGAATGCGCTTGAGAAAAAGTACAAGACTGAGGATGCCGGACTTAAGAAGTTCGTGGCTGCAAGGTTTTTGGATTTCAAGATGATTGACACTAGGTCGGTCATAACTCAAGTCCAAGAATTACAAGTCATTGTGCATGACCTCCTTGCTGAAGGTATGGTCATAAATGAGGCTTTCCAAGTCGCCGCTTTCATTGAGAAGTTACCTCCATTGTGGAAGGACTTTAAGAACTATCTAAAACACAAGCGTAAGAAAATGACGCTTGAAGACTTGATTGTTCGTTTAAGGATAGAAGAAGACAACAAAAATACTGAAAAGAAGTCACGTGGCAACTCGACAATAATAAGGGCTAACATTGTTGAGGAGGCGCCACAAAATAAGAAGAGGAAAAAGGCCTCTGGACCAAAGAATTACCCAAGCAAGAAAAAGTTCAAGGGTAATTGCCACAACTGTGGAAAGTCTGGGCATAAGGCCATGGACTGTCGTGCACAAAAGAATGATGTACAAAAGAAAAACAAGAAGAAGAATCAAGCAAACATGGTTGAAAATGTTGAAGACATGGAGGACTTGTGTGCCATGTTGTCTGAATGCAACTTGGTAGGAAATCCTAAAGAATGGTGGATTGATTCTGGAGCCACCCGCCATGTTTGTGCTAACAAGGAGTTATTTTCTTCTTATGCCCCCGCAGGACCCGACGAGACAATTTTCATGGGAAATTCATCTACAGCCAAAATTGAAGGAGTTGGCAAGATTGCGTTGAAGATGACGTCGGGAAAAATAGTGACTCTAAACCAAGTTCTCCATGTTCCAGAAATTCGCAAGAATCTGGTGTCTACCTCACTTCTTGTCAAGAATGGATTCAAATGTATTTTTGTTTCTAATAGTGTTGTACTAAGTAAGAATGATATGTATGTAGGAAAAGGTTACCTGAATGAGGGCCTTTTTAAGCTAAATGTAATAGCAGTTCCTATTAATAAAGCTAATGCTTCGCCTTACTTACTTGAGCCAAACACTTTATGGCATTCACGCTTAGGTCACGTCAACTTCAAAACATTGCGAAAAATGATAAATTTAGACGTATTGCCAAAATTTGATTGCATTAATTCCAAATGTCAAATATATGTGGAATCAAAGTATGCTAAGCATCCTTATAAGTCCGTTGAAAGGAATTCAAGTCCTTTAGACTTAATTCACACAGATATTTTTGACATGAAGTCAACACCATCTCGCGGTGGAAAAAAGTATTTTATTACTTTTATTGACGATAGCACAAGATATTACTATGTTTATTTATTTAATAGTAAAGATGAGGCAATTGATGCTTTCAAGCAATACAAGAGTGAAGTTGAAACACAACTAAACAAAAAGATCAAAATGATAAGAAGTGATAGGGGTGGAGAATATGAATCTCCTTTTGAAGAAGTATTTTTGGAAAATGGCATTATTCACCAAACAACTGCCCCTTACTCTCCACAATCTAATGGAATTGCGGAGAGAAAGAATCGAACGTTGAAAGAGATGATGAATGCGTTGTTGATAAGTTCTGGTTTACCACAGAACTTGTGGGGGGAAGCTATACTTACAGCTAACCGAATAATCAACCGTGTACCTCATAGTAAAACACAATCCATTCCCTATGAAAAATGGAAAGGAAGAAAGCTCAACTTGAAATACTTCAAAGTGTGGGATTGTTTAGCTAAGGTACAAGTTCCTAAACCTAAAAGGGTTAAGATAGGTCCAAAAACGGTTGATTGTGTATTTATTGGATATGTAACTAATAGCAAGGCATATCGTTTTCTGGTTCATAAGTCAGAAAATCCTGAGATTCACGTTAATACGATAATAGAATCAGATAATGCTGAATTCCTTGAAACTATTTATCCGTATAAAAAGGAAAGTGAAGTGACCTACCAAAAGTCAAAACGACCTCGGGAGGATATAACAGATGGTATGCCTAATAAGGAAAATCCGAGAAGAAGTAAATGTCAACGGACATCTACTTCATTCGGTCCAGATTTTCTGACTTTCCTGCTAGAAAATGAGCCTCGTACCTTCAAGGAAGCAATGTCTTCCTCAGAAGCACAATATTGGAAAGAAGCTGTCAATAGTGAAATAGATTCCATATTGAGCAACCATACATGGGAATTGGTTGATCTTCCTCCAGGTAACAAAACATTGGGCTCTAAATGGATTTTCAAAAAGAAAATGAAAGACGATGGTACTATTGACAAATACAAGGCAAGACTTGTTGTCAAAGGATTTAGACAGCGAGAAGGTCTTGACTATTTTGACATATACTCGCCGGTAACAAGAATTACATCCATTCGGATGCTAATAGCGTTAGCCGCCTTGTATGATCTTCAAATCCATCAAATGGATGTAAAAACATCCTTCTTAAACGGTGATTTAGAGGAAGAAATTTACATGGACCAACCTGAAGGGTTTGTGGTTCTGGGAAAAGAAAAGAAGGTGTGTCGACTTGTTAAGTCCCTTTATGGACTAAAATAAGCACCCAAGCAATGGCATGCGGAATTTGACCAAACAATGTTGTCACATGGATTTAAGATTAATGAATGTGATAAATGTGTTTACATTAAGAACGTTCCAAATCATATAGTCATTGTTTGCTTATATGTTGATGATATGCTAATAATGAGCAAAGACATTGCCGGCATTCAAGCTACTAAGTGTATGCTTGCTAGTAAGTTTGATATGAAAGACTTAGGAGTTGTTGATGTAATTCTAGGAATTAAAATCCAGAGGACTCCTCAGGGTCTAGCTTTCTCTCAATCACATTACGTGAAAATGGTACTTGAAAAATTCAAACACTTGGAATTTAGAAGTGCAAGAACTCCAATTGACTTACATCATCATCTTATAAAGAATAAAGGTGAAAGTACGTCTCAATCGGAGTATGCTCGTGTGTTGGGAAGCTTAATGTACATCATGAACTGTACACGACCTGATATAGCTTGTGCAATAAGTAAACTTAGTCAATTCACAAGTAATCCAAACAAACATCACTGGGTGGCAATGAAACGAGTTTTGGGATATTTGGAATATACCCAAGACTACGCTTTGCACTAGAATAAATATCCTGCGGTTATCGAAGGATATAGTGATGCAAATTGGATAACCGGCTCAACAGAAACAAAGTCCACAAATGGATATGTTTTTACTGTTGGTGGAGGAGCAGTATCTTGGAAGTATTCCAAACAAACGTGCATCGCTCGCTCTACAATGGAATTAGAGTTTATAGCTTTGGATAAAGCCGGTGAAGAAGCTGAATGGCTTCGAAATTTCTTAGAAGACATTCCGTTCTGGCCAAAACCTTTGGCTCCTATTTGCATACATTGCGATAGTGAGGCTGCAATAGGACGGGCTGGGAGCGTTATGTATAACAGAAGGTCTCGTCATATACGACGAAGATATAACACCGTTAGACAACTACTTTCTAGTTGAATTATCACTATTGATTGTGTAAGATCAAAGGATAATGTGGCGGATCCGCTTACAAAAGGCTTAACTAGAGAGGGAGTTGAGAAATCATCAAAGGGAATGAGACTATGGCCGATGACAAGTCAACATGGCGGTAACTCTACCTAGAATTTTGGATGTTCCGAGATCCAGGTTCAAGGAGCTCAAACAAAGTTGTGATTGACCGGTTCAACATTGTCAAAGTAAAATCTTTGGTCCCTTCTCGTGATGAAGACAATGTTCAGTAACAAGGATAGAACTTTACACGTTCTTTAATGATTACCTAAGTTTGATGTGGTATTTATCAAATAGTGTCAATCTAAAGGATTACACGTTTAGGAATCACCTATGTAAGTGTGAAGTGGAAGCCGCTTCAATGAGAATTTTGTAAGGCCAATTCTCTACACACTTATGAAACCAGGCGGTGTTCATGGCTGAAACGAACACAACAATGAGAACCAAAAGACGGTTAAGGGTTGGTTGTGTGACATATGGTTGTCTAGGTATACACTAAAGTTCGACGGTTCAAAGATATCAAATCTACCGATTGACCGAGTATATCCGACATATGTTCACTACGGAAAGTTCAAAGGGAAACCTACTCATCCAGATGCGATTAATCCTTACTTGCAAATCACACAGCTTTCATCTATGATCATTCTTGTTACATCCATTCCCATTCATGTGGGGGATTGTTGGACTTTAAAGGCATTGAGCTTCAAAGACTTTAAGCATTGGGCTTTAAAGTATAAAGTGTGAATTGGAAATGGTGGGAAATAAAATGGAGGAAAATAAAAATTTGAATGAAGTGAGCTTTTGACTTGCACTTTGTCCCTCATTGGTGAGGGACAACTACATTTATGTGCTTATATATAGAATCACTTCTTAAAGCTCTTAAAAGGAGTTGAAGAGAATGAACTCTCGCGCCGTCGTCGTCGCTCGCTCGCCTCGGCTTGGATTTGGATTTGGATTTGGATTTGTCAAATGATCGATCGATAAGATTATTTTTTGGCCAAAATTTATTTAATTAATTATTTAATAATTAATTAAATGCCAGATCACTGCTGAAGATTCAGAAGGATAGTCTGGCCGCGGTCCTGGCGTAACCGCGGTAGGACCGCGCCAGAACCCTGCTGCAGATTCAGAGGGCCACTCTGGCCGCGGTCTGGCGTAACCGCGGTAGGACCGCGGCAGGCCACATAAACTTCTGAAAATGCACCTTTTCTAGAACAAACATCACACCTCTTCCAATAATTGCCTATAAATTCTGAGGCATGGCTTCGTTTTTAACACACCAAAAATATTATAGAACTTCCTTCTTTCTGAAAATAATGCATTCTAATTCGCAGTCTCTCTCTCTCTCAAATTCGTAAGTGTGATTTTGCTCCGTTCTTTAAGTTCGTTGGTATCCTGCAGTTTGTATTGCCACCGTTGCAGGAAGGTTTATTCCATTTTATCCAGGGAGGATTTAATCCATTACCTTGGCAACGTGTGAGGGGGTCAAAATTCCTTAAGGACGCACAAGCAAATTGTGGACTCGAAATATTTCTTAATCTTTACTGTTTTTTTCCAGTTTCTTTTATTCTTCTAACAGTTTTCTGATTTTGTGTTTTAACACAATAGCAACAACATATAATATGCTGGAAGTTCATACCATGTGCATCGAACTCCAGTATATTATGCTGGAACGGTCTCTGTTGCAACAAAATAGTGGCTATTTTTCATTAACTTGGTAAACACTGGCTATTTTTGAATAACCAGTCCGAAAACTGGCTAGAGCGTGCTATTTATACCAAAAATATGTGCTCTAACCAAATGGGTCAAATGGCCCGCAAAATCTTCTAAGTCATTCTGAGAAGCAGACTTTAAATAGCAAAAGGAATATGCTTGCGACTTCTAGGAATAATCACTTGCACTCTCTATATATTTTAAGGCCCCGTTTGGCCATGAGTTTTGCCAAAATAAATTTGGAATTTATTTTCAAAACTCATGTTTGGCCATAAATTTTGCCTACATTTTGCCCAAATCCCAAAATCAGCTATTGAGTTGATTTTGGGCCAAAATCTCAAAACTTGAAAATTATATTCATGTTTTCCCAAAATAAAGTTAGAAAATATGTTTTGAAAACGTATGTCCAAACACATTTTCATCTTTAAACCAAACTTCACCCAAATCAGATTTTTCAAAATAAATTTGGGATCTATGGCCAAACGCTAGCTAAGACTAGTATCAGCATCCGAAGAGACATGGTTAGTCAACTTGAGTTAGTTATAGACTATCTAAGAAAATGACTTATCTCCCACCTACATAATATTTTAAGCTAAAAACACTTTCTCTGTGTGACAAAGCAATGTTTTTAAAAGCAAAAGAACTGCAAAAATGTGTCAAGGTCCACGTTCATAGTGCTTGAAGTGAAAAGCGTGAGCATGCCTTCTTTGAAGTGGAGTGCACAAGTTACAAAATATTTTTAAAAAGGTATGATATTTAGCACTATTTTTACCAAATTGCGGTTATAATTACTACCTTTAGCATGCAACTTACCTTAATTTTGATATTAATCTAACTCCTCGAAGTAGAAATTAAAAAAATGATCGTATGTCATTAAGGTCATTTTGTGAACACCAGTGTTGTTAAAGGCTCGCTTAAGCTCAGTGAAGTCCAGAATGTGCGCTTCACCTCGTTAATTGGCACTTTAGTATAAACGCCAAGGTGTTAACACGTCTGCACCTTCACCGATGGGTCTATATATATATATATATATATATAGTCTTTCTATTCTTTTGTCCAAATAATTAATTTTTGTGTTTATTATTACATTTTCTTGCATTACATTTTTATTTTTTATTTTTTTCTCATTGGTGCTTTTTTTTTTTTTTTTTACTAAAGCTCACGCTTCAATTGCGCCTCGAACTCCAATAGACTTTGATGCTTTTTTGTGCTTTTCGCTTTTGACGGCTTTGAACCACCCCTCGTTTCTTGTCAGCAACCGACGAAGCAATGACTTTCAATAACACTGGATAAAGGTAAGTCCTCATTATTCATGACAATAACATCCAAGTGGCTGAAAAAATTAAGGCTTGAGACACCAAAAACTTCAATAGCACTTTTGCTCAGCCAACTAATGTTGAAGATGATAAACATATGAAGAAAATAGCTACGGTACAATTACAATGAAAATAACAGTGGAATTTAGGTATAATGTCCCTTGTTTGTAAGGGAGAATGGAATAGAGAAAATAAAATGGAAGGATTGAACAGTCCTATTCCCAACCTATAAACAACATACCCAGTATAATTAGGTCATCTTATCCCTGTCTGGAGAGGTAGAGAGGTTGTTTCCGATAAACCCTCAACTCAAGAAAAGGTAAAAAAGGAAGAAAAGGAAAGAAAGAAGAGGGAGACAAAAGGATTCTCTTTATATAGCCAGTATGATATTGTTTCTACATATTTTCAGCAAATACATCTTCTATTATACTTGAGCACAGACATTGGATTCAATCAAATAAGTTGAAAAGAACAAAGATATTCAAAGTAAAATTGTTACACTGCTGCAATATATTGAGGAAATACAAGCATGTTAACAAATGGATTACCTACTTATCCACAAAGAAAGTAATTTCTGAAATAAAACTACTTATTAGACTCATACACACCTTCAATCCACTATTCTAAGCAACATTTCAACCCAAACTTTAGGTTTCTACAGAATATATCTTTCAAGGAGAAGATCATGACGTTGGTGAGAGATGGAAAGATCATCATTGACGCTAATGACACGGCCGAAGCGAACCATGCTAGTGCTAAAATCGATCACAAGAAGGGATCAACGTAATAGTCTTCTCCAAGGTTCTCTAAAGTCCTATCTTGTAGTTACAGATGAAATAGATTTATCTTTCTCTTTGAGATCCAGTAGATGTTGAAGGTGCAGTTGGCTTCCATCGAGTAGCTTTTGTTCTCTATTGTATTCCGTTTGCCCTCCCATCCTTGTGTTGGCTTTCTAATAATAAGAAAGAGTTAAGCGCCTCCAAGGCCTATAAATAGAAGCTTTTCTTTCAGTCTTTGCATTGCCCAAAATCTCAAGACTATACTGCACTTGTTTGTCTTAGATAGTGGAAAGTTCCTCTCTTCTCACCAAGTTGATTGAATTCAATAGAGACCCGTTTGACTCTAACCAATTTAAGTGCAATAACTAATTACTGCCGCAATTATAGAACAAACTCATAGCAGTCCGGTGCACGAAGCATCATGCAGTACGCGAGGTCCGGGGAAAGGCCGCACCTCAAGAGGGTGTGATGTAGGCAGCCTAGCTTGATGCAAGCCACTCCGGGGAAAGGCCGCACCTTAAGAGGGTGTAATGTAGGCAGCCTAGCTTGATGCAAACACCAGTGGCTGATTTCACGATGGAGACAACTTTAACGTTGCTCCAAGGTTCCCCTTCTGTAGAAGGAACTCATACATATCTGTCTACCGAATCAGAAGAAGAGAAACACCACTATTCATTTACGGAAAAAGCAATTTCTAAGACTAAACAACTTTCAACTGCAAGCATCACAATCATATACCTTCAGCCACATTTTACCAAGTACTAGAATTCCACTTACCTGTAGCACAATGTGCAACAATAGTAATATTCACATTGCCCAAATCCTCAAAATCATACTATACTCTACCAAAGTTTTGATCTTTTACTCCCAACTTAATTCAATTAAACACTAAAGACACAGAAAAATAACAAGGAAGTATTCTTAAACCTCAATTTTGAGCAGCATTATCAGAAATGACAACATACATTCATAAAAGACAATTCAATAAAACTCAGCATAGTAAAACAATCCAAACATATAAAAGAGGAAACATTCCAAAAACCAGAATTATAACTAAGCTTCCCAAAAAACAAGTGTATTATTCAGTTAAAAAGGCAGCCCGGTACATTGTACATTAAGCTCCCGCTATGCACGAGGTCCGGGAAGGTCCAGACCACAAGGGTCTATTGTACGCCGCCTTATCCTGCATTTCTGCAAGAAGCTATTATCCTGCATTTCTGCAAGAAGCTATTTCCACGGCTCGAACCCGCACTTCCTGATCACTTGACGACAACTTTACCGGTTATGGCAACGCTCACCGTCCGGATTATTCAGTATTAAGTAAAACTTAAAAAGCAAGACTCAACCTCAGAAATATAAAAAACTTCTAAAGAGCCTTGAGAATATCCTCAGCACTGCTAACATTAAAAGCTCCACCTTCCTCTAAATTCAAGATTTTAACAACCCCATCTTCAACAAGCATAGAATACCTTCTAGACCTAATACCAAGACCAACAGGCTTATCACTAAGGTCAAGTTCACACCCTATAGCTTTAGTGAACTCCAAATTCCCATCACTCAACATCATTACCTCATCATTAATACCCAAATTCTCTTTCCAAGATTTCATCACAAATGCATCATTGACTGAAATACAAGCAATTGTATCAACCCCTTTTGACTTAAGTTCCTTAGATTTTTCGACAAACCCTGGAAGGTGTTTTTGTGAACAGGTTGGTGTAAATGCACCAGGGACAGCTAAAAGGACAACCTTTTTGCCGTTGGTGAGGTCAGAGATTAAAAGGGTCTTGAGTTCATCGGATGAATCGAAGTAAGAAAGTGTTGAATTGGGGAGTTTGTCACCAACGGATATGGTGGCTGAGATTCTTGAAATGGTGGAGTGCTTGAGAGAGTGTAAGGGGTGGAGGGGTTGCTTGAATTTGAGTGGGAGAGCAGAGAAATGGGAAGAAGAGGTGAAAAGATTGGATTTTTTGGGGGAAAGAAGAGAAAGGGGTTTTGGGGTTGAGGATTTTAGGAGTTTTGAGAGGGTGAAGGAAACAGCAGTAGTGGCAGCCATTGTTTCAGCTCTGTGTGTGTGTGTGAGAGAGAGAGTTGTAGAAGATTATGTGCGGCTAATGTCCTTAAGACTTGGCCTTTCTGTGGCTTTTTGGACACTTTTGGGGACGGAAGAAACTATGAAGGGTTGATTTTGAAGAGGTGGCAAAGATTGTAGTAGTAGGGAGGTTGACACTTGGCCTTGATCCCTTACTTTCGGTCAATTGCACAAGAATCCTGGTTTATAGAGGAGAATAAATAGTCTGGTTTGAATAACAAATTAGAAAATAAATAGGTATACAGTGTATTCACCCTTAAAATAATAGTCGAAATATATATATAAAAATATATTGAAGCGGAGTAAGTGAGATGGAAGTTCACGTCCGATATTTTATGTGATAAGAATATGCCACCTAAACTTACAGGTAAGTTTTATAAAGTGGTTATTAAACAAACTATGTTTTATGGGGCAGAGTGTTGGCCAATTTAGAACTCCCGTGACCCGAAGATGAAAGTAGTAGAAATAAGGATATTGAGATGGATGTGCGTCGAGGCGGAGCCAAGATTTGAAACTTATGGTTCGAGAACCTAAATCATTTTAAGTTACTGGTTCTAACTTAATAATTTATACATATTCAATGAATTAAATACATGGTTTGAACCAATGTTACTGGCTTCGGCCGAATCTGTAGGTTCTACTCTTCTGCGTGCCTAGATATGCGGGCAAACCAGGATTGATAAAATTAGGAATGAAGATATTATGGCCAGGGTGGGAGTGGCCCGATGGAGGACAAAATGCGAAAGTGATGCTTAGATGGTTTGGACATGTGAATAGGAAAAACACAGATGTTGAAGAGGTGTGAGAGGTTAGCTTTGGTGGGTCAGAGTTGAGGTAAAGGTAGGCCAAAGAAGTATTGAGGAGAGGTGATTAGACAGGATATAGCGTTGCTTCAGCTTACCAAGGATATGGCCTTTGATAGAAAGATGTAGAGGTCGAGAATTAAGGTAGAAGACTAGTAGATAGCCGAAAGTGTGTCTTGCCATACCACTAGTTAGTAGTAGTGTCAGTGTTATTTTCTATTATTGTTGGATTTCTATTATTACATGTTGTTCCTTTCGCTTTGTTTTCTTATTATCTTGTTGTTATTGCTACTGTTTTTTTTCAATCTTTCCTTGAGCCGAGGACCAATAAAAAACAACCTATAATTATTTTTAGCATGCTAAAAGTGTTAAAACCCCAATAATAGAGAGAGGCACTCATTACACATTGACAAGGTACAACAAGAGGTCCAAAATGAGCAAAAATGAAACCTGATAGATGATATTAGAATTCTACTGATTAAATTTTTCTTTAATTTTATTTCAAAATTGTAGTATTCGCTTTCGTGGAAATAGCCTCTTGCAGAAATGCAGGGTAAGGCTGCAATATAACCTTATGGTATGGCCCTTTTTCCGGACCCTTCGCATAGCGGGAGCTTAGTGTATAAGTTAAAATCTGACCATCAAATGGTTATTATTAAAGATAATGGTAAGAGGTCGGCCAAGCCATGGTCGTATCCACGAGGCGTAATGGAGATCAGGCCATCAAAAGGCTTACACGGCAGAACGTAACATATAGGCGTGTAAGGAAGGAGTAGGGCCATGAGAGGGCACGCTGGTTAAGAACCATTAGGTAAAAGAGGAAATGGACAATATATATAAGGAAGGCCAAGCAGAAGAAGGGGGGACCAAAGACAGAGAAGACAGAGAAAAGATCTCCGGGGGCAAGAAGAAGAAGAAGAAGAAGAAGAAGAAGAAGAAGAAGAAGCAGCAGCAGCAGCTCACGTTCAAGATGGCAGATCTGTGCAATCCCCTTCGTTGAATCAATAAAGCTAAATCTCAAAGTCATCAACAAGAATCATCCTTTATCCTCTTTATTTCTACAAATAAGAAACGATATGCGGAAGTTGTAAGATTATCATTTACATTTAATGTCTTCCATTCAATCTGAGATTTGTTATATAAATTCAATCTCTTGGATTTCAACATTCATGGTGCTTAGATCTAGAGTAGATTATATTTGTCTAAGATTTACCCTCTTTTCATCATTAATTGATTTAATCAAAGTGTTTAACATTTTTCGGTTAAACAATTTGGCGCCGTCTGTCGGGATTTTTTAGCCAAATTCTTTAGTTTCCTTCAGATCCAGAACCAGCCAAGTATTACTTCCAGACTGTTACAATCTCACCACTTCGGGGACAACACCTACTTGAAAAGAATGATAGATAAGTTCTTGAAATGACCGTATCAATCTAGGTCAGATCCCTACACAATAAAAATCATGACCGATGTCTATACGAGGGGTTTTAAGCAGAACACGGTCACTATGTATTTGGCATGACCGAGATCCCACGCGATGTATTCACTATGTATAACGACCCGTACTTCTACCCCTTGGGGAAGGGATGATAACCTACCGCATGACCCTTAGGAAGATCAGGCATACCGCGCATTATTCTCTTATCGCTCATGCTAAATGGCCTATAAACAAAGCAAAACATGTTTCCCTTTTACGTACGCATATCGAGAACACTGGACTCGGCCTCGGCGTCCCAACGGGTGAGGTAATCCCAACTCGCAAGAAGTCTAGACGCAGTTAAATAGTGGAGCTAAACGCGACTGCCAAATCAAAAACCGCTAGTCGAGCACTGGTGGAGCGAGTGACCCTACAATGCCGCTCCCCCTTTTACCGGCTTGTTAGATCGAGGTAACAGACAATTTCATTTGGTTTATCTTCACTCATTTGATTGGTTCAAAACAGGAACGCGAGCATTCGCATGGGTACGCAAGCAAGGGACCCACGCCACCAAAACGCCCCCAGAAATGGTCCCGTAGCATACCACCTCGCAAGAAA
Source organism: Nicotiana attenuata (assembly GCF_001879085.1). Classification (NCBI taxonomy): domain Eukaryota; kingdom Viridiplantae; phylum Streptophyta; class Magnoliopsida; order Solanales; family Solanaceae; genus Nicotiana; species Nicotiana attenuata. Next base: position 112,808,821 of record NC_031995.1, on the reverse strand, counting down.
TGACCAAGCAAAGCCCCCAAACCACAACATATCACAAATGACAGAAATGGCTCGGTACAGAAAAACTATCAAAAAAAACACAACAACAACAATCTCCAGTAAAAGCAAAGTCAAACAAACTGGGACTCGCCCATAAAGCGTGTAGCGTTCTCCAAGGAAAGCAAAACTGAGCGAACTGGGACTCACCCAGAAAACGCGCAGTATTCTCCAAATGAAAGCGAAATTAAGCGAACGATTGCCTCGACGCGCGCATGTGAGCACGTGATTTTTGCCCTAAGCAATAATTCCAAAAATTTCAAATAAAACAATTTCTTTAGTATTTTGTAATTTTTCGTGAATTTTGTGGCATTTTTTTCATTTTTTGGTAATTGTTGCATTTTTATTTGTGCATTTTAATTCATATGAAAATACAAAATATGCATTTTTGCATTTAGGATTTAATTTCATATTTTGGTATTAATTTGTTTTAGAACAAAATGTAAGAAAATAACAAAAGGGACCATTTTGCATTTTTTGGTATTAGTTTGCATTTCTCTTTAGGAATTAATTAGAAAATATAATTGTTAGAGTCAATTGTTTTTAGTTTTATTTTAGCATTTTATAAAATCAGAAAATAAATAAATACAAGAAAACAAACAAAAATATAATAAGAAGGCTGCCTTGAATTGGGCCATTGTCAATAAATTCGGAGCCCAGGTATTAAATCAATCCCCCAGGCCCAAAATAAACCCCTGAAACCCGCCTGGCCCATACCCATTCCCTAACCCGGCCTGCCCCCGTCCCAAAACGACGTCGTTTCGGCCTGTTAAATCTGGACCGTCGAGGTTACCAGATCTAACGGTCGAGAAGCCTACGTCCATAATTATATAACTGTCCTAACGATAAACCCCCCCCCCCCCCAGACCCCCCTGCCTCTCATCTCTCACACTTCAGAGAACCCTCCGTCGCCTACCACCGCGCGCCGCCGGCCGGAAATCGCCTCCACCGGCGGCAGTTGTCTAATGGCCCTGAAATTTACACCATGTCCTCTTTGTCACCTCCCCGTTCCATATCTGCTATTGGTTTCTTTCAAACATCACCCAAACGTCTCAAATAATTCAAACCCTAGCGCCGCAACCGCCGTGTACGGCAGCGCCGTCCCCAAATCCTCCCAAAAACGATACCCCTTTAACCACCAGACCTCCCTCATCATTAACTCATACCTAGAAACCCTCGAATCTTCCCGAAACATTACAAATTCTAAATCCCAATTCCGGCAGAACCCTAACTCAGAAATCTTGGGGATTTTGGACCGTAATTTCCCTAATCACGTGTTTTCTTTTGAAAACACACGATTAGGGATGTTACGTGTCAAGAATCCTGGAGGATTTAAACAACAATGGCTGGCCAGAGTTCGTTCCATAGTCAGTAAGCCTTCTTGTTCCTTTCTTTGCTGATTTTTGACTTGTTTGTTTAGCTTTAATTAGGTTTTTTTTTCTGCATGATACTTAAATTAGGGCTATAGGGTTTCAATTTAACTGTTGTTTGGATAATATATTTTGATTCTGGTTAGCTTTCGATTATGTTAATTGTTACCTGTTGTTCAAAATTCTGACAGATTAGTTTCATGATTAGCGGTAATGATTTAATAGTTTTAATCTTGTTGTTAGTTTAGATCATTTGAATTTCCATAATTGGTATTAGCTAGGGTTAATTAATTCAATTGGAAATTGGTTAACTAGGGTTTTTCTTTAAATTACTGTTTAAGCCTTAATAAATTTAGATTTCGGGATAAATTGGTTAAGTGTAATTAAAACATGTTGGTAATTCTAGGAGAGGTTTGAGGGTGTTTTAGGGATTGAAAATGGCATGTTTTGCCAAATTGGTAATTTTAGAACCAAGGTAAGGATAGAATAGGAATTGTAATGGGTATAGAACCTTTTAGGATGGACTATAGTGCAGGTTTCAGTAAACCTAGGGCAGTAACTTGTGTAACAAGTCAAGAAACAAGGGGTAGAAAATAGAATTATGAAAGGGGTAGAAAATAGAATTATGATAGGGACTAATGGGTAAAGTGAAAATCTGAAATTAGACCCTAAGTTCACCTATAAATAGGCATTCATTTGCCTTGTGCAACAAGTTTTTCAGCTCTAAAATCCCCCCCCCCCCCCCAAAAGTGTATTCTTCAACTTTCAGATCTAGCTTTTGAAATTCAAACGTCCAAAAATCCAAAAAAAACAATAGAAAATTTAATAGAAAAACCAAAAAAAGACAGTCACTGTTTCGTTGAAGTTTTCAGTTTAATTTCCAGCTTTCTTAGCTCCAAGTCTGGCATTTGAGGTTAAGTTCTGGTGGGTTTTGGGGTCCAATTGAGCTAGTTTAGGGCTAAGTTCTGGCCTGTTGGAAGTTTTAAGTGTATTCATGTCTATTTGCGAGTTTACTTGGCTTAATCTGATGCTGTTTTGCTTATCACATAAGTTAGAACATGTTTTGAAATCAGATAAAATCAATTACAACAGTTGAGCGACCGTGCTGGAACCACGGANATATCTCAATTTCCAGGTATGTCACTAGACTCAAGTGACGTTGGATAATGAATCAGCATGTATGGAAGTTGGTTATTGAAGAACTGTTTGATTTGGCCTGGAATTTTCAATTTAGGAACTGTTTAAATAATTTTGTACGTGTAAATTGGAACTTATTGGACTGAAACTGTTTTGTAGTAACTGGACTGTTAAATTCCAGATCTGGATTCATTTTTTTTTAGCTTGTATCTTCAGTAAATGTAGTTGAACTCTTGTGATAGTTGTAGCTTAGCATTGGAATATACAACTTCCTATATATTAAGTCTTGGCATAATAAATAGCTTTTAGCAATAGTTTCAAAATTTGTTCCTAGAGTCACGAGTTCCCTATGTGAATATTGCTAATGTGAATAACATACTGAATTGTTAGTGAATGATGTTAGTTCTTAATATTAGCTCTTAAAACACTTGACAAGCTTTTCAGTAGTTGTAAAACTGTCCGAATAATTCATCTTACTAGCCGCATTTCATAATAAAATAATAGTATTTTTTTTTACTGATCATACTTACTGGCTCCAAATTAAAAGTGAGAGTGGGCCTTTGAATTTGTTCTGGGCCCAGGCAGTCCCGCCCTTTTTAAAAAGGAAACATGAATTGCTTTGAAATACCTGCTAGATATGTTTTGTTCTATTCATTCAGTTATTGGGCCTAATTGTGGGGAATTGACTTATAGACTTTTGGATATTTCAAATATGTTAATTAATTAGGATTTTTCTTGTATTGATAGAGACAGCTAAATAGAAAATCGTAGTCTACTTTAGATTTGCCTTTTAAATAATAAATGAGACGAGCCTCGCCAATTGAAATACAAATGCGGGGCCCTCAATAAATGTTATATAAAAATACTTAGAATTCGGGCGGACAGTTTAGCGAATTTCACGGTCTTCCCCAAAGATAATAAACGCGTAGTTGCTTTAGGCGCGTATTTTAATAATATTACCTTCCTAAATGTGGGTGCACATTTATGTGACCCAAATCCAAATCTCAACGAAGTTGAAATGTGTTGACAATCACGGGTGCACTGGTGCGACGTGGTTCAAGACGCATTTTCACGACGTTGCAATTCTTATTAAAAATAACAATAAAAGCGGTTTACTAATAAAAGGCACATAAGTTAGAACATGTTTTGAAATCAGATAAAATCAATTACAACAGTTGAGCGACCGTGCTGGAACCACGGAATCCGGGAATGCCTAACATCTTCTCCCGGGTTAACAGAATTCCTTACTCGGATTTCTGGTTCGCAGACTGTTAATAGGGTCATAATTTCCTCGGTTCGGGATTCAACCGGTGACTTGGGACACCATAAATCTCCCAAGTGGCGACTCTGAACTTTAATAACAAATCCCGTTCCGATTGTCCTTTAAGTGAAAAAACTCCTTTACACCCTTGCGGGTGTAGTGAAAAAGGAGGTGTGACAGCTCTGGCGACTTTGCTGGGGACGAGAACCCAGAACTTTGGTTCAGGGTTCAGAATTCGAGCTTAGATATATTGTTGTATTTGGCTTTATCTGATTTTCCTACATGTTTCATGCTAAATGTGCAAAATGTTACTTTTTACCGCTTTGATATTATCTGAACTGTATATAAACTGTGCCGAAACCCTTCTCTTCTCACCTCCGGGGATGTGCTTACTGGTTGAGACTCCCTATTCTGTTAGTGTCAATACCCCAAAAGAAGAAAGAGGCCGGACAAGTTACTAAGCCGGATGGCCTTTTGGTTCCCGGTACGTAGCCCCCTCCTCGACTCGAGTTGTCCGCTCGGGTACACAGTCTAGAACACATACCTAGGTTTTGAACCTAAAATAACTTGACTTCATGCCGGATCCCTAGTAGGAACGCTTATCTGCATCACGTGCATATGACTTAGGGGACTCAACACAGGGGTTGGGTCCGTCTAGGACAGGTGTACCCGGAATAATGGACCATCCTGATGCATCCTACTTGTGCATTTTATCTGTTTGGACTCGCATGCTGACCGGCTTTGAATATCTGGAAAGTTGAAAAACAAAAAGAGAAAAGAGAAAATAGCAGTGTGGAGAGTTAATTACCTATATTAGAAAAACCAACGTCCAAGTAGTGCCGACATGCTGCCGAAAAAAAAAAAAAGTTCTTTTTAAGTCTGCCAATGGAAAAGAAAAACAAAAAGAGTTTTATTTTCAAATTAGTTTATTTTATTTGCCACTGAAAAGAAAATATAAAAAAAAGAATCTTGCTTTCAGAAATAGTGTGTTTGCCAACAAAAACAAAAAGAGTCTTGTTTTCAAAATAGTTAGATTTATTTGCCCGAACTACGCTGGTTTGATTCTCACCGGATGTGAGATACGTAGGCAACCCTCGTCGGGTCCAACCTCCCCTTTTTCAAAAATAGCCAAAAAATGCCAAAATTTTTAATTTCATCATGAATAAGTCGGGTGCCGCCATTCTTGTGTAAAATAAGCTGAATGTCCCCAAAAGGGCGCAAGTGCTGAAAGGCCGTATCCGCAATACCGGCTATTTGTTTAAATTGGCAATTTGAACAGATTGTGCCATTTTTCTCTTTTAGGTCAAAATAAGTGATTAAAATCACCTTAATAAATGTGCAGGATGAGCACAACTCAAAATGAACTATTTTCAATCATGCATAAAATCCCTTTGGAGTTACGTCTGTGGTGGAACGATTTAGGCGGAGAAGGGCAAGATGCAGTCAAGAAACATTCGAAAGGGCTTACCGGTTTGCTCGATAATGTGCCTCGGGGAGATACTATTAGAGCACTGGTTACGTGTTGGGACCCAGCACATAATGTGTTCCATTTTTCGGACTTTGAGCTTACCCCGACATTAGAGGAAATAGCTGGCTACATTGGAAAGGATGAGGTTCCGTTGAGGCACAAATACTTGGTCGCCCCCAGAGTTGTAACCGTGCACAAATTTCTAGACTCTTTGAAGATAGTCAGAACCGTCCATAACACAGATCTGGCAAATGGCTTTTGTACCCTGAGCTTCATATATCATCAATATGGCCATATCGGGGGGTTCAACAACCCAGAAAGTAAGATATGTAGCAAAGGAAACCGCCAAAAGTGGGAGGAGCATCGACGTTTTCACCTTTATGGTAGCTTTCCTGGGGCTTTTAGTATTTCCAAGGAAGGATGGGAACATTGACATAAAAATAGCTGGGGTCGTCAGCACATTAATTACTCAAGCCAAAAGTACACTTGCACCTATGATATTGGCCGACATCTTCCGTGCTCTTACAGCTTGCAAGGCCGGGGAAGCTTTCTTCGAGGGGTGTAGTCTATTGTTACAAATGTGGATGATCGAGCATCTGTGTCATCGTCCTCAATTTTTGAGCTACGGGTCTCCAGAAAAGACATGCATAGAAGAGTTTTACACGAGGATTAAAGGGGCCGAATTGCCAGAAGGAGTCACGGGTTGGACAACATATTTTCGGTCTCTCACTGCAAGCCAAATAGAGTGGACACTGGGATGGTTACCCGTTGATGAAATCGTATACATGCCGGCAGCCCGACCACATTTCCTTCTGATGGGGCTTAGAAGCATTCAGCCTTACGCACCGTATCGAGTGTTGAGGCAGCTGGGGAGATGCCAGATAGTAC
>NC_031995.1:112798840-112800914 GCF_001879085.1 Nicotiana attenuata | reverse complement strand
AAGGCAATGGCAGAGAACAACAGAACTGAGTTGCTTGATACTGATGTTCGACAACAGTTGGTGGAACGGGATAATGGGTTGGTTGAAGAGGTGCGGATGCTGAGACAACACATGACAAACATGTATCAAGCCTGGATGACTGGAAAGGCGCCACCCCCGCCACCACCAATTTTCCCGGACGCTACCCAAACTCCCAACACAATGCCGGATGATCCTCCATATTCTCCAGATACACCCGCTTATCACACTCGCCCCAACTACCCTAGTAGCTCCATCGCTCATCCTTCAATCACTTCTCCCCAATACTGCCCTTCTATCACATCCGTTACCCCAGACAATGAACATCCACCCAAAGCACGTAATGACCGATTTCACCCTTCAGAGGTTGCCCACAAGGTCCTTGATCCATACAAGAAGAGCTCCCAGGATGAGCAGATTCATGGTAGAAATGAAAGGGTTACGGGAAGAATAGGGCGAGAAGAGGTACCAGGAAATTGACAAGCACAGAGCTGTCCTTAAGGGACAAGCGAAGAGTGGAAGGCCAAGTTAGCATGACTTGCAAAGGACCGATTGTGCCACATGACACCCGCCTGCCCGCAGGATTCAAAGTACCAAACTTTAACTTGTACGATGGGCGTGGAGACTCGGTAGCCCACCTGAGGATCTATTGCAACGAAATGAGGATTGTTGGAGAGAAAGATGACGTGATAATGGCATATTTCAGTAAAAGCCTAACTGGGGCAGCTTTGGATTGGCATGGTGGTCAAAATGTCGATGGGTGGCTTACATTGGGTGACATGGCTCAAGACTTTGTCCGATACTTTCAATGCAAATCAAGTGTTACCCACCTTGCTATCTAAGATGGAAAAGAGGCCGGAGGAAAGCTTTAATGAGTTTGGGCTCAGATGGAGGGAGCAGGTTGCTCGAGTCAGTCCCCCGATCAGCGAAGAAGAAATGGTTAAGCTTTTTCTACAGGCCCAGGGACCCACCTACTACAGTCATTTGATCCCGGCCTTGGGTAAGCCTTTCAATGATGTGTTAAAAATAGGGGAGCTAGTGGAAGAAGGAATCAAGTCAGGCAAAATCGTGAGTCGTTCGGAAGCCAGTCAGAATGTACCGGTAAGCTTGGTTGGAAGAAAGAGGAACAGAAAGGACGATCCGATAAGTGTTCCTGATCAACACTTCCGGCCTCGACATCGTCCCTGTGGTTATCCTTGTGCATTAGATGACCTTCTTCGATGCTACTTCTCTCCACAGAAATCCCAAAGTCGCACATCACACTCTCAGTACCCAGCTCCTCAAAATGCCCATCTACCCCCGCGAGCTTCCCAAAAACACCCCGGCTCAGGTTTCCGGCCTAATCCGGCATTTAAGAATGAGAGGTTACGAAAGAAGAAAGACTTCACTCCGTTGGGAAAATCATACGCCAGTCTGTTTCAGCAGTTAAAGACACTGGACATGTTGAAGGCGATTCAGATAAAAGTGCCGAACCCTCCTCCAAAGAAGTTCGATCCTTCTCAACAGTGCGCATACTGCTCAGGTGCCTTGGGGTACAACATAGAGAAATGTTGGAATCTGAAGAATGCAATTCAAAAGCTTATTGATGCAAGCGATATCGTCGTGCAAAATCCAGATGCAACAAACACTGGCCAAGATCCATCTCCTGTGCATAATGAGACGCATATGGTGGGTATGATTGATCGTGAGAATGAGCCGGTAGAAGAAACCCAGAAGCAGTTTGCTCAGAACAACATGATGAAGACTTGTGAAAATTCCAGCAATCTTGGTGTGAAATTCAGTGGCTAAGACGTCATGCTTGGTAATTGGAAAGACGCTCCATCTCTTGGAGTTTTGGTGGTTTATTTTGTTGTCATTTCTATTGTCCGGGTTATTTCAGGGTTGTAATCCGGATATTGTCTTGTTACTCAAACCCTTCTATCCTTTCACTTTGTCTTGTTTGTCTCGTCGTAGTAGCTTGTGTAGTGCTGTTAGGTTTGTTCAAGGCTTGTAACTCTAGTCTAGTTTGCTTGTTTCGTTGTTTAAAGCCTTTCACCGTCAGTCTATGCATTCTCCG
>NC_031995.1:112774491-112796031 GCF_001879085.1 Nicotiana attenuata | reverse complement strand
GGAATACATTTCAAGTTTCAGCAGTCAGGCGCCCACCTGGAGAACAAGGGAAGTGCAATTCAATTTTAGCTTTTAATTTTTAATATTTGATAACATGCTGTACCCAGTTACCAAACTGGGGCAGAAATTTTCTTTGTTGTTTATTTTGTTGCAGTCAGGAGCCCACCTGGAGAACAAGGGAATACTTTTCAAGTTTCAGCAGTCAGGCGCCCACCTGGAGAACAAGGGAAGTGCAATTCAATTTTAGCTTTTAATTTTTAATATTTGATAACATGCTGTACCCAGTTACCAAACTGGGGCAGAAATTTTCTTTGTTGTTTATTTTGTTGCAGTCAGGAGCCCACCTGGAGAACAAGGGAATACTTTTCAAGTTTCAGCAGTCAGGCGCCCACCTGGAGAACAAGGGAAGTGCAATTCAATTTTAGCTTTTAATTTTTAATATTTGATAACATGCTGTACCCAGTTACCAAACTGGGGCAGAAATTTTCTTTGTTGTTTATTTTGTTGCAGTCAGGAGCCCACCTGGAGAACAAGGGAATACTTTTCAAGTTTCAGCAGTCAGGCGCCCACCTGGAGAACAAGGGAAGTGCAATTCAATTTTAGCTTTTAATTTTTAATATTTGATAACATGCTGTACCCAGTTACCAAACTGGGGCAGAAATTTTCTTTGTTGTTTATTTTGTTGCAGTCAGGAGCCCACCTGGAGAACAAGGGAATACTTTTCAAGTTCAGCAATCAGGAGCCCACCTGGAGAACAAGGGAATACTTTTCAAGTTTCAGCAGTCAGGCGCCCACCTGGAGAACAAGGGAAGTGCAATTCAATTTTAGCTTTTAATTTTTAATATTTGATAACATGCTGTACCCAGTTACCAAACTGGGGCAGAAATTTTCTTTGTTGTTTATTTTGTTGCAGTCAGGAGCCCACCTGGAGAACAAGGGAATACTTTTCAAGTTCAGCAATCAGGAGCCCACCTGGAGAACAAGGGAATACTTTTCAAGTTTCAGCAGTCAGGCGCCCACCTGGAGAACAAGGGAAGTGCAATTCAATTTTAGCTTTTAATTTTTAATATTTGATAACATGTTGTACCCAGTCACCAAACTGGGGCAGAAAATTTTCTTTGTTTGTTTATTTTGTTGCAGTCAGGAGCCCACCTGGAGAACAAGGGAATACTTTTCAAGTTTCAGCAGTCAGGCGCCCACCTGGAGAACAAGGGAAGTGCAATTCAATTTTAGCTTTTAATTTTTAATATTTGATAACATGTTGTACCCAGTCACCAAACTGGGGCAGAAAATTTTCTTTGTTTGTTTATTTTGTTGCAGTCAGGAGCCCACCTGGAGAACAAGGGAGTACTTTTCAAGTTCAGCAATCATGCGCCCACCTGGAGAACAAGGGAAGTACAATTTACATTTTAGCTTTTAATATTTGTTAACATAATGCGCCCAGCCACCAAATTGGGGCAGAAAATTTTCTTTGTTTGTTTTGTTGCAGTCAGGAGCCCACCTGGAGAACAAGGGAATACTTTTTCAAGCGTTGCAGTCAGGAGCCTGCCTGGAGAGTAGGGAATACATTTCAAATGGCAGCGGTCAAGCATCACTCGGAGGAATGGCGAAACATCTCCAATCATAATGCAAGGCTTGGAATACCAGCGGAAGAATACAAGTTCAAGGCAACACAAAGAGCAAGTTAGAAGACATAGATAGGACTATTCTTGTAATTCATAGATCATAGCTTAGACTAGCTTTTTTTTATTTTTAACACGGTGAAATAAGGAGGTCAGCGAGCAGTAGCAACAGCAACAGCAAGAAAATCATAGCTCCTGGTAGTCCCAGCTACCAGACATTCCCGAACTACACTGACATGATTCCTGTTTAGCCCAGGATATGTAGGCAACCTTTGAAGCAGGGTGCGGTCAACTCTTTCAAAAATGCTTCACACGGAATATGCGAACGGGCAAAACTCGCTCATTTCCGCTCACTTGTCTTTGCACGAAAACTCTTTGTGTTTCCGGGCAAAGAGGGGCAGCTGTGAGCACGTGATTTTTGCCCTAAGCAATAATTCCCAAAATTTCAAACAAAACAATTTCTTTAGTATTTTGTAATTTTTTGTGAATTTTGTGGCATTTTTTTCATTTTTTGGTAATTGTTGCATTTTTATTTGTGCATTTTAATTCATATGAAAATACAAAATATGCATTTTTGCATTTAGGATTTAATTTCATATTTTGGTATTAATTTGTTTTAGAACAAAATGTAAGAAAATAACAAAAGGGTCCATTTTGCATTTTTTGGTATTAGTTTGCATTTCTCTTTAGGAATTAATTAGGAAATATAATTGTTAGAGTCAATTTGTTTTTAGTTTTATTTTAGCATTTTATAAAATCAGAAAATAAATAAATACAAGAAAACAAACAAAAATATAATAAGAAGGCTGCCTTGAATTGGGATATTGTCAATAAATTCGTAGCCCGGGTATTAAATCAATCCCCCAGGCCCAAAATAAACCCCTGAAACCCGCCTGGCCCATACCCATTCCCTAACCCAGCCTGCCCCCGTCCCAAAACGACGTCGTTTCGGACTGTTAAATCTGGACCGTCGAGGTTACCAGATCTAACGGTCGAGAAGCCTACGTCCATAATTATATAACTGTCCTAACGATAAACCCCCCCCCCCTTCCACGACCCCCCTGCCTCTCATCTCTCACACTTCAGAGAACCCTCCGTCGCCTACCACCGCGCGCCGCCGGCCGGAAATCGCCTCCGCCCGCGGCAGTTGTCCAATGGCCCTGAAATTTACACCATGTCCTCTTCGTCACCTTCCCGTTCCATATTTGCTATTGGTTTCTCTCAAACATCACCCAAACGTCTCAAATAATTCAAACCCTAGCGCCGCAACCGCCGTGTACGGCGGCGCCGTCCCCAAATCCTCCCAAAATCGATACCCTTTTAACCACCAGACCTCCCTCATCATTAACTCATACCTAGAAACCCTCGAATCTGCCCGGAACATTACAAATTCTAAATCCCAATTCCGGCAGAACCCTAACTCAGAAATCTTGGGGATTTTGGACCGTAATTTCCCTAATCACGTGTTTTCTTTTGAAAACACACGATTAGGGATGTTACGTGTCAAGAATCCTGGAGGATTCAAACAACAATGGCTGGCCAGAGTTCGTTCCATAGTCAGTAAGCCTTCTTGTTCCTTTCTTTTCTGATTTTTTTACTTTAATTAGGGTGTTTTTTTTTCCTACATGATACTTAAATTAGGGCTATAGGGTTTCAATTTAACTGTTGTTTGGATAATATATTTTGATTCTGGTTAGCTTTCGATTATGTTAATTGTTACCTGTTGTTCAAAATTCTGACAGATTAGTTTCATGATTAGCTGTAATGATTTAATAGTTTTAATTTTGTTGTTAGTTTAGATCATTTGAATTTCCATAATTGGTATTAGCTAGGGTTAATTAGTTCAATTGGAAATTGGTTAATTAGGGTTTTTCTTTAAATTACTGTTTAAGCCTTAATAAATTTAGGTTTCAGGATAAATTGGTTAAGTGTAATTAAAACATGTTGGTAATTCTAGGAGAGGTTTGAGGGTGTTTTAGGGATTGAAAATGGCATGTTTTGCCAAATTGGTAATTTTAGAACCAAGGTAAGGATAGAATAGGAATTGTAATGGGTATAGAACCTTCTAGGATGGACTATAGTGCAGGTTTCAGTAAACCTAGGGCAGTAACTTGTGTAACAAGTCAAGAAACAAGGGGTAGAAAATAGAATTAAGATGGGGACTAATGGGTAAAGTGAAAATCTGAAATTGGACCCTAAGTTCACCTATAAATAGGCATTCATTTGCCTTGTATAACAAGTTTTTTTCAACCTCTAAATTCCCCCCCCCCCCCCAAAAAAGTCGCTCTCTAAGTCTCAGATCTGATCTTTGAAACTTCAACATTCAAAACCCAAAAAAACAATAGAAATTTAATAGAAAACCAAAAAAGACAGTCACTGTTTCGTTGAAATTTTCAGTTTAATTTCCAGCTTTCTTAGCTCCAAGTCTGGCATTTGAGGTTAAGTTCTGGTGGGTTTTGGGGTCCAATTGAGCTAGTTTAGGGCTAAGTTCTGGCCTGTTGGAAGTTTTAAGTGTATTCATGTCTATTTGCGAGTTTACTTGGCTTAATCTGATGCTGTTTTGCTTATCACATAAGTTAGAACATGTTTTGAAATCAGATAAAATCAATTACAACAGTTGAGCGACCGTGCTGGAACCACGGAATCCGGGAATGCCTAACACCTTCTCCCGGGTTAACAGAATTCCTTACTCGGATTTCTGGTTTGCGGATTGTTAATAGGGTCATAATTTCCTCGGTTCGGGATTCAACCGGTGACTTGGGACACCATAAATCTCCTAAGTGGCGACTCTGAACTTTAATAACAAATCCCGTTCCGATTGTCCTTTAAGTGGAAAAACTCCTTTACACCCTTACGGGTGTAGTGAAAAAGGAGGTGTGATAGCTCATATACAACACGACGATGAGTAATATCCCCCAACGGAAACAATACAACGGGTTATAATTTCGACCTTGCTCGAGATAACACTCCTACGGCCGTCGACTTTTGCCAAGAGAGAAGTTCGATCTCGCTCGAACGCAACGAGTTATAATTTCGACCTTGCTCGAAATAACACCCCTACAGCCATCGGCCTTCGCCAAGAAAGAAGTTCGACCTCGCTCGAACTCGCAACGGGTTATAATTTCGACCTTGCTCGAAATAATACCCCTACGGGCATCGGCCTTAGCCAAGGGAGAAGTTCGACCTCGCTCGAACTCGCAACGGGTTATAATTTCGACCATGCTCGAAATAACACCCCTATGACCATCAGCCTTCCCCAAGAGAGAAGTTCGACCTTGCTCGAACTCGTAACGGGTTATAATTTCGACCTGGCTCGAAATAACACTCCTACGGCCATCGGCCTTCGCCAAGAGAGATGTTCGACCTCGCTCGAACTCGCAACGGGTTATAATTTTGACCTTGCTCGAAATAACACCCCTACGGCCATGGGCCTTTGCCAAGAGAGAAGTTCGACCTCGCTCGAACTCACAACGGGTTATAATTTCGACCTCGCTCGAAATAACACCCCTACGGCCATCGGCCTTCGCCAAGAGAAAAGTTCGACCTCGCCCGAACTCATAACGGGTTATAATTTCGACCTTGCTCGAAATAACACCCCTGCGGTCATTGGCCTTCGCCAAGAGAAAAGCTCGACCTCGTTCGAATTCACTACGGGCTATAATTTTGCTATTACTCGAAATAATACCCCTACGGCCATTGACCATCGCTACATGAAAGGAGGGTCCGTCCTCGCTCAAACTCACACTAGGCATTTTTTCGACCTCGTTCGAATGTATGTCAGAATTAACTTTGCTCAGGATGGCGAGTCTTAATTCGACCTCATCCGAATTAAGGTTGATTCCGCCTAAGTTGGCAAACTAGAAGCCGGTCTCGCCCAAACCCAGAAGTTAGAATTCGAAATCAAAAGAGTCAAGGACTCATTGCGGTGAAAATCAAAAGATATACAAAGGAAGAAGAAACAACCGTTTTATTCAAATATACATGCGCGATAGCTGCCGCTTACAAAGGGCCATTGGGAGAAGATGAAAATGAACAACGAAAGAACAAAATAAAAACTAAGTACATAGGATGCATCAAAAAGCTTCACTCTGCATCGTCCCCACCTCCGTTATCCCCATCATCATCACCATCGGAAGGGAGCTCGTCCTCGTTCTCAATGCCCTCCCCAGCTTCCGGAGTATCAGGGTCGTATCCATAGGCGGTGCGGGCCGCGTGTGCCTTTGCCCGAGCATCTTCAAAGGTGGCCTCTAGGACAGTCCCCGCCTCCCACAAACCCTTATACATATCTCACTGAGCCTCGGCGTGGACCCATAGCTCATAAGGCAGCGTGGGACCGCGGAGGAGGCATACTCGATCTGGGCCAACAGTTGTTCCTTCTCGGCCACAAGTGTCACGACCCGGTCTCCTAGGCTCGAAGCCTCTCGTTCGATTTCACCAATACGCTCCTCAAGCCGCGCCACTCTCAGCGTCGTCGTGGCCCTCTCAAACTCCTACTCAGATTGAAGGACGCGGACGGTATCCTCCAATGCCGCCGCTCTCTCCAAAGCCGAGGATCGAGCCTCCTCGGCACCCTCTATTTTGGCCACTTTCTTCTCCAGCTCGGCCAACTTCCCCATCCATTCTACACTCAAAGCTTCAACTCTGGTAGCATTCTGCTCAAGTTTGGCTTGCAGAGACAACACCTTCGCTTGAAGATCCTCGCATTCTGCGGCAACCCCCTTGCCTACCTCGAGTTCCTCGTCTTTGGCACTGAGCAGTTCCTTGAGCTCAGTACATCTTTGGATGGACTACATCAGTTCCTGATCCCTTTTCTCCAACTCTTCCCTGACGGATTGGGCGCCGGCACCCGCCTTGAGCCGTTCATGCATCTCGCGTCATTTGTTGCGATACCTGCGATACTTTTCAAGCATCTTCAGAAAAAGCGCGGCCCGAGTCTCGGCCCTACGAGCACTCTCGATCTCCAACGTATAAGACTGAAAACAAAGAGAAGAGACAAGTCACTAGAAACCAAGGTCACAAAGCAAAAATAATAACATCAACAAATAAGGGGACTTACCCTTAGACCCATCACGGCAACGCCACGTGACAATTCGGTGTTACTGACGTCCTGAAGAGCTCTGCTTTCTGTGGCAGAGCATAAAAGGTCGAATTGCGGCACAAATCCACCGTGTCATGCAGATGGTTGAGGTCCGATGGAATTTCTAGTATTCAGGAGGGACCTCCCGCTCTCACCACAATTTGGGTAAAGCCCTCCTCAAACATCCTAACGTCATCAGGGTCGATGTCGGATTCAGACTCGTAATCATCAACCATGATGCCTTTCCCCATATTTTCGGCCGAAGAAGAAGTACGGTTTGGCCGGGATGTCGAAGTGCCGCCAAGGACAGCAACGGCAGCCTTGGGACTCCGTCTCTCCGCCACACTAGCTTGTTGACCGCTCACAACAGGTATAGCCTCTCCGGCCAGGTTGCTCCCACCGCCAGTTTCGGGCACCACCAAGGCAGGGTCACCCCTCGAAGATGTTTCGACCTGAGGAGCCACTTCCAACACCACCCGTCGCCTCTTCGACGGGGCCTCCCCACTGCCGGCGCGAGAAGATCCGCCCGTCAAACGAACAGCCGGAATCGGCATTTCTGGCTGAGTAGTAGTCTCCGAATGCACAGCTTCAGTCGCAGGCGCAAATTATGTTAGCTCTCGGCGCAGGCCGGGCAGCGCCCCTTAGCGCAGGTCGAGCCAAGGATGCCGGCTGACGGAATGCGAGCTGAGGATCCCTCGTCTTTCCCACCCTCGAGAAGACGATTATATAACGGCAAGGCCAAACCGTAAGGCAAAGAATAAAGAAAAATTGCAGCGGGTCGACTCACTGGTGAGAGGCTTGCACCCATATTTCTCATGGAAGGACGCCCACTCACGAATCCCTATGGTATGGGGAAGAATCGCGTTCACCCACTCGCGGATATCGTCAACTAGAGGGGGAGGTAATCTCTCGACCGTAAAAGCAAAAACAAGTCCTTAGCAATATCATCTAAAGGGGAACTATCGAAGGCTGCCGTAAAGGGAATCACAAAATAAACAGAAGGAAACTTACGGGCGAAGTTCCATGTCTATTGAATTCCTGCCGAATCCGCCACAAGATGCTCCGTCCGCACATAGAAGCAGCTCACCCAGGAGCGGCGATCAGCCTTATCGTCCATCTTCACCACCAAACTCTTTGTTCCTCGATGTCGCATATGGATCATCGTACCCCGAAGAAAATGAGGGGCAAAGATGTGAAGCATGTGCCCTAAGGAAATTCCTCGTCCAGCAAGCTCCGCGTACTTGATAAGCATGAGAAAGAGTTTGTTCGCGTACGGGGACAGCTGAGCTGGGCACAGTTCGTAGATGCGGCAGAAGTCTACCAACAGAGAGGGAGAGGAAGCGTGTACCCGATAACAAAGGGGTACGCGTAAAAGGCGCAGTACCCCGGGCGGTGCTAGTGAACAATATCCTTCCCCGTCGCCGATACCATCTCGATATGAGTAGGGATTCCCCACTTGGCCTTGAGCGCCGTAATCGCCGCTTCATCCATGGTGGAAGGTACATGTTCCAGCTCGTCTCCGGCAGGGCTGTTGAAGTCAGTCCTTAATTTCCCCGGACGGGGTAGTATCTCATCCACTGTCGAAAATCCCTCGTCTTCCGCCACCTCCACCCCCTCTTCAAGGAGAGGTACATCATTTTCCAACACCGGAGCTTCGACGAATCTATCGATCTGGGAAGAAGTACCAGCCATTTGTCTGTCTTGATCGAAATAAACAAGAATGGCGAAGGAATAAAGAGGATGGTCACGTCAAATTATGACGAAAGCAGAAATATGAAAAACTGAGGAAGGTGGAAGTTTGTAAATTTCTCTCAGATAAATTGAGAGCATAACAATCGATGGTGTATTCCCCCTATTTATAAGAGCACAAATGTCCTGAGCGGGAAACCCGAGAGCCATCAATCAGAAAAACCGAAAGGGAACAGGAAATGATACGGTGCCTGGGAAACGTGCGCCATAATGACGCATAATAGGCATTCATGGTACCCTGAATCGACGGAAAGATCCATCTCCGAACTAACACAACGACTCGGTAAGGTCCTTGAAGCATCACATCGTCGCTTAGCCGTAAGGACCCCGTCCTCGCATAATGTCCAGATTTCTCTTAATTCCAGAATCGACAGGATCCGCCCATTGAGCTCACCAAAAGATGACCCCAACGGGCGGAGGGACTAACTGTATAAGTCAAAATTTGACCATCAAATGGTTATTATTAAAGAAAACGGTACGAGGTCGGCCAAGCCATGATCGTACCCACGAGGCGTAATGGTGACGAGTATCTC
The DNA here is from genome assembly GCF_001879085.1 of Nicotiana attenuata. NCBI lineage: Eukaryota > Viridiplantae > Streptophyta > Magnoliopsida > Solanales > Solanaceae > Nicotiana > Nicotiana attenuata. The sequence continues at coordinate 112,787,050 of NC_031995.1, read as the reverse complement.
GGTTGCTGCCGAGATCAGGCCATCAAAAGGCTTACACAGCAGAACGTAACATCTGGGCGTGTAAAGAAGGAGTACGGCCATGAGAGGGCACGCTGTTTAAGAACCATTGGGTAAAAGAGGAAATGGACAATATATATAAGGAAGGCCAAGCAGAATAAAGGGGGGCCGAAGACAGAGAAGATAGAGAAAAGATCTCCAGGGGCAAGAAGAAGAAGCAACTCACGTTCAAGATGGCAGATCTGTGCAATCCCCTTCGTTGAATCAATAAAGCTAAATCTCAAAGTCATCAACAAGAATCATCCTTATCCTCTTTATTTCTACAAATACGAAACGATATGCGGAAATTGTAAGATTATCATTTACATTTAATGTCTTCCATTCAATCTGAGATTCGTTATATAAATTCAATCTCTTGGGATTTCAACATTCATGGTGCTTAGATCTAGAGTAGATTATATTTGTCTAAAATTTACCCTCTTTTCATCATTAATTGATTTAATCAAAGTGTTTAACATTTTTTGGTTAAACACTTAGTGCGTCGGATTGCCCTTTTAGTATTCATTTTAAAAAGGGTTGTATATATTTAGAATATATCTATATGGAAGCTTTATGAAGAGATTGAAATGAATTACTGGACTAAAATCCTGCATAATTTGAATAGGGCTGTTAGGTTTTAGCCCATGTAATCCAGTCTGCTACAAACGATGTTGAGCCCAATCGGTCGTCTTTGGTACACATTCTATGGAGAAAATCTCACTTTATACCCATTAATTTCAAACTATTTACCCTTTAATGCCCAGACCCAAACTATTTATTACTCCTACCCATACTCCCCAAACTATTTACCCGCTAGTTTCACTTCCTATATATCTGTCAGAACATTTCCTTCGTGTTGGAATTAATAGTTTGGAACTTTTTCTTCTGTTAGACATTTTGTAGTGCAATAAAATGAGAAAGAACTAAATAATGGCAGTAACACCTAGCTAAGATGAGGTTCTCAACAGAAGAAAAAGTTCATCTTCTTTCGTTTTCCTGAACTAAACAAAACTTTCTTTTGGATCTTTCATTTTCTTCGCAATTTCTTTTTCCAAAATTCCCAAAATTTTCTTTGATAAAAGAGCTAGGACTCAACTCTGCAAAACCCCAAATGGACGAGGTGGTGGAGGAAGTAGAAAAAGTAAAAAAAGATTTTGAAGAAACATACAAACAGACACAACAACACATCAATTCCATTCAGGAATATGGCAAATCGACAAGATTAATTTCAGAAGAGAAAAGTTCACTTCCAAGATTGAATCCACCATTATTGGGCTTGAAGCTCAATTTTATTTTTGAAGATTTCTTATTTGATTCAAAGTGGGTGCTGTTAAATATTGCTTATAGTACCTTCTGGAAGTTCATACTGAAATTTGATAGCATTTGGACCTGATTTGAGGTGATTGAGATCGAAATTTTCAGTTGAAAATCGAAGAAGAACACAGCTACAGTATACCGCTACGGTATACAATATGCTGTAGGAGTATATAGCTATACTGCAACAGTACACTATTATAGTTTACAAAACAGTACACCGCTATAGTATATTAATATACTATAGGAGTATATAGTTATACTGCAACAATATACTATTATAGTATACAATATATTGTTATGGTATACTGTAATAATATGCAAGATACTGTAACAATATGCTGTAATAGTATACAATATACTATAGTAGTATACTTATTACCCTTAAATTCACTTGCCTTTTCCCTTTTAATTTGTTCTAAGCTTTTACCCAGCGTGAAGGGAAAATTGAAAATGCAAAAAAAAAATAAAAAAATTATGGTATGCTATAAGATGTAACGACATAATCTTACAATTAGATCCTTTTAGAATTTTTTATTGACAACTGATATTATTTTAGTTTAATAATTGAATTATTTTTTTTAACTCATTGCGTACAATTGTATACCCTGTTGGTATAGCTATATACTATACTAGTATCATATGTTAGTTAATATTTTTTTGGTTTTATTAGCTACATTTAATTGGTACATAATTTGATTTTTCTTTAGTAATAATATAAAAAAAAGACTAATAAAAAATAGTGAAAACAGTAAATAAAATTAGATTATGAAGAGAAAAAGAATATAAAAAACAAGTTAAATGAAATTAGAAAAGGAAAAAATAAAAAAATAAGAAGAAAACGAGAAAAAAGAAAAGGAGAAAAGAAAATAAGCATAGAAATAAAAAAGAATTGGAGAATAAAGAAAAAATTCCCCCCAAAACCTACTATGGGTAGGAAATATAATTAGTTTATGGGTAGGAAAACAAATGGGTAGATAAAGATAAATAATTTTGTTTTTGTGGGTAACTGTGTCAAAACCTACATGCCCACCACTAGCAGTCCAATGTTCAAAGTCCTTAATCGGTCCAAATCTAGATACTAAATTTTAGTGTTGACAATGACATAATTGGACAAGCACATATCTCATTTTTAAGGTGTTGCAAACGAGTAATAATAGGAAAAAAGATATTAAAGTCGCAAAGCACTATTAAATGTGATAACAACAACATCACATGATTGTTTGAGTGGTTTTATCATGTTAGTAGACAGGGGCATGCACACCTTGTACCATGATGTATTACTGGACCGTTTCGTCGAAAATTTTCACTAAATATTTATAAAAAAATATTGGGGATACACATCGAAAAAGACACCATTTATCATTGTAATGATGTATTCATTAGTCATTTTTTCAAAATGTGGCAACGCTTATAAAAATCCTGCGCCTGCAACTGTTAATGGAGGTGATTGGAATGTCAATGTAAAGGAGAAGACTGACTTTTAGCTTGTGGTTTATATATTTTCCATTTACTCAATCTTTTGCCACAAGTAGACGTTTGTTTGGTGAGATGAAGTAGGGGGTTGGTCAAATCATTAAACCTTGGCACAGCTTGTCCATACTTAGCAAAATTAATGAATGATCTTTTCTGATTTCATGATTCTATACATGGCAGTCCAGTGTATGAAACATCCCATGTTTACGCAGAGTCAAGGGACGGATCGCACCCAAAGGGATATAGGCAGTCTGCCCTGATGCAAGCATCAATGATTATCCACGGCTCGACCAGTGACCTATAAATCACATGAAGATAATTTTACCGTTGTTGGTCAGATGTCCCTTTCAATCAACAATAAATGGTAGAAAAATGGAAACATATCTCTGAAACTTTCACTCTGTATTGAAACCAAGTACATCTGAGAAGGAAAGAAAAAACAGAAAAAAAGCAACAGATTCAGCTACTACTTTGTGCCTCTTAGCACTAGTCATTATCCCTTTTACTTTCTTGTTTCTTTCCTTTATCAATCTGCTATATGTGCTGCTGCATTTAACAATACGACTGTTTTGTTCTACTGTATAGCACTTCACTCTCTGGAATATACAAACAAGATTCGAGCCACGGCTCGAATTCCTTTTATGCTTTGAACCTAAAAGAATAACCAACTTTTCTTCTTTTTACAAGTGAACAAAAACACCCAAAAGCAAGAAAATGAAGGAGAATTAAACTGCAGAGGCGCAACGCCACTTCTTTTTGTGCTACAGAGTGGAGCACAGGGCGAAAAGCTCAAGATTCATACCCTAAAATCAGTTCACGAACACCATCTAAGAGTTTGGCACGAATGTGCCAACGTAACCAAATCCCACGATAAAGAAAGCAAATGCTTGAACGAAGAGGTAAAGGAAATAGTGATTATTTCCGAAGGTAATGTCATAACATCCACAGAAGAAGAGGTACGCGCCAGCAGCAAGTTCTAACAAGTGAATCCTGTCGATAATACAACAATAGGAAAAGTTTAGTCATACAAATTGTTCAAGAAACTGGCTTAAGTCCTCAAAAATCTCATACAGTCGTACCTCTCTATAACAACATTCTTATATAACAGTCATTCACTATAAAATTCAAGTTTTTCTCGGAATCTACTTTTTATGTTATGTTATAATATATGTCTTCTATAACAACATTTCACTATAACCAAAAAATATCCGAAAAAATGAGGCTGTTATAGAGAGGTTTGACAGGTTTTGTAAGATGATATTACCTGTCGCCAAGCCTCATTCTATGTTTTCGAAAAGCTTTGGCAGCTGATTTTAACTTGAGAGCATCTCCTAATTTCTCTGTAACAATCCATTCATTTACTCTTCCTACCTCCAACAAGCCGATGAAGGTGGCCTTTGTTCGGTGTAGTGACATGACGTTCTCAAAAAGGATCCAAAATACCAGCAGATGGAGTGACCTGTTACCAATTCAGTATAAGCAAAACCTCAACATTTCAAGATTTCATCTTCAAATGACAAATTAGTAAGACAATGTTTGCTCCTCGCAAAGGCAACCAAGGCATATTTATCCGGTAGTTGCTAATGTACAACAACAACAAAACCAGTGTAATCCCAGTATCCCACAAGTGGGGTGGGGTCTGTGGAGGGTAACGTGTACGCAGACCTTACCCGTACCTTGTGAAGGTAGAAAGGCTGTTTCCGATAGACCCTCAGCTCAAGGAACAAATAGTTTCTAATGTATGTTTGAATATTCAATGATCTAAAATCTAATGCATTGTCTAAACTTTCAACTGTTAGGATCAAAACGATATCAAATAAGCGAAGAGCGATGTAATCCAAGTATAAGGTAAACTGACCTTGGAGTTCCAACTGCATTGAGTAGTGTTATGATAGCAGGAATGTAAACAGCTCCCCACTTCGGAACTTCAACTTCAGGCACTAATACAGTGGCGGGTAATACTACAACGTAGAATACGAAAGTAACGATATGAGCTACGACCTTCCGCACAAAAAAGAAGCTGTAGATCACATGAACTTTCTTCCACAACGACACTTTCTGCAAGCAAACAAAGACAATAAAAATGTTCAATGTGTACTTAGATACTATGCAGTTGGCTAAGAAAATTGAAATATGGCAATGGCAATTTAAGAGTTTACCTTATTTCTTACAATCTCCATAAACATTTTCCTGAAGAGATTGGCTGGACCACATGACCAACGATGTTGTTGATAGCGATAGGCCTTGAACGTACTTGGTAATTCATTTTTTACCTATATGATCGAATTAAGGGCGTTACTACAACAACAACAACAACGAACTCAGTGATTTTTTACAAGTGGTGTCTAGGAGGGTAAGATGTACGCAGCGTTACCCCTACCCTGGAAGGGCAGGTGCTGTTTCCGATAGACCCTCGACTGGAGAAAGAATGAAAAAGAGTAATGCGACAACAACAACAACGAACCCAGTGATTTCCGACAAGTGGGTCTAAGGAGGGTAAGATGTACGCAGCCTTACCCTTACCCTGGAAGGGCAGAGAGACTATTACCGATAGACCCTCGGCCGGAGAAAGGATGAAAAAGAGTAATGGCAACAACAACAACGAACCCAGTAATTTCCCACACACAAGTGAGTTCTAGGGATGATAAGATGTACACAGCGTTACCCCTACCCTAAAAGGGAAGAGATGTTTCCGATAGACCCTCGACTGGACAAAGGATGAAAAAGAGATAAAAATAAGACCGAAGCCAAGAAAGCAGTCAAAATCTAAGTAGAATTAAGGGTGTTACATGCTATTAATTAACAACAGCCACTTTGACATAAGTTACTACATGTGATTTCTTCTGTTTGTATACATGATAAATCACTGTATTATACTCCCGCCGTTATAATTTATGTGCCTTAGTTTGACTGGACAAAGAGTTTAAGAAATGTCAATGGCGTTTATACATTTATTATTTCGAGACAACGGATAAGAAATGTTAGATAGGAAATATGTATGTACCATGAGAGAACTAAGGTACAAGAATTTCCAGCCCTTGAGACTAGCACGGACAGCAAGGTCCATATCCTCAACTGTTGTCCTGTCTTTCCAACCTCCAGCCTCATCTATTGCGGCAATTCTCCAAACACCTGCAGTTCCTGTGTTTTTGTTCCACATACAACTTTCAATATTTAGGTTTACAATAATTGAACCACAGAAAGAATTCACAGAACAAGCTAAGTTAATGTTTTCTTGGACCACTACTATTATTACTAGTTTTGCTTAACTTCATTGAAGCCGCCAACAACAACAACATATTCAGTGTGATCCAACAGATGGGGTTTGGGGAGAGTGGGATGTACGCGGACCTTACTCCTCCCTTCTGTGAAGTAAAGAGCTTGTTTCCGATAGATCACCGACTCAAGAAAAACGTTTTCAGAACAGATTTGAAGCCAATTAATACTAAATAAATATGTTGTTAACTTGTCCAGTTCATTGGACCTAAATTTATGAAATTGGTTTAGGAAAGAAACTCCCAACATTGTAGCATACACATGTTTCTTGAAAATGGGGCTGTTTTTTGACCAACATTTTAGCATGTATTTTTCACCATATTGATATGAGAAAAACTACAAATTATAATATTTTTTGTATAGGTTTCGAATATTTAAATTTAAATTTTAAAAATATTAAAATAATATAATCTAATTTAGCTTCAAAAATTAGTCAAATTAACTCTCGAGAAGCAAAACGTGACAAATAAATGGGAACGAAAAGATTACTAATTCCAAATGTATTTTCAAGAAACATGTTGATCTAGTCCTTAACTTGCTTGTGATTCCAAAAGGGTCGTAATCAAAACATTAATTATGGTACAAAATTAGCTCAAAAAGGAGGGAAGAGTAATTAATATGTAGAATTAATACCATTAAATCCGAAAAAAGCATGGGTGGTAGAGCCCACTTCTTGCTCCACAGTGAAATGGTAATCCAAAGACATTTCTTGCATTCTTGTCATTAAACATTCATCAGCATTTACTGCAAAATCACACACCAAAAATCAAATCATTAACTGTATTACCATAATTTTCCAACGGACATTTTTAAAAGAAAAAATTCATGAAATATTTAATTTGACCTGTTAAAATTAAGGGCAAAATACAAAATTGGTCAGTCTGTCAAAGCTAGTTGCATTGGCTAACCAAAAAAGTGTATAAAATATATATTACAATCAGACCTCTCTATAACGACATCGCTTTATAATAACTATTCACTATAAAAGCCAATTTCTTATGGAACCAATTTTTATGCTATCTTATAATATATGTTTTCTATAACGGCACTTCGCTATAACAACCGAAAAAATCTGGAACAAATAAGGTTGCTATACAAAAAATATACATTTCGTCAGCTATTATTTTTTATAACGGCTAAAAAAATATATATATTTTTTAATTAAATACGAAAATTCCCAAAGTCGAAAAAATTAGTGTCTGTTAGTAAAAGAATTGGTCTGAGGTCCACCATTCCCATAGCACATGCAGTTGTTGGCTAATAAAAAGACAAATATACCCTTGACCTAATTAATAAAACTTCAAAACTGGCATTCCCCTCAAGAATGTAGAAGATTTTTTTTGCAGAATAGCCCCAAAATCTAGCACTTCTTAAATGGATTATTTTTTTAAAGGACAGCAGCTTTTTTAGTGCATAAAAATAAAAAGCTTCTATAAACAGTCAAAAAGTGATAGGGGCATTTATGTCCAATAAAAAACCTATATAATATGAAGTGCTTCTTACGAAACCACAAATACTTTTTCTCTTTAATCACCTCTTCTTTTCAGCTGCACCAGACAAAACAACTTTTTATAGGGTTGATTATTTTAGCAAAAAAAATTAACAATTACTCTATTTCTTTATAATATTGTTGTGACTATGATCGGGGGTCGCAGGTTCAAGCCGTTAAAACTGCCTCTTGCAGAAATACAGGGTAAGGCTACGTACAACAGACCCTTGTGATCCGGCCCTTTCCCGAACCTCGCCCATAGCGAAAGCTTAGTGTACTGGGCTGCCCTTTTACTGTTGTGACTATATCTTTTTGAACCGAGTATATATCAAAAAGAATCTTTCTGCGTTCACAAAGTAGGAATACGGTCTGTGTACACATAACCTTCCTCATACCCCATTACACTAGGTTTGACATTATTATTATTATTTTGTTGTTAAAAAGTTACTATAGAATAGCCAATTCACTACTAGGGCCAAGTTTTCATGAGCCAACAAACATAAACACACTCAATGTGCCCTAAAAGAAATGGCCTACCAAGATTTGTACCTACGTCTAGACATCATAATCTATACACACAAAAAAATTGGTATAAACTGACCGACACTTTTGATTAGATATTTTGAGTTAGATAGATAATATAATGTACTAAATACTATAGCAAGGCAATTTATTGTTTCGATTATGATTAAAGAGATATAATTATATAAAGAAAGTGATAAATAAAAGTGTCGCCTAGCGGTTAAAACAAAGTTCAAATTCAAGCGTAGGCAAATTACAAATAAATAGAAAGTGTGAGATGACTTCTTCCAAATTGACTAAGATTTAGTACACAAAATTACTCATCTCCTAAAAATAAGAGAGTATTTTCCCGAAAAAATTGTTAGAACGCGATCTCTCATATAAAAGATTTGAACTAACTACTCGCATAATGCACACTAAATTCTAATGAATCCCCTTATTTAGCATCTTTGACTTTAATAGAATAATCGAAATCTGCGCCCTTTTAAAAATAAAAAATTTACTATATGAGGAAAGTGAAAAAGTAAAAAGTAAAAAGTAAATTTACCATATTTCCAACGAGCTTGAACAAGGGAAAGTTCAGGATTGTGAACTAAAAATGGAATTGTACGCCAAAGGAAATCAGGTTCAGGTTGAAAATCAGCATCAAATATAGCAACATAATCACATTGTTTAACATAGGAATGTTTCAACCCTTCTTTCAAAGCTCCTGCTTTGTATCCACTCCTATTATCTCTCACTTCATATTTTATATTTATTCCTTTACTTGCCCATCTTTGACATTCCATTTCCACCAAATTCTGCACATATTTCAAAAAAGGGGTTTAAGGGGTTTTCTTTAATTATAAAAAATGTTAAAATTTTTACAATTTTTTTTAAAATACCTTAGTAAAGGGGTCTGTTGAATCATCAAGAACTTGTACTATAATACGATCACAAGGCCATGAAAGTCCACATGCAGCTCCAATTGATAGCTGATAAACCTGAGAAAAATAATCAACATTTTTACCTAAAATAAGATTATAATGTTGGAAAAAAGACAAATATATTTTAAACTTATATACATCCATAGTATAAATAAATGTGATATTACTTTATATGTCTCAATTTATGTGACATTTTTCACTTTTCGATATTCAGAATTTTAGATTTTAATCATGTATTTGAACATAAAATCTTTAATTTTTTAAAATAAAATTTATAAGTTTAAAAAAAATACATAAAAAGTATAGTAAGTCATAATTATTGATAATTCAAATTATTTAAAAAATACATAAAAAGCTACGGTCAAGGAACAACTCGTTTGGCTCTTAAAATTCGAACACTATAACATAAATTAGGACGGACGGAGTATTGAGTGGAGTACTTGATACAATAAGTAAAGATGATATGATAGTGTAAAAATTCTTATCATGGATAGATACATGGGCGAAGCCACACTTTGCTTAGGGTGGTCAATTGACCACCCTTTGTCGAAAAATTACATTGCGTATATATATAAAATATTAAGTTTTAGAGGTACATAACATATATTGAACACCCTTTTGTCTGTTTTATTTTTTACTTATTTCAAGTTTGAATACCCTTGAGTAAATTGCTGGCTTCGCCACTCGATAGATATTAGTTAAACTCAAAAGATAAAGAGATAAAAAGAAGAAAAAGTTACCTCTTTTTCATTATACATAGGTATTTGAACAAGGACCATAGGATAAGATGAATTTCCAAGCTCAACATCATCTTTTAATGGTTCCCATTTATAACGTTTCTCTGGTTTTTTACCAAAGAATTTCACAAAAGTAATGACAATAAACATGTAAACTCTTTCAATAAACAACATAACAGACATAGCAAGACACAATAACACTGCAATTCTGAGAAGAGGAACAATCAATGGAGCTTTGATTTGTTCCCACATTATTGCAAATTGCTCTGTTATATCATCTCTTGTTCCGTAAAATGTATCAGGAAGCAATGTTGTTGTTGAAATCCTCTCCATTTTTTGCCCACAAAAAGCAGAGGAAAACAGGGGATTCTTGATAAACAGAGGAAAAACAGGGGATTCTTGATAAACAGAGGAAAAACAGGGGATTTTTGAAAAACAGAGGAAAAAAACAGGGGATTTTTGAAAAAAACAGAGGAAACTCAGAGAAATGGAAAATGTGGATATTTTAAATTTGCAGAAAAAGTGAGGGGAAAATATTCTTTTTTAATGAGAATTTTTTGCTTTTTGGTTTAAGCAAAACAATGGAGGTAAGAGCTGGAATGTCAGAAGACAGACAATAAGCTCAAACTCACCACTATATTTTGCTCCAACAACAAGTTTTTTATTGAAGAAATGGAAAATGGAGAGGAAAAAAAACAATAATTTTGCAACAAAAACAATGAGAAAGAAGGAAGAAATGGAGGTTTATGGTTCTTCTCTGTTAGTTTCAAGAAAATAAATTGGCTCAAAAACCAAAGCTAATGTTCTTCTTTTTCTATTATATTTGTCTCTATAATGAAAGAGAAATAATAGCAGAGGTTTGCATTAATGGCTAAAATATAGAAAAAAATGGTGACAGAGAAAATAGAGAGAGAAGAGGAACAAAGGAAGAAGATGGAGAGAGAAATAAAGGGAGGGTTCTCTTTTTATAGAAGCTCTAGTTTAGCTTCTGGTTTGAGTTGGTTCATCTTTTTTCTTTTTATTTTTCTTTTTCTTTACTATGTTCTAATTTTTGGGATAATAGCACTTTTGGTCCCTCATTATTGATTATGATTTTGGTATTTGTAAAAGGGATAATAGCACTTTTGGTCCTTCGATTATAGATTTTGATTTTGGTATTTGTAATTGTTAAATAAGTACATTTAGTCTCTGATTAATTAAAATATGTAATTTTGATCTCTTTTTATATGTGATGTTTGGATATTTTTGAACTATATTATAGCTCGAGTATGGAGCGACAACATGAATGTAACATGTCATTAGAGGCGGAGCCAGGATTTCAAGCTTATGATTTCAGCATCTTAAATCGCTTTAAGTTATTGAGTTTTAAATGAATAATTTGTACATATTTAATGAATTTTTTAACACACATGCAGGGTTCAAACCAAAGCTACTTGGTTCGGTCGAAACCGGTCTCGACACTCTAGCTCTGCCCCTGCATATTACCTAAGTAATTAAGTATTTTAGCACTTATAATTCGTTAAATTTGTAAAGAATTATAGTAAGAGGGATCGAAAGTGATCCTAGTATTTCATAAGAAATTTAAATTACGAGGACCAAACATAAAATTCATCGGTATTTGAGGACTAAAGTGCAAATTTTGCATTTTAAATTAAGAAAAAGACAAATATTTTAAATTTCTTACAACAAATTGAACGGTTCCTATGTTAGAAATTAGAACAGGTCGGAAACAAATGAATACACGCCGGCAATACCTCCGGCAGTTGAGTCATTTTGTATGAATTTTGAAACACACATAATGTGTGATTAACTAAGAATTGTATCTAATCTTTAACTAAAACAAGATTAGTAGGTAATTACCTGTTAACTCAACGGTCACTAACGTTTATATTTTTTAAAATTTATTTGGAAAGCAACATAATGAATTATCATAATCCCTAAAGCAAAACAAAAAGGTTTTGTAATTTATATATCAACATTATTGCATTTGAGTCTAGCATTTCATATTAAATTACTTAGGGACTAGGGAAGAAAAGGTGATAGGGAATAATGAGATTGACCGCATGTCAATTGTAAAATCTAAAAAAACTACTCAAAATTAGTTTTTTTATACAGAAAAATAAATGCAATACATGTGTCTTAATATTTTTTATATAAAATTTTAATTATTTAACCATTGTTAATATAAAACACAATATGTCACTAAACTATATGCAAGTAATATTTTTTTCGTTAATTTTTTTACCGATATTATTAGACTATAAATCGTGAATGATCCGAACTCACTAAAAGCATTCTTATTTTTAATTTTTCACTTCCCACTACGCCATTTTAACCCCAAAAATTTTAATTGACGAATTTACCACCAAAAAATCTAGTAATTAAAAGATCACATATTACGAGCAAATTTTAGTAATTTTCTTATTAGTGTTTTCGCTTAAGTCTTTTCTATTTCCTAATTAATTATAAAAGAAAAGAGGATACAAGAAAAGAAAAGGCAAAATTAGTGAAAGGGACGAGCACGTGAGAATGTGGAGAACAGCGACGATAGATTGACTAATTTGACCTCGCTTTACTCAATAGTGACAGCTCAGCTGTAGTATGGTGTTTTAAAACAAACACATTTTTTAAGGGAAATTACACAATATAATCACATCCAAAAACAATAGCGCGCAATATATATATATATATATATATATATATATATATATATATATATATATATATATATATATATATTATTATAAAAGCATTAATATAATGTTGGTTTACAAAAATAACCT
>NC_031995.1:112771824-112772961 GCF_001879085.1 Nicotiana attenuata | reverse complement strand
TTTATTCTTTCACTAAATACTTCCTAATGATGATTTTTAGATACTTGTGAGCAAATTTAATTATATGTATGTTACGCTATTTCGTTCAAGGTCAGAGGCCTTTTTTCCTCCTTTTAGGTTCAAACTATATCAATTGTCTTATATATCCTTTGCTATTTGCTTCTCTGTGGTTAGTTTTCGTTTTTATTACTTAATAGATATGGGTAAAAAATAATATGGAAGAAGGAAAGAAAATTGGTCTCTCATGATAAAACAAACTCGCATAACTGCAAGAAGTATAAAACAATTTGTTATAAAATAATTAGGAGTAATTTTTATTTATAGGTATTGAAACCCATTATTCAACTGTATGAGGTTTTCTTTAACATATGAAATAGTAATTAGGACTACAAATTTTATAAGCATACTCTTCAGAATACATGTTGATCAAATAGTAACACTATCCAAATTATCTATTTAAAAAAATAGTTAAATTCTTAAAGGCCGTAATATAGAGTCATCACTTAATTATAATTGTAGGTATGTTGCCATCTGTAGTAGTGGTAAATCACTAAATCAGGGGACGGAGCCAGTCCTTCGGCTACGGGTTCAGCCGAACCCAGTAGCTTTAGTCCAAACCTTATTATTGTCTTAAGAAATTTATTGAATATGCAAAAAATTATTAAGCTAGAATTCAGTAACTTGAAAGAACTAGAATTCTGAACCTATAATTTTCAAATTCTAGCTCCTCCTCGAACTAAAATGCTATGTCGCCATGACACCTAGGAACCTGACCAATGAGAACTCGCTACTCTGGAGGTGGGGGTGGGTGGGAGTCTAGGTCCCTTCCCCGATCTCTGAAGTAGTCGGTATGACCTGAATCAACCCCGCCTGAACCAATGACCAAACATGCTCAGAAACTGTGTTAAGGTCTCTTGAAGTGCTTGGGTAGCAGTAGCAACAGGAGTATCAGGTGACTGGACTCCGGCTGGAACTATTTGTGGCACCTCGGTGGCAGCTCGCGCAGGTGCTCTAGCTACACCACGTGCACGTCCTCGGCTTCTACCCCGGCCCCGACCTCTGACATCTCTCGCAGGGGGCGCGAGTGTCTGATCACCTCCGGTAGCACGTGTCCTCACCATCTGTGAGAGAATGGAA
>NC_031995.1:112517328-112550731 GCF_001879085.1 Nicotiana attenuata | reverse complement strand
GAAGGGAGACGCCGGGCCTGCGGACGCCTACAAGCTACCTCGGGTCTCTCTGGACTGAAGGTCCGCTCCCGTGCTAATGCTGCTGCTGCTGCTCAATACCTGGACCTGTGCAAAAATGCACAGAGTGTAGCATCAGCACAACCGACCCCATGTGCTGGTAAGTGCCTAGCCTAACCCCGGCGAAGTAGTGACGAGGCTAGACTGGACCTCACATAAACCTGTGCAATTATAAATATACAGCAGAAATCGAAGTACAAGGCAACTAACAGTATGGGAGGGGAAACATGATGTGGGGAGATAACAATATTAACAGTAAATCCAAAGTAATCAATCTTGGTGCAATTTAAAATTTCCGGCGAACAAGAAACTAATACCAACATAAACACATTTGTATCAATAACTGTTGCGGCGTGCAACCCGACCCACTATCTTCACTGTTGCGGCGTGCAACCCGATCCACAATTACCACTGTTGCGGCGTGCAACCCGATCCACAATTAACATTGCTGCGGCGTACAACCCGATCCACAATTATCACTGTTGCGGGGTGCAACCCGATCCACAATTATCACTGTTGCGGCGTGCAACCCGATCCACAATTATCACTGTTGTGGCGTGCAACCCGATCCTCATATAATATTATTGCGGCGCGCAACCCGATCCGTAATGTATACCTCTCAACCTTGCCCAAGCAACAGTCACAAATAAAGGGCAAGGGAGTAAACAAGTATTTGGAAGGAAATCCCAACAAGGGTACACAAACAACCAATAACAACCATGCAAGAGTAAATCGTTATTTCTCTTTTTCTTTCATTTTCATATCCTAGTTCTCATTAGCATTCGTGGCAAGCTCCAAGGCATTTCTCATTTCATATGCTCTCACCATTTGTATTTCAGACCGAACCAATGCTCCACGAAGTTCCACAATCACAATATCTTTCACAAGGTGTTTACAACGCATAGAAGCCATCAATTAAGCATGGAAGGCATAACAATATCCAAACAATCCACATATAAGGACTCACGGTCATGCTAGACCCCAATGTATAGGAACTCGTCACCATGCCTATACATCGTACTCGATCATTTAGCAATTAGCAAACAAGACTCGACTCCTATTCCCTCAAGCTAGGGTTAAACCAAACACTTACCTCAACTTCCACGGCTAATACAATCCTCCACAATCGCTTTCCCTCTCGAATTCGGCTCCAACTCAACCAAATCTATGCAATAAGGACTTCATGATATCAATATGTGCTAAACAAATCAAACCCAATGACTAATTATAGCTTTTTCATCAATTTACCCCAAAAGGTCAAAAATGCCCCCGGGCCCACATGGTCAAAACCCGAGGTTCAAACCAAAACCTGTTTACCCATTCCCCCATGAACTCAAATATGTAAGTTATTTTGGAACCGGACCTCGAATTGAGGTCCAAAACCCCCAATTTTAGAAAACCTAGGTTCTACCCTAAATTCCCAATTTCCCCATTAAAATATTTGTTTTGAAGTTGAAATTATGTTTAAGGATGTTAAGTAGTTTAGAAAATCAGTCAGAAATCACTTACCAATCGTTTTGAAGAAGTGGAATCGTTTGGAAAATCGCCTCTTATGTTTTGGGTTTTGAAAAAGTGAAAAATGACTGAAAATCCCGACTTTATATACTGTGCTGAAGACCCGGCACGGACCGCACAAAAATGCCCCGCCGTCGCGCCGAGGAAGAGTGGGAAAACCACTCTCTGAACCTACCCAGCGCGGACCGTGCTGATTAGTCACGCGGCCGCGCTGGTCGACTTGAACCACTGGCCCTCTGAACCTAGCCACGCGGACCGTGCAAGAACGCACCGTGGCCGCGCGGACCGCGCGGAAATGACCGCGGCCGCGCTGGGGGCCTGCAACACCTGAACCTGCAACCATCTGATATATCTAGCCTAAGACCTCCCGGGACCTACTCAAAACTCACCCGAGCCCTCGGGGCTCCAAACCGAACATACATATAAACTCAAAAACATCCTACAGACTCATCCGTGCGATCAAATCGCCCAAACAACATCATAATCATCAAATTAGGCCTCAAGACCCAGGATTTCCTTCCAATTTTCATAAAACATCAAGTTTAGAGTTTTTAGTCCAAAACACGTCAAACGACGTCGAAATTCAACCAAACTTTACAGAAAGTACTTAAGCCGTATATAAGACTTGTACCGGGCGTCGGAACCAAAATACGAGCCCGATACCACAGTCTTTTAATCAAATTTCATTTCCAATTTCCTTAATTATTTCCAGAAAACAATTTCACACAAAAATTCATTTCTCGGGCTTGGGACCTCGGAATTTGATTCCGGGCATACGCCCAAGTCCCATATTTTCCTACGGACCCTCCGGGATCGTCAAATCACGGGTCCGGGTCCGTTTGCCCTAAACGTTGACCGAAGTCAAACTTAATCAATTAAATACCAAGATTTAACAATTTTTCTCACAAATTTCATATTTAAACTTTTTCGGCTACGCGCCCGGACTGCGCACACAAATCGAGGCAACCCCAAATGAGGTTTCCAGGGCCTCAGAAGTACAGAGGGAGTAGGAATACAGGTGATGACCCTTTTGGGTCGTTACAATTGCGAATCCAGCAGGCTTGGAAATTGCGACATTATTGTTCGCATTTGCGAACTCAAGCTGCCCAAGGGACCCTTCGCATTTGCGAACTGGGTCTCGCATTTGCGAACCAGTGTCCATCGCATTTGCGATGCCTGGCTTCGCATTTGCGGACCTTGGCCTGCCTGGGCTGGCTTCGCATTTGCGAACCAGCCTTCGCATTTGCGATAGCTGGGCATTCGCATTTGCGAACTCTGGCTTCGCAAATGCGAAAATTGCAGATAACTGATACCAGATTTTTTTCAAAGTGAGAAATGCAATCCGATGCCTATCCAAAACTCACCCGAGCCCTCGGGGCGTCAAACCAATTATGCACACAACCTCAAAAACATCCTATGGACTTATCCGTGCGATCAAATCGCCAAAATAACATCATATACATCGAATCAAGCCTCAAACTCATGTTTTTCTTTGAAATGTTCATAAAGCATCAAATTTCCATTTCGAGTCCGAAACATGTCAAACGACGTCCATTTTCAACCAAATTTTACATAAAGCGCTTATATCACATATAATACTTGTACCGGACATCGGAACCAAAATACGAGCCCGATACGATAGTCTTCTGATTAAATTTCCTTTCCATTTTCCTTAATTAATTTCAGAAAACAATTTCACACAAAAATTCATTTCTCGGACTTGGGATCTCGGAATTCGATTCCGGGCATATGCCCAAGTCCCATATTTTTCTACGGATCCTCCGGGACTGTCAGATCACGGGTCCGGGTCCGTTTACCCAAAATGTTGACCAAAGACAACTTTAACCATATTAATATCAAAATTTAGCATTTTTCACACAGAATTCATATTTATGCTTTCCGATTACGTGCCCGGACTGTGCACGCAATTAGAGGCAATCCTAAATGAGGTTTTCGAGGCCTCGGAAGCACGGAATGAATAAGAAAATAGGTGATGACCCTTTGGGTCGTCACATTCTCCACCTCTAAAACAACCGTTCGTCCTCGAATGGACAAAAGAAAGAAGTACCTGAGTCGGGAAATAGATGAGGATAACGGCTCCGCATATCAGACTCGGACTCCCAGGTCGATGCCTCAGGGGGCTGACCTCTCCACTGGACACGCACTGAAGGAAAACTCTTCGACCTCAACAGTCGAACCTGCCGATCTAGAATAGCTACCGGCTCCTCCTCATAAGACAGATCCTTGTCCAACTGGACAGTGCTGAAATCTAACACGTGGGCTGGATCGCCGTGATACCTCCGAAGCATGGACACATGAAACAGTGGATGCACGACTAACAAGCTAGGCGGCAAGGCAAGTCTATAAGCCACCTCTCCCACTCGATCAAGGATCTCAAAGGGACCAATGAACCTAGAGCTAAGCTTGCCCTTCTTCCCAAATCTCATCACGCCCTTCATGGGCGACACTCGGAGCAAGACCCGCTCACCAACCATGAAAGCTACATCCCGGACCTTACGATGCGCATAACTCTTTTGCCGCGACTGAGCCGAACGAAGCCTATCCTGAATGATCTTGACCTTATCCAAGGCCTCCTGAACTAAATCTGTACCCAATAACCGAGCCTCTCCCGGCTCAAACTATCCCACTGGAGACCGACATCGCCTACCATACAATGCCTCATATGGAGCCATCTGGATGCTGTACTGGTAGCTGTTGTTGTAGGCGAACTCTGCTAAAGGCAAAAACTGGTCCCACGAACCTCCAAAGTCGATAACACAAGCTTGGAGCATATCCTCCAAAATCTGAATAGTCCGCTCGTACTGACCGTCCGTCTGAGGATGAAACGCTGTGCTCAACTCAACCCGTGTGCCCAACTCTCGCTGAACTGCACCCCAGAAACGCGAGGTAAACTGCGTACCCCGGTCCGAAATGATAGATATCGGCACACCATGAAGGCGAACAATCTCCCGGATATAAATCTCAGCTAACCTCTCGGATGAATAGGAGACTGCCACAGGAATGAAATGTGCTGACTTGGTCAGCCTATCAACAATAACCCATATCGCATCGAACTTCTTCCGAGTCAACGGAAGTCCGGTAACGAAATCCATGGTAATCCTTTCCCATTTCCACTCGGGAAGCTCAATCCTCTGAAACAGTCCACCAGGCCTCTGATGCTCGTACTTAACCTGCTGACAGTTCAAACATCGAGCCACATATGCAACAATATCCTTCTTCATCCTATGCCACCAATAATGCTGCCGCAAGTCCTAATACATCTTCGCGGCGCCCGGGTGAATAGAGTACCGAGAACTATGGGCCTCCGCTAAGATCAACTCTCGAATACCATCGACATTGGGCACACAAACTCGCCCCTGCAATCTCAAAACACCATCGCTATCTAAGGTCACCTTTGTGGCACCTCCACGCTGCACCGTATTTCTCAGGACACACAAATGGGGATCATCAAACTGCCGATCACGGATACGCTCCAATACTGAAGAACGAGCGACCGTGCAAGCTAACACTCTGCTAGGCTCAGAAATGTCCAACCTCACAAATCGATTGGCCAAAGCCTGAATGTCCAAAGCAAGCGGTCTCTGGCTGACCGGAATATAAGCAAGACTACCCATGCTGGCGGACTTCCTACTCAATGCATCGGCCACCACATTGGCTCTCCCCGGGTGATACAAAATAGTAACATCACAATCTTTCAATAACTCCAACCACCTCCTCTGCCTCAAGTTCAACTCCTTCTGCTTGAACAAGTACTGAAGACTCTATTGATCAGTGTACACCTCACACGTCACAACATACAGGTAATGCCTCCAAATCTTCAAAGCATGAACAATGGCTGCCAACTCTAGATCATGAACCGGATAATTCTTCTCGTGGATCTTCAACTGCCTCGAAGCATAGGCAATGACTCTGCCATCCTGCATCAATACTGCATCAAGCCCAATACGGGAAGCATCACAATAAACTGTATAAGGCCCTGAACCTGTGGGCAAAACCAATACCGGTGCCGTAGTCAGAGCTGTCTTGAGCTTCTGAAAGCTCGCCTCACACTCATCCGACCATCTGAATTGGGCACCCTTCTGGGTCAACCTGGTCATCGGGGCTGCGATAGATGAAAACACCTCTACGAACCGACGATAGTAGCCTGCTAACCCCAAGAAACTCCGAATCTCTGTAGCTGATGCTGGTCGAGGCCAGTTCTTGACTGCCTCTATCTTCTTCAGGTCCACCTGAATACCCTCTGCTGATACGACGTGACCCAAAAATGCAACCGAACTCAACCAGAACTCGCGCTTCGAGAACTTAGCATATAACTGACTATCCTTCAGAGTTTGAAGAACCACTCTGAGGTGCTGCTCGTGCTCCTCCTGGCTGCGGGAGTACACCAAAATGTCATCAATAAAGACTATCACGAACATGTCCAAATATGGCCTGAACACTCGGTTCATCAACTCCATGAATGCTGCTGGGGCATTGGTCAACCCAAACGACATGACCAGGAACTCATAATGCCCGTACCGAGTGCGGAATGCTGTCTTAAGGACATCAGACGCCCTAATCCTCAGCTGATGGTAGCCAGATCTCAAGTCTATCTTTGAAAACACCTTTGCACCCTGAAGCTGGTCGAACAAATCGTCAATCCTCGGCAGTGGATACTTGTTCTTTATCGTCACTTTGTTCAATTGCCGGTAATCAATGCACATTCTCATCGAACCATCCTTTTTCTTCACAAATAACACCGGCGCACCCCAAGGCGTAACGCTGGGTCTAATGAAACCCTTCTCAAGCAAATCCCGCAACTGATCCTTTAACTCTTTCGATACAGCGGGATAGAAATGGGCTGCGTGCCCGGAGCCAGATCAATACAAAAATCGATATCCCTGTCGAGCGGCATACCCAGCAGGTCTGAAGGGAAAACCTCGGGGAACTCCTGAACAATAGGAACTGAATCAATAGAAGGGACCTCTGCGCTGGAATCGCGAACATACGCCAGATAAGCTAAACACCCCTTCTCGACCATGCGTCGAGCCTTCACATATGAGATAACACTGCGAGTGGCATGACCTGGGGTCCCTCGCCACTCCAAACGGGGCAAATCTGGTAAAGTCAAGGTCACGGTCTTGGCGTGACAATCCAAGATGGCATGATACGGGGACAACCAATCCATCCCTAATATGACGTCAAAATCCACCATGTCTAAGAGCAATAAATCAGCACGGGTCTCAAGACCCTCAAACACTATCACACAGGAACGATGAACTCGATCGACCACTATAGAATCACCCACCGGTGTAGACACATAAACAGGAATATCCAAAGCATCATTAGGTATACCCAGGTAGGGTGTAAAATAGGACGACACATACGAATACGTAGACCCAGGGTCAAATAGCACTGAAGCATCCCTATCACAGACCAGAATAGTACCTGTAATAACTCCATCTGAAGACTCAGCCTCTGGCCTGGCTGGAAGAGCATAACACCCCTCCCTGAATCATATCTCTGGGACGATCGGCTGCTGGCTGGCCTCTACCTCTAGCGGTCCGATCTCCACCTCTATGATCTCTACCTCCACCTCTATGGCCTCTACCCCCGCCTCTAGCTGGCTGGCAGCCTATGGATCACCTGGTGCCTGAATCATGGGGCGAGGACCCTGCTGCTGAGAGCTGTCCGAAGCTCGAGGGCAATGCCTGGCAATGTGCCTCGTGTCGCCACACATGAAACAAGCCCTCGGCTGCTGAGAATAACGGAGTGGTGGTGTGCTGATAGGTGCTGACGGGGAACTATGAAGCTGCTGGTCAGAATAATGCGGCTGAGAACCACGACCCTCTGAAGTACCATGTGAGACCTGTAGGGCTGACTGAAAGGGCCTCGGAGGATGGCCTCTACCATAAGAATCCTTACCTCCAAACGAGGTGCATGACGGGGCCTCTTATCTGACCCATGACCACCTCCCCGTGCAAGAGCCATCTCAACTCTACAGGCCGCATTGGCCGCCTCCTGAAAAGAAATCTCACTCCCGGCTCCCACAGCCATCTGGAGACGGATCGGCTGAATCAACCCATCAATAAACCTCCGCACTCTCTCTCTCTCGGTGGGGAGTATAACAATAGCATGGCGTGCTAGATCAATGAACCGAGTCTCATACTGAGTGACTGTCATAGAGCCCTGCTGGAGGCGCTCGAACTGCCTGCGAAGAGTCTCTCGCTGAGTAACTGGGAGAAACTTCTCCAAAAATAACTCTGCAAACTGGTCCCAAGTCAATGATGGCGACCCTGCTGGTCTGGATAAACAATAGTCTCTCCACCAAGTCTTGGCGGATCCTGCTAGTCGAAAGGTGGCGAAGTCGACCCCATTGGTCTCCACAATACCCATAGTCCGAAGAACCTCATGGCAGCTATATAAGAAATCCTGGGGGTCCTCTGAAGAAGCACCGCTGAATGTGGTGGTGAAGAGCTTGGTGAACCTATCCGGTCTCCACAAAGCATCTGCGGACATAGCCGCTCCATCGCGGTCTGAGTCACAATACCCGGCTGAACTGCCACAACTGGCTAAACCCCTAGAACCTGAGCCTGGGGAGCTACCTGCTCCGGAGTACGTGTAGCAGGAGTCTGAACTCCTCCTCTAGCCTGAGAAGTGGCTGGTGCTAGTGGAAGCAAACCCGCTCGAGAGACGCTCTCCATAAAGCCTACCAACCTGACCAAAGCATCCTGAAGAACTGGGGTGGCTATAAACCCCTCTGAGACCTGAGCTGGGCCCACCGGAGTTGCTGGGGCTAGAACCTCTTCATCATAATCAACATGAGGCTCCACCTCTAGGACTGCTGCTCGGGGCTGAGCTCTGCCCCGGCCTCGGCCTCGCCCTCTGCCCTTCGTAGGAGCTGCTGCTGGGGGCTCGGGCTGCTGCGCGGTAGAAGAGGAAGCACGTGTTCTCGCCATCTGCGAAAGAACAGAGTAGAAAGACAATAGTATTTGGGAAACAGAATCGCACGACAAGAAAGAACAAGAGTGAAGTTTTCCTAACTCTGCAGCCTCTGGGGGATAAATACAGACGTCTCCGTACCGATCCCTCAGACTCTACCGAGTTTGTCCGTGAGTTGCGAGACCTATGTAACCTAGTGCTCTGATACCAACTTGTCACGACCCGGATTTCCCACCTCGGGAGTCGTGATGGTGCCTACTAATAGGGGCTAGGCAAGCCAATTAACAATGACCTCTTTTAGCGAACATCGTCAATATTAGAAAGCAATAAAGCATAAATAATAAAACGGAAGTCTCAAATATATTTAACTGAAAGACATGCGGAAGTTTAACAAAATCCTCTACCCAAGACTGGTGTCGCAATACTCACGAACGTCTAGAGAATACTAAATACAAGGTTCGAACGAAACATAAAACTGTTTGCTTCGGTACAAATGATAACAAACTGAATAAAATAGAAAGGGACTCCGGGCTTGCGGACGTCAGCAAGGCTACCTCGAATGTCCCTGGACTGAAGTCAGCTCCCGAATGCTCCTACTGCTGTCCAAAAGCTGCTGTTCCGGTACTGTGATCTGTGCAAAAAGATGCACAGAGTGTAGCATCAGCACAACCGATCCCATGTGCTGGTAAGTGCCTAGCCTAACCCCGGCGAAGTAGTGACGAGGCTAGACCAGACTACCAGATAAACCTGTGCAGATATATATATATATATATATACGAGTACAACAAAATAATAGCGGAACGTAAGCAATTAAAGCTGGAAAGGGGGAACATGCTTATGGGGAAGCAGATAAACGGAATATCAGGAATAACAAGAGAAACTACATCTGATTTCTTCTAACACAGAATAAAGGAAAACAAACAACTATCACTTATTTCAATTTCTTCTCATTGCAGGCGTGCAACACGATCCCATTTCCTTACATCACGTGGTAGGCGTACCACACGCTCCCTTTACAATAATGTCACGTGGTTGGCATGCCACACGTTCCCATTTCATAATAACTCGTGGTCGACGTACCACACGATCCCATTTCATAATAACTCGTAGTCGACGTGGCACACGATCCCATTTCATAATAACTCGTAGTCGGCGTGCCACACGATCCCATTTCATAATAACTCGTGGTCGGCGTGCCACACGATCCTATTTCTTTCAACACAATACACACATAATCCCGGCAAGGGAGAAAGATGTTATAATAACTATCCCGGCAAGGGAGCAATGTAATATAATAAACTATCCCGGCAAGGGAGATCCAGCTATAACCAAACTCATTCAATCTCTACTCAACACAATTACATCCACACTTAGTCTCAACAATTACTGGCTCAGTGTTAAATATTTCCAACCAATTCCTCATAAATAACAATTACAAATTCGATAATTTAGCAAACTAGGACTCACGGTCATGCTCGACACCAGTTTATAGATACTCGTCACCATGCCTATACACCGTACTCGACAAATAGCAATTAACAAATAAGACTCTACTCCTATTCCCTCAAGCTAGGGTTAGACCAAACACTTACCTCAAATGCTCCAAACTCAATCAAGCCTCTAGTATAGCTTTACCCTTCGAATTTACCACCAAACCGCTCGAATCTAGTCACAAATTACTTGAATGTATCAACAAATGCTAATCGAATCAATTTGAATGCATGAAAAATGAATTTCCCAAAGTTTTACTCAAAATTTCCCGAAATGCCCCCGGGCCCACGTGGTCAAAACCCGAGGTTCGAACCAAAACCCGGTTACCCATTCCCCCACGAGTTCATATCTATGATTAGTTTTGAAATCGGACCTCAAATTGAGGTCCATATCCCCGATTTTAAGAAAACCTAAGTTCTACCCAAAATCCCCATTTTCACCTATGAAAATCCTTGATTTGAAGATGAAAACATGTTTAATGATGTTAAAGATTGAAGAAGTTAAGTAAATATTGACTTACAAATGATTTGGAGAAGATAAGTTTCTTGGAAAATCGCCTATGGAGTGTTTGAGTTTGAAAGAATGAAGAAATGGGTTGAAAATTCGTCTAACTATGAAAAATGCAGGCCTCAGATGTGGGAAATGCGAACATGGGTTCGCAATTGCGAACCCAGCAGGCTTGGGAATTGCGACAATATTGTTCGCATTTGCGAACTCAAGCTGCCTTTGGGACCCTCCGCATTTGCGAACTGGGTCTCGCATTTGCGAACCAGTGTCCATCGCATTTGCGATGCCTGGCTTCGCATTTGCGGACCTTGGCCTGCTTGGGCTGGCTTCGCATTTGCGAACCAGCCTTCGCATTTGCGATAGCTGGGCATACGCATTTGCGAACTCTGGCTTCGCAAATGCGAAAATTGCAGATAACTGATACCAGATTTTTTTCAAAGTGAGAAATGCAATCCGATGCCTATCCAAAACTCACCCGAGCCCTCGGGGCTCCAAACTAATTATGCACACAACCTCAAAAATATCCTACGGACATATCCGTGCGATCAAATCGCCAAAATAACATCATATACATCGAATCAAGCCTCAAAACTCATGTTTTTCTTTGAAATGTTCATAAAGCATCAAATTTTCATTTCGAGTCCGAAACACGTCAAACGACGTCCATTTTCAACCAAATTTTACATAAAGTGCTTATATCACATATAAGACTTGTACCGGGCGTCGGAACCAAAATACGAGCCCGATACCATAGTCTTCTGATCAAATTTCCTTTCCATTTTCCTTAATTAATTTTAGAAAACAATTTCACACAAAAATTCATTTCTTGGGCTTAGGATCTCGGAATTCGATTCCGGGCATACGCCCAAGTCCCATATTTTTCTACGGACCCTCCGGGACCGTCAGATCATGAGTCCAGGTCCGTTTACCCAAAATGTTGACCAAAGTCAACTTTAACCATATTAATATCAAAAATTAGCATTTTTCACACAGAATTCATATTTAAGCTTTCCGGCTACGCGCCCGAACTGCGCACGCAATTCTAGGCAATACTAAATGAGGTTTTCGAGGCCTCGGAAGCACGAAATGAATAAGAAAACAGGTGATGACCCTTTGGGTCGTCACACTTTCTTTCAATTTCCCATCACATTTCATGAATTTCCAACCTAAAATCTAGGATTTCATTGTAGAAATTGGGGGTTTGGGTAGAATTAGGGATTTTTGGGAAAATGGGATTTAGACCTCAATTTGGGGTCGGATTTCAAAACTAATACATATTCGGGCTCGGGGGTGAATGAGTGTATGGGTTTTGGACCGAACCTTGAGTTTTGACCAAGCGGGGCCGGGGTCGGTTTTTGACTTTTTAGGGGAAAGCTTGAGAAATCTAAATTTTATGCATTGTAGTTGGTTCTTTTAGCAACAATTGATGTTATTGAGTTAATTGTGGCTAGATACGAGTGGTTTGGAGGTGGATACTAGACGAAAAGCGGTAATTGAGCATTGAATGGCCCGCGGAGCGAGGTAAGTGTTGTGTCTAACTTTGACTCAAGAGACCACTTGCATTAGATGTCCAAGCCTTAGCCAATCAGTTCGTGAGGTTGGATGTTTCTGAGCCTAGTCGTATTTTAGCTTGCGCAGTCGCTCGGTCTTCCTTGTTTGAGCACATCAGGCAGCGACAATATGATGACCCTCATCTGCTTGTCCTTAGGGACACAGTGTGGCACGGTGATGCCAAGCAGGTTACGGTTGGAATTAATGGAGTTTTAAGGATGCAGGGTCGTGTTTGTGTGCCTAATGTGGATGGGCTTCGGGAGTTGATTCTAGAGGAGGCTCACAGTTCCTGGTATTCTATTCATCCGGGTGCCGCGAAGATGTATCAGGTCTTGTGGCAGCATTATTGGTAGAGAAGGATGAAGAAGGATATTGTTTCATATGTAGCTCGGCGTCTAAATTGTCAGCAAGTAAAGTACGAGCATCAGAGACCTAGTGGTTTGCTTCAGAAGATAGAGATTCCTGAGTTGAAGTGGGAGCATATCACTATGGATTTCGTTGTTGGACTCCCACGGACTCAAAGGAAGTTCGATGCAGTTTGGGTTATTGTGGATAGACTGACCAAGTAAGCGCATTTCATTCCTGTAGCATTTACCTATTCTTCAGTGCAGTTGGATGAGATTTATATCTGTGAGCTTGTTCGTCTTCACGGTGTGCCCGTGTCTATCATTTTTGATCGAGGTACGCAGTTTACCTTGCACTTATGGAGAGCAGCACAACGTGAGTTGGGTACGCGGGTTGAGTTGAGCACAACATTTCATCCTCAGACGGACGGACAGTCCGAGCGTACTATTCAGATCTTGGAGGATATGCTCTGCGCATGTGTTATAGCTTTGGAGGATCGTGGGATCAGTTCTTGCCGCTAGCGGAATTTGTCTACAACAACGGCTATCAGTCGAGCATCCAGATGGCTCCCTATGAGGCATTATATGGTAGATGGTGTCGGTCGCCGGTGGGATGGTTTGAGCCCGGGGAGGCTCGGTTATTGGGTATAAATTTGGTGCAGAATGCCTTGGATAAGGTTAAGATCATTCAGGATAGACTTCGCACAGATCAGTCCAGGCAGAGGAGTTATGCCGACCAAAGGGTTCGTGGTGTGGTATTTATGGTCGGAGAGAGAGTGTTGCTTCGGGTATCACCCATGAAGGCTATAATAAGGTTTGGAAAGAAGGGCAAGTTGAGCCCTAGGTATATCGGGCCTTTTGAGATCCTTGAGCGAGTGGGAAAGGTGGCTTACAGACTTGCGTTGCCACCTGGTTTATCAACGGTCCACCCGGTGTTTCATGTATCCATGCTTCGGAAGTATCACAACGATCCATCCCACGTGTTAGCCTTCAGTATTGTTCAGTTGGACAAGAATTTGACCTACGAGGAGGAGTCGGTAGTTATTCTACACTGGCAGGTTCGTTAGTTGAGGTTGAAGAGTTACCTTTCAGTACGAGTGCGGTGGAGAGGTCAGCCTGTTGAGGCAACTACCTGGGAGTCCGAGTCCGATATGCGGAGCAGATATCCCCACCTTTTCACCAACTCGAGTACTTTTCTATGTCCGTTCGAGGGCGAACGGTTGTTTTATAGGTGGAGAATGTGATGACCCAAAGGGCCATCTTATATTTTAGAACTAATTTCTGCCCTCTTAAGCCTTTAAAATCTCATTTTTACCCTTCTCGATTTGGGTGCGGAATTCGGGCTTGTTTCCAGAAAGCTTTTAGTTGAAAGTTGATGAAAAAATATTAATTTTTGCCTTTAAAAGTTGATTTAGTTGACTTCGGTCAACGTTTTGAGTAAATGGATCCAGACCCGGACCCGGACCCGACGGTCCCGGTGGGTCCGTAATGAAATATGGGACCTGGGCGTATGCCCGTAATCGAATTTTGAGGTCCCTAACTCGAGATATGAATTATTGTTAAAAATTGAAAGATTGAAAATCTAATGGTTTTAAGAATTTGGTTAATGTTTGATCTTGTTGGTATCGGGTCCATATTTTAGTTTCGGAGCCCGGTACATGTTCGTTATGATATTTAAGACTTGTCTGTGAAATTCGGTGAGAAACGAACTTGGTTTGACGTGTTTTAGACGTCTGATTGAGAAAATAGAAATTTTAAAGTGTTCTTGAGAATTTCATTTGATTTAGTGCTAAATTCGTAGTTCTAGGTGTTATTTTGGCGATTTGATCGCGCGAGCAAGTTCGTATGATGTTTTAAGGCTTGTGTGCATGTTTGGTTTGGAGCCCCGAGGGCTCGGGTGAGTTTCGAATAAGCTACAGAGTGTTTTGAACTTAGAAATTTTTGCTAGTGTGCTTCAGGTCTGCAGACTTCGCATTTGCGAAGAATTCATCGCAATTGCGAGCAATTGGGCTGGGGGGTGGACTTCGCATTTGCGAAGATAGGATCGCAATTGCAATCATCTCAGGCCGCATTTGCGAACAATAGTTCGCATTTACGAAGGCAACAGAAATGCGAGGAGTTCACATTTGCGAAGCTTTCCTCGCATTTGCGAGCTCTGCAATTGCGAAGCTCAGGTCGCAAATGCGACATCTGCAGCTGTGTTAAAATGAAGTTAGACGGGATTTTTCATTCATTCTTTAAATTTTCAAATCCTAGAACCCTAGAGGCGATTCTTCCAAGACCAATTCTTCCCCAAAACTTTGGTAAGTGATCCTAACCCATTTCTTTCAATTTCCCATCAGATTTCATGAATTTCCAACCTAAAATCTAGGATTTCCACAGTAGAAAGTGGGGTTTGGGTAGAATTAGGGATTTTTTGGGAAAATGGGATTTAGACCTTAATTTGGGGTCGAATTTCAAAACTAATTACATTTACGGGCTTGGGGGTGACTGGGTGAATGGATTTTGGTCCGAACCTCGAGTTTTGACCAAGCGGGACCAGGGTCGGTTTTTGACTTTTTGCGAGAAAGTTTGAGAAATCTAAATTTATGCATTATAGTTGGTTCTTTTAGCAATAATTGATGTTATTGAGTTAATTGTGGCTAGATACGAGTTGTTTGGAGGTGGATACTAGAGGGAAAAGTGGTAACTGAGCATTGAGTGGCCCGCGGAGCGAGGTAAGTGCTGTGTCTAACGTTGACTCGAGGGATTAGGAACCCTTGAATTAGTTGCTATATGAAATCCATGTGAGCGGTGTATAGGTGAGGTGACGAGTACCTATGCGCCGCCAATTTATCTGTTTTGCCTGTTTCCTTCCCGTTCTTCTGATATTGTCTTTTCCTACCTTAACTGCCACATGCTTTACTTGTAATTCCATGCCTAATTGCTACTTGTTAAACATTGTATCTCTTGTTGGAAGTATTAGTTCTTTCATAGCTTCGTTGTCTCCTAATATTTGTTTGAGCTGGTTATTTGTACTTTCAAGGCATATTATGGATTGGTCTCGTTGAGTAGTGTGTAAAGTCTCATAGTGCATAATCTTTCTAAATGCTTTGGTTTGAAGTTGAGCCTTGTGAAGAGTTATGTGATTTGAATTGTGTAAGTTTTGTACTTGTTGAGTAGATGATATTGATATGGTGGATCGGGTTGTACGCCGGAACAGGTGTAATAAGGGTGGATTGTGGTGATATAAGGGTGAACTGTGATTATAATTATTGTGATACGGTGGGATCGGGTTGCACGCCGCAACAGGTGTATTAAGGGTGGATTGTGGTGAGATAAGGGTGAACTGTGATTGTGATTATTGTGATATGGTGGGATCAGGTTGTACGCTGCAATAACCTTTATGTTCATATTTTTCTTTGACTGTGTTAGCTGAACGGTAATCTTAGACTGTACTTAAGGATTGGTTATAGCTGAGCATCGATGATATGTTTCGAGAACTGAATTCACCCCTTGCAAGTTACTGCTTTATTCTATCCTGTCCTTCTTTATGCTTTTATTATACACTGTATGCAGGTTATATTGTAAATGCCCCGCCGTAGCCTCGTCACTACCTAGTCGATGTTAGGCTCGGCACTTACCAGTACATGGGGTCGGTTGTACTGATACTGCACTCTGCACTTCCTGTGCGGATTTTGGAGCAAGTTCGTACTGATCGAGAGGTTGGCTGTAGGATTCACTTGCTAGACCCAATGTAGTCCTGTTGGTGTCCGCAGGCCCTGGCGTCCCCTTCTATACCCAAAACTTTGTTGTTTTCCTTATTTCGT
Source organism: Nicotiana attenuata (assembly GCF_001879085.1). Classification (NCBI taxonomy): domain Eukaryota; kingdom Viridiplantae; phylum Streptophyta; class Magnoliopsida; order Solanales; family Solanaceae; genus Nicotiana; species Nicotiana attenuata. The sequence goes on along the minus strand of NC_031995.1, from coordinate 112,534,515 downwards.
AAACAGTCGTATTTTCTTTTGGACAAATGCTTGTAGTACAATCTTAGAACGTTCGTGGATTGTGACACCTGATTCTAGGTAGTAGTAGTAATAGTAATGGTACTAGTATATAAACAAAGAGGCTATTTACTTACTTCCGCATTTATTTCTACTTGTTTTAGCTTGTTTATTGTTAATCATTGAAATGTAAAGGATTTGGCTAATTAAAACTCTAACGTTGGCTTTCCTAGCAAGTGTGATGTTAGGCCCCATCACGGTCCCGATGGTGGGGATTCTGGGTCTTGACAAGTTGGTATTAGAGCACTAGGTTGCCTAGGTCTCACGATTCACGAACAAGCTTAGTAGAGTCTGAGGGATCGGTACGGAGACGTCTGTGCTTATCCCCCCAGAGGCTACAGAGTTTAGGAACAATTTCACTTCTAATCTTCTCTGTCGTGCGATTTTGTTCTCTCAATGCTAATTGAACTCTCTACTCTTGTTCTTTCGCAGATGGCGAGAACATGTACCGCTTCTTCAGCTGAGCAGCAGCCAGCAACCCCAATGGCAGCTCCTACGAGGGGCAGAGGACGAGGCCGAGGTAGGGGCAGGGCTTTGCCCAGAGCTCGAGTAGCAGCACCAACGGCAGAGCCTCAGGTAGAGTTTGATGAGGAGGCTCCATCCCAGACCGTTCCAGCACGGCCAGCTCAGGTCCCAGAGGGGTTCATTGTTACCCCGGTACTTCAGGATGCTTAGGTCCGTCTAGTGTGCCTCATGGAGAGTGTCACAGACGGCACATTTCCTGTAGCACCAGTCGTCTCTCAGGCTGGGGGAGGAGCACAGACTGCCGCTACCCACACTCCGGAGCAGATGGCTCCTCAATTTCAGACTCCAGCAGCTCAGCCCGTTGGGGTAGTTCCATCGGGTGTTGCAGCATAGACCAGTGTTGGATCAGCTATGTCTTCTGAGGCTTTATGGAGATTGGATAGGTTTACCAAGCTTTTCCCAGTTCGCTATGACGGTGCATCTTCATAGGATCACCAGGACAATCCGGACGGTTGTCATGAGGTGCAACGGAACATGGGGATAGTGGAGACCAATGGGGTCGACTTTGCTACATATCATCTGTCGGGTTCCGCCAAGAAATGGTGGAGGGATTATATGTTGGCCAGGCCAGCTGGGTCGCCGGCTCTTACTTGGGACCAGTTCTCTTAGTTGTTTCTTCAGAAGTATCTTCCTATCACTCAGAGAGAGGACTATCAGAGGCAGTTCGAGCGTCTGCAGCAGGGTTCTATGACTGTCACTCAATACGAGGCTCGATTTGTGGATCTAGCCCGTCATGCTATTAATCTATTTCCTACCGAGAGAGAGAGGGAGAGGGTGATGATGTTTATTGAGGGACTTGCTCAGCCTATCAGATTGCAGATGGCTAAGGAGACTGGGAGTGAGATTTCTTTCCAGGATACAACCAATATTTCCAGACGAGTTGAGATGGTTTTAGCTCAAGGGAGTGGTCAAGGGTCTGAAAAGAGGCCGCGTCACTCTGGTGGATTCAGCAGGGCTTCATCTGGAGGTCGAGGTACTTTTGTTAGAGGCCATGCTACCAGGCCGTTTCATTCAGCACTCCAAGCATCCCATGGTGCTTCAGGTGGTCATGGTCCGTACATGCATTATTCGGATCAATTAACCTATAGTGCACCACCAGCTCCTATCAGTGCACCTCCTATTTAGAGTTATTACCGTGGTCAGCCGACTCGTCCGGGTCAGTCTCAATTTCCACGGCCACATTATCAAGATTGATGTTTCGAGTGTGGTGGCTATGGGCATATTAGGAGGACCTGTCCGAGATTATAGGGCGTTTCACCATAGCAGCAGAGTTCTCGTGCCATGATTTTGGCACCGGGTGCGCCACCGCCCCCTCATCCAGCTAGAGGTAGGGATCAGGGAGTAGAGGTAGAGGTCAAACCGCTAGAGGTGGAGGTCAGGCCGTTAGAGCTGGAGGCCAGGCCGCTAGAGGTGAAGGCCAGCCAGCAGGAGGCCGTCCTAGAGATATGGTTCAGAGTGGTGGGGCCCAGCCCCGATGTTATGCTTTTCCAGCTAGGCCTGAGGCTTAGTCATCCGATGTTGTTATCACAGGTACTGTTTCAGTTTGCATTAGAGATGCTTCAGTTCTATTTGATCAGAGGTCTATATACCCCTATGTGTCATCTTACTTTGCTTCATATTTGGTTGTGCCCCGTGATTCCTTGGGTGCCCCTATATATGTGTCCACACCTGTAGGGAATTCTATTGTTGTAGATCGTGTCTATCGTTCGTATGTATTATTGGGCGTCTTGAGACTAATGTATATCTCCTACTTCTTGATATGGTCGGTTTTGATGTCATTTTGGGGATGGATTGGTTGTCGCCTTATCATGCCATATTGGACTGTCACGCCAAGACAGTGACCTTAGCCTTGCCGGGGTTGCCCCGATTAGAGTAGAGGGGGACTCCTGGTCATTCTACCATTAGAGTTATCTCTTATATGAAGGCTCGGTGTATGGTCGAGAAGGGGTGTCTATCTTATTTGGCTTATATCCGCAACTCTAGTGCGGATGTTCCTTCCATGGATTCGGTACCAATTGTTCGAGAGTTTCCAGAGGTATTTCCTGCAAACCTGCCGGGGGTGCCACCCGACAGGGATATTGACTTCTGTATTGATTTGGTTTCGTACACTCAGCCTATTTCTATTCCACCTATTGTATGGCCCCGCTAGAGTTAAAAGAGTTGAAAGAGCAGTTGCGAGATTTGCTTGATAAGGGATTTATTAGACCCAGTGTCTCGCCTTGGGGTGCGCCTGTGCTGTTTGTAAAGAAGAATGATGGATCATTGAGGATGTGCATAGATTATCGATAGTTGAACAAAGTCACCATCAAGAACAAGTATCTATTGTTGAGGATTGATGACTTATTTGACCAACTTCAGGGTGCCAAGGTATTTTCAAAGATCAATTTGAGGTCTGGCTACCATCAGTTGAGGATTTGGGCGTCCAATGTCCCTAAGACAGCTTTTCAGACTTGGTATGGGCATTATGAGATTTTAGTGATGTCATTCGGGCTGACAAATGCCCCAGCAACATTCATGGATTTCATGAACTGGGTGTTCAAAACCTATCTGGATCCCTTTGTGATTGTTTTTATTGATGATATCTTGATCTACTCCCGTAGTCGAGAGGAGCATGAGCAACATCTTCGGATCGTCCTTCAGACTCCGAGAGACAGCCAGTTATATGCTAAGTTTTCAAAATGCGAGTTTTGGTTGAGTTCAGTTGCTTTCTTGGGTCATGTTGTATCAGCAGAGGGTATTCAGGTGGATCCTAAGAAGATCGAGGCAGTCAACAACTGGCCTAGACCCACTTCAGCCACAGAGATCCGTAGTTTCTTGGGATTGGCGGGTTATTACCGTCGGTTTGTGGAGGGTTTTTCATCTATAGCAGCCCCGTTTACCAGGTTAACCCAGAAGGGTGCCCCGTTCAGATGGTCAGACGAGTGTAAGGCGAGCTTTCAGAAGCTCAAGACAACTTTGACTATGGCGCCGGTGTTGGTGTTGCCCACAGGTTCAGGGCCTTATACGATATATTGTGACGCATCTCCTATTGGACTTGGTACGGTGTTGATGCAGGGTGGCAAGGTTATTGCGTATGCTTCGCGGCAATTGAAGGTTCGCGAGAAGAATTATCATGTTCATGATTTGGAGATGGCTGCCATTGTTCACGCGTTGAAGATTTGGAGGCACTATCTATATGGAGTGTCGTGTGAGGTGTTCACGGATCATAAGAGTTTACAGTATTTGTTAAAGCAAAAGGAGCTCAATTTGAGGCAGAGGAGGTGGTTGGAGCTATTGAAAGACTATGATATCACCATCTTGTATTATCCCGGGAGGGCCAATGTGGTGGCCGATGCTTTGAGTAAGTATGGGCAGCCTTGCGTACGTTCCAGTCGATGAGAGACCGCTTTCATTATATGTCCAGGCCTTAGCCAATCAGTTCGTGAGGTTGGATGTTTCTGAGCCCAGTCGTATTTTAGCTTGCATAGTCGCTCGGTCCTTGTTTGAGCGCATCAGGGAGCGGTAGTATGATGACCCTCATTTGCTTGTCCTTAGGGACACAGTGAGGCACGATGATGCCAAGTATGTTACGGTTGGAGATGATGGAGTTTTGAGGATGCAGGGTCGTGTTTGTGTGCCGAATGTGGATGGGCTTCGGGAGTTGATTCTAGAGGAGGCACATAGTTCCCGGTATTCTATTCATCCGGGCGCCGCCAAGATGTATCAGGTCTTGCAGCAGCATTATTGGTAGAGGAGGATGAAGAAGGATATTGTTGCATATGCAGCTCGGTGTCTAAATTGTCAGCAAGTAAAGTACGAGCATCAGAGACCTGGTGGTTTGCTTCAGAAGATAGAGATTCCTGAGTAGAAGTGGGAGCGTATCACTATGGATTTCGTTGTTGGACTCCCACGGACTCAGAGGAAGTTTGATGCAGTTTGGGTTATTGTGGATAGACTGACCAAGTCAGCGCATTTCATTCCTGTAGCAGTTACCTATTCTTCTGAGCGGTTGGACGAGATTTATATCTGTGAGATCGTTCGTCTTCACGATGTGCCAGTGTCTATCATTTTTGATCGAGGTACGCAGTTTACCTCGCACTTCTGAAGGGCAGCACAGTGTGAGTTGGGTACGCGGATTGAGTTGAGCACAACATTTCATCCTCAGACGAACGGACAGTCCGAGCGTACTATTCAGATCTTGGAGGATATGCTCCGCGCATGTGTTATAGACTTTGGAGGATCGTGGGATCAGTTCTTGCCTCTAGCGGAGTTTGCCTACAATAACAGCTATCAGTCGAGCATCCAGATACTATGAGGCATTATATGGTAGACGGTGTCGGTCGCCGGCGGGATGGTTTGAGCCGGGGGAGGCTTGGTTATTGGGTACAGATTTGGTACAAGATGCCTTGGATAAGGTTAAGATCATTCTGGATAGACTTCGCACATATCAGTCTAGGCAAAAGAGTGATGATATGGTATTTACGAACCGTAGGGTTCGTGATGTGGTATTTATGGTCGGAGAGAGAGAGAGTTGCTTCGGGTATCACCCATGAAGGGTGTAATGAGGTTTAAAAAGAAGGGCAAGTTGAGCCCAAGGTATATCGGGCCTTTTGAGATCCTTGAGCGAGTAGGAGAGGTGGCCTACAGACTTGCGTTGCCACTTGGTTTATCAGCGGTCCATCCGGTATTTCATGTATCCATGCTTCGGAAGTATCACGGCGATCCATCCCACGTGTTAGACTTCAGCACTGTTCAGTTGGACAAGGATTTGACCTACGAGGGGGAGCTGGTAGCTATTCTAGACCGGCAGGTTCGTCAGTTGAGGTTGAAGAGTTACCCTTCAGTTCGAGTGCAGTGGAGAGGTCAGCTCGTTGAGGCAGTTACCTGGGAGTCCGAGTCCGATGTGCGGAGCAGATATCCCCACCTTTTCACCAGCTCAATTACTTTTCTATGTCCGTTCGAGGACGAACGATTATTTTAGAGGTGGAGAATGTGATGACCCAAAGGGTCATCTTATATTTTAGAACTCAATTCTGCGCTCTTAAGCCTTTGAAATCTCATTTTTACCCTTCTCCAATTGCGTGCGCAATCCGGACGTATTTCCGAAAAGCTTTTATGTTGAAAGTTGATGAAAACAATAAATTTTGCCTATAGAAGTTGATTTAGTTGACTTCGGTCAACGTTTTGAATTTTATGTTTATTAATTTTTAGATAAAGATAAATTTTATACGTTCAGATGGTAAAAAACAAACAGTCTTAATCATTTAGTATTCAAATCTTAATACACATCTTAATATTGATATGTATATTCAGATCCAAATATTTTAATCTTAATACACATCTTGATATTCATATACGTATTCAGATTCAGATATTTTTTTTTAAAAAAAGGCCTTAATTACTAAAACTCGGCTCGGAGGTAACTTGAGTTGGGTAATGGTTAAATAACGAAAAATCACGGAAAAATTAATTGATTTGGTTTGACATTTTAGTTTAGGAATAAATCAATTGATCATGTAATCATTTGTGGGTTACTCCCTCCAATCACTTTTACTCGTCGACAATTGACTATACATGTCCCTTAAGAAATAATAATTTATAATATGTATTTTATCGTATAACACCTAATAATGATAACATTTTAAAAAGTCTTGGGAAATAATTTGAGGAATAAGTAGTTAATGATAAGGGTAAAACAAGATAAATAAAAAGTATATTTTCTTGATTTGCTAAAATGGACAAGTAAAAGCAAAAATATATTTTTAATATAATAGACAAGTAAAAGTGAACGGGGAGAGTATTAGATATTTATCCATAATTATCTTGGAAGAGTACAATTACGATAAATCATTGGTATTAATTAGGAAGTTCAATCATTAGCCTGCCAAGACTCCACAATTAGTAGCACACACTACTCTAATTACTTGAATTTTCTATAATGATTTCTAACGAATGATCAAATATATTACTTGTTACAACAAATTAAAATATATAATGTATCTACATTACATATAAGTTAAATTCATATTTATTTTAGTTTGGTTCAAATTTAAACATGTAAAAAGTAATTGGACTTCATTAATCAAAGTTTGCATGCAATTATCTCACCTACTTCTTTTTCGAGGTTGCTTTAAAATGATGTGCAACATTTGGTCCCTCATGTTTTATTTATTCACCCCTTTATGGAAATCTTTAATTTTACTTTTCTTAAAAAAGATGGAAAAAAAGGTTTATTTCAGCATACCTTCCAAGAAAAGGAGAAAAAAAAAGACCATAACAAAAGAAGAAATAGAAATTAGAGATTTTCAGACAAATAGTTGGTCGGCTTCACTGTATACTTTTTTTAGTCGTATATATAAATTATATATTAATGTATTTAATTACACATATATCTATATATATATATATATATATATATATATATATATTAATTTTAGTGCAAGCAGTTAGGTGAACGACTGTTTAAGTTTATTCTTCAAGAAATTATACAGTGGAAAGGAAAGGAACAAGGAAAGAAGCAGATTCTCTAGTGATAAGCATGATTGAAAATATCTAGATTACCAAAATTTAATTGTTACATTATTTAATCAAGCCTTGCTGAGACAGCTAAATATGGGTTTAAATATTAAAACGCAAAAGAAGAAATTTAAATTGGAAAAGTAATTAAGGAAATTGGAAAAATAATTTAGAGTTCCAACACATGTCTTCGGAAATCAGTAGTCCCCCCAAAAAATTACTTAATTAATATTAAGAAATTTAAAAACAGGTTATCTTTAAAAGGAAGAGAGTCCAAAATATTCTAAAGAAAAACACTTTTGTTCCCTTTTACTAGACTCTTATATTAAAAATATATTTTTTCCCACACTGATTCATTATAACAAATCAAGAGAAGTTTATTATTATTTTTAAATATTATTCCTGTTATTATTTACTCACACTTTTCAAACTAATTACAGTTACATCTTTAAGAACTATTAACAAGAATAATTTAGTAAAATACTAAACTCTTAATAAACATTTAAGGGGATTGAATAGAGGACTAATAAAAGAAAAACAAATATTTAAAACTAATAATTTCTTTGAGTTGTCAGTCTTAGAGGGAGCAGGGGACCACTAGTCTAGGGAGATAATATTAAGGATAATTATCCAATTTCTAGTTTCTAGTTTAAAGCATCAAAATAATAAAATTAATTTTATAATAGAGTATAACTAATTCTATTTATATATCACAAAATAAAAAAAAAATTGCAGAAAATGTTAAACCGGTCAGAAAACACATGTAAGCTGCTATATTACGAAATATACTAGTATTAAATAGTATCGTCAACGTTCATAAATCATATTACTTGGCATTACTTAAAAAATAAAAAAAAGTTAATCTTCCACTATCAAACAATATAAAAAGGTATTATCATTTTTAACCTGCACCAGAACCTATTTATATTCGACAGCAGAAAAAGTATATAAAATTTGTATATAATATATATATATATATATATATATATATATATATAATAAATTAAAAATATATATTTTTTGTTTATTATTTTGAGAGCGGCTATATAGTGTCATTTTCTTAACATAAAATGTAATAAAGATAGATGTTCATAGAAAATATAAACTGATAAATTGACCGCTAATTTTGTAATTTTCTTTGATTTATTCTTCTTTTGTTCTTTTGCCCCAAAGAAATATAATTGAACAAGCATGAAATAGAAAGCTGCAATGTGATAATTAAAGGCTATTAATTCAGAATATAAAACACTTTACGGCTCCCTCCCATGTGATTTGATTCTTTAATATTCACGCCCCAAGACCTTATTATTTTACTTTAATTAAATTAATTTATTATTTGGCTTGTCTTCCTTCAAATTCTAGAATTTGTTTACATAAATCGAAGAAAGCTTCTAATTTTATATTAGAAAAAAAATCATGAATATCTTGAACTCAAAGTTTGTGCTTTGTCACGTTAGTCAAATCTTACCCCCAACGAAAAGTGTGCACCTAATAAAAAAATAAAGTTTATTTAATATTGCGTTATTTTGGCATTTAAGAGATTTAGGCATGAGAGAGAAGCTCAAGAGTTAATCATTTCTCGCATTAATTAAAAATTAAATTGTCATAGCTGAATTGTAAAATATATATATATCTTATAAAAAAATGCTAATCATGATATTATGGGCAATTATCAATTTTAAAGATAAGGACAAGATGATTAATTTGTTAATCTTTGATGGTAACGCATTAAAAAATATGTACTTGCAATTGTTTCATTTCCTTTTCTTCNCAATTATGCGCTTCAATATATTACCGGGAGTAAGCGCGTATAGCCTGTTTCCAATACTCAGCGGCTTGATCGAACCAAGCCTCTGCAATTTCAGAATCTCCCTGTTGAATGGCCTGTTCTCCCCGGCCGGAATAGGTAGTTCAATTCCTTCCCTTAGAACCGTACTTTGAGAATTTCTTACCTCATACGGCTCAGCAGTCAATTCTTTTGGTGTCCCATTTTGATCTATACCATATCTAATAAAATCTAATGAGATTTCTCATAGAAAGGGCATGAGTACACCACGGCGGTACTCAGTAAGTGCCAAGCCTAACCTCGGTCGGGTAGTGACGAGGAAAGTCAGGGCCCTACTGAGGTTAAATGAAATACAAGGTATAATAGTATAGAATAAGACAACATAGTTAAGTGCAACAGTAAGAAGTAACACAGGATAGAAAGAACAACAACAGCTATAACAGAGACAAATTAATCACAGAAAGGAATACAGCTCACACAGAGATAACAACCGGGGATCTCCCAGGATACCGTACTGTAGTCCCAACTATAAATATCCAGTTGATCTCCCGGGATACCTTCCCGTAGTCCAACTCATAGTGCGCGGAGATCTACCGGAATCCCGATCCGTAGTCCCAAATATAAATACTCAGTACTGGGGGAATCTACCGGGTGCACTCCCGTAGTTCCAATGTAAAAGTGCAGGGGGATCTCCGGAATACCAACCCGTAGTCCCAAAGTAAACATACAGGNAGAGATTTTAGGCATGAGAGAGAAGCTCAAGAGTTAATCATTTCTACGACTATTAAATTTAAAAATTAAATTGTACATAAGCTGAAATTGTAAAATATATATATATCTTTTTAAAAAAATGCTAATCATGATATTATGGGACAATTATTCAAAGTTTTAAAGATAAGGACAAGATGATTAATTTGTTAATCTTTGATGGTAACGCATTAAAAAATATGTACTTGCAATTGTTTCATTTCCTTTTCTTCCCAAATTTATCTAGAAGAGATAAGATATCATTTATAATTGTTGGGCTCATGCCCATGTTGTCTAGCCAAAGGCCTAATAGCCTAATCCTATTCTATTTTGATTTCCATTCCTATTTAGAATTGGATTCGGTTTTTATTCCTATTTAGAGCTGGTTTTGGCTTTAAGAGAAAGCACCACTCATTATCTATAAATAGGACAACCTTGAAGAATTGTTCTATGCTCATTGGTACAAGTCTTTGAAAGACTTAAGCACATAAGAGTGGTTTTTGAGAGAGCTTTCAGCAAGAGAGAAGAGAGAAGAAAAGTATTTGTTTTGCTGCAGATTTTTATTCCGACCAGTCAACTTCAAATCATCTTTTCAGATTCGTTAACCGTTGGATCGGGCTGAAATTTTGACTGAGTATGCGTAACATCTTGGTCTTTGATTTGAATGGTGGGGATCTAATTTTGAGGCTTCTAGCATCTGTTTCAAGCCCCGAATAGCAGCTCCAGTTTTGTGACTTCTCCTTCTTCAATTGATCTGTTGTTGCTCTTGTTGCTCCGTGTTTGGCAATTGTCGTGTAGCCAATTTGGAGAACTTTTGTAACCTTCTTATTGTTATAGTGGAGCTTTTTGGATCTTTGTGATCCAGTGGTTTTTACTTTCGATTTGAAGGGTTTTTCTCGTTAAAATTTGGTGTTCTTTATCTTCTTTATTGTCGGGTTTGCCTCTTTCTCGACATAACAGTGGTATCAGAGCTTGGTTATTTATCCGAGTTATTACGTAATGGAAGCAAATATGAGCAAGATGATATGTTTAAATAGGAGAAATTATAATGTTTGGAGAAGCAAGATGAATGATTTGTTGTTCGTGAAGAAGATGCATCTACCCGTTTTTGCAGCTCATAAACCCGAGACTATATCTGATGAAGACTGGGATTTCGAGCAACAACAAGTATATAGATATATATGATAATGGGCTGAAGATAATATCACAACCATATTGTGAATGAGACACATGCAAGATCATTGTGGTAAAAGCTAGAGACTCTTTATGCTTCAAAAATCGGGAACAACAAATTATTCCTGCTATAACAATTGATGACCTTTAAATACAAGGAAGACAACCCTATCCTTGATCACATAAATGATTTTCAGGGCGTCCTTGATCAGTTGTCTGGAATGGTAGTTAATTTTGATGATGCGATACAAGGACTTTGTCTTCTTAATACTCTGCCAGACTCTTGGGAAACTCTTCGTGTTTCTTTGACAAATTCAGCTTCTGGAGGTAAGGTGACCATGGAATATGCCAAGAGTGGTGTGTTGAACGAGGAAGTAGGGAGAAAAATCTTAGGGTTCATCCTCACAAACAGATATCTTGGTTACAGAAGATCTGGGGAGAGATAGAACAAGAGGCTCGAGGAATAGAGGTGAAAGTAGAAGTAAGTCAAGGTCCAAATACTATAAAATTACATGCAACCACTGTGGCAAGAAAGGATACATCAAAAGGTTTTGCCACAAGTTGAAGCATGACATTAGAGAAGGAAAGAAAGTTGAAAATAACGAGAACAATGTTGCTGCTGTTGTTCGAGATGACCTTCTTTTTGCTTATGATGAAAATATCATCAATATGGTATCCCATGAGACGAGCAGGATAGTAGATTCTGGAGCTACCTCACATGTCACATCAAGAAAAGATAATCTTATACTCCTATTGATTCTGGAGTGTTAAAGATGGGCAATGCCAGTGAAGTCAAGGTGTTTGGTGTTGGAACAGTTTGTTTGAAAACTAATAATGGTTCAACGTTAGTTCTTCAAGATGTCAAGCATGCTCCAGACTTTCCTTTCAATTTGATCTCCGCAGGAAGATTAGATGATGAAGGTTACCATAATACACTATTTAATGGCCAATGGAAGCTCACCAAGGGCTCGTTAGTAGTGGATCGAGGAGTCAAGTCTGGTCATTTATATGTGACACATGACTCTATTCTTAATGACTCCATAAATCTGGTGGAGCAAGACGGGAATTACGTGTTCGACTAAGAAAAGTTTGCTTTCTAAAGTGAAACAAGCAAAGCTGAAAAGGTGTATCCATTATTTAGTTGGCAAATATAAAAGGGTTTCCTTTCATAGCCATCCTCCCTCAAGAAAGCTCGATTTATTGGAGCTAGCATACTCTGATTTGTCTGATCCTTTTAAAGTAAAGTCAAAAGGTGGTGCACTTTACTTTGTGACCATCATTGATGACCATTCTCGTAAGCTATAGGTGTATTCTTTGAAATCTAAAGATCAAGCACTTGGCGTGTTTAAGGAATTTCAGGCCTTAGCTGAGAGACAGAGGGGGAAGAAATTAAAATGTATTCGCACTGACAATGGTGGTGAATATTATGGTCTCTTTGATAACTATTGCAAGGAACAAGGAATTCGTCGTCAGAAAACTCCGCCCAAGATGCCTCAATTGAATGGTTTGGCAGAAAGGATGAATAGAACTCTAGTTGAGAGAGTTAGATGCTTGCTTTCAGAGGCTAAACTTCCAAATACATTTTGGGAAGAATCACTTAACATTGTTGTCTATGTTATCAATTTATATCCCGCTGTTGCTTTGGATGGTGATATCTCAGGCAGAGTTTGGTTTGCCAAAGATGTTTCTTATGATCACCTGAGAGTTTTTGGGTGTAAAGCTTGTGTGCATGTTCCTAAAGATGAGAGATCAAAACTGGATGTCAAAAATAAGCAGTGCATCTTTATCGGTTATGGTCAAGATGAGTTTGGGTATCGTTTATTAGAAGTCGTGATGCAATATTCTTTGAAGACCGGACTATTGAAGATATTGACAAAGCTGAGAAGATAGATTCTCAGAGTAATGAGAGCTTAGTCGATATTTGTCACGACCCAAGTTCGTCCTCCGTGAACTGTCGTGACGGCACCTAGTCTCTACGACTAGGTAAGCCTAACAATTTGCGAAAAAGGAACAAAATGCGGAAAAAACTAATAAAAACTGAAGATAAACAATGTAGAAGTGTTTAAGATGCCGCTCGGCATATACCAATACAAGGTCTCAAAAACTGAACAACTCCCAAAACCCGAAATCCCATGAATCACAAGCTAAGAGATACATAAAAAGCTCTAACTCCAGAAATGTCTATCAACAAGGAAAAATACAGAAGGGCTAAACTAGTACAGAGAATAGAAAGGAACTCCTCGGTCTGCGGACGCGGCAGATATACCTCGAAGTCTCTACAAAAGCGCCTCGCCTCAAGGGTGACAAGACTGAGTGAGAGTACCTGGATCTGCACATGGAAAACATGTGCAGAAAGGGCATGAGTACACCACGGCGGTACTCAGTAAGTGCCAAGCCTAACCTCGGTCGGGTAGTGACGAGGAAAGTCAGGGCCCTACTGAGGTTAAATGAAATACAAGGTATAATAGTATAGAATAAGACAACATAGTTAAGTGCAACAGTAAGAAGTAACACAGGATAGAAAGAACAACAACAGCTATAACAGAGACAAATTAATCACAGAAAGGAATACAGCTCACACAGAGATAACAACCGGGGATCTCCCAGGATACCGTACTGTAGTCCCAACTATAAATATCCAGTTGATCTCCCGGGATACCTTCCCGTAGTCCAACTCATAGTGCGCGGAGATCTACCGGAATCCCGATCCGTAGTCCCAAATATAAATACTCAGTACTGGGGGAATCTACCGGGTGCACTCCCGTAGTTCCAATGTAAAAGTGCAGGGGGATCTCCGGAATACCAACCCGTAGTCCCAAAGTAAACATACAGGGGGAATCACCCGGGATACCGTCCCGTAGTCCCAAAGTAAATACACAGCAGCAACACGAAGAATACTCAATTAAATCAAATTTCGCACCAAGGTAAAATAGGTATTTCTAACCTAGCATGCTGCACATAATCCAAATAAGGCAGTTGAGAAAATAAGTAATTAAGTCAATTAGACATGCTTCCCTAAGCTAACAGCAGGCTTAAATTTGCAAATAGTATAACCAGGAAAGGAAACACAATTTTAGTTACTTAATGAAAATCGAATTTTCAACAATTAGCACAAGTACGCACTCGTCACCTCACGTACAAGGCATTTCAAATATCAACAATGCCAAATCCTAAGGGGAGTTCCCCCACACAAGGTTAGGCAAGCCACTTACCTCGAACCGGCTCAAAATCAACCCGAAATCACGTTCTTGCCACGAGTGCTCGACTCCAAATGACCCAAATCTATTCAATTCAATTGCGTAATGTAAATAACACTTCAAGTAACTAATTCAACTAATTAATTCTAAGCTAATACGCGAAATTAGGAAAAATGACCAAAACGCCCCCCGAGCCCACGTTTCGGAATTGGGTAAAATTTACAAATTCGGAATCCTCACACTCTCACGAGTTCAGTCATACTAAAAGTACCAAAATCAGATCTCAAATGGTCCCTCAAATCATCACTCAAAGCTCTCCAATTCACCAAACCCTAACCCCCAATTTACCACTGATTTTCCTTCAAATTTCATGCTTACAATGATAAAAATCACCATTATAACGAGTTTAGGTTCCAAAAATCTTACCTCCTTGAAGCTCCCTTGAATCCTCTCTCAAAAACCTCCCGAAAAGCTCAAAATCCGGATGAAAATGGTGAAAGAATGGGCAAAAAATCGCGACTGAACCTTTATATAGGTTCTGGCCCAGGACTTCCGCACCTGCGGACATTTCCCCGCACTGCGGACCCGCACCTGCGGTCCCAGGTGCGCATCTATGAGATTTCATTAATTCCCTTGGGCCGCACCTACGCTTCTTCTACCGCACCTGCGGAAACTGGCCTTCCCTCACATGGCCGCATATGCGGTCTCTCAGCCGCTTCTGCGGTCCCCAAGCCGCAGGTGCGGTTATGACAGCAGACTCAGCAGCTTCAGCTGCAAATCCCCAACTCCAAACTTTCCGTTAACCATCTGAAACCACCCCGAGGCCCCAGGGACCTCAACCAAAAGCGCGAACAAGTCATATACCATTATCCAAACTTATACAAATCTTCAAAACACATCAAACAACATCGAATTAACCAATTAGCATCAAATTCAAGCCTAAGGACTTCAAAAACTCTCAAATTACGATTTCGATCAAAGAGTCTATCAAACCTCGTCCGAATGACCTGAAATTTTGCAACACGTCACATTCAACACTACGGAGCTACTCCAACTTCCGGAACTCCATTCCGACCCCGATATCAAAATCTCACTATCGAATCGGAAACTTCAAAAATTCAACTTTCGGCATTTCAAACCTAAGTAAGCTACGGACCTCCTCCAAAATACAATCCGAACACGCCCCTAAGCCCGAAATTACCCAACGGAGCTAATAGAATCGACAGAATTCTATTCCGAGGCCGTCTTCACACTGCTCCGACTATGGTCCAAATTCTAAATCTTAAGGTCTCATTTAGGGACTAAGTGTCCCAAAACTCTCCGAAACTCCAATTAAATCTTCTCGGCAACTCACAATAGCAGAAACACACACAGGGAATGCAGTTAATAGGGGATCGGGGCGTAAATTCTTAAAACGACCGGCCGGGTCGTTACAATATTAATCCAATTTCTATTGCTAAGACACCTATTGCACATGAAGGAATCCAAGGCAATGATGGAGATAATGATCAAGATCAAAATGATCATCATGGTGTAGATGTTATGGATGCTCCAGTTGATGAAGTTATGGTTGATCAGCAACCAATTCCTACTCAGGTAACTACTTCGAATGCTCCTGAAACCTCTCTTAGAAGATCTACTAGGGAGAAGCAAAAATCCATGCGCTATCCTCCTGATGAGTATGTACTTTTGACTGACATGGGATAACCTGAGAGTTATGATGAAGCCATGCAATATACTCACAAAGATAAGTGGATGGAAGCCATGGAAAATGAGATGAAGTCACTCCATGATAATGACACATATGAGTTAGTGAAATTGCCGAAAGGTAAGAAAGCTTTATCAAACAAATGGATATTCAGAGTAAAGCAAGATAAACATACCTCTGCGCTCAGGTACAAGGCGAGGTTAGTTGTTAAAGGTTTTTGGCAGAAGAAGGGAGTTGACTTTGATAAAATTTTCTCCCCTGCTATAAAGATGTCTTCTATTCGTGTGGTTCTAGGCTTAGCCGCAAGTCTAGATTTAGAGGTTGATCAGATGGATATCAAACTACTTTTCTTCATGGTGATTTAACTGAGTAGATTTATATGGAGCAGCCTAAGGACTTCGTAGTAAAGCTTGAAGATAAGCATGCGTTTTGCAGAAAATTGGCAGGCATGAAGCCTATAAATAGTTCTTCTACTTGAAGACATATTTGGCCCCCTGGCTGGAGGGGGATTTTGTTGAGCTCATGCCCATATTTTCCATCCAAATGCCCAATGGCCTAATCCTATTCTCTTTTGGTTTTCATTCCTATTTGGAATTGGATTCGGTTTTTATTCCTTTTTAGAGTTGGTTTTGGCTTTAAGAGAAAGCACCACTCATTCTCTATAAATAGGACAACCTTGGAGAATTGTTCTATGCTCATTGGTACAAGTCTTTGAAAGACTTAGGCACATAATTGGTTTTTGAGAGAGCTTTCAGCAAGAGAGAATAGAGAAGAAAAGTATTTGTTTTGCTGCAGATTTTTATTCTGACCAGCCAACTTCATATCATATTTTTTGATCCGTTAACCGTTGGATCGGGCTGAAATTTTGATTGAGTATTTGTAACATCTTGATCTATAATTTGAACGGTGAAGATTGGATTTTGCGGCTTGTAGCATCTATTTCGAGCCCGAACAGCAGCTCTAGTTTTGTGACTTCTCCTCATTCAATTGATTTGTTGTTGCTCTTGTTGCTATTGTTGCTTTGTGTTTGGCAATTGTCGTGTAGCCAATTTGGAGAACTTTTGTAACATTCTTATTGTTATAGTGGAGCTTTTTGGATCTTTGTGATCCCGTGATTTTTACCTTCGATTTGAATGGTTTTCCACGTTAAAATTTGGTGTTCTTTATCTTCTTTATTTTTGGGTTTGCCTCTTCCTCGACATAACAATAATAACTACATATTTTGTGATAGTGTATTTATTTTCTTAGGTAGACCGTTTCTATTAGTATGCCTCTTTTTTTGAAAGTAATTGATGTAACTAATTTAATGAAAATATCATGTCTTAAACTCATACACAATAACAAACAATAATAATTACGCCTTAGTCCCAAATAAGTTGAGGTTGGCAACATGAACTCTCACGTTTTCATTTAAGTTCAACTCATATCATCATCACACCAACTAAAACAAAAGTAAAGAATAAGGTTTTATATATATATATATATATATATATATATAT
>NC_031995.1:112475527-112517311 GCF_001879085.1 Nicotiana attenuata | reverse complement strand
ATATTAGAAGTCCCCTACAAGTCGAATTATTCTCAACTAGTAGATGTTACTTATATGGATCTTTTTCTTAAGCTAAATCCACATTGATGATTTATAAGTCTTTCGAGATAATTTTCTTTCATTTCTTAAGTCTACCTCGTTTTCTTTTAACATTTCACTCACAATAGTTTCAAAACATGAATCGGTGCGTATGTAGGTCAATGCAGAATATGATCGAACCATTTCAAACAACCTTCTCTCGTTTAATCTTCAATATGTGTTACCTATACCTTCTTGTGATTATGGATAAGAGCCATGTCTTAAACTCATAAATTCGACAAAAGCTAATTTACGAGACTTAATTTGTTTATCGGCCCTCTTACGAAATGGGCTCCCAAGCCTTGCAAAAATGATCCAGTGGACTAGGGTAAGCATCTCTCCTAATTTAATCAGTTTTGAAAAATCCGATTAATCTAATTTTATTATTCATTGTTAGTATTTGGTCATTTTATAAGAAAATTGACTTTTTTTGTTTGTATGGAAAAAGAAATCAACCATGGAAAAACAAATCAACAGAGTTGGTATTTGGTCACTTTTTTTTTTGTTTGTATGGAAATAGTTTTTGCGTTGTTATGGTGGAACGGATGATCATTTGTAGTGGTAGTTATGGTGGTTTTAATGTAGAAATGTATGTATGTTTGGGTTTATTTCATTGTATGTATGGCGTATGTTTGATATATACCTAATGTATGTTTACTATATGTTATGTATTACTACACATATAGCAATATACACACGATATACAAGTACATACAATGATATACAAAAGTATATGTTACCATGTGATGTGTGTATATCATGTATATGTCAGCATATACACATGACATATAATGATATACACGTGCAAATGGAGAGAAGAAGTTGTGGAAGTTATGGGAGAGACCTCCGGCGAAGAATAAAACTTCGATAAAGAAAAAAGCAACAGACAGACTCATTTAATTTTTCGACAAAACTCTTACAATCTTCCTGCAGAGCAATGGCGGACGGGAACGAAGCAGCGGCAGATGGTGGTGGAGAAGCGCTAGATGACGGTGGAGCAAAGGTAGCAGGTAACAAAACAACATCGGCTAGGGTTTATGTAAAGAGAATATGGGAAGAAAGAAGGGATTGTTACACAAATAACCGGCCAGATACAATGTTTACTTTTTCTGGCTGATATATATAGATTATACATATATTTTACATGAATTATACATAATACATTTGCCGACTATTTTTAGTTTAAGAGTTTACGTGAATGGTTTATTTTAGCTAATTCTTCAAGAATTGAAAAGATACAAAGAAAGAGAAGATGGGAATAAAGCGAAATCCGAATATCTCCACAATACCTAATATTATGGAATTTGTTGGAGGTTTGTATATGTTTTGTAAAAATAGAATAGTTCATTTGTTTTGAAAATATAATAGTATTATTAGTTATGATAAATATTAATTTATTTTAGTATATCTCTATAAACGGTCCTACTTATTTTTATGGGTAAATTTAATAAATGGTCATATAACTCTGACTCCTTTTCATTGAAGTCATATAACTTTGATTTCTCACACAAAAATCATATAACTATGACTTTTTTCACCAAAGTCATATAACTTTGTTTTCTCACAAGAAAATTATAAACCTTTCACTAACTCACACAAAAATCATAGTAATCGGAAAATAAATTTTTCGATAGTATTTTCTTATTTTATTTTTTATTTTCAGTCTAACAAAAAATTACCCAATTAAAATAGAAGAAATATGAGTATATTTTTAGCCGCCTCCTTATATAATATTATATATAAATATATATATATATATATATAATATATATATATATATATATATATATATATATATATATATAATATATATATATATATATATTGTCTCGACCCGGATTTTTCACCTTCGGAAATCGTGATGGCGCCTACACGTGAAAGCTAGGCAAGCCGTCAGTTACAGTTTTACCACCATTATTATTAATCAAACAGGATTAGATAATAATGAAAAACAAAATAATAATGAAATGCGGAAGTGATATAACAGTGCCACAACTCAAGCACATAACTACCCCATAGATCTGGTGTCACAATCTACGAACGACTAAGATTTACTACAAATATAAGTCTGAAAGAAGTACAACTGTTCTCGAAATAGAAGAGACAGGAGAAACTAAAACAGGGAAAGGGGACTTCAGGCTTTGCGAACGCCAGCAGATCTACCTTGGTCTCCCTGGACTGAAGGCAGCAACCTCAAATCTACTCACAAGGTCCGGCACCGAAATCTGCACAAAAGTGTAGAGTGCAGTATCAGTACAACCAACCCCATGTACTGGTAAGTGTCGAGCCTAACCTCGCGAAGTAGTGACGAGGCTAGGACACGACAACCATATAAACCTGTGTAGTTAAACCATACGAGAGCAGAACAGTAATAACAGAAAAGTAACATATAAAGATGGGAAGGGGAACATGCTGCGGGGAATATCAAGTTCTGACATTAATTCAATAGAGAGACATAATAAACACCATATCTGTATCAACATGAGTAATGAAATAGTAACACGTGCACGGCATCACCCTTCGTGCATTAACTCTCAAATCATGGCACGGCATCACCCTGCGTGCATTAACACTCACAATATCGGTACGGCATCCCCTTCGTGCATTAACACTCACTCATAATATCATGCACGACACTACCCTTCGTGCTTTACACTCATCCTCACCCAAACAGTAGAAACAATACATCCCCGCAAGGGAATCAACAATAACCAATTTCATTTCAACAATTAACTTCACAAAGTAACTCTCAACTCGAGTCGATACTCAACAATGATCAAATACTTAACAATATAATAAAACTTGCTCAGTATAGAGAAGCATCATTTTAAGCATGAACAATACATGATAAGAGACATAACGATCACTATATAAGACTCACTTGCATGCTGAACATCAACGTATAGATACTCGTCACCATGCCTATACGTCGAACTCAATACTAACACGTAGCAAATAAGACAACAACTCCTATTCCCTCAAGCTAAGGTTAGACCAAATACTTACCTCGATTCCACGACCAAACTCAAGCCTCAGATACCGCTTTTCCTTTGATTTCCACTTCCAGACCGCCAGAATCTATGCATAATTAACTAATTAACACCAATTAACGCTATATAAACCAATTCTAATGCATGAGTATATTTTTCCCAATGTTTTCCCCAAAAAAGTTAAAAAATTGACCCCGGACCCGCTTGGTCAAAACTCGATGTTCGAACCAAAACCCGATTACCCATTCACCCACGAACACAAATATGCAATTGGTTTTAAAATTCGACCTCAATTTGAGGTCCAAATTCCCAATTTTCGAAATTTCTAATTTCTACCCAAGAACACCCAATTTTCCAGGAAAACCCCTAGATTTTGAGATGAATTCATGAAAAAAGATGAAATAGATTGAAGAAAAAGAGTTAATATTCATTTACCTATGATTTGGGGAAGAACTTGCTCTAGGAAAATCGCCCTTTGGAGTTTAGGTTTTGAAATTTTGAAGAATGAAGTGAAAATCCCGTTTAAGACCTCTTTTACTCAGCTGCAGATGTCGCATTTGCGACAGGAGCTTCGCAATTGCGAGACAGGCTTCGCAAATGCGAACCTGCTGCAATGTCTGTTGCTGTCCAATTGCGAACAATTTATCGCAATTGCGAAGGTTGATTTCCCTGTTGAGTTCGCAAGGAAATGTTCGCAAATGCGAACTATGCTGGCCAGGACTTCTTCGCAATTACGATAAATCCCCTCGCAATTGCGAAGCCTGACCTCGCAATTGCGAGATCAGAGCCCGCAACAAAATACCAATTGCAACTGAAATTTTTCTAAGTCCCAAAACACTCTATGGCCTATCCAAAACTCACCCGAGCCCTCGGGGCTCCAAACTAAACATTCACACAAGTCTAAAAATATCATACGGGCTTGCTCGTGCGATCAAATCGCCAAAATAACATCTTAACCAACGAATTTGACACTAAAACTCATGAAATTCTCAAGATAGTTCAAAATTTCCATTTTTTCAACCAAGGGTCCGAATTACGTCAAATTACTTTCGTTTCTCACCAAATTTTATAGGTAAGACTTAAATATTATAACGAACCCGTACCGGGCTCCGGAACCAAAATACGGGCCCGATACCATCAAGTTCCAACACTATTCAATTTCTAAAAACCTTTATATTTTCCAGCAAATAATTTTTTTAAAAATTCTTTTCTCGGGCTAGGGACCTTGGAATTTGATTCCGGACATATGCCCAAGTCCCATATTTTACTACGGACCATACGGGACCATTAAAATCACGGGCCCGGGTCCGTTTACCAAAAATGTTGACCGAAGTTAGCTTTAATCAATTTTAAAGGCCAAATTCAATATCTTTCTTAAATTTCACATAAAAGCGTACCGGAAACGTGCACGGACAACGCACACAAATCGAGGAGAAAGAAAATGAGGTTTTCAAGGCCTCAGAACCCGGATTCGGGTTCTAAAACAAAAGATGACCCTTTGGGTCATCACATTCTCCACCTCTAAAATAACCGTTCGTCCTCGAACGAACATACAAAAGTACCTGAGTCGGTGAAAAGATGGGGATATCGGCTCCGCATATCGGACTCAGACTCCCAGGTAGCTGCCTCAACAGGCTGACCTCTCCACTGCACACGAACTGAAGGGAAATTCTTCGATCTCAATTGACGAACTTGCCGGTCTAGAATAGCTACCGACTCCTCCTCATAGGTCAAGTCCTTGTCCAACTGGACAGTGCTGAAGTCTAACACGTGGGATGGATGTGACGACCCAAAGGGTCATCACTTGTTTCCTTACTCATTCTGTGCTTCTGAGGCCTTGAAAACCTCATTTAGGGTTGTCTCGATTTGCGTGCACAGTCCGGGCGCGTAGCCGGAAAGGTTAAATACGAATTCTGTGAGAAAAATGCTAAATTTTGATATTAAAATGAATAAATTTGACTTCGGTCAACATTTTGGGTAAACGGACCCGGAGCCGTGATTTGACAGTTCCGGACGGTCCGTAGGAAAATATGGGACTTGGGCGTATGCCCGGAATCGAATTCCGAGGTCCCAAGCCCGAGAAATGAATTTTTGTGTGAAATTGTTTTCTGGAAATGATTAAGGAAAATGAAAATGAAATTTGATTAAAAGACTATGGTATCGGGCTCGTATTTTGGTTTCGGCGCCCGGTACAAGTCTCATATATGATTTAAGCACTTTCTGTAAAGTTTGGTTGAAATCGGACGTCGTTTGACGTGTTTCGGACTTAAAACTCTAAATTTGAAAGTTTATGAGGTTTGAGGAAAAACTTGTGATTTTGAGGTTTGATTCGTTGTTTTGATGTTATTTTGGCGATTTGATCGCACGAGTAAGTCCATAGGATGTTATTGAGGTTGTGTGCATATTTGGTTTGGAGCCCCGAGGGCTCGGGTGAGTTTTGGATAGGTATCGGATTGCATTTTTGCATTTTTGAAAAAATCTGGTATCTCTGATCTGCAGGCTTCGCATTTGCGAAGCCAGTATTCGCAAATGCGAAGGTCCAGCTCACGCAAATGCGAAGGCTGGTTCGCAAATGCGAAACCAGCCCAGGCCTTCCAATGTTCGCAAATGCGAAGCCATGCCTCGCAAATGCGAAGGTCAAGATGCTCTAGTCCGATTGGTGGGCCTCATGGAGAGCGTTACCCGAGCAGGTTTGCTTCCTGTAGCACCAGCCGTCTCTCAGGCTGGAGAAGGGCCCCAGACTCCTGCTACTCATACTCCGGAGCAGGGAGTTCCCCCGATTCAGACTCCAGCAGTTCAGCCAGTTGGAGCAGCTCATCCGGGTGTGGTATCCCAGGCCGGTGATGGGGCAGCTATGTCAGCCGATGCTTTATAGAGGTTGGATAGGTTCACCAAGCTCTTCACTACTACTTTCAGCGGTGCATCTACCAAGGACCCTCAGGATTATTTGGACAGCTGCCATGAGGTTCTTCGGATCATGGGTATTGTTGAGTCCAATGGAGTGGACTTTGCTGCATTTCGCCTATCTGGATCCACCAAGACTTGGTGGAGGGATTTCTGTTTAGCTAGACCAACAGGGTCTCCAATCTTGACATGGGATCAGTTTTCAGTGTTGTTTCTGGGGAAGTTTCTCCCTATCACACAGCGTGAGGCCTATCGGAGGCAGTTCGAGCGTCTCCATCAGGTATCCATGTCAGTCACCCAGTACGAGACCAGGTTTATTGAGTTGGCTCGCCATGCTATTGTCATACTCCACACTAAGAGGGAGAGAGTGAGACGGTTTATTGATGGACTCATTCAGCCTATTCGTCTCCAGATGGCTAGAGAGGCGGGGAGTGACATCACTTTTCAGGAGGCGGCCAATATGGTCCGGAGGATCGAGATGGTATTGCCACAGGGGGGTGGTCATAGAGCAGACAAGAGACCCCGTTAGTCGGGCCGATTCAGTGATGCCTCATCTAGAGGCAGAGATTCTTATGATAGGGGTCAGCTTTCTAGGCCTTTCCAGTCAGCCCTCCAGGTTTCTCAGGGTGCCCCAGGTGATCGTGGTTTCCGTGGGCATTATTCTGATCAGCAGCCATTCAGTGCACCGTCAGCTCCTATCAGTGCGCCGCCACTCCAGAGTTTCCGTGGTGGTCATTCAGGTCGACAGGGCCGGCAGACTCAGCAGCCGAGGGTTTGTCTTACTTGTGGCGACACGAGGCACATTGCTAGGTATTGCCCTCGAGCTTCGAGCAGTTCTCAGCAGCAGGGTCCCCGTCCTATGATTCAGGCACCAGATGTTCCACAGGCCGCCCAGCCAGCTAGAGGCGGGGGTAGAGGTACTAGAGGTGGAGCTCAGACCGCCAGAGGTGGAGGCCAGCCAGCAGCAGGCCGTCCCAGAGAGGTAGATCAAAGTGGTGGGGCCCAGCCCCGATGTTATGCTCTTCAGGCTAGGCCCGAGGCAGAGGCTTCAGATGCGGTTATTACAGGTACGGTTCTAGTTTGTGATAGAGATGCTTCAGTGTTGTTTGATCCGGGGTCTACGTATTCGTATGTGTCATCCTATGTTGCCCCGTATTTGATCATGCCTAGTGATGCATTGGGTATTCCTATTTATGTGTCTACACCGGTGGGTGACNTGATCATGCCTAGTGATGCATTGGGTATTCCTATTTATGTGTCTATGCCGGTGGGTGATTCCATCGTGGTTGATCGAGTCCATCGCTCTTGTGTTGTGGTGATTGGGGGTCTGGAGACTCGTGTAGATCTGTTGCTTTTAGATATGGTCGACTTTGATATTATATTGGGGATGGACTGGTTATCACCCTATCATGCTATCTTGGACTGCCATGCCAAGACGGTGACCTTAGCTTTACCGGGTATGCCTCGTTTAGAGTGGAGAGGGACTCCAGGTCATTCTAATCGCAGTGTCATATCATATGTGAAGGCTTGGCGTATGGTCGAGAAGGGGTGTTTGGCTTATTTAGCTTATGTTCGGGATTCCAGTGCTGAGGTTCCCTCTATCGATTTTGTGCCCGTTGTTCGTGATTTCCCTGATGTTTTTCCTTCAGACCTGCCAGGTATGCCACCCGATAGGGATTTAGATTTCTGCATTGATCTGGCTCCGGGCACTCAGCCCATTTCTATTCCGCCATATTGTATGGCCCCGCCGGAGTTGAAAGAGTTAAAAGAACAGTTGCAGCCATTGTTCACGCCTTGAAGATTTGGAGGCATTATCTGTTGGCATGGCGTGTGAGGTATTCACGGATCACAAGAGTCTTCAGTATTTGTTCAAGCAAAAGGAGTTGAATTTGAGGTAGAGGAGGTGGTTGGAGTTGTTGAAAGATTATGATATCACCATCTTATATCATCCGGGAAAGGCCAATGTGGTTGCCGATGCTTTGAGTAGGAAGTCAGCCAGTATGGGCAGTCTTGCTTACATTCCGGTCTGTGAGAGACCGCTCGCTTTGGATGTTCAGGCTTTAGCCAATCAGTTCGTGAGACTGGATGTTTCTGAGCCCAGTCGTGTGTTAGCTTGCACGGTCGCTCGTTCTTCATTATTGGAGCGTATCCGTGATCGGCAGTATGATGATCCCCATTTGTGTGTCCTGAGAGACACGGTGCAGTACGGAGGTGCCAAGCAGGTTACCTTAGATGATGATGGAGTTCTGAGATTGCAGGGTCGAGTTTGTGTGCCTAATGTGGATGGGCTCCGAGAGTTGATTTTAGAGGAGGCCCATAGCTCCCGGTAGTCCATTCATCCAGGTGCCGCAAAGATGTATCAGGATTTGCGGCAACATTATTGGTGGCGTAGAATGAAGAAGGATATCGTAGCATATGTGGTTCATTGTTTGAATTGTCAGCAGGTTAAGTACGAGCATCAGAGGCCTGGTGGTTTATTTCAGAGGATTGAGCTTCCCGAGTGGAAGTAGGAGCGGATTACTATGGATTTTGTTACTGGGCTTCCGTTGACTCGGAAGAAGTTCGATGCGATATGGGTTATTGTTGATAGGCTGACCAAGTCACCGCATTTCATTCCTGTGGCAGTCTCCTATTCTTCTGAGAAATTAGCTGAGATTTGTCGACGCCCCCTTTTTCTCGCGAAATCGGGTTTACGACATTTGAGAAGACAACTCTATTCCCGTGTGGGAATTGGGTTTTTGGAATTGAAGAGTCGCCACCTAATGATTAAGTGCATTAGGACACTGAGAGTTTTGAGTTTGAAAACCAGAGTTCGGGTAAGGGCTAGAAATTATCTCGAGGGGAAGGTGTTAGGCACCCCTCAAGATCCACTAGTGTGGTTCCCGGCCATGCTATGTTGTGAATTTAATACAAATAAGTATACAAATAACTTCACCTTAAGGTTTACAAATAGATACGTAACAAGCATGTTAGAATCAAGGTCTAGATGATCTACGATTTGTTTTGAGGGAAGGTCTGAATGCAGAAAATTAATCAAGAGATTGAAGAAATATTTAGGAAAAAAAAGGAATAATGCAGTAAAATAAAAGAGGGGTTTTGGGTAGTTGAAAAGACAGAATTTTATTGATATTAAACAAAGTCACATAAAGGAAAGGGTGTCCTAGGTTTGTAAAACACATGGATCATCCACACAACACCGGTAATCAATCTTACGCATAGTGTTATCATGTGATCATCATCTCCATGTCTACCCTTCCCACCCCGTTAAGGTATTTAAGCGCGGAATGGTATCGTTACCTATTGCATGCTATACCCGTCCCACCTATCAGTCTCGGAGGCGTTTAGGACTACTAATCCTAAAGGGAGGGAGCTTGGCTTTTTAGGGGTTTTAAAAGGATAAAATTCTAGGGCGACAAACAAAATACATAAAGCAGTTATTGGGGAAATAAGAACAATTAAAGGCTCAAGTAGGCCTCCTCACTTAAAGAAACGAATTGTTTAGCATGTCTTACACATACTGTTTAGGTCATTAATTAAAATTAGCGTAGGAAGAATTGATTTACCACATATTTCCCAGATAGGGAGTCCAAATTAGTCCTGCTTAGATGTAGTTGTCGAAAACTAACAGTTGATTAATTATCTAACTATTTGTATGTTAAACAGGGCCTATAGGCATGATATCTATTAATCCAGGGACGGCAGAAAAACTGATTGCAAAAAAAAGTCATTAGTTATAAGCTCTACGAGTGTTAAACAAATTGCTACTGATTTTAAACTTAGGAACGAGTGGCGATTCTGATTAAGTTGATAGTCCCTATAGGCATGCTTTCTAGGTGTAACTGATTTTTGTGCAGAGATCCTATAGGCAGGTTATCTATATGTAATGAGTTATTTTAACTCCTATAAGCAGGTTTGCCTAATGACAAATGTATATGCAAAGTGCAGGAAGTCCTATAGGCATATCATCTATACAATATGCATAGCTTCATTATTGATTTATTGCCATGGTATTATTACAAAGTGCAGAAAAATCTATGGGCATGGTATCTATGTGAACAATGCAGTCTTTGAAAGTGATAACCCTATGAACATGGTTTCTAGGCGAGATGCAGAATTTTAAAGAGTAAATATCCTATAGACATGGTATCTACGTGAAAATGCAGAGTTTGAAAGTAGTGATTCTATGAACATGATTTCTATGTGAGATGCAAAATTTTAGAGGGTAAATATCCTATAGACAGGATTTCTATGTGAAAATGCAGAATTTGAAGGTAATGATCCTACGAACATNCAATCACGGAGTATGAAACTCAGTAGAAGAACACCTAAGAACATAACAGAGCAAGTATAAGAATATAGTGGAAAGCGAGTGAGAACATGATACAGGAACACAATAAGAGAAACAATACAAATAATAAAGAAAGCAAAAATCATAAAAACACTTGAATACTTTCCAGAAACCCTAAATCGGAAAAGAAGGGTTTTGAAAGCAATTTTCAAAGGAAAACTTAGGGAAATCGTGAAAAAAATTCACGCATAGCATAGATACATAACAGATCTAAAAGGAATCGGAGAAAAACCTCGAATAGTTAGGGTTTCAAAAGAACCCTAGAGTGAGAAAGGATTTAAAAAGATCCGATCTAAGTCGGATAAAGTCAGAACCAGACTCAGGAGACTAGAATATGCCGGAGCAAGGCCGGAAATGGCCAGAGATGGCCGGAAACCTCGAGTCGGCGAAGATCTGAGTGAAGACCCTCGAAGTCTGTCCTCGATCCTTTGAGCATCAGGCTCACAGGAGCAGTAGGAGGTGAGTATGAGGTTTCCATGGCCTGAGAAGCCATGGATTCCGGTGGGAATCGAAGGGGATTAGGGTTAGTTTGGGTGGCGGCGGCTAGAGTTTGAACGGGGTTGCAGAGAGGATTGGAGAGGAAAGGGATTGGGCGGCGGGTAAAGGGGAAATGATTTAGGGTTGAGGGTGTTGGTGGATTAAAAAAGGAAAGGATGCATGTGAGCCGTTGATCTGTTAGATCAACGGCTGGGGTTAAAAGAAAAGGCCTGGGCGGGTTATTTGAGTGGGTCAGGGGCGGGTAATTTAGGAATTGGGTCAGGTTTGAATCAAAAATAGGGCTAGGAAATTGGGGGTTTGATTTTGGCTAAAATTGAAATGGTAATGGGCTATATACTAAATAGCCAATTTCTTCCTTTTTAATTTAATTAAAATAGTTAAAATGATTTTAAAAGCAAATTGAAAGCACTGAATTAATTAATAATATATAAACGTTAATCTAAAAATACTGGGAACAATTTTATAATTGTAAAACGCTATTAATCGTAATATAGGCTATAATTGCAATTTTATGCAATTTAGCTTAAAAAATATCAAATAAATTTATAAAAATATGCAAAAATCACCTTAATTATATTGTGGTGTAAATATGAGGATGGAAATAAATTACTCACCAAAATGATAGTTTTGGGAATAATTATTGGATTTTGTACTGCTAAAACAAATAATAAAATGATTTTAAAAAGCTTTATAAATTGGAAAAAATATCAAAATTCTTGGGCATGCTTATATATGCACGTACATGCTATTTTGAGAATATTCTGAGTATAAAAATATGTAGGGAAAAATTGGGTATCAACAAGATTTATATCCGGGAGATTGTTTGCCTTCATGGTGTGCCGACATCTATCATTTCGGACTGGAGTACGCAGTTTACCTCACGCTTTTGGTGAGCAGTTCAGCGAGAGTTGGGCACACAGGTTGATTTGAGCACAACATTTCATCCCCAGACGGACGGTCAGTCCGAACGGACTATTCAGATTCTAGAGGATATGCTTCGAGCTTGTGTTATTGACTTTGGAGGTTCGTGGGATCAGTTCTTGCCTTTGGTGGAGTTTGCCTACAACAACAGCTACCAGTCAAGCATCCAGATGGCTCCTTATGAGGCTTTATATGGTAGGCGGTGTCGGTCTCCGGTTGGATGGTTTGAGCCGGAAGAGGCTCGGTTGTTGGGTACAGATTTGGTTCAGGAGGCCTTGGACAAGGTCAAGATCATTCAGGATAGGCTTCGTTCAGCTCAGTCTAGGCAAAAGAGTTATGCAGACCGCAAGACTCGAGATGTGGCATTTATGGTTGGTGAGCCGGTATTGCTCCGAGTGTTGCCTATGAAGGGCGTGATGAGATTTGGGAAAAAGGGCAAGCTTAGCCCAAGGTTCATTGGTCCGTTCGAGATTCTTGATCGAGTGGGAGAGGTGGCTTATAGACTTGCATTGCCGCCTAGCTTATCAGCCGTGCATCCATTTTTTCATGTATCCATGCTTCGAAGGTATCACGGCGATCGAGCCCACGTGTTAGACTTCAGCACTGTCCAGCTGGACAAGGACTTGTCATACGAGGAGGAGCCGGTAGCTATTTTGGATCGGCAGGTTCGTTAGTTCAGATCCAAGAGTTTTCCTTCTGTGCGTGTTCAATGGAGAGGTCAGCCCTCTGAGGCATCGACTTGGGAGTCCGAGTCTGATATGCGGAGTCGTTATCCTCATCTTTTCCCCGACTCAGGTACTTCTTTCTTCTGTCCGTTCGAGGACGAACAGTTGTTTTAGAGGTGGAGAATGTGACGACCCAAAGGGTCATCACTTGTTTTCTTACTCATTCTGTGCTTCTGAGGCCTTGAAAACCTCATTTGGAGTTGCCTCGATTTGCGTGCGCAGTCCGGGCGCGTAGCCGGAAAGCTTAAATATGAATTCTGTGAGAAAAATGCTAAATTTTGATATTAAAATGAATAAATTTGACTTTGGTCAACATTTTGGATAAACGGACCCAGACCCGTGATTTGACGGTCCCGAAGGGTCCGCAGGAAAATATGGGACTTGGGTGGTACGCCTTCCGAGGTCCCAAGCCCGAGAAATGAATTTTTGTGTGAAATTGTTTTCTGGAAATGATTAAGGAAAATGAAAATAAAAATGAAATTTGATTAAAAGACTATGGTATCGGGCTCGTATTTTTGTTCCGGCGCCCGGTACAAGTCTTATATATGATTTAAGCACTTTTTGTAAAGTTTGGTTGAAAACGAATGTCGTTTGACGTGTTTCGGACTTAAAACTCTAAATTTGAAAGTTTATGAGGTTTGAGGAAAAACTTGTGATTTTGATGTTTGATTCGTTGTTTTGATGTTATTTTGGCGATTTGATCGCACGAGTAAGTCCGTAGGATGTTATTGAGGTTGTGTGCATATTTGGTTTGGAGCCCCGAGGGCTCGGGTGAGTTTTGGATAGGTGTCGGATTGTATTTTTGCATTTTTGAAAAAAAATCTGGTATCTCTGATCTGCAGGCTTCGCATTTGCGAAGCCAGTATTCGCAAATGCGAAGGTCCAGCTCACGCAAATGCGAAGGCTGGTTCGCAAATGCGAAACCAGCCCAGGCCTTCCAAATGTTTCAACTAAGTCGACGAACGCCTATCGCCTCGACTAATGACGAANATTCGCAAATGCGAAGGGCCACTGATAGGCCTGAGTTCGCAAATGTGAACAGAAATGTCGCATTTCCCATGCCTGCAGGGTTCGCAATTGCGAACCCAGTTCGCATTTCTCACATCTTCAACCTGCATTTTTTCATACTTAACCGAATTTTGAACACTTTTCATCATTCTTTCAAAACCCAAACACACTTAGACGATTTTCCAAGAACAAGACTTCTTCCAAATCATTTGTAAGTCGATTTTTACTTAATTCTTTCACTCATTAACATCATTTAACATGTTTTCCACTTAGAATCAATGATTTTCATGGGTGAAATTGGGGGTTTTGGGTAGAACCTAGGTTTTTCAAAAATTGGGGATTTGGACCTCAATTTGAGGTCCGATTTCAAAACAAATTACATATTTGAGTTAGTGGGGGAATGGGTAACCGGGTTTTGGTTCGAACTTCGGGTTCTGACCACGTGGGCCCGGGTGCGATTTTGGAATTTTTGGGAAAAACTTTGGAAAATTCATTTTTATGCATTCAAATTGATTCATTTAGTGTTTATTAAAGTAATTAAGTGACTTGTGACTAGATTCGAGCGGATTGGAGGTGGAATCACGGGGTAAAGCTATAGTTGAGACTTGAGTTGAGTCCAAAGCATCGAGGTAAGTGTTTGGTTTAACCCTAGCTTGAGGGATTAGGAGTTGAGTCATAAGTGCTACTTGTTTATGTTGAGTACGACGTATGGGCATGGTGACGAGTATCCATGCGTCGGTGTCAAGAATGATCGTGAGTCTTAATTTGATAATTGTGTACCCTTGTTTGATCCTATGAACGTTGTGACTAAATATTGGTATTAGTTGTGCCAGGAAGAAGTTGAATAGGATTGGTTATAGCTGTCTCTCCCTTGTCGGGATGTTTGACTTGTTGTTATAGTTCCCTTGCCGGAAAGAGTATTAATTTGATTGTTCCCTTGCCGGAATTGTATTGTGTATTGTGTTGAAAGTAAAGGGAGCGGGTGGTACGCCTACCACAAGTGATATTGAAATGGGAGCGGGTGGTACGCCTACCACAAGTGATATTGAAATGGGAGCGGGTGGTACGCCTACCACAAGTGATATTGAAATGGGAGCGGGTGGTACGCCTACCACAAGTGATATTGAAATGGGAGCGGGTGGTACGCCTACCACGAGATATTGAGAAATGGGATCGGGTACGGTTGCAACAAGATGAGTTGAATATGAAAGTTGTCTTATCTTTTCATTATTGTTGGAAGTTAAACTGTAGATATACGTACCATTATTCCTGATAGTTTGTTTCTATCTGTTACCCCTGAAGCATGCTCCCTTCCCCAGCTTAAATTGTTATTTTCTTGCTATTTTTCTGTTGTACTTGTATATATATCTGTACAGGTTTATCTGGAGTCTGGTCCTAGCCTCGTCACTACCTCGCCGGGGTTAGGCCAGACACTTACCAGCACATGGGGTCGGTTGTGCTGATACTACACTCTGTGCTATTTTGCACAGATCTAGGTTTCGAGCAGCAGCAGCAGTAGTGTGAGAGCAGGCTTCATTGCAGCGAGACCCGAGGTAGCCTTGCAGGCGTCCGCAGGCCCGGCGTCTCCTCTATCCTTTATTTTTATCTGTTATCTCATTGTAATCGAGACAAACAGCTTATGTTCTCTTTCAGACGTTTGTATGTAGTATTCTTAGCAGTTCGTGAGTGCAGTGAAACCAGTCTTGGGTAGAGGATTTTGTTGAACCTTCCGCATTTCCATTCAGCTTTATAAAATGTTAAGACTTCCGCTTATTATTGAATTTCGTTGTTTTTGTATTATTGTCGTAAATTGTTAAATGGATTAGATTATTAATGGACAAGTAATTAAATTTGGCTTGCCTAGCTCTCATTAGTAGGCGCCATCACGACTCCCGAGGGTGGGAAATCCGGGTCGTGACAATGGATCTCCGTGATACTTCCGAAGCATGGACACACGAAACAATGGATGAACAGCTGATAAACTCGGCGGCAACGCAAGTCTGTACGCCACCTCTCCCACTCGATCAAGAATCTCAAAAGGCCCGATGAACCTAGGGCTTAGCTTGCCCTTCTTCCCGAATCTCATCACGCCCTTCATGGGCGACACCCGAAGCAACACTCGCTCTCCGACCATGAACGCCACATCACGAACCTTACGGTCGGTATAACTCTTTTGCCTGGACTGAGCTGTACGAAGCTTAATGATCTTAACCTTGTCCAAAGCGTCCTGTACCAAATCCGTAACCAACAACCGAGCCTCCCCCGGCTCAAACCACCCAACTGGCGATTGACACCGCCTGCCATATAATGCCTCATAGGGAGCCATCTAGATGCTCGATTGATAGCTGTTGTTGTAGGCAAACTCCGCTAACGGCAAGAACTGATCCCAAGAACCTCCAGAAATGCGAGGTAAACTGCGTACCCCGATTAGAAATGATAGACACGGGCACACCATGGAGACGAACGATCTCCCAGATATAGATCTCAGCTAACCTCTCTGAAGAATAGGAAGCTGCCACAAGAATGAAATGCGCTCACTTAGTCAGCCTATCAACAATAACCCATACCGCATCGAACTTCCTCTGAGTCCGTGGGAGTCTGACAACGAAGTCCATGGTGATACGCTCCCACTTCCACTCAGGAATCTCAATCTTCTGAAACAAACCACCAGGTCTCTGGTGCTCGTACTTTACCTACTAACAATTCAAACACTGAGCTACATACGCCAGAATATCCTTCTTCATTCTTCTCCACCAGTAATGCTGCCGCAAATCCTGATACAACTTGGCGGTGCCTGGATGAATAGAATACCGGGAACTATGGGCCTCTTCTATAATCAACTCACGAAGTCCATCCACATTAGGCACACAAACTCGACCTTGCATCCTCAGAAATCTGTCATCTCCAACTGTAACCTACTTGGCATCACCGCGCCACACTGTGTCCTTAAGGACAAGCAAATGAGGATCATCATACTGCCGATCCCTGATACGCTCAAATAATGAAGACCGAGCGACTGTACAAGCTAGAATACTGCTGGGCTTAGAGACATCCAACCTCACGAACTGATTGGACAAAGCCTGAACATCCAAAGCAAGCGGTCTCTCACCGACTGGAATATATGCAAGGCTACCCATACTAGCCGACTTCCTACTCAAAGCATCGCCACCACATTGGCCTCCCCCGGAGGATACAAGCTGGTGATATCATAGTCTTTCAATAGTTCCAACCACCTCCTCTGCCTCAAATTTAGCTCTTTCTGCTTGAACAAATACTGTAGACTCTTGTGATATGTGAACACCTCACATGACACACCATATAAATAATGCCTCCAAATCTTTAGCGCGTGAACAATGGCTGCTAGCTCCAAATCATGAAGTGGATAATTCTTCTTATGAACCTTCAACTGTCGCGAAGCATAAGCAATAACCTTGCCATTCTGCATCAACACCGCACCAAGTCCAATACGAGATGCGTCACAATATACTGTATATGGCCCTGAACCTGTAGGCAATACCAACACCGGCGCCGTAGTCAAAGCTATCTTGAGCTTCTGAAAGCTCGCCTCACACTCGTCCGACCACCTGAACGAGGCATCCTTCTGGGTTAACCTGGTCATCGGGGCTGCTATAGATGAAAACCCCTCCACAAACCGTCGGTAATAACCCGCCAAACCCAAGAAACTCCGGATCTCTGTAGCTGATGTGGGTCTAGGACAGTCCTTGACTGCCTCTATCTTCTTCGGATCCACCTGAATACCCTATGCTGATACAATATGACCCAAGAAGGCAACTGAACTCAACCAGAACTCACATTTCAAAAACTTAGCATACAACTGACTGTCTCTCAGAGTCTGAAGAACGACTCGAAGATGCTGCTCATGCTCCTCTCGGCTGCGGGAGTAGATCAAAATATCATCAATGAAGATAATCACGAAGGAATCCAGATAGGGCCTGAACACTCGGTTCATCAAATCCATGAATGCTGCAGGGGCATTTGTCAACCCAAATAACATCACTAGAAACTCGTAATGCCCGTACCGAGTGCGGAAAGCTGTCTTAGGGACATCGGATGCCCTAATCCTCAATTGGTGGTAGCCAAATCTCAAATCAATCTTCGAAAATACTTTGGCACCCTGAAACTGATCAAACAAATCATCAATCCTCGGCAATGGATACTTGTTCTTGATGGTGACCTTGTTCAACTGCCGATAATCTATACACATCCTCATCGACCCATCCTTCTTCTTAACAAACAACACCGGCGTACCTCAGGGCGAGACACTAGGTCTAATAAAGCCCTTATCAAGCAAGTCTTGCAACTGTTCTTTCAACTCCTTCAACTCTGGCGGGGCCATATGATATGGCGGAATAGAAATGGGCTGAGTGCCCGGATCCAAATCAATGCAAAAGTCGATATCCCTGTCGGGTGGCATCCCCGGAAGGTCTGCAGGAAATACCTCTGGAAACTCCCGAACAACTGGCACAGAATCCATAGAAGGAACCTCAACACTAGAATCACGAATATAAGCCAAATAAGCCAAACACCCCTTCTCAACCATACGCCGAGTCTTCATATAAGAAACAACCCTACTGGCAGAATGACCAGGAGTCCCTCTCCATTCCAATCGAGGCAACCCCGGCAAAGCTAAGGTCACTGTCTTAGCATGACAGTCCAATATGGCGTGATAAGGTGACAATCAATCCATCCCCAAGATGACATCAAAATCGACCATATCCAGAAGTAGGAGATCTACACGGGTCTCAAGACCTCCAATAATAACCACACACGAGCGATAGACACGATCTACAACAATAGAATCACCCACCGGTGTGGACACATATACAGGAGCACTCAAAGAATCACGAGGCACAACCAAATACGTAGCAAAATAAGATGACACATAGGAGTATGTAGATCCTGGATCAAATAGAACTGATGCATCTCTATTGCAAACTGAAATTGTACCTGTGATGACGGCATCAGATGCCTCAGCCTCAGACCTGGCTGGTAAAGCATAACATCGGGGCTGGGCCCCTCCACTCTGAACTACATCCCTGGGATGACCTCCTATTGGCTAGCCTCCATCTCTAGCGGCCTGACCTCCACCTCTAACAGCTTTACCTCCACCTCTAGCTGTCTGACCCCTTCCCCTAGCTGGCTGAGCGGGCGGTGGAACACCCGGTGCCTGAACCATGGCACGACAACCCTAATGCTGAGAACTGCTCGACTCTTGTGGGCAAAATCTAGCAATGTGCCTCGGATCGCCACAAGTATAACAAGTCCTCGGTTGCTGGGACTGCTGACCCTAGAACTGACCCTGACGGCCTGAGTATCCACCCTAAAAACTCTGGAGCGGAGGTGCACTGATAGGAGCTGGCGATGCACTGTAAGGTAGCTGATCAAAATACTGCATAGGAGAACCACGACCACCTGGAGCATCCTGAGAAGCCTGAAGTGCTGAATGAAATGGCCTAGGAGAATGGCCTCTACCAAAAGAATCCCTGCCTCCACACGAGGCACCACTAAATCTACCAGAATGACAAGGCCTCTTGTCAGACCCTTGACCGCTCCCCTAAGCTAGAACCATCTCAACCCGCCTGGCCATATTGGCCGCATCTTGAAAAGAAATCTCGCTCCCTGTCTCCTTAGCCATCTGCAATCGAATAGGCTGAGCGAGTCCCTCAATGAACCTCCTCACCTTCTCTCTCTCGGTGGGGAGTATAAGAAGAGCATGACGAGCCAGATCAACAAACCTAGTCTCATACTGGGTGACAGTCATAGAACCCTGTTGGAGGCGCTCAAACCGCCTCCGATAATCCTCTCTCTGGGTGATAGGGAGAAACTTCTCCAGAAATAGCTGAGAGAACTGATCCCAAGTCAGATTTGGTGCTCCAGTTGGTCTGGACAAACAATAATCCCTCCACCTCTTCTTGGCGGAACCTAACAGACGAAAAGCAGCAAAGTCGACCCCATTAGTCTCCACATCCCCATGTTCCGCAGAACCTCGTGAAAACTGTCCAAATAATCCTGGGGATCCTCTGAAGATGTACCGCCGTAGGTGGTAGTAAAAGCTTGGTGAACCTGTCCAGCCTCCACAAGGCATCAGAAGACATAGCTGACCCATCGCTGGTTTGTGCTACAATACCCGGCTGAACTACCCCAACTGGCTGAGCTGTTGTAGTCTGAAACTGAGGAGCCATCTGCTCCGGAGTGCGAGTAGCAGGAGTCTGGGATCCTCCTCCAGCTTGAGAGACATCTGGTGCTACAGGAAATATGCCTGCCTGAGTGACACTCTCCATAAGGCCCACTAGACGGACAAGAGCATCCTGGAGTACCGGGGTGGCGATGAACCCCTCTGGAACCTTAGATGGCCCTGCTGGAACGGTCTGGGCCGGAATCTCACCCTCAAACTCTACTTAAGGCTCCGCCGCTGGTGCTACTGCTCGGGCTCTGGGCTGAGCCCTTCCCCTGCCTCGACCTCCAGTACAGCCTCGACCTCTACCCCTCGTAGGAGCTTCCACTAGGGGCTCGAACTGCTGGTCAGCTGATAAAGCGGTGCGTGTTCTTACCATCTGCGAAAGAACAAAGTGGAAGTTCAATTAGTATTGAGAAATCAAGTTGCACGACAGGAAACAATAGATGTGAAGTTTTTCCTAAACTCTGCAGCCTCTGGGGATAAGCACAGACGTTTCCGTACCGATCCCTTAGACTCTACCTAGCTTGTTCGTGAATTGTGTGACCTAGACAACCTAGTGCTCTGATACCAACTTGTCACGACCCGGATTTCCCACCTTCGGGAATCGTGATGGCGCCTACTCGTGAAAGCTAGGCAAACTGGCAGTTACAGTTTTACCACCACTATTATTAATCAAACAAGAACAAATAATAATGAAAAACAAAATAATAATGAAATGCGAAAGTGATATAACAGTGCCACAACTCAAGTACATAACTACCCCATAGATCTGGTGTCACAATCCACGAACGACTAAGATTTACTACAAATATAAGTCTGAAAGAAGTACAACTGTTCTGGAAATAGAAGAGACAGGAGAAACTAAAACGGGGAAAGGGGACTTCAGGCTCTGCGAACGCCAGCAGATCTACCTTGGTCTCCCTGTACTGAAGGCAGCAACCTCAAATCTACTCACAAGGCCCGGCACCGAAATTTGCACAAAAGTGCAGAGTGCAGTATCAGTACAACCAACCCCATGTACTGGCAAGTGTCGAGCCTAACCTCGGTGAAGTAGTGACGAGGCTAGTACACGACCACTATATAAACCTG
The DNA here is from genome assembly GCF_001879085.1 of Nicotiana attenuata. NCBI lineage: Eukaryota > Viridiplantae > Streptophyta > Magnoliopsida > Solanales > Solanaceae > Nicotiana > Nicotiana attenuata. The sequence continues at coordinate 112,496,551 of NC_031995.1, read as the reverse complement.
TGCAGTTAAATCATATGCGAGCAGAACAGTAATAACAGAAAAGTAACAGATAAAGATGGGAAAGGGGAACATGCTGCGGGGAATATCAAGTTCTGACAGTAATTCAACAGAGAAGCATAATAAACACCATATATGTATCAACATGAGTAATGAAATAGTAACACGTGCACGGCATCACCCTTCGTTCTTTTACTCTCGTCCTCACCAAAAGTAACAGCAGAAATGGCACAACATCACCCCTCGTGCATTATCTCTCATAATCATGGCACGACATCACCCTTTGTGCATTAACTCTCAAATCATGGCACGTCATCAACCTTCATGCATTAACACTCACAATATCGGCATGGCATCACCCTTTGTGCATTAACACTCACTCACAATATCATGCACGGCATCACCCTTCGTGCTTTACACTCATCCTCACCCAAACAGTAAAAACAATACATCCCGGCAAGAGAATCAACAATAACCAATTTCATTTCAACAATTAACTTCACAAAGTAACTCTCAACTCGAGTCAATACTCAACAATGATCAAATACTCAATAATATCATAAAACTTGCTCAATATAGAGAAGCATCATTTTAAGCATGAACAGTACATGATAAGAGACATAACAGTCACAATATAAGACTCACTTGCATGCTCAACATCAACGTATATATACTCGTCACCGTGCCTATACGTCGAACTCAATACTAATACGTAGAAAATAAGACAACAACTCCTATTCCCTCAAGCTAAGGTTAGACCAAACACTTACCTCGATTCCACGACCAAACTCAAGCCTCAGATACCGCTTTTCCTTTGATTTCCAATTCCAAACCGCCCGAATCTATGCATAATTAACTAACTAACATCAATTAACGCTAAATAAACCAATTCTAATGCATGAGCATAGTTTTCCCAATGTTTTCCCCAAAAAGTCAAAAAACCGACCCCGGGACCGCTTGGTCAAAACTCGAAGTTCGAACCAAAACCCGATTACCCATTCACCCACGAACCCAAATATGCAATTGGTTTTAAAATCCGACCCCAATTTGAGGTCCAAATCCCCAATTTTCGAAATTTCTAATTTCTACCCAAGAACACCTAATTTCCCATGAAAACCCCTAGATTTTGAGATTAATTCATGAAAAAAGATGAAATAGATTGAAGAGAAAGAGTTAAGATTCCTATGATTTGGGGAAGAACTTGCTCTAGGAAAATCGCCCTTTGGAGTTTAGGTTTTGAAATTTTGAAGAATGAAGTGAAAATCCCGTCCAAGACCCCTTTTACTCAGCTGCAGATATCGCATTTGCGACAGGAGCTTCGCAATTGCGAGACAGGCTTCGCAAATGCGAACCTGCTGCAATGTCTGCTGCTGTCGCAATTGAGAACAATTTATCGCAATTGCGAAGGTTGACTTCCCTGTTGACTTTGCAAATGTGAAGGAAATGTTCGCAAATGCGAACTATGCTGGCCAGGACTTCTTCGCAATTGCGATAAAGCCCCTCGCAATTGCCAAGCCTGTGAGGCTCGTAATTGCGAAACCTGACCTCGCAATTGCGAGATCAGAGCTCGCAACAAAATACCAGATGCAACAAAAATTTTTCTAAGTCCTAAAATACTCCGTGGCTTATCCAAAACTCACCCGAGCCCTCGGGGCTCCAAACCAAACATGCACACAAGTCTAAAAACATCATACGACTTGCTTGTGCGATCAAATCGCCAAAATAACATCTTAAACAACGAATTTGACACCAAAACTCTTGAAATTCTCAAGATAGTTCAAAATTTCCATTTTCTCAACCAAGGGTCCAAATTACGTCAAATTACTTCCGTTTCTCACCAAATTTTACAGATAGGGCTTAAATATTATAACGAACCTGTACCGGGCTCCGGAACCAAAATACAGGCCCGATACCATCAAGTTCCAACACTATTTAATTTCTAAAAATCTTTATATTTTCCAGCAAACAATTTTCCATAAAAATTCTTTTCGGGCTGGGGACATCGGCATTCGATTTCGGGCATACGCCCAAGTCCCATATTTTACTACGGACCCTACGGGACCGTCAAATCACGTGTCCGGGTCCGCTTATCAAAAATGTTGACCGAAGTCAACTTCGATCAATTTTAAAGGCCAAATTCAATATCTTTCTTAAATTTCACATAAAAGCGTTCCGGAAACGCACCCGGACTGCGAACGCAAATCGAGGAGAAAGAAAATAAGGTTTTCAAGGCCTCGGAACCCTGATTCGGGTTCTAAAACAAAAGATGACCCTTTGGGTCATCGCACGCACACACACACACACACACACACAAATATATATATATATGTTATTTTTTTTGCTAGAAAATACAATTAGTTTCGGCCGACCAGTTAATTTTATGTTTTCCCCTTAAAATAGGAATGACCCAACCCAGCCTGATCCAATACCTATATAAGTAAGTTAAAATAATACTAAAAGTGAATTCCTCCCCCATAAAAATTTAGTTCGTAATGCATGAGATTCTAACAAAAAAATAAAGAAATAAAAGGTATAATTAGAGAGCACTTGAAATAAAAAAGCTATCAATTTAAATAAAATCTTGAAAAAAAGGTAGAAGTATCACGACGGATTTACTATTTACTTTTAGTATTATTCTAATTTATATATATATGAGTATTGGGTCGGGTGGGTCAGTTCGGGTTGAGTCATTCATATTTTAATTGGATTATTATTTATTAGACTGAAAATAAAAAATAAAAGACCACAAAATAAGAAAATACTACTAAAAAATTATATTTTACGATCACTATGATTTTTGTGTGAGAAAACAAAGTTATATGACTTTGATGGAAAAAAGTCATAATTATATGACAATTTGTGAAATTTACTCTGATTTTTATTGGAAAAGTTTGTTGGAAAGGCCCAAAATATTTGTCTCTACACTTTTTATTCTATAAAACCAAGAGTAGCAATAAAAACTAGAAAATGACAGGCAACTACATCAATGATTATGCATGTACATAAGAGGGAAAATTTGACATTTTTTAATATTTAACATAACATCTCTTTCTCTGCATTACTCTGTCTCTTTCATTTCTTTTTTCCTTTAAGAAAAAAATATAAGCGATAAAGACTTGCAATATAATTTCTCGACCAACATTTATTTTATAACTAGAAAAGATATGCTACGAAATAATTACAAAGCATCTATTTTCCCTTCCCTATGATATGGCTTTTCATTTCCTTAGGAGCCTGTTTGGAAAGTCACCTTGTAATTGGAATTGGTGTAACTACTAGGGTAGTAATTACACAGCTTAGCAATTACATAATTGTGTAATTAGGACGACCTGTTTGTTTGTCATAGTGTAATTACAGTGTAATTACAAGTTTAGTATTTGGTTGCACAAGTGTAATTACACAGTTAGATTAAATTTTAAATTAAGTAATTATCAAAACATACACATTAATATAATAAAGCCTATACATTTTTATAAGTATAAATGATATTATATTTGATATTTAAGATGTATATTTTTTTCGTGAATATACATTAATTAGTAATCTTATAATTATAACTAATATTGTAAAAATAATTTATATATATTTTTAAATTAATATTATTTAGTTTAGATACTTACATAAACTAAATATACGTTTTGTAAGAATATCATGGAATTCATGATTTTGATAAAATAAATTATTATTTAAACTTCAGGGCAAATCAAAATCAACAGGAGGGGAAATATTCCATGGTAACAATCCCATCCTTGAGGCAGAACCCTCCACGACAACATAACACTCAAGCTCCACTGGGAGCAATGAGTGATATTGCTGATTTAGATGAACCTACAAACCCACAACCTATCATGAATTTAATAGTATGGAAATGCACTTCAACCCAAACTTATGATTTTTCCTCCAAAATGTTAACTTCCACAATAGGTGCCAAAACGCTTCCGGGTCATCCAAAACCCGATCCGGGCATACGCCCAAGTCCAAAATCATCATACGAACCTACTAGGACCTTCAGATCCCGATTCCGAGGTCGTTTAATCTGAAATCCAATCCTAGTCAATTCTCTCAACTTAAAGCTTCCGAAATGAGAATTTCCTCTCCAAGTTAACTCCGAACTTCCCGAAATTTAATTCCGACCACGCGCAAAAGTCATTATACCTGAAATGAAGCTGCTCATGGCCTCAAACTGCTGAATGGCGCGCTAGAGCTCAAAATGACCGGTCAGATCGTTACATCCTCTCCCACTTAAACATACGTTCGTCTTCGAACGTGCTAGGAACTGTGCTGGGGTTGTCCGAAATTACTGCTTAACACCTCGAGCATCTACCCGTGCTACCACAACTCAGCTGGGCACATCAGCTCAATCAAATCTAAAGATAACCTCTTTCATTTAGGCAAATAAGCCTTGGAGCCCTTTTTCTACATTCGAAATTCTCTGCCAGGCCTGCTTTCAACATATGAACACCGTATCAATCACCACACGCTGTACCAGAACTAGAATGCACACCCTTGCTGAATTCACATCATGCACCCCATCATTCACAAGACCATAATAACACTCTCTGATCATAACAGTCGACATTTCCCGAATCTGATACTCACAATGCACCCCATGACATATATAAGTCCTGTTCCAACTCTCGCAATGCCGCCACGACGGAAGGGATGTGTAGAAATTCATAACCAATTGCCGAATCAACGATTCATAGGGTCTATACTCCTGCCAAGAACCATCACCTCTTTCTGAGCCAAATAATGGCCTTTGCTCTTTAATATATTTCACATACTCAGATTGCACTGATCCTAAGTCCAATGATCTCGTCTCACCCAGTACGAACTGCTCGGGCAATAAACCACCCCAAACATGATCAAAAGTCTCATATGATGCCACAACGTGCCAATAGGATACCAATTCGAACACGATACAATAGGAAAACGAACTCTAGAAGGAACTACTCAACTCGCGCAACTAATATGAACTTCCCTCAGAAAATGGGAAACAAACACACATAAGATGAAGTATGAAAACTGTATTCAACATCACACTGTTGCGGCGTGCAACCCGATCCAAATAACATACCCATGGCGGCGTGCCACCCGATCCACACATAACACTTACCTAAGGAGATGCACATCGAGCTAACTTGCTCATTACCACAAAATATCGAATATCGGTCACAAGCACGCTAAGTGCATAATACTATCCCTGGGGAGACGTATAGTGCCATAGGCCACAAAACTCAAGCACAACTGAGGTGCGATATACGATCTGAATCTCAAGAGCCATTTTGCTCATATAACATCATCTCTACGCGGAACCTCAACACATAAGCAATTCACCAAGCTGTCTCACAACTTACACGGCGCAACGTATCATCACATGAAATAACTAACGATGAAATAACACCCTGACTATTCTTCCATAAGGAGCGCATTACTGAAATGAACACGCCTGGCCTGATATAGAGCCCATATTCACATTTGAATCCATCCACAGTCCACAACTCAATAAATCAAGTGCCCTCCAGGTATCAATTCCCAAATAAACGATATCACCACAATCTTCATACTTGGTTTAACTCTTCAACCAATAAAGTGACTACATGCCACACTTATACAACCTTCCCGTGGGGCACGCTCCCATAACCTTCTGTAACAGATAACAGGTCTGTACCTCCAATTCACCGGCCGCACTAACGCTAAAAAGCGATCAAGAATCCTTAACAAGGATGCAAAGCCCTGTTTACAAACACCGATCTCAGGTGACGCTGAAGGCAATACCACTTACTTTAAACATCGAAACTGCTTCCCTGCTTATCCAAGCTCGTGACTTCCTTGTCAACACCGAACTGCAACCTTGATCCTCTCTTCGAATTCCATACCACTCGCTGCACCCAACATGACATCATACGATAGAACACGATCTTTTATCATAGATCCGTAACCACAATTGGATTAACACTTCATCATATAAACTTTTCACTTTTCTCACTTCAAGAGAACCATAGCAACACACAGGTGAATTCTCATAACCGTCGAATATGCAAATCCCTAAGTAGTGGTCTAAGCTACCACCGCCCTTCCGGAGTCCGCCTACGCATAGCAGGCCATAGCAGTAGAATACTTCTGAATAACATCGATTACGGCGGCCGACAAGCCTCACACGTACCGCCACCATTCACTTGCATAACTCAATCGCGCTGAAGGAACTGATCACTGCCACTAATATGCCAATTCAACTATGGCTAATCAATCTATCTTCTTCCAATTTATCCTTGATTTCCTTGGGAATAATAATACTCCATCCCATACATAGCATACTCCATCCCATACATAGCATACTCCATCCGCACTCATCCCGAATGACCTTGAATCACGAGACCATGCCGTCTCAAACCCCACGAACCATGTCATATCTCCCGAGGGCTACACTGCAAGTCAAAACATCATAGAACATTCTGTGCCCCTTCTCATAAGCTGCTACCAAGCTTGATTCTTAACCGTACGTATAGGCTCGAAATCACTAGGCACTACGCTCTGCTCCTTTGAATCCACTATGACCGTTGCTGAGAGCCACCCGCTCTGACTCGGCCCCGAATATAATCAATTCCATAAATCTTCTAGCACATGAATACCCCTTTGCGAAGCACCCGGCAGAATCACTTTCCTGGAAATCCGCATCCATACAAGGCATGAATCCTGAATTCTTCCCCAAGTCTGAACATGAGCCAATAAGGCTGACCATAGTACACCTCTAACAATTCCTTTGCTCAATTTACCACTGATGTTCTCTTCCTGTAGCTGGAATAACCCATCAATATGCTAATAACCAGAACCCTCGCAAGTAGTTAACTAGGCAATCCTTAATCATAGGCGGTGGGACTCTCCCACTTAGCCTGAAGCCATTATTACACAAATTCTGGAATTCACCAGGATCCTTTATCTCTTGTTGACATAACCTTGCGCAATCGACCGCCAAAGTTCTCAGAATCTTTCTGTAAAACCCTCTTGTTATACTCTGAATCATCAACTACGTTTACACGACCGATCTCTTTGCTGTACAGCCAATAGAACCCCTTGCAGAAGCTTCGCGAACCATGCGAACACCGTCTTACTCACTGGAGATATCCCGCATGTGGAATCTGCGTGCCGACGTCTTCCAACACTGCTACACGGGGTGCAATCACCATGACATTAATGGCCCCTCCTGAGTCCAAGCTCACTCCCTAACTGTACAAGTCCATTCACCTCTCGTAGACATCAATTAAGTTTGCGACAACATCCTTCCAATTCAAGTTAGGTCGTATCCTTCTTCATTTTAAGCAGCTCCCTTCCGTTAGATCAAATCTCCTGCCGCATAATAGCCCACACTTTAAATAAATCCATAGGCCCAAATCACCAATCACAAAAATTCCCAAATCACCCCAAACTCTCCCACTTTGGCGAAACTCACCTCTTTGGTCAACTACTCGACCTTTGCTTCTTATACCTGGCCTTCTAGAAATTTTAACTACCGCCTGACACTCCCTACATGTCCTTCCTCATCCTTTGCTGCTCAGTTGTTGCCTTAAATAAAATCTATCTTCGTGGAACTTGAACCCACAACTGCTGCTAATTTCACACCTTTTCGAAGATCATCTTTCTCGAACCGTCAACATTAGAAACACCGATTCAATCCTGAACTACCGCACCCCGCGATATCTGACAGCCGCTTCTTCAATACTATTTAACAATATCTTACCCCAAAGGCGGATTGTAGAAGATCATACACCGGCGAACTTAGTACGTTCAATTAGGACAACGACACCTCATCATAGAAGAAGACCCCACCACACTCGCAAATACCAAGTCTTGTTACTCCGTCAGCCCACATCTGACCATTCCTAGTCCGATTGCCCTTCCTGCCGGGAATAAAATATCGAATCTCTAGATCATGCACTGAGTAAACCTCCCTTTATGTCATTCACTGCCCCGACGCGTAAGCAAACATCCTACCATCATATCAATATTGCGGAACAATTGTTCATAGCATCATGATAACTTGTGCCTAGCCTCAGAGCTCTCAGAAGTACCGCTACTGAGCTAAAACGACAGCACATCCTTCCACAAGGCGACGATAATAGCTCAGACAACTATGCAGGGAGAAAAATCCCGCACCAAATCGGTAGTACCATTACAATTCTTCAATTCTCGATTTATAACAAGCGGTTTGCGTCGCATAAGATTGAATAGGAAGGAATTAAAGGCATAGCCTCCAAGGATCAAATCACACGATGAGGAATCAAGAAGGGAAGTACTCCTAACAGTCCTGCAGCCTCCCGAGGATAAGTACAGACGTCTCCATACCGATCCGCGAGACTCTACTAGACTTGCTCATGACTCGTGAGACCTACGGGAACCTAGTGCTCTGATACCATGTTGTCACGACCCAAAATCCACTAAGGGTCGTGATGGCGCCGGACACCGCTGTCAGGCAAGCCAACCAAATTACTTAATTAAATTCTTGTTTTAAAATATTTCTGAAATCTCTTCTTTTATACGTTTAAACTATACATAGTAAATTTCACTGAATAAGAAATAAAACTTTTATCAACTTTTGAAGTTCAGAATAAACCCATAGACATCCCCAGAACCCGGTGTCACAAGTACATAAGCTATTTCTAAGAAACAATACAATACAACATCCGTCCGGAATACAATTGGACAGAAAGTAAATACAATACACTGAAGGAGACTATTCTAGCTGCGGTCGCCTCGAGTAATGCAACTCACCTAGTCCCAGTATCATCCATGCTGCTACGCCTAGTAGGCCACTAGAAGTACATGTGCCTGTGCAACAAAAATGCACAGCAAGTGTAGCATGAGTACGAAAACAACGTGTACTCAGTAAGTATCCCATCTAATCTTGAAGAAGTAGAGACGAGAGGTCGACTTCGAAACTTACTAGTGGTCCAATAATGTTATATCAATATTATATTAAATCGTGGATTTTTATAAACATGATTGCAATTCAATGGAATGAAGCAGGTAAACAATTCTTTCTTTTATCGGAAATCTCCAAATTTATTTAAGTCCTACAAATATTCTCAAGCCAGGAAGAGGCAATAGCAACTTTAATAAGTTCAAGGCAGCAATACAAGCATGCGCAAATCATGCCGAGGTCGTACGGCCCCATCCAACATAAATGTAAAATGTGCACTGCCGAGGGTCGAGCGGCCCGAACCATAGATGCATCTATTACCCTGCTGGCGAATCATACATGCGACGCGGTCAAATATAAATAAACACAACAATCAGTCAATCATGAATTTATCAGGGAACAATTACCCAAGGAAAAGTCAATTCTCTTTTAACAATTCAACAAAATGAAGTTTAATCCTTTTAGAAGTTCATTTACCAATTCGGTAGGATTTAAGAAATTCAATTGTCAATAAGATCACAGATATTCCAAGTATAACATGCTTTTGGGTCCTAGACTACCCAGACTTACACATATTAGTAGCTACGCACGGACTCTCGTCACCTCGTGCGTACGTAGCCCCCACAAATAGGAGCACATAACCATTTATTCCCTCTTACAAGGTTAGAAAGGAGACTCACCTCGCTTCGAAGATCCATAGCCGGCATTCCACGCCCTTCCGAAGACTTGAATCGATGCTAAATACTCCAAAACTAGCCAATGATTATGCAAATTCATTAATATATGCTCAATTACTCATTACCATCCAATTTATAACAATTCCTAACCCCGATCGAAAAGTTAACAAAAACGCCCTCGGGCCCACGTGCCCGGATTCCGAATTTTTTCGAAGATAAAGTTTACCCATAGCCTCACGAACTCAAATATATAATTTACTCTCAATTTCATACCCAAAATCGTGGTTAAAATCCAAAAATACCAATTTTCTAGGTTTTTCCCTCAACCCCAAGGTTTCCACTAATTTCCATGCTTAAATTCGTGTATAAACCAAGTATTTAACCCATAACTAGAAGGAATCACTTACCTCATGATATATGACGAAGACCCCTCTTCAAAAGCTCCAAAAAATCGCCCAAACCGAGTGAAAAATGGTGAAATGAACTCAAACCCCATTTTTTAAACATTCTGCCTAGCCCAGGTCCGCTCTTCTTCGCGAACACGGAAATGCCCTCGCGTTCGCGAAGCACAACCTGCTTCAGCCCCGAATTTCTTCATCGCGTTCGCGGCGAGGTGCTCGCGTTCGCGAAGGTCAGCTTCCCAGACCTTACGCATTCGCGTACCAGGCCTCGCGTTCCGTAGGCCAATGACCTCAGGCCCAACTCCCCTATTTTCTTCTACGTATTCGCGATCGCCCATCCGCGTTCGCGTAGACAACTCAACCCACCCCTTCGCGTTCACGACTTACCTTACGCGTTCGCGAAGGCCAAATCAAGCAGCCTCCCACTTTCCTCTTCGCAAATGCGTGACTCCCTTCGCGTTTGCAAAGAAGGAAACCAGATACCAACAATCGCAGCAATTTTTTATCCAATTTCGACCCGGAACCACCCCAAAACACACCCGAGGCCCCCGGGACCCCGTCCAATCACACCAACCAGTCCCAAAACACATTACGGACTAGCTCGAGGCCTCAAATCATATCAAACAACGCTAAAACCACGAATCGACCTCCAATCCAAGCTTTATGAACTTTAGAATTTCAAACTTCTACTTTCGATGTTTAAACCTATCAAATCACGTCCGATTCACTTCAAATTTTGCACACAAGTCATATTCGACATTACGGACCTACTCCAACTTTCGGAATTGAATTCGGACCCCGATATCAAAAAGTCCACCTCCGGTCAAACTTCTCAAAAACTTTTAAATTTCTATCTTTAGCCAAATGACTCCAAAATGACCCACTGTCATCCGAATTCACTTCTGATCGCGCTCCCAAGTCCAGAATCACCATACGGAGCTACTCCCAGACTCGAAATCCCAAACGGACATCACTAACACTGAAATGCACTTCAACCCAAACTTATCATATTTCCTCCAAAATTCTAACTTCCACAATAGGCGCCAAAACGCTCCCGGGTCATTTAAAACCCGATCCAGGCATACGCCCAAGTCCGAAATCATCATACGAACCTACTGGGACCTTCAGATCCCGATTCTGAGGTTGTTTACTCTGAAATCCAATCCTAGTCAATTCTCTCAACTTAAAGCTTCCGAAATGAGATTTTCCTCTCCAAATCAACTCCGAACTTCCCGAAATTTAATTCTGACCACGCGCACAAGTCATAATACCTGAAATGAAGCTGCTCATGGCCTCAATTTGCTGAACGGCGCGCTAGAGCTCAAAACGACCGGTCGGGTCGTTACAAACACACTCCACTATTTCAACATACCTCACACTCTTAGTTCTCTCATTATGTCCTCCATTACAACGTCTTCCATTTCTATATTGGTCAATGGATCACACACTAACTTTTTTATACCCTCTAGAGGTATACGTCAAGGAGGTCCCTTATCTCCCTATATATTTATTATGTGCTTAGAACGCCTCTCAAGGAATATATTCCAATCTGTAGATTACCTGTTATGGAAACCCATACAAATTTCACAAAATGGACCTCCATTATCACATCTTTTTTTCGCAGACGACATCATCCTTCTATCTAAAATAAATGATACTAGCTGCAACACCATCATTGACACTCTTAATACCTTTACTAAACTATCCGACCAAACTATTAATTTCCAAAAATGAAGAATTTTTTTCTCAAATAACTGTGCTACTGAAGCAAAACAAAATATACTATCTTGCTTTAGTATGCATGAAGGGAAATAATTTGAAAAATACTTAGGTTTCCCCATGTTTCAACATCGACCTAATAAGTCAGATTTCCAATTTTTATTAGATAACTTCAAGGCTAGACTTGCAGGCTGGAAAACTAACTTTCTATCACTACCAGGTAGAATTACTCTCATTAAATCAACACTATCTAGTTTAGCAAATCACATAATGCAATACATTACAATTCCTAAAAGTATCATCAACAAAATGGAACAATACATGCGCAATTTTCTGTGGGGAACTACTCATCAAAAAACAAAAATTCACTTAGTAAATTGGAATATAATTACCATACCCAAAAATTTAGGAGGTCTAGGTATACAAAGGCTTGAGTTAAAAAATAAGGCATTACTTGCGGGATTAGCATGGCGCCTATTTCCTTCTCCTAACCAACTATGGACAAACACTCTTATTCAGAAATATAAAAACACACGTACAATAAAATTCATCTCATATTTGGCACAATATCCTGTTAGGCTGGGAAAATTGCCAAAAGGGCATTCAATGGAAAGTAGGTACAAATTTAAAATTAAATTTCTGGACGGAGGTATGGATTGCACCAAACACTTCACTTTTATCCTTAGTACATGGTCCTATACCTTTATAACATACTACGAGAACTATTAACACTTACAGAGATCAACATAATTGGAAATGGGCAGAGATACCTTTTCATATTACGAATTCTCTTAAAAATAAATTAAATAGGATCAATGTACCTATCTAGATAAATAAAGTGGACACTATCTATTGGGGTCTATCCAAAAATGGACAATTTACTGTCAAATCAATGTATTCTCAATTACTCAACAGGATTTAAACTTACAAGAACCCACAATACTTTACAATTGGCTTTGGAAGATTCAAATACCACTCAAACTAAAAATATTCCCTTGGCTTATAATGCATAACAGATTACCAACTAAAAAATATCTACATCATATAGGAATCACATTAGACGACCAATGTCAAATATGTCGCACATAGACGGAAACTATTAATCATATCTTTTTGCAATGTTCCAACATAAAACATATATGGAATGACTTAGGTATAGCAAATTTTATCCACCATATACCTACACAAGCACATCCATCTGATTGGTTGATGAAAATTATTAATATAAAGCACAAGAACACGCCTTACTGTATAAATACCAAAACTTTTATTTCATACACACTATGGCACATTTGGATTAATCGTAACAATCACAATTTCAATAACACACAACATTGCCTGTCACTTATAATAATTACTAACAATGCACTGGAATTTACCTACTTAGCTGCAAAACTATCAGTAACAAAAAATACTATAATGCAACCTATCAAATGGATACCACCTAAACCAAACTACTATAAACTAAATACGGATGGAGCAGCATCAACGTTAACTCATAAAGCAGGTATAGGGGGAACCATATGAGACTCAAATGAAAATTGGATTATAGGATTTGCAGCCAATTTGAACAATGGCACAACCGTCAAGGCAGAACTGAAGGCCCTATTCCATGGTCTGTAATTGGCAAATACATATAATCTGGTTCCGCTGAAAACAAACATAGATGCATCGGAGGTACTCACAATGTTAAAAAATGACAATATCGTTTATACTAATATACTAGCTGACAGCAGGTACCTCCTGGACCAGCTGCATCGTGCTACCATTGCACACACCTACAGAGAGGGGAATGAGGTGGCTGATGGTTTAGCCAAGGTAGGATGTAACATGGCCTCTAATGACAAACCATTTATTTTTGAAGAGCCACCGAATTTTGTCAGCACGTTTTTGCAAAGGGATCAGGAAGGAGCAACTCGTTTTCGGAAGACAACATGCACACTGCAGGAACAAGAGGAGGACATGGATCATGACACTTTTGCAATCCACCACACTGCCCAACAAGTGGCTGCTTTCAATGGCGATAATGTGATGGATAACTATGTTAGAATAGATAATAGTAATACTCGTAATAGACAACTATTAAACAACTATATTAGCGATGCACATGCATCACACTCTCTGTAGTAACTTTACTTATGTTTAATGCAATATTATCTTTCTCACCAAAAAAAAAGAAAACAGAACTCTATTCAAATGTTTGACAAAACTAATCTATCAATGTTAACTAAAAAATGAAACACATGCAATGTGAACCAATACTACTAAAACAAGTAGATTGGAACCATGAATATAACACAATTTGAAAAATTAAAAAAAAAAATGTTTAACATGTGTCAAATTCCAGCATAATAATAGTAAGTCCCACTACAACTTAAGATTAGGAAACATGATAAGTTTATAACCATATTCCACAACAGAATTCCACTTTAATTGCATCATTCATTATATGCCATGTTATTAATGACTCATTATTTTTAATATTAGGAGGTGTAGTTTCAAAACATAGAATAATAAAATAATAAAAATTAAAATATAAGCAATTACATGGAATCACAAAAAGTAAAGATAGAGAAATAAAAGAAAAATAATGTACAAAGAAAAATATATATATAAAATTTCAAAAGAAATTAAAAGTAAAAATAGAAAATTAAAATAACAGAATAAAAAGTTATAAAAAAAATAAATTAAAATAAAAACAAAAAAGAAAGAAACTAAAAAGCAACCTTGTAATTACACAGTGTAACTACCACCAATTCTTACCTCCCCTTGAGAATTGGAGAGTATAATTACACCCCTCCAATTACACCCAATTCTATACTGACCAAGTAATTACTTGGCCAAACAAACATACCAAACTATGTAATTACACCCAATTACATCCAAATCGATATCCAAGGTGGCTTCGTAAATAGGCTCTAGGTCACATAATCTAATACTCCCTGGTCCATTTTAATTTTTTTTTTTAATTTTTTTTGTGGTCCATTATATTTGACTTTTTTCAAATCAAGAAGAAATTATCTTTTTCTCTTTCAAATTTGCCCTTGGAATTGTCACGACCCAAAATCCCACCATAAGAGTCTCTTATTTATTTTTATTGGATTTTCGATTTTCTAAAAGGAAAATCTAAAAGATTATCTCTTTTTCTAACAGTATCGTGATGGCGCTTAGTCTCTAAGACTAAGTAAGCCGATTATAATAACAATTCAAGCCAATTTTTTTTATATTGATAATCGAAACCAATAGCGAAAATAAATATACAACCTCCCAAGACTGGTAGTACTGAGTCACGAACTCTAACTGAATACATGGAATGATCTGAAGGAAATTAAATATACAATACTGCTCGAATAATAATTGACAGTACAATAAAAGGGTAAGGCTCCAAGGGACTGCGACGACCAAGCAGCTCTACCTTGAATTGCGATCACACTCTAACTCTGTCCAAGTCCTATATCTCCAATACCTGGCTCTGTACATAAAAAATGTATAGAAGTGTAGTATGAGTACACCACA
This sequence comes from Nicotiana attenuata, assembly GCF_001879085.1. Lineage (NCBI taxonomy): Eukaryota > Viridiplantae > Streptophyta > Magnoliopsida > Solanales > Solanaceae > Nicotiana > Nicotiana attenuata. Next base: position 112,481,324 of record NC_031995.1, on the reverse strand, counting down.
GCGGTACCCAGTAAGTATCAAGACTAACCTCGGTGGAGTAGTGACGAGGAACAGTCAAGACACGCACTAGTCTAATAACCTGTGCAATTTAGCATACAAAAATAATAGGAAACAAATAACAATGGTGACAACAATAATCAACCAGTGATATAAACAACATGGCAATAAGAACACCATAAATATTGCTCAACAAATAATGAATACAACTACAACTAATTAATCAAATTCTTCAAATATAAATGTTCCGCTTATAAATCTTCCTAATAGTAATCTTTAGGATATAATATATTTCGGCTATACTTCCTTCAAATAAATATCTCTCTAATATAATTATTTCAAACAAATATCTTCCCAATATAATTCTTTCAACAGTTATCTTCCGAATATAATTCTTCCCAATAAATATTTTTCGAATAAAAATTCTTTCAAATAATATTTTTCGAATATAATTCTTTCAAATAAAAGTCACCATATGACACCTCATTTCAAATCAAAAAATACGGGTCTCAGCCCATTTTCATATTTCCACGGCACCTCGTGCCAATATTCCTATCACAGCCGCACGGACAACTCACGTGCCAATATCGTCATCATTTACTCACGGCACCTCGTGCCCATATTTCATATCACAACTGCACGGAAAATTCACGTGCCAATAATAAATTCATCATATTTCTCCGGTACCTCGTGCCCATATCATAATCCGCCCGACAATATTTACAGGCTCATAATTTCGACATATATCTGACTATTATCAAATTTACTGAATTTATAAAATAAATTGCACAATATGAAAAAGAACTAACAAGGATTCAAAACACAACATAAATATTACCATTACAATATCCCCTCATCATCACATAACAATTACCACACAATACCCCATATCATCACATATCATCCTTGACAATGGCCACCCTTATCTCTCCTACAGCCACCCTTATCGCTCCTATAATAGCCTCCCTTATCACTCCGTACAATAGCCTCCCTTATCGCTCCGTATAATAGCCACCCTTATCGCTCCGCCCAAATAATATCCCAACACACATAACCAATGCCACCCTTATACCCACGTAATATCAACCATGGAATGCCACCCTTATGTCTTCATAATAATAATAACTCAAATTACAGAATAATTTACACGGAATATTATTACAACAACACCATACAACAATTCATATCACAAATTGTCCATAGGCCACAACCAATTCCAAAGATACAACAAAACTAATTAATTTCACGACGAAAAGCCCAAGGCTTCACACAACGTATATAAAACCTCAAAACAACAACAAGGATGGAAAATAATTCATCATAGGACAACACCTTCTTAAATTCAGATTTTCGATAATTAGATTAATGCCTCCTCTTAACTTATTTAATTAATTATTTACAATGGAAAATCCATAATAAAATAATTTCCAGGAAATATCAAATCAACAAACACACGGAATTCGCATAAAATCCAAGTGGTAATCACACCAAATTATCATATAAATACAAACTCGACAAACGAAGAATGAGGCATGACAATCAAGGATTTACTATGTGCCAACTATTTCCAATTAAATACATACGGGTGTCCACGAATTTTAACCGATATGATTTGTACATATAAACCAAGTACGTACTCGTCACCTCGCGTACATGATTTCCAATCACACAATTTCCACATGAGACTCAATGCCTAAGGGGAAATTCCCCCACACAAGGTTAGGCAAGATACTTACTTGGCGAAGCTAATCCGATACTTTAAATGATCTTCGCGAATGAAACCACCTCCGGATGGCTCAAGTCTAAAGTCCGCCCCTTAATGATACTTCAACGATCCACTACACTAAGCAACTTCAATCTACAATATCATCATCCAATGGGACCAACATTAGTAACAAATCCCATAGTTTAGGCGATTTAGACAATTTTTCAAACGCCTAGAGTGCATAGCATTTATCTACCACTAGAAATGGTATTTCTTCATCCAACAATTCATCCCACCATTATTCCTTAACAATTTATACTCCCAACATTACGTGCGTGAGCATTCATTCACATCCAACCAACAAATTTACATCAATTATTCGCTTTTAAATCCCTACCATGATCATGTATTTAAATTGGGAATTTATGGCTTCCAATCACCATACCATGAGTTCCAATACTTGATTCATACTCATAATTCTATAATAACTCCATATATGTAGGTTTAAGGGTGAAAGATTACCTCTTGTAGACCAAATCTTGAAAGATAACTTTTGGGGTGTTCTTGAGATTTTGAAAAAAATCCTATAAAATCCAATCAAAACCATGTTGTAACTAGTGATTGAGAAGTGAAATCACCATAAAAACACACTTAGAAATTCACCTTAGGTGTGAATTTGAAGCCTTGACCGGATGTGTGATGGAGAGGATGCCCTAGTCTTGAAAAATGACATAGCTCCTCTCCTTTCCCGTCCTTGGGGGTATTTAGAGGTCTGCTACATGCGCGGCCGCGCTCAGGCCACGCTCAGGCCGCGCTCTGGCCACGCTCACAAGTCCGAAACTTCCAAATATGCGCGGCCGCGCTTCGGCCGCGCACCTGGGCACGCATATGACACAGGTCCGGTAAAATGGTCATAACTTTCTGTATACACCTTCAAATGACGATTGGTTTGATGCATTGAAAACTAGACTCAAAGTTATTTAATTTGATAGGTTGTGCATCACACAACTCCTTATATATATTTATATATGCTCATCCAAAGTGAGGTCTTGTGTGTACCCACTTGCAGCTTTAGTCTTTTTATGAAATTTTCCAACTTGACTTAGACTTAGGACACTACTTAAACCCCATATCACTTATAATATGCATCGTACACTTATTATAATATCTAATTGATATCCATCATTTTATTAGTCCTCGTCCACACACTAAATAATATAATTAGAACACATCGACTTTCTAATTTCTCCAAGATGCACTGAATTATTCTACGGACTTCCCACTCCAATTCCGGACATACGCTTGAGTCCTAGATCACCATACGAAGATGCTCGAGATCTTAAACCATTCAACATGACGTTAATTCTTAAAACGACAAATCGGTTCATTACATGAGTAAAGAGCCTAGTAGTGTTTATTATATTTTCAATAAACAAATTATGATTAATGTGGTTTGTTTCTGTGACGACCCGTCCAGTCGTCTCATGAGTTACCGCTCCGCTTCCCTCATTTCTGCTTCTTTATGTTTTGTTATCCGTGTTTCATGTGATCAAGTTGAATAGTTTGCGTTCGAAGTGGTTTTGGCAAGAAATGAGACACTTTGTCTTTTTTAAGAAGGTTTAAGTTGAAAAAGTCAACCGGATGTTGACTTATGTGTTAGAGGGCTCGGATGGGAATTCCGATGGTTCGGTTAGCTTCGGGAGGTGATTTGTGACTTAGGAGCGTGATCGGAACTGGTTTTGGAGGTCCGGTGTAGAATTTGGCTTGAATTGGCGAAGTTAGTATTTTGGCGAATTCCGGTTGATAGGTGAGAATTTGATCTGAGGGTCGGAATGAAATTCCGAGAGTTGCTGTAGCTTTGTTATGTCATTTGGGATGTGTGTGCAAAATTTCAGGTCATTCGGATGTGGTTTGGTTGGGTTTTTGATCGAAAGCGTATTTCGGAAGTTTTTAGAAAACTTAGGCTTGAATTCGATGAATTTTGGGTAATTTGATGTTGTTTGAGGTGTTTTGATGATTGTAGCAAGTTTGAATGAGGTTTTAGGATGTGTTGGTGCTTTTGGTTGAGGTCCCGGGGGCCTCGGGTGAGTTTCGGGTGGTCAATCGGACCATTTTCTAAGTTTAAAAGTTGCAGATTTTTCATTTCAGGTGTTGCAGAGAAGTTACTCTTCGCGTTCGCGTAAAGAGCCTCGCATTCGCGAAGGAGGAATTGGGAGGCAGGTGATTTGCTCTTCGCGTTCGCGTCTGAGGGTCCGCGTTCATGGAAGGCCAGATGGTTGTGCTTCGCGTTCGCACACGGTCTCTCGCGTTCGCGTAAAAGGAATAGGGGTCCAGTCTATATTGGTCTTCGCGTTCGCATGAGCGATGTCGCGTTCGCGTAGGAGAGGAAGGCTGAAGCATCGCATTTGCGGGTTGAGTCTCACGTTCGCATAGGGTTAATTTTGGAAGCTTAAAAGATGTGCTTCGCGTTCACGAGGTAGTGGTCGCGAATGCGATGAAGGAATTCCAGAACTAGGCAGAAAGTTATAAACATTTCATCCGCGATTTTTAGTCATTTTTCCTCCATAGCTGAGCATTTTGAGAGCTTTTTAAAGGTGATTAAAGAAGGATTCAAGGAGAATTGATTGGAGGTAAGATTTTTGAACCTAAAACGTGATTTTATTGTGAAATCTACCTAGAAATTCATGGAACTTAAGCTAAAATGGAAGAAACTAGGGCTTGGGATTTTGAAATTTGATTTAGGGACTTGAAGGACCATTTGAGGTCGGATTTGAGAGCTTTTCGTGTGTATGAACTCGTGAGGAGATAAGGAACTCGTTGATGTGAAAATTTCTGAGTTTTGAGAAGTGGGCCCGGGGCTCGGGTTTTGCTAATTTTGGGATTTTCGATATTTTTCGATTGTTTTTGCTTGGGCTTTGTTCCCTTAGCATATTGTGACGTATTCATTCTGATTTTGGATAGATTCGACGTGCGTGGAGGCCGATTCGAGGGGCAAGGGCGCCGCGAGCGAGAGATTTAGCCGATTCGAGGTGAGTAATGATTGTAAATGACGTCCTGAGGGTTTGAAACCCCGGATTGCACATCGTAGTGCTATATTGAGGTGACTTGCACGCCGGATAGCGAGTGTGGGGTAGAGCACCGTTGGGAATTTGTGACTTGGTCCGTCCCGATTGATAAATTTACCGCGTATTTGACTGAAACTTACTTGTTATTACCATGATTTGGATTGATCGTCATATTTGGGCTTCTTGCCAATTATCTGAACCCTTTGGATATTTTTATCTCTATTTCCTCACTGTTTTGACTTATTACTTAAACTCAGTCGTGATGTTTTTCACTGTTTTACTACTCAGCCACTTTTACTCGATTTTGAGACTTAAATGATATGTTAAATGATATTTGGGCTGAGAACTACTGTTTTACTGATGCCCGAGGGGCTTATGTGATCTTTAGACTGAGTATGGCCGAGGGCCAGATGTGAGGATACACTGATACTGTTATGAGGCCGAGGGCCTGGATTTTATGCCATGAGATGGCTTGATATAGCGCTTGGGCCGTAAGGGGCCCCTCCGGAGTCTGCACACCCCCAGTGAGCGCGGGTACCCATTGTGATCTGAGAGTGAGCCCGAGGGGCTGATATTGTTCTGAGAGAGAGGGAGAGCCCGAGAGGCTGGTACTGTTCTACGTGTTTACTTTCTTTATCTATCTGTGCATTAATTGCTTAACTTTTGTAGAGGTATTTCATTCTATTTTCATTGGAGCTTTATATTACTTGTTTAACTGTTGCAATATAGGTTACCTTGTGTTCATGTGATTTCTTATTCTCAGCCGTTATTTATGCTTATTACTCACTGGGTCGGAGTACTCACATTACTCCCTGCACCGTGTGTGCAGATTCAGGCATAGCAGGTCCCGCTCCCGAGTGTTGACTCGTCCCAGCTCAGGCGGATCTTCGAGGAGACTTTAGGTAGCTGCTGGCGTTCGCAACCTGGAGCTCCTCTCTATCTATATCTTTACTTTCCATTTCAGTACTGAGACTCTGTAGTTATTTTTGAGAGATTTGTTATCTTAGACGCTCGTGACTTGTGACACCCC
>NC_031995.1:112390200-112474684 GCF_001879085.1 Nicotiana attenuata | reverse complement strand
AGCCGCCCCAGAGATCGCGGGGGCAGCTTCATGTCGTGGTCATCATGGGGTTCAGCAGGTCCAGCCATCACTCAGGGCCCTCTCAGCTCAGAGTTCATCTCGTGCCCCATCAGTTCAGGGTTCTTCTGCGCCGAGTGCATTTACTAGTCACTCTGGTGCGAGGGGTTCCCTTCAGTCCCCTTCTCCAACACCTGGGAGTTGTTTCGAGTGCGGAGAGTTTGGGCATATGTGGAGGCAGTGTCCTCGCCGTGTTGCTAGCTCGTCTCAGCAGAGGAGTCAGCCCTCGACTTCTGCTCCAGTTACTTCACCACCCGCCCAGTCAGATAGGGGTGGAGGTCAGGCAGCTAGGGGCCTCCCCAGAGGGGGAGGTCGATCAGGCGGTGGACAGGCTCGCTTCTATGCTATTCCAGGCAGGCCAGATGCTATTGCTTCAGATGCTGTCACTACAGGTATTGTTTCAGTCTGCCACAGAGATGCCTCTGTATTATTTGACCCCGGTTCCACCTTTTCTTATGTGTCCTCGTATTTTGCTCATTATTTGGGTACGCCCCGGGAGTCTCTTGCTTCACCTGTTCATGTATCTACCCCGGTGGGTGATACTGTTGTTGTAGACCGTGTGTACCGGTCATGTGTAGTGACTATTGGGGGCCTGGAGACCCGAGTAGATCTATTGCTATTGAGTATGGTGGATTTTGATGTCATTTTGGGCATGGANAACAAAGTAACAATTAAGAACAAGTATCCTTTGCCTCGCATTGATGATTTATTCGACCAGCTTCAGGGAGCGAGGGTGTTCTCCAAGATTGATCTCCGTTCGGGTTATCACCAGCTGAAGATCAGAGATTCAGATATTCTTAAGACAGCCTTCAGGACCAGATATGGTCATTATGAGTTCCTGGTTATGTCTTTTGGGCAGACCAATGCCCCAGCAGCGTTCATGCATTTGATGAACAGTGTATTTCGGCCTTATCTGGATTCGTTCGTTATAGTATTCATTGATGATATTCTGGTGTACTCGCGTAGTCAGGAGGAGCACGCGGAGCATTTGCGAGTTGTATTGCAGAGATTGAGAGAGGAGAAGCTTTATGCAAAATTCTCCAAGTGTGAGTTTTGGCTCGGTTCAATGGCTTTCTTGGGGCATGTGGTGTCTAGCGAGGGTATTAAGGTTGATCCAAAGAAGATAGAGGCGGTTCAGAGTTAGCCTAGACCGTCCTCAGCCATAGAGATTCGTAGTTTTCGTGGTTTGGCAGGCTATTATTGCCGGTTTGTTCAGGGATTCTCATCTATTGCATCACCCTTGACCAAATTGACTCAGAAGGGTGCTTCATTTGTCTAGTCAGACGAGTGTGAGGAGAGCTTTCATAAGCTTAATACAGCTTTAACCACAGCTCCAGTATTGGTTTTGCCATCAGCTTCAGGTTCATATACCGTGTATTGTGATGCTTCGAGAGTTGGGATTGGTTGTGTTTTGATGCAGGAGGGTAGAGTTATTGCTTATGCTTCTCGTCAGTTGAAGCCCCACGAGAAGAACTACCGTGTTTATGATTTAGAGTTGGCTGCTATTATTCATGTATTGAAGATTTGGAGGCATTACTTGTATGGCGTATCTTGTGAGGTATTCACTGATCATCGCAGTCTTCAGCATTTGTTCAAGCAAAAGGATCTTAATTTGAGGCAGCGGAGATGGTTGGAGTTGCTTAAGGATTATGATATCACTATATTGTACCATCCGGGAAAGGCCAATGTAGTGGCTGATGCTTTGAGCCGAAAGATAGTGAGTATGGGGAGTTTGGCGTATATTCCAGTTGGGGAGAGGCCTCTTGCGGTTGATGTTCAGGATTTGGCCAATCGGTTTGTGAGGTTGGATATTTCTAAGCCCAGTCGGGTATTGGCTTGTGTAGTATCTCGGTATTCTTTATATGATCGCATCAGAGAGCGCCAGTATGATGATCCGCATTTGCTTGTCCTTAGGGACAGAGTTCAGCATGATGATGCTAGAGATGTGACTGTTGGTGATGATGGAGTGTTGAGGATGCAGGGCCGGATTTGTGTGCCCAATGTGGATGGGCTTCGGGAGCTAATATTGGAGGAGGCCCATAGTTCGCGGTATTCCTTTCATCCGGGTGCTGCGAAGATGTATCAGGATCTTAGACAGCATTATTGGTGGTGGAGAATGAAGAAAGATATTGTGGGGTTTGTAGCTCGGTGTCTCAATTGTCAGTAGGTGAAATATGAGCATCAGAGACCGGGTGGCTTGTTTCAGCAGATGGTTATTCCTGAGTGGAAGTGGGAGAGGATCACTATGGATTTTGTTGTTGGACTTCCTCGGACTTTGAAGAAGTTTGATGCTGTTTGGGTGATTGTAGACAGGCTGACCAAGTCCGCGCACTTCATTCCTGTGTGTACTACCTATTCTTCAGAGCGGTTGGCAGGATTTATATTCGGGAGATTGTTCGGCTGCATGGTGTTCCGGTTTCCATCATTTCAGATAGAGGTACTCAGTTTACTTTGCAGTTTTGGAGAGCCGTGCAGAGAGAGTTGGGTACTCAGGTGGAGTTGAGCACAACGTTTCATCCTCAGACAGACGGGCAGTCCAAGCGTACTATTCAGATATTGGAGGGCATGTTGCGTGCTTGTGTTATTGATTTCGGAGGTTCATGGAATGAGTTCCTACCGCTTGCAGAGTTTGCCTACAACAACAGCTACCAGTCGAGTATTCAGATGGCTCCATATGAGGCTTTGTATGGGAGACGGTGTAAATCTCCGGTTGGTTGGTTCGAGCCCGCCGAGGCTAGGCTATTGGGGACTGATTTGGTTCAGGATGCTTTAGAGAAGGTGAAGGTGATTCAGGAGAGGCTTCGTACCGTGCAGTCGCGACAGAAAAGTTATGCGGACCGGAAGGTTCGAGATGTGTCCTACATGGTTGGTGAGAAGGTCTTACTGAAGGTTTCGCCCATGAAGGGTGTTATGAGATTTGGAAAGAAAGGGAAGTTGAGCCCGCCATTCATTGGGCCTTTTGAGGTGCTTCGGAGGATTGGGGAGGTGGCTTATATGCTTGCTTTGCCACCCAGCTTATCGAGTGTGCATCCGGTATTTCATGTTTCTATGCTTCGAAAGTATATTGGGGATCCGTCTCATGTTTTAGACTTCAGCAAGGTTTAGTTGGATGATGATTTTGACCTATGATGTGGAGCCAGTGGCTATTTTGGGTTGTCAGGTTCGAAAGTTGAGATCAAAGGATATAGCTTCAGTGAAAGTGCAGTGGAGAGGTCGGCCCGTGGAGGAGGCTACCTGGGAGACCGAACGGGAGATGCGGAGCAGATATCCTCACCTATTTGAGGCTTCGGGTATGTTTCTTGACTCGTTCGAGGACGAACGTTTGTTTAAGTTAGGGAGGATGTGATGACCCGGCCAGTCGTCTCATGAGTTACCGCTTCGTTTCCCCCATTTCTGCTTCTTTATGTTTTGTTATCCGTGTTTCATGTGATCAAGTTGAATAGTTTGCGTTCGGAGTGGTTTTGGAAAGAAATGAGACACTTAGTCTCTTCTAAGAAGGTTTAAGTTGGAAAAGTCAACCGGATGTTGACTTATGTGTTAGAGGGCTCGGATGGGAATTCCGATGGTTCGGTTAGCTTCGGGAGGTGATTTGTGACTTAGGAGCGTGATCGGAACTGGTTTTGGAGGTCCGGTGTAGAATTTGGCTTGAATTGGCGAAGTTAGTATTTTGGTGAATTCCGGTTGATAGGTGAGAATTTGATCTGAGGGTCGGAATGAAATTCCAAGAGTTGCTGTAGCTTTGTTATGTCATTTGGGATGTGTGTGCAAAATTTCAGGTCATTCGGACGTGGTTTGGTTGGGTTTTTGATCGAAAGCGTATTTCGGAAGTTTTTAGAAAACTTAGGCTTGAATTCGATGAATTTTGGGTAATTTGATGTTGTTTGAGGTGTTTTGATGATTGTAGCAAGTTTGAATGAGGTTTTAGGATGTGTTGGTGCTTTTGGTTGAGGTCCCGGGGGCCTCGGGTGAGTTTCGGGTGGTCAATCGGACCATTTTCTAAGTTTAAAAGTTGCAGATTTTTCATTTCAGGTGTTGCAGAGAAGTTACTCTTCGCGTTCGCGTAAAGAGCCTCGCGTTCGCGAAGGAGGAATTGGGAGGCAGGTGATTTGCTCTTCGCGTTCGCGTCTGAGGGTCCGCGTTCGCGGAAGGCCAGATGGTTGTGCTTCGCGTTCGCACAAGGCCTCTCGCGTTCGCGTATAAGGAATAGGGGTCCAGTCTATATTGGTCTTCGCGTTCGCATGAGCGATGTCGCGTTCGCATAGGAGAGAAGGCTGAAGCATCGCGTTCGCGGGTTGAGTCTCGTGTTCGCATAGGGTTAATTTTGGAAACTTAAAAGATGTGCTTCGTGTTCGCGAGGCAGTGGTCGCGAACGCGATGAAGGAATTCCAGAACTGGGCAGAAAGTTATACACATTTCATCTGTGATTTTTAGCCATTTTTCCTCCTGAGAGCTTTTGTGAAGGTGATTAAAGAGGGATTCAAGGAGAATTGATTGGAGGTAAGATTTTTGAACCTAAAACGTGATTTTATTGTGAAATCTACCTAGAAATTCATGGAACTTAAGCTAAAATGGAAGAAACTAGGGCTTGAGATTTTGAAATTTGATTTAGGGATTTGAAGGACCATTTGAGGTCGGATTTGAGAGCTTTTGGTATGTATGAACTCGTGAGGAGATAAGGAACCCGTTGATGTAAAAATTTCTGAGTTTCGAGAAGTGGGCCCGGGGCTCGGGTTTTGCTAATTTCGGGATTTTTGATATTTTTCGATTGTTTTTGCTTGGGCTTTGTTCTCTTAGCATATTGTGACGTATTCGTTCTGATTTTGGATAGATTTGACGCGCGTGGAGGCCGATTCGAGGGGCAAGGGCGCCGCGAGCTAGAGATTTAGCCGGTTCGAGGTGAGTAATGATTGTAAATGACGTCCTGAGGGTTTGAAACTCCGGATTACACATCGTAGTGCTATATTGAGGTGACTTGCACGCCGGATAGCGAGCGTGGGGTAGAGCACCGTTGGGAATTTGTGACTTGGTCCGTCCCGATTGATAAATTTACCGCGTATTTGACTGAAACTTACTTGTTATTACCATGATTTGGATTGATCGTCATATTTGTGCTTCTTGCCAATTATCTGAACCCTTCGGGAATTTTTATCACTATTTCCTCACTGTTTTGACTTATTACTTAAACTCAATCGTGATGTTTTTTACCGTTTTACTACTCAACCACTTTTACTCGGTTTTGAGACTTAAATGATATGTTAAATGATGTTTGGACTGAGAACTACTGTTTTACTGAGTTTGTTGAGTTATATTAGGAGTGTATCATGCTAATTGATATTATTTCCGTTATTAGACAGCTAGACAGATATATTTTTAAGGTGATTGGCGTTACTGTATTCATGAATGCATGACGCGAATATATGTGAATACATGCGCGTACAGTTGGACTGCCCGGATTTTTAGGCATTTTTTACTGTTGTATTCATGAATACAACAATGTGAATACACTCCCTTCAAAAGGCGAAACTCTCGGTCGTAGTTTGGCGACCTATCTTCGTAACAACTGAATAGTAACTATAGGAAGTAATTATATATATGGTAGCTATAGAAAATTAATAGCCACTAAACAATAGCGGTTTCTGAAAATTCCTCAATTAGTACGCTATGTAGTTTGAGTCCAATATTACATAAATGTTCACTTTGTCATGATATGATTTCCCATTGAAAACCATAATAAGCAATTAAGAATGACTAAGATCAAAGTTTGTGTCGTATAACTGTCACGACCCAAAATCCACTAAGGGTCGTGATGGCGTCGGACACCACTGTCAGGCAAGCCAACACCAGGAAGTTAATTAAATTCCCATTTTAGTATATATTGAAATTACTTTTCTTTTATACATTAAACAATAAATAATGAAATTTGCTGAAATAATAATGGTGTCTTTAACGATTCCTGAATAAGCCCATAATCATCCCAGAACTCGGTGTCACAAGTGCGCGAGCAATTTCTAGGAAAAAAAAAGGTATAATACAATAACTGTCTGGAATAAAAATTGGATTATTGGACAGGAAGTAAAATACAATACGCTGAAAGAGACTATACTAGCTGCGAGTCGCCTCGAGGAATGCAGCTCATCTAGTCTTTATATCATCCATGCTGCTACGCCTAGTAGGCCACTAGAATCACGTGTGCCTGTGCAACAAAAATGCACAACAAGTGTATCGTGAGTACGAAAACAACGTGTACTCAGTAAGTATCCCGCCTAATCTTGAAGAAGTAGAGACGAGAGGTCGACTTCGGCACTTACTAGTGGTCCGATAATGATACACAATTAATATAATAAAATCCAGAATTTTTATAAAGCATTATCGTAGTTCAACATAATGAAACAAGTAGTCAATTCGTTTATTCAAAGGGAAATTTCCAAATTTCATTTTCATCAATTATACATTTATTCTCAAGTCAGGGAGTGACAATAGCAACTTCAATGAATTTCAAGGCAAGCAATATAAGCATGCACAACTCATGCCGAGGTCGTACGGTCTGATCCAACAATATATAAATGTGCACTGCTAGAGGGTCGAATGACGCGAACCATAGATGCATCTATTACCCCGCTCGCGAATCATGCATATGACACGGTCAAATACAAATAAACAATCACCCTGCTCGCGAATCATACATGCGACGCAGGTAAACATAGAAACACATATTCAAACAGTCAATCAAAACTTCACCTAGGAAACAATTGTTCTGGGAGGTGTACATTTCTCTTTTACAAGTCATGAAAATGAAGTTTAACTCTTTTAGAAAATCATTTGCCACTCCATATGATTTAAGCAAATTAAGCCATCAATAAAGTTACAATTATTACAAGCATGCTTTTGGGTCCTAGACTACCCGGACATAGGCATAATAGTAGCTACGCACGGACTCTTGTCACCTCGTGCATATGTAGCCCCCACAAATAGCAACACATATGTTCAATTAATTCACCTTGGGGACAATTCCCTCTTACAAGGTTAGAAAAGAGACTCACCTCGCTCCGAAGTTCCATAACATGCATTTCATGCCCTTCCGAAGACTCAAATTGATGCACAACGCTCCAAAACTAGTCAATAATCATGTAAACTCATTAATATATGATCAATTACTCATTACAATCCAATTTATAACAATTCCTAACCCCGATCGAAAAGTTGACAAAATTGCCCTCGAGCCCACGTGCCCGGATTCCGAAATTTTTCGAAGATAAAGTTTACCCATAACCTCACGAATTCAACTATATAATTTACTCTCACTTTCATGCCCAAAATCGTGGTCAAAATCCAAGTATACCAATTTTCTAGGTTTTCCTCAAACCCCTAAATTTCTACCAATTTTTATACTTTAATCGGCAATAAAACCATGTATTTAACTTACAAGAGGTGGGATTAACTTACCTCATGATTGATGATAAAATCTCGCTCTTCTAAGGCTCCAAAATCGCCCAACCCAACTGAAAAAATGAGAGAAAATGAACCAATCTCGTTCTTTAAAGAACACTGCCCAGTCCGACCTCTCGCACCTGCGGTCACCTGACCGCTTCTGTGGTTCCGCAGGTGCGGTTCCCCAACCGCTTCTGCGGTCCTTCGCCAGGCTGCCCCTCTCCGCTTCTGTGCTTCTTCTTCCGCAGGTGCGGTCCCGCTTCTGCGGTGACCTGACCGCATCTGCGATCCCAGCCTTCACCCTTCACGACCGCATCTGTGCCCCTTTGGCCGCTTCTGGGGCTCTGCACCTGCGGCCAAAACCTCGCAGGTGCGGATACACCAGATATCAGCTGCTTCAACTATTCTTCCCAACTCCAATTCAATCCGTTAACCACCCGGAATCCACCCGAGGTCCCTGGGACCCCAACTAATCATGCCAACCAGTCCCAAAACATAATGCGCACCTGCTCGAGGCCTCAAATCACATCAAACAATGTCGAATTCACGAATCACACCCCAATCCGGACTTTATGAACTTTAGAACTTCGAACTTTTACTTTCGATGCCAAGACCTATCAAATCACGTTCGATTGACCCCAAATTTTGCACACGAGTCATATTTAACGTTACGGACCTGCTCCAACTTCCGGAATCGAAATCCGACCTTGATATCAAAAAGTACACTTCCGGTCAAACTTCTCAAAAACCTTCAAATTTCTATCTTTAGCCAAATGACTCCAAAATAAACCACGGACCTCCGAATTCACTTCCGATCGCGCTCCCAATACCAGAATCACCATACGGAGCTATTCCCCGACTCGAAATCCCAAACGGAAATTGATAACACTGAAATGCCCTTCAATCCAAACTTATGAAATTCCTCCAAAATGCTAACTTCTATAATAGGTGCCAAAACATTCTCGGGTCTTCCAAAACCCGATCCGGACATACGCCCAAGTCCGAAATCATCATACGAACTTGCTGGGACCTTCGAATCCCAATTTCGAGGTCGTTTACTCAAAAATCCAATCTTAGTCAATCCTCTCAACTTCAAGCTTCCAAAATGAGAGTTCTCTTTCCAAATCAACTCCGAACTTCCCGGAATTCAATTCCGACCGTGCGCACAAGTCATAATACCTGAAATGAAGCTGCTCATGGACTCAAACTGCTGAACGACGCGCTAGAGCTCAAAACGACCGGTCGGGTCGTTACATCCTTTCCCACTTAAACATACGTTCATCCTCGAACGTGCTAAGAACTGCGTTGGAGTTGCCTGAAATCACAATTAAACATATTGAGCACCTACCCGTGCTATCACAACTCGGTTGAGCACAATAATTCGATCAGATCTGAAGATATTCTCTTTAATTCAAACCATTAAGCTTAGAACCCAATTCCAACATCTGGAATTCTCCGTCAGTCCTGCTTCCAATATATGAACGTCGTATCGATCACTACTCGAGGCACCAGAACATGAGTGCATACCTTTGCTGAATTCTCACCATGCACCACATCATTCATAGGACTATAATAACATTCTCTAATCATAATAACCAACATTCCCCGAATCTGATGCTCACAACGCACCTCATGATTATATAAGTCTTGTTCCAACTCTTACAATACCGCGACGACGGAGGAGACGCGTAGAAATTCATAACCAACTGCCAAGTCAACAAATCATTGAGGCTACACTCTTGACAAGAACGTGACCTCTTTCTGAACCAAATGATGATCTTTGCTCCTTAATATACTTCATACAATCCGATTGCACTGACCCTAGATCCAATAACCTTGTCTCACCCAGTACAAACTGTTCAGGCAACAAGCCCCCATACATGACCAAAAGTCTCATATGATGCCACAACATGCCAATAGGCTACCAATTCGAACATGATACATAAGGAAACCGAACTCTGGAAGGGACTACTCAACTCACGCTGCTAACATGGACTTTCCTCAGAAAATGAAAAAAAACACATAAAAAATTAGAATACAGAAAACTGTACTAAAAATCAAATTGTTGCGGCGTGCAACCCGATCCAAACAACATACCCATGGCGGCGTGCCACCCGATCCACACATAAAATTCACATAAGGAGATTCACACCGAGCTAAATTGCACATTACAACAAAATACCGAATATCGGTCACAGGCACGCTAAGTGCGTAATACCATCCCTGAGGGGACATATAGCTCCATAAGATAACAAACTCAAGCACAACTGAGGTACGATATATGTTCTGAAACTAAAGAGCCATACTGCTCACATAACACTATCGCTACGCGGAACCTCAACACATAAGAAATTACCAAGCCGTTTCTCAACTCACACGACACAATATAGCATTACATGAGATAGTCGACGATGAATTAACATCCAACGTCCGAATACTCCTTCATAAGGAGAGCTATGTTGAAATGAACATATTTGGCCTGATATAGAGCCCATATTCATATTTAAATCCATCCACAGACCTCAAGCCGATTCTGATCGTACCGAACTAGGCCAATAATCCTTTCTGGGTCCATAATAACCCCTTCTTCCCATAACACACAAGAATAACCATCATAACCGAAGAAATCCTCCACGGTCCACGACCCAATAAACCGAGTGCCCTCTAGGCATATATTCTCAAATTAACAGTATCACCACAATCCTCATACTTGGTTTCATTCTTCAATCAATCAAGTGACTACATGCCACACTTATACAATCTTCCCATGGAACACGCTCCCACGACCTTCCGTAACAGATAACAAGTCTACATATCCATGCCACCGGCCGCACTAACGCTGAAAAACGATCAAGAATCCATAACCAGGATGCAAAGCCTCTTTCACAAATCACCGATCTCAAGTGACGCTGAAGATAATGACAGCTTACTCTAAATGTTCAAATCCCTCTCATGCTCTTCCGAGCTCGTGACGTCCTTGCGAACACCAAACCGCAACCTTGATCCTTACTTTCAAATTCCTTACCGCTCGTTGCACCTAACAAGCCAGCATGCGATAGTACAAGAATTTCATCACGACTCCTGAACCACTAAATGTAAACACTTCCTCACATGGGAACTTTTTACTTAACTCATTCCAAGAGAACCATAGCAACACACGAGCGAATTCTCATAACCGTAAAAGATGCAATTATTCAAATAGTGGCCTAAACCACCATAGCCCTTTCCGAGATCCGTCTACACATAGTAGGCCATAATACTGGAATACTTCCGAATAGATTCAATTTCGACGGCCGTCAAGCCTCACACGTACCATCACAAATCACTTGCATAACTTAAATCACGCTGAAGGAACTGATCACTGCCACCAGTATGCCAACTCAACCATGGCTAACCAATCCAGCATCTTCCAATTTATCCTTAATTGCCTTAGAATAATCATAACTTCATTCAACACATAATGCACTCAACCCGAGTGGCCTTGTAACACGAGACCATGCTGTCTCAAATCCCACAAACCATCTCATACCTTCCTTGTGCGCATATTTGCATCTCGACTGGTACATCCATTCTGGTACTTCATTTACGAATCCGAAGTCCTTCTCTCCCTTTCCTTCCTATGCTACACTGCAAGTCAAAACATCATAGGACATTCTGCCTCTTACCATAAGCTGCTTCACAAGCTCGATCCTTAAACATACCGCGGGCTTGAATCCTTAGGCACCACATTTTTAACCTTTGAATCTACTAGGACCGTTGTTGAGAGCCACCCACTCTGACTTGGTCCCAAATATAATCAACTCCATGAATCTTCTAGCACCTGAATACTCTCTCGACGAAGCACCCGTCCGAATCAATTTCCTTGAAACCTGCATCTATACGAGGCATAACTCCTGAATCCTCCCCCAAACTTGAACATGAGCCAATAAGGCCAGCCCTAGCACACCCTTAACAATTCCTTTGCTTAAATTACCTCTTCATTCTTTTCCCTTAGCTTAAATAACCCATCAATATGCTAATAACTGGAAATCTCATAAATAGACGACCATGTAATCCAATCGTAGGCAGTGGGAGTCTCCCACTTAGCTTGAAGCCACCATTACACAACTATGGAACCCAACAAGGTTCTTTCTTCATTGTTGACACGATCTAGCACAACCAACCCGCCGAGTAATAGCCGATACTTCAAATTAAGTTCGTAGACCCAATCACCGTCCACTAAAATTCCCCAAACCACTCCAAACTTTCCTCAAGGGTGTAATTATTCTGCCACTAAACCCACATGCTACTCTGCCACTCTCCTACTTTGGCCAAACCCTCTTCTTTAAGCAACTATTCGACTTCTGCTTCTTACACTTGGCCTTTTAGAAATGTAACCACCGCATGAACCTTCCACATGTCCTTCATCACCTTTGCTGCTCAGCTGATGCCTTAGATCAACATCTGTCTCGGCAACACTTGAACCAACAGACCGCTACTAACCTTTAAACCTTTCCGAAGATCATCTTTCTCGAGCCGTCGGCATTAGAAATACACATTCGATCCTGAACCACTCCACCCCGCGATCTCTGACAACCGCTTCTCCAATACTAACTCACAATATCCTGCCCCCAAGGCGAATTGTAGAAGGTCTTAATGCCGACGAACTTAGTACATTCCACAAGGACAACGGCATCTCATCACAGACAAAAATTCCACCACGCTTGCAAATACCAAGCCTCGTTATTCAATCAACCCAAATCTGAACATTCTTAGCCCGATTGTCTTCCCCCGCCGGGAATAAAATACCGAATCTCTAAATCATGCACTGAGTAAACCTCCCTTCAAGTCATTCACTGCCCCGACATGTAGGCAAGCATCCTACCATCACATCAATACTACGCGACAACCGTTCATAAGCATCATGGCAACTTGTGCCTAGCCTCACAGCTCTCAGAAGTACCGCTACTGGGCCGAAACGATAGAATATCCTTCCACAAGGCGACGACAATAGTCAAGTCAACTACGCCGGGAGAAGCATCCCGTACCACCTCTGTAGTACCTTTAAAATTTCTCAATTCTTGATTTATAATAAGCGCTCCACGTCGCATAAAATTTAATAGGAAGGAAATAAAGGCATAAGCCTCAAAGGAGTCAAACCACACAACAAGGAATCAAGAAGGGAAGTGCTCCTAACAGCCCTGTAGCCTCCCGAAGATAAGTACAGACGTCTCCGTACCGATCCGCGAGACTCTACTAGACTTGCTCATGACTCGTGAGACCTACGGGAACCTAGTGCTCTGCTATCATGTTGTCACGACCCAAAATCCACTAAGGATCGTGATGGCGCCGGACACTACTGTCAGGCAAGCCAGCACCAAGAAGTTAATTAAATTCCTATTTTAGTATATATTGAAATCACTTTTCTTTTATACATTAAACAATAAATAATAAAATTTGCTGAAATAATAATGGTGTCTTTAACGATTCCTGAATAAGCCCATAATCATCCCAGAACCAGGTGTCACAAGTGCACGAGCAATTTCTAGGAAAAAAAAGAAGGTATAATACAATAACTGTCCGGAATACAAATTGGACAGGAAGTAAAATACAATACACTGAAAGAGACTATACTAGCTGCGAGTCGCCTCGAGGAATGCAGCTCACCTAGTCTCCGTATCATCCATGCTGCTACGCCCAGTAGGCCACTAGAATCACGTGTGCCTGTGCAACAAAAATGCACAACAAGTGTAGCATGAGTACGAAAACAATGTGTACTCAGTAAGTATCCCGCCTAATCTCGAAGAAGTAGAGACGAGAGGTCGACTTCGACACTTACTAGTGGTCCAATAATGATACACAATTAATATAATAAAATCCAGGATTTTTATAAAACATTGTCGTAGTTCAACAGAATGAAACAAGTAATCAATTCCTTTATTCAAAGGGAAATTTTCAAATTCGTTTCATCATTATACATTTATCTCAAGTCAGNGAGTGACAATAGCAACTTCAATGAATTTCAAGGCAAGCAATATAAGCATGCGCAACTCATGCCGAGGTCGTACGGCCTGATCCAACAATATTTAAAATGTGCACTGCCAGAGGGTCGAATGCCGCGAACCATAGATGCATCTATTACGCCGCTCGCGAATCATACATGCGACGCGTTCAAATACAAATAAACAATCACCCTGCTCGCAAATCATACATGCGATGCATGTACACATAGAAACACCTATTCAAACAATCAATCAAAACTTCACCTAGGAAACAATTATTCAGGGAGGTGTACATTTCTCTTTTATAAGTCATGAAAATGAAGTTCAACTCTTTTAGAAAATTATTTGCCACTCCGATATGATTTAAGCAAATTAAGCCATCAATAAAGTTACAATTATTACAAGCATGCTTTTGGGTCCTAGACTACCCGGACATAGGCATAATAGTAGCTACGCACGGACTCTCGTCACCTCGTGCGCACGTAGCCCCCACAAATAGCAACACATGTTCAATTAATTCACCTATGGGGACAATTCCCTCTTACAAGGTTAGAAAGGAGACTCATCTCGCTCCGAAGTTCTATAACAGGCATTCCATGCCCTTCCGAAGACTTAAATTGATGCACAACGCTCCAAAACTAGTCAATAATCATGTAAACTCATTAATATATGATCAATTACTCATTACAATCCAATTTATAACAATTTCTAACCCTGATTGAAAAGTTGATAAAATTGCTCTCGGGCCCACGTGCCCAGATTCCGAAATTTTTCGAAGATAAAGTTTACCCATAACCTCACGAATTCAACTATATAATTTACTCTCACTTTCATGCCCAAAATCGTGGTCAAAATCCAAGTATACCAATTTTCTAGGTTTTCCTCAAACCCCTAAATTTCAACCAATTTCTATACTTTAATCGGCAATAAAACCATGTATTTAACTTACAAGAGGTGGGATTAACTTACCTCATGATTGATGATGAAATCTCTCTCTTCAAAGGCTCCAAAATCGCCCAACCCAACTGAAAAAATGAGAGAAAATGAACCAATCTCGTTCTTTAAAGAACACTTCCCAGCCCGACCTCTCGCACCTGCGGTCACCTGACCGCTTCTGCGGTTCCGCAGGTGCGGCTCTCCAACCGCTTCTGCGGTCCTTCGCCAGGCTGCCCCTCTCCGCTTCTGCGCTTCTTCTTCCGCAGGTGCGGTCCCACTTCTGCGGTGACCTGACCGCATCTACGGTCCCAGCCTTCACCCTTCACGATCGCATACTGCGCCCCTTTGGCCGCTTCTGCGGCTCCGCTCCTACGGCCAAAACCTCGCAGGTGCGGTTACACCAGATATTAGTTGCTTCAGCTATTCTTCTCAACTCCAATTCAATCCGTTAACCACCCGGAATCCACCCGAGGCCCCCGGGATCCCAACCAATCATGCCAACCAGTCCCAAAACATAATGCGGACCTGCTCAAGGCCTCAAATCACATCAAACAACACCGAATTCATGAATCACACCGCAATCCGGACTTTATGAACTTTAGAACTTCAAACTTCTACTTTCGATGCCAAAACCTATCAAATCACGTCCGATTGACCCCAAATTTTGCACACGAGTTATATTTGATGTTACGGACCTGCTCCAACTTCCGGAATAGGAATCCGACCTCGATATCAAAAAGTACACTTCCGGTCAAACTTCTCAAAAACCTTCAAATTTCTATCTTTAGCCAAATGACTCCAAAATGAACCACGGACCTCCGAATTCATTTCCGATCGCGCTCCCAACACCAGAATCACCATACGGAGCTATTCGCAGACTCGGAATCCCAAACGGACATTGATAACACTGAAATGCACTTCAACCCAAACTTATGAAATTCCTCCAAAATGCTAACTTCTACAATAGGTGCCAAAATATTCCCGGGTCTTCCAAAACCCGATCCGAACATACGCCCAAGTCCGAAATCATCATACGAACTTGCTGGGATCTTCGAATCCCGATTTCGAGGTCGTTTACTCAAATATTCAATCTTAGTTAATCCTCTCAACTTCAATCTTCCGAAATGAGAATTCTCTTTCCAAATCAACTCCGAACTTCCCGGAATTCAAACTGTGCGCACAAGCCATAATACCTGAAATGAAGCTGCTCATGGCCTCAAACTGCTAAACGGCGCGCTAGAGCTCAAAACGACCGCTCGGGTCGTTACAATAACGAGGCTAGTGCATAAATAGCCATTCATAGAGATGCCATTTAGAGATTATAGCCAGTACTTATTTTGTACTGAAGTTTCGAACTAAAAATCTTAACTTTAGGATACTTTTGTCTGGAAAATTAAACTGAAAACTTGAAATTCAAGACGCACTGAATAATTTCTAAATAGCAGCTCTTTTGAGTGGCTACCTGATGTCATTTCTACTCGTATAACATATCACTTTGTATGATATGTTATAAACTTGAAGTCAGTGTAGTTTGATCAACTATTATTATAGAAATGACACCAGGTAACCACTTTAAAGGGCTATAATTAGAAATTAGGCAATGTATCCTGAATTTTAGTTTTTCAGTTTAAATTTTCGGGACAAAAGTGTCCTAAATTGTCATGAATTTGAGATTTTTAGTTCAAAATCTTTAGACAAAATAAGTATTAATTAATCCCTAAATAGCCGCCCTAAAAATGGCTGTTTGTGTACTTTCCCCTACTAAATTGGTTAGATAGCCCATCATAGAAAATAATTCTTTTTCCAAGAAGAGGTATATATATATATATATGTATATATATATATATATATATATATATATATATATATATATATATATATATATATATACGTTCAGTTGAATTTACTATATTTTTTTGTGAAAAGAAAAGGAAAAAGAATCTCCACCTATAGATAGGGTTGGAGTGAGAGCTAGTAAGTAATAAAATTTTGTGGCCACCTACATAAATGCTAGTCTATTGGCTTATATAGTAGTAAAAGTCTAGGTGATCAAAGACACTTCTTTTCTTTCTATATGAAGTATTTTTTTCTTTTTAAGTATTTGATATTCGAAATTCACTTGAATAATTAAATAAGTATTACATTGCATCTAAAAGTGATATTTTACTTTCAACTACCTCTGTAGTGCTTACTCGTTATATATATATATATATATATATACACGTAGTTTATAGGGGGAAAAAATTCCTTCGATGTGTACAAATTTATCGTTGAATAATATGTTACAGATCACATTTTCCTTTTTATATAAAACCTCTTCAATTACTACTTTAGAAGACTATTCATCGACGTTGAGATCGTACATTTTATTTGATTATTACGAGTTCATTACAAACTTTGAATGACAACTAAAGTTAAAATGGTTATTATAATCTTGAAACTGCCGTTACATATGTAGAGCTAGCTGAAAACTAATGAAAATATATAAATTAAATTAATCCTTAACAGACATCGTTGTTTTAATCGATCAATGGCAACGTATAATCTACTCTCTTTATTCTTTTATCTATGATACTTCTCTTTTTAGTGGCGCATGCATTTACGCAAATAGTACGAACCTATTGTGTAAAAGTCAAACTAGTAGGCGAAGTCAATTATTTTACTAAGAGAATTCAAAATATAAATAAGTAAACACATGGAAAAATCAAAGAAATTCAATATCTACTAATTTTATACGGAGGGTGTTTGGCTAAGCTTATAAGCTGGTCAAGCTAGGTTATAAGCACTTTTCGGCTTATCTACGCGTTTGGTAAAGTTAAAAGTGCTTATAACTTATAAGTTTAAAGAAACTTTTGTCAATTTATTAATTATTATAACTTATAATTATATGCTTATCATAAAATAAATTATATTTATTATAAAAATTATCTTATCTAAGCACAGTTGTATTTAAAATAAAATGACAAATAGAATATCTTGTATTTGAATCGATCTGGAATCTAAAATTTTGAAGAAATTACGCCCTTATAAGTGTAAACAGTTCTAAGGTTATTTAAGTCATTTTAACAGAAAAAGAGTTTATCGGCACTTTTTTATCAAATACTACAGCAACTTATTATCAATTTCAGAACTTGTATCCAAACACGTAATTGCTTTTTTAATTAAATCAGTTTCGGTACTTAAAAATGCTTTTCAACACCTAATGTTTATCAACTAATTCAAATCAGCTAATCCAAACGGGCTCATAATCATTTCTGTGCTCATTTGTTGACATTCCTAAATCCTAATGATTCAGAAAAAAAATGGAACTTAAACTACCATTTACCTAAATAAACACGATTCTCATTTCTCAGCAAACGTTTTCCTTTCGCTTCACTTATTTTAGACCTAACTACTCTGAATTTAAATAACTATTTTTGGCACCATCATAAAGCCACAATAATAATGAGACCAAGACTTTTCTGCATTTAATTGAATGTTAAATGTGTTTAGCTAAATATTTTAAGTATTGAAATAAGAATTTACTAATTATAACTTATGGACCAAAAGTGCAATATTCTCTATTATCATTGATATCTAACACTTACGATTATATTCGATTTTTTTGAATCTTTTTTGGTTCATATTGGACTGCTACACATATATACGTATTATTAGCTTTATAATTGAAACTATTTTTTTTCTCTATACTTCTAGTATTTTTTTGTTTTTTTATTCAAGAAGAAATTAGAAATTATCCAAAAGGCCAAACTGTTCGCCGCCGTTCTAAATACATTCACCTAAAATAAAGGGAATGTGATATGCAGAATCTTAGATAAGGACGGCTGACCTAATAAGGCTAGTTCTCTAAAGTATTTTTTTCTCCTTGACATTATTTCTTTGTAATAATTCTGCTATTTGCTAATTTATTAAACTAACCAAAAAAGCAAATAAGCAGCTACACGTACTGGTGTGATGACCCAAAGGGTCATCTTTTATTTTAGAACCCGAATTCGTGTTCTGAGACTTTGAAAACCTCATTTTCTTTCTCCTCGATTTGCGTGTGCAGTCCGGGCGCGTTTCCGGAAAGCCTTTATGTGAAATTTGAGAAAAATATTCAATTTTGCCTTTAAAATTGATTAAAGTTGACTTCGCTCAACATTTTTAGTAAACGGACCTGGACCCGTGATTTGACGGTCCCATAGGGTCCGTAGTAAAATATGGGACTTGGGCGTATGCCCGAAATTGAATTCCGAGGTCCCTACCCCGAGAAATGGATTGTTGAAGAAAATTGTTAACTGAAAATATAATGGTTTTGGAAATTGAATAATGTTTGGAATTGTTGGTATCGGGTCCGTATTTTGGTTCCGGAGCCCGGTACAAATTTAATATGGTATTTAGGTCGTGTCTGTGAAATTTGGTGAGAATCCGAAGTAATTTGACGTGATTCGGACATCCGGATGTGAAAATAAAAATTTCAAGTGTTCTTAAGGAAATCATGAGTTGTGGTGTTAAATTCGTTGTTTAAGATGTTATTTTGGCGATTTGATCGCATGAGCAAGTTCGTATGATATTTTTAGACATGTGTGCATGTTTGGTTTGGAGCCCCGAGGGCTCGGGTGAGTATTGGATAGGCAACAGAGTGATTTTTGAACTTAGAGAATTGCTGGTATGCTTCAGCTGAGTTGCAGGCCTCAGACCTCGCAAATGCGAGGTTAGAGTTCGCAATTACGACCACTATCAATGTTGCATTTACGAGGCTTCCATCGCAAATGCGAAGGAAGCTGGGCCAGCTCATGTTCGCAATTGCGAACAATTCTTCGCATTTGCGAAGTCATCAGGGAGGGGGAAATCCTCGCAATTGCGACCAAAGGTTCGCAATTGCGACAGTAGCAGACATGCAACAGGTTCGCATTTGCGATGCCTGTCTCGCATTTGCGAGCTTCGCAATTGCGAAGGTCTGTCGCAAATGCGACATCTGCAACTGATCAAAACATAGACGGGATTTCAACTCATTTTCTCAAATTTTCAAAACCTAAGCTCCCATAGGCGATTTTCCAAAGAAGAGTTCTTCCCCATATCATAGCTAAACGATTTCTAACTCATTTTCTTCAATCTATTTCATCTTTTCACAAGATTTCATCAAAAAATCTAGGGGTTTTCATGGGAAATTGGGTGTTTTTGGGTAGAATTTAGGAATTTCAAAATTTGGGGATTTAGACCTCGAATTGAGGTCGGATTCCAAAACCAATTGCATATCCAGGCTCGGTGAATGTGTAATCGGGTTTTGGTCCGAACTTCGAGTTTTGACCAAGCAGGCCCGGGGTCGATTTTTGACTTTTTGGGGAAAATGTTGGGAAATCTATAGTTATGCATTGGAATTGGTTTCTTTAGCGTTTATTGATGTTATTAAGTTAATTATGGCTAGATACGAGTGAATTGGTGGTGGAATCGAGAGGTAAAGCGGTGATTGAACTTTGAAATACCCGTTGGCTTGAGGTAAGTGTTTGGTCTAACCTTGACTTGAGGGATTAGGGATCCCCGACTTGTTTGCTATGTGAAATACCATGTGTGTGGCGTATAGGTGTGGTGACGAGAACCTATGCGTCGCCAAATTACTTATTTAGCCGGTTTTCTTCCCCGTTCCTCTATATCTTGCTTTCCTGCCTTAATTGCTACTTGTTTATCGATGCTTCCATGTCTAATTGTTTCATGTTAACAATTGATTTTCCTATTGAAGTATTGTTTGTTTCGTAGTTTCATTTTCTTACATTGTCGGATTATGTTGGTTATTGGTGCTTCATGGTACACTTAGGTTGGTCTCGTTGTATAGTTTAACTGGTGAAGTTTTACAGTTGTAGTGATATTTCCTTGTGTTGGTTTGAGGTATAAGTATTGTGGAGGATGTGAGTTAACTTATGATACACCTGTCTTTATCTTGTGATATATATATATATATATATATATATATATATATATATATATATATATATATATATTGGGATCGGGTTGCACGCCGCAACAGGAGAAATAAGGGTGAATGTGATTGTCTGGTGGGATCGGGTTGCATGCCGCAACAAGGAGTAATAAGGGTGGACAGGTGGGATCGGGTTGCACGCCGCAACAGGAGGAATAAGGGTGATATATATATATTGAGGAGTAATAAGGGTGGACTGGTGGGATCGGATTGCACGCCACAACAAGGAGCAATAAGGGTGAATATTGATATTGTTGTTGCTTGTTATTATGCATTCATTTCTGTTGAGGTTCATTAATGTGATGACCTTACCTGTTTTAAATTAAATTCCATTACTCCGAGGCCTTGGAAACCTCATTTAGAGTCACCTCGATTTGCGTGCGCAGTCTGGGCGCGTAACCGGAAAGCTTAACTATGAAAATCTGTGAAAAATGATAAATTTTGACTATAAAATGAATTAATTTGACTTCGGTCAATAATTTTGGTAAACGGACCCGGACCCGTAATTTGACGGTCCCGAAGGGTCCGCAGGAAAATATGGGACTCGGGCGTATGATCGAATTCCGAGGTCCCAAGCCCGAGAAATGAATTTTTGAAAGAAATTGTTTAAAGAAATTTGAAATGAAATTTGATTAGAACGTGTAGGTATCGGGCCCGTATTTTGGTTTCGGCGCCCGGTACAGGTCTTATATATGATTTAAGATGTTTCTGTATCATTTGGTGAAAAACGAACGTCATTTGACGTGATTCGGACCTAAATTGCTAAATTTGATACTTGATGAAGTTAGAGAAAAAAATTCTTGATTTTGAGGTTTGATTCAGTGTTATTGAGGTTATTTTGGCGATTTGATCGCACGGATAAGTTCGTATGAAGTTGTTGAGTTAGTACGTGTGTTTGGTTAGGAGCCCCGAGGGCTCGGGAGTGTTTCGGAGGTGATTCGGGAAGTTTTAGACTTAAAAAAAATTGCAGAAACCACTGCTGTTGCACCAGTCTGGTGTAACCGCACCTGCGGTCCTTTGGCCGCAGATGCGGACTCGCAGGTGCGCTCAGTGGGTCGCAGATGCGGTCCTCCTTCGCAGATGTGGATATTTTTCCGCAGATGCGGTTCCGCAGAAGCGGACCTTTTCTCGCAGGTGCGGCCCCAGCGGGGGCTTGCCATTTCCGCAGATGCGCCCTATTTTCCGCACGTGCGGTGGCACAGATGCGACCCCTGGACCGCAGATGCGGAAGTCGGGCAGCGAGTCTTTTTAAAAACATAACTTCAGCGATTTTCTTTCAAACTTTCTCAAAAAATTAGAAGGCTAGGGCGATTTTCTCAAGAGGTTTTCTTCTCAAATCACAAGTAAGCACTTGTTAACTGATTTCTTTCAATTATCTAATGTTTTCATCAACTTTTATTAATAATCTTAGGGTTTTAATGGTAGAAAATTGGGGAATTGGGTAGAGTTAGGGCTTTTTAATTATTTGGGAATCTGACCTCGTTTTGGGGTCGGATTTCAAAACAAAATATTCGGGCTCGTGGGTAAATGGGTGAACGGGTTTTGGTCCGAACCTCGTATTTTGACCAAGCGGGCCCGGGGTCAATTTTTGGGTTTTTGGGAAGAATAATTAAATAGCTATAATTGAGCATTGGAATTGGATTGTTTAGCATTCATTGATATTATTAAGTTAAATTATGTATAGATTAGATTGGGTTGGAGCCGAATTTGAAAGGAAAGGCGGTATTTAAGGCTTGAGTTGGCCGTGGAAGTTTGAGGTAAGTGTTTGGTCTAACCTTAGCTTGAGGGATTAGGAGTTGAGTCCTATTTGTTATGTGGTAATTGTTGAGTACGACGTATAGGCATGGTGACGAGTATCTATACGTTGGTGTCTAGCATGACCGTGAGTCTTTAAATTGTGAATATCTTGATTTCGTTGTATCTTTCATGCCTTGGTGATGATTTCTATTTGTTGTGAAAAGCTTGTGGAAGGAAATTATGACCTTTGAACATCGAGGAGCACTGGCTCAAGTTATATTACAAATTGTGAAAGTATATGAGATGATTGAACCCTTTGGAGCACTGGCTCAAGTGGTAAACTGAGTTATGAAATAAAAGTGAAAGAAAGAGAAAGAGTTATTAAATTGTTCCCTTGCCGGGATATTGTTGCTTTGTTGATTATCTTCCTTGCCGGGATGTTGAGATTATTGATGTTGTTCCCTTGCCGGGATTTAATTGTTTGATTGTGTTCCATTGCCGGGATTTCTATCATTATTTTGTTTATTTTCTTGCCCCTTTGTTTGTGATTGTTGTTTGGGTGAGGAAGAGTGTTAAAACACGAAGGGTGATGCCGTGCATTATTGATATTGTGAGGAAAGAGTGTAAAGCACGAAGGGTGATGCCCTGCATTGTTGATAATGTGAGGAAAGAGTGTAAAGCACGAAGGGTGATGCCGTGCCGTACGATGTACCATTCCGTACCGGTTTTCATTGATTACATGGTGAGGAAAGAGAGTAAAAGTACGAAGGGTGATGCCGTGCACATCGTTATTATATGAATGATTTGGTGAGGACGAGAGTAAAAGCACGAAGGGTGATGCCGTGTAAATTGTTGATTTCTGATTCTTGTTGATATTCTAGTTATGTTGTTTCTTTCCTTACTTGATGCTTTCTATTCGGAACTGTTATCTCCCCCGCAGCATGATTCCCCCTCCCGCATTGACTGGTTACTTTCTGTATTTCTTTTCCGCTGTATATATATATTTGAACTGCACAGGTTTATTGGTAGTCTGGTCCTAGCCTCATCACTACTTCGCCGAGGTTAGGCTAGACACTTACCAGCACATGGGGTCGGTTGTGCTGATACTACACTCTGATCTGTGTGCAGATCCAGGAGCAGCTTTCGGACAGTAGTTGGAGGGCTTCCTTCAGTCCACCTGGAGACCCAAGGTAGACCTGCAGGCGTCTGCAGGCCCTCGCGTCTCCCTCTATCTCTATTCCCTGTTTCATTTTCTTTGTTCAGAAACATTTTATTGTATTTTCTTCAGACCTTGTATGTAGTGACTCTTAGATAGTCTGTGACACTGTGACACCAGATTTTGGGTATTCGAGGTTTTAGAAGTTGCAATAGACGTTGATTCCAGATATTTTATTGTTATCTTCCGCTTAATTATTTAAAGTTTTGCTGATTTCATGTTATCGCTTATATTGTTAAAAAGAAGCAATTTGTTAACGAAGTAAGTAGTTAAGTTTTAGCTTGCCTAGCTACCAATAGTAGGCGCCATCACGACACCCGAGGGAGGGAAATCCGGGTCGTGACAAGTTGGTATCAGAGCCCTAGGCTACATGGGTCTCACAGTTCACAGACAAGCTTAGTAGAGTCTGAGGGATCGGTACGGAGACGTCTGTATTTATCCCTCATAGGCTACAGAGTTTGGAAAAATCTCACATTTGTTCTTTCTTGTCGTGCGGTTTCGTTTCTCAACGCTAATTGAATTTCTACTCTGTTCTTTCGCAGATGGCGAGAACACGCGCTTCCTCATCTACCGATCAGCAGCCCGAGCCCCCAGCAGCAGCTCCCACGAGGGGCAGAGGGCGAGGCTGAGGCCGTTCTAGAGGCCGAGGTAGGGGCAGAGCTCAGCCCCGAGCAGCAGCACCAGCAGCGGAGCCTCAGGTTGACTTTGATGACGAGGTTCCGGCTCCAGCAGTTCCGGTGGGCCCAACTTAGATCCCAGAGGGATTTATTGCCACCCCAGTTCTTCAGGATGCTCTGGTCCATCTAGTGGACCTCATGGAGAGTGTCACTAGGGCAGGTTTACTTCCTGTAGCACCAGCCGTGTCTCAGGCTGGAGGAGGAACCCAGACTCCTGCTACTCGCACTCCGGAGCAGGTAGCTCCCAAGTTTCAGACTCCAGCAGCTCAGCCAGTTGGAGCGGTTCAGCCGGGTGTGGTAGCTCAGACCGGCGATGGTGCAGCCATGTCTGCCGATGCTTTGTGGAGATTGGACAGGTTTACCAAGCTCTTCACTACTACCTTCAGCGGTGCATCTACTGAGGATCCCCAGGATTATCCGGACAGTTGTCACGAGGTTCTTCGGAACATGGGGATTGTTGAGTCCAATGGGGTTGATTTTGCTACATTTCGCTTGTCTGGATCCGCCAAGACTTGGTGGGGGGATTATTGCTTAGCTAGACCAGCAGGATCGCCAGCCTTGACCTGGGAGCAGTTCACACAGCTATTTCTAGAGAAGTTTCTCCCTATTACACAGCAAGAGGCCTATCGGAGGCAGTTCGAGCGCCTTCAGCAGGGATCCATGACTGTCACCCAGTACGAGACCAGATTCATAGATTTGGCTCGCCATGCCCTTATTATACTTCCCACTGAGAGGGAGAGAGTGAGTCGGTTTATTGATGGACTCATTCATCCGATTCGTCTTCAGATGGCTAGAGAGGCTGGGAGTGAGATATCCTTCTAGGAGGCGGCCAATGTGGCCCGGAGGGTTGAGATGGTTTTATCACAGGGGGTGGTCACGGGGCGGACAAGAGACCCCGTCAGTCAGGCAGATTCAGTGGTGCCTCGTCTAGAGGCAGAGATTCATATAGTAGGGGCCATCTTCCTAGGCCTTACCAGTCAGCACTTCAGGTTTCACACGGAGCTTCAGGCAGCCATGGTCCCCAGATTCAGTATTCCGATCAGCAGTCCTACAGTGCACCACCTGCTCCTATCAGTGCACCGCCGCTTCAGAGTTTTCGGGGTGGTCATTCAGGTCGTCAGGGCCAGCAGTCTCAACAGCCGAGGGCTTGTTACACTTATGGTGATCCGGGTCACATTGCCAGGTTTTGCCCTCGAGCACCGAGCAGCTCTCAGCATCATGGTTCTCGTGCCATGGTACAGGCACCAGATGTTCTGCAGCCCGCCCAGCCAACTAGGGGTGGGGGGTAGATGTCACACCTCTTTTTCCCCCACAACCCTATTACGAGGTTGAGTTAGAAGAGTTTTTCCAATTAAAGTGACGTTTTGAAAAGAGATTATTTATTATTTAGAGTCGCCACTTGGAATTGAGTTTTGGTGTTCCAAGTCACCTTTTATTTGAATCCCCTTTCAAAAGGAAGGTTTGACTCTTAATTATGGTCTACGAAACAGAAGACTGAGTAAGGAATTCTGTTGTACGAAGGGAAGGTGTAAAGCACCCCTCGAGTCCCGTGGTTCTATCACGGTCGCTTTTATTGACTAATGTAAGGCTTAAATCAATTCTTGACTATTCTTGTATTTTATTGGTTATGGCTTGTCTATTACCACTTTACATAATCTTTATTCTTTTTTAAAATTATTTTGACCTAGATGTGGTATGCACACAAGGTATTCCTTTGAAGGTAGATGTTAAACCAAAGTACAGAATGTACACATGGTTAAAACATGAGTACTTTAAATTTAAAGGCATCGAGACGCAGGAATGCGCACATGACCCTTTTATTACTTAATAGTATCAATCCAAGGTTCGGGTATGAACACATGGACTAATATTTAAAGTACAACTAAAGTTTTTCTAGTGTTTTAGAGTATTTCAATTATTTTCAGATTCGAGACATTTATTTTTATAAATTATTATTATTAAGATTATTTTGCCAAAATTGACCTAATGCATATCTTGATTTTAATTTTAAAAATCGTAACTATGTCACGCGAACGTGTACATGACTACGATAATTAAATAAGTCCCACCTAAAGCATGCTAGCGAATTAGAACTATTCTTTCTCTAATTTTAGAATCAATATGAGGCCACAGAGTTATGGATATAAGTTATTGCGGAGGAAATGACGTAATCCAGTCATTAGGCTAATTAGATTAAATGCTTCTTCAAAGGTGTCATGCCCCATTGACTATCAAAAACCATCCCAAAACAAAAACTTCTGCCAACTCCACAGTACTACCGTGACCCAATTGTTATCAATCACTGTAATGTAAACCCAGATTACAAGTTCTAATTAAACCCCACTACCGATTAATTTACCATCAATTCTTATGCATCAAACTTAAAGAATTGAACTGACAACAAACTAATCTAAAACGGTACTCCCTCCGGTTCACAATAAGTGTCCAATTTGCTTTTAGCACGCCCATTAAGAAAATACTAAATTCTATACAAAAATACCTACAATGACTAAACTACCCCTAATTAAACATTGAATGTGAGGAGTAAGAAAACTTTTTAGGGATATGTACATAGGGGTTATTTTGTAAAAACAATTGAATTCTTTCTTGATTACATTACTGGACACTTATTTTGAACCAAAATAAAAAAGTAACTTGGACACTTATTGTGAACCGGAGGAAGTATTAAACAACAAACTAGCCAACAAAGAACCAAGGCATTTATTACTCACAAATGAAAAATATGGCATAACATGGAAGTACCAAACCTAGTAAATAAAATTCGTATACCATCAAAATTTACGAATCACCCAGTTAATATGCTAATTCAAGATGATAACCTTATACACATTTATAAAGACAAAAGAAATAAAACTATGTTAAAGCCAAAAACGCATGAAGACAAAGAGAGTGCCAAGAACTTTTGTATTAATTAAAAATTGGATAAGAATTGAACCTCAATGAGCAGTGATGTAAAGTATATAAAAGCTTCCTACGGACTAAGAGCTTCAAGCGTAACCTTGACTAGACCTCACCAACACCTCGAACGGAACTAGCGACCAATGTCCGGAGTATTAACTGAACTCGATCCCAAAAATGATATTGTTCATGGCTGGTTTGCCGCAGTCGCTGTTGCTGCATTTTTATTTTTTTTTGGTTATTTTTTTTGCAGCAGTTACAGCTGATTTTTGGTGGTTTAATAAAGGTTTTCATGGAGGAAGAAGAGGATTTTTGGTGGTTGTTTGGAGCTGAAATTTAGGTGGTGTTCATGGCTAGAAATTTCTGGATTTCTTCTACTGGAAACTTGAAGAACAATAGAAGAGCATTTTTTCTTGCTTGAGTTTTGTATTTCCTTGCTTCAGATGCCTTTCTTTCTCATTTGTTTCTTTTTCCATTCGTTCTTTTTTTTTTGTTCTGACCTCCTCTCCGTTCTTTTTCTTTTTTTTGTTTTGCTTTTTTCGTTCTTCTTTTCTGACTTCTTTGTGCTCTCTTTTATTTATAGATTAACTAGGTAATGAGTAGTTAAATAGAAAATTATGGAGATTATGTGTTGTGTGTGCACATGACCCGAGGAAGTGGGGGTGAGGCATGAGTGAAGTGGAGAAGTTGGGCGGTTTTATTTGTTTATTTGTTTATTTTTTTATTTTTTTAACTTTATATATATTTGTTTAACTTTTCCTAACCCCTTTTTTCTTAATTAAATAAAAGAAGATAAACACACACACACACACACACACACACACACATATATATATATATATATACCAACTTACTTTTAGACTTAAAGAAACTATGTAAATAAGAAACTCAATATTTACACTAAAGTTAAATTATACCAAGAAAAATACTACAATAAATTACATCTAAATTAGAAGAAACCAAATATATATATATATAAATTTTCTTCTATTTAAACATAGGAATAAATCTTATATTCTAAGAATATGAATATTTTTTATAGTTTTTAATTTTCTTAAAGAAAACCTATGAAGAGTAAGAAAATATTTAAAATATTAAGATTAGACCTAAATAAAATATTTACACTAAAATAGTATATTATTTGAGTGTGGTAAAAAATTAGTTGTTCACAGTTGGGTATCAATTAATGAAGTTGACCGACTAAGGGGTAAAGTAGGGACGAGGTCTTGCATGCGAGGGAGTTGGTCGTGGCTTAATGCATGTGTTGTAGTAGGCTGAGGTGGATGCTGGACCAAATGTGATTGGGCCTTGTAGTTAGGGGAAATGAGGTGTGCTGGAGTGTGAGTTTCATTCTTTGAAGAAATAGGTAGGTTACGCTTATTAGAGTTAGTGTTAGTTGTGTCATCTAACTCCAATGCATTAAAGGGATTAACATGATTAATAGGAATTACTTCTCCAGACGGCATTCCATTGTTGTTTGATTTAGAAACATGATTAATGTTATTTAGGGAGAGTTTATTAAAATGCAAAGTATTAGGAGTATTATTACATTCCAAAGGCATACCTGATCTGCGTAGATTCCTGTTGACAGTGGTGATTTTCCTGGCTGAATTAGTAGGGAAAGTAACCACTTTCCATTCATCCTTGGATGACTCCGTATGATTAATTAAATTAGCATGAGTATCATAGTTGGCATTAGTAGGCTCCTTAGAAGCAGTTGTTTTAGTGTATGAGCAAACTAATTGATTATGTCCCATTCTACCACACTTAACACAAAATAGATTAAGCCCTTCATACATAATATTTTTTTTATGATGGCCAATAAAAATATGAGTGCAAAGTGGTTGATCCAAAGGAACCTGGACACACAACCTAGCATACCGTCCCCTTAATGTGGAAGAAGTACAGTTATCAATGGCTAGCAATTTACCAACCTTATTGCCAATTTCTTTAATATATGAAAATCATAAAATTCAGTTGGCAACTCAGGTAGACGTAGCCATACAGCAGAGTGATTAATTGTTGTTTCAGATGGCATGAACTTTGGCTTCCATTGCCTAACAGTTAAGAAATGATTAAGAATAAACCAAGGCCCATCATTTATAGCATGCATCTTATTTTCCTCTTTCTGAAATTTCATCAAATAAAAATCTGAACCTAGATCTACAAGTGGTAGATTCTCCGTAGGTTTTCATAGGGCTATATTTTTTGCCTCAGTAATTGGTGTCCAATTTTCTGTCCACATAGCTTGATAATCACCGCATGCTGCCAAGGTTTGTATTTTCTTTCCTTTTCTTCCAGGGAAAGTGGAATAAAAATATTAGGGTCAGTTGGTGCATCCAATTCTGCATTGGTAACTTGGCCGGAAGCAGCAGGATCATTTAAGGGATTATTTGGAGTTGAGATATTGTGTGAAGTAGGGTATGAAGATAAGATGAGGGGAGATATTTGAAAGGGTGTGCAGTATGTTCAGTCGGATCAATGATCATATTGCTGTCATGTGGGATTGAAGAAATCTCTTTGAGTGATTGTGGCGATGAAGAGGATGAAAGAATGGAGATATCTGGAGGTTTAGGTGAGTATCCTTGATTATCGCCTTTTAATGTGAAAATCAAATTACACAGATCTATCACTTTCACAGATCTCTCTTCTCTCTCGCTTTCTATTTTTTCTTCTATCTGACTTCTTCTTCTCATAATAGATCTCTATTATTCTCTTCTCTTTTCTCATCTCCTTTTTCTTTTTTTCCTCGGAGAATTCAATAATAGATTTGATGTCGACACTTATCACCATCGAACCAGTCGTTGTTTGTTGCCCTGCCAACCATCAAAAGCTTCGGAACTTTGATGTTGAATTTTTTAAATTATTTTATTTTGATTGGGTGTTGTTGCAGACGATCGGAAATATTCTTTGGAGTTTATATCTCAATTTTGAGGGTATTTGGTGAAGATTAGAATTGATTTTAGATGAATTTTCAGACTGAAACTTGAAGATGAAGATGTATTAAAGTCGCATTATAATTCCTTTTCTACTCATTGCTCTAGTTAGTTGCAAATAGCAAACTGGAGGCTTTTCTCGATCTCCAGTTTTGTGTTTTAAAGAGGTAAGGGTAGGGTCCCTCTCAGATTCTGTAATTTTGCCGAATTAGTTACAGGGTCACACCACCACACGGCGTAATTCAAAAAAAAAAGATGCATTATAATTGTATGTAAATTATTTTTAAGTTGTGTTCTGTTATAGTTAAATTTTTTTAATTTGGATGTTGTATAAAAGTTGAAAAATAATTGTAAAATGTATGAATCGTTGTATTGAATTTATATTTAAGTTATACATACTTTCTTTTTACATAAATTTGTTGATATGTATTCAAATTTTATTAAGAGATAAAGTTTTGATTGGAATTCCAGAGAAGAAGAAGAGCACGCCATATATAAAACATATACAAATCATATACAAATACATACAAAAGGCATATTTGTATAACAATTTGTATTAAAATTATATTTAAGTTGTATGATGTTGTAGTTGTTTTTAACTAAGTAAAAATAATTTATGAAAGTTGTAGATAAGTTATAAATAAGTTGAATACTATATAATTAGTTGTATAAAATTTATTTTTAATTTATATGTATTGTAAATGTATCAAATTTGAATCGACTTTGAATATTCCGGAATTCAACTTGTTTGGTTTAGGTGTTGTCTATCGTCAGTGTCTCTTTGCTTTGGTTTGACGCTACTTTCTGGTTCAAGCTATTAAATAGTTTTCTAAGATTTGGTTCTCAATTAAGTCTTAAACAATTTTAAGTTACTGTGGTTCGACATAAATGGAGTTGCTATACTACAGTTAAGGCCCTATCGAAGAAAGAGGAGAAGAAGGAAAATGTTGTAACTGAATCTCATAATTTAAGACACTAATAATTGATTATTTATGAAGAGAGGCGGCGGACAATAGGGAAAAAGGAGAGGGAGAAAAAAAGAAAAATGATGTAATTGAATTTTCTAATTTAAGGCACTAAATTGTAGTAAATTGTAAGCAATCATTATTTAGGGAGAGTAATAAACAAATTAGGATAATTTTAGTAAATAAATATCAAATATAGGAACGAAAAACTCCAGTTTCTTTTACAAAGTCAAAAAATAAGTTGGGCTGCCGTTCTTTTCTTTTCTTATTACATACAATTTATATGCCACGTTAAACTATGTATGTATGTAAACACATTCATTAACTGATATATATATATATATATATATATATATATATATATATATATATATATATATATCATTGTAGAGACTATGTTTAAGAAGATTCACTGAACGGAGGGAAAACAAAACTGAGAAATTCACTTAATAGTAGTCAGCTGTTACGAAACTTAGCTCAAAGTAACAATATAGAACAATAAAATAGACAACAATGTAGAGAGGAAGAGAGGAGAGAATCTTATTTCTTCTATGTATTCAAGTGTATACAATGTGATGCCAAAACCCTGTATTTATAGGATTACATAGAAGCATACAAAAGAATGCCTTAAACATGACATTAAACATTTGAGACCATGGAGGGAGATCATGGGGAGGTTATGGAGGTGTGGGAGTTACAACTATAATGGTGAGAAGTAGTGGGAGTTATCTACATAATGGAGAAGAGTAGTGGGAGTAACTTCTTTAGGAGTTATAGACATCCACTACAAAATAATATTTCATAACACTCCCCCTTGGATGTCTATAGATAATGTGCCTCGTTAAAACCTTACTAAGAAAAAACCCTGTTGGAAAAAATCTTAGCTTCTAACTCAACCTCGTAATAGGGTTGTGGGAGAAAAGAGGTGTGACACCAACAAAAGACACAAACAACACACAAACAAGACAAAGGGTCTATTCACTCTCTACCGTCAACTTCTTCAAACCCTAGGCTAGTCTCCATGTAGGAACATCATCATGAGATATCCTCCACCATATCTCATTCTTATTCCAAGACACAACCTTCAACACCATCAATCANAAGATAAACATTTAAAATATTAAGATTAGACCAAAAAGAAATATTTACACTAAACTAGTATAAAATTTGAGTGTGGTCAAAAACTAGTTGTTCACAGCATGCCCCTCTTTGCTTGGAAACATGAAGAGTTTTCAGGCAAAGAAAATGAACAAGGTGACTGATTTTTGACCTCACTATTATTTAAAAAGAAAAATAAGATAAAAGGAGAAGATACGACTGAGCCTTGGTTTTAGGCAGCCTACATATCCCGGGTTATAAGGGAATCAGGTCACGTGTAGTTCAAGTGAAAGAAGAGTGATGGAGTATTCTTAGAGGGAGAGTGGAGTGAAGTTCCGTCGAGGTTCCGATTCGCGGTTCCTACTATTACATCAAAATGAAAAGAAAATTACATACTCTTGAAATCTAAGAGTTACAAAATTCCTATCTAAATGCCATTTGGAGTCTTGTCTTGATTCTTGACTTGCTTCTCCGAGTGACTATCGATGCAACAGACTATGAAATATTCTCCCAGGTTTGATTCTTGATCGGATGATGGGAAGAAAGATCTTGACCATATGTCTCTGCATGCATTACGCCAAAGCTGGTTGCGCCTGGTATTTAGTTCAAACGTTCCACTTTCTCTGG
The DNA here is from genome assembly GCF_001879085.1 of Nicotiana attenuata. Taxonomy (NCBI): domain Eukaryota; kingdom Viridiplantae; phylum Streptophyta; class Magnoliopsida; order Solanales; family Solanaceae; genus Nicotiana; species Nicotiana attenuata. The sequence goes on along the minus strand of NC_031995.1, from coordinate 112,442,151 downwards.
AAAAAACTGAAACCTTATTTTTGCACATCAAATCCGTGCTTTGCAGAAAAACCTACAAGCCAACACAAACAAACAAAAGGAACAAAAATTTTCAGCCCCAGTTTGCACTAGGAAATTTTTGTGAATTATTGAAAACACATGAAACTATCTTTGTTATTGCAGAATAAAAAATTAAAAAAAACATGCATTTTTTTAAATAATAGGGGATGGCGTACCCTGTGTTAACAAGAAGGAAGGCAACCAGGGGATGTAGTACCCTGTGTTGATGATAAGATGAGGCTCGTGGCACTCCGAGATGCTACTGAGGAATGTTGTACCCTATGTTTGCAATAAGAAGTGCAACCAGGGGATGTAGTAGTGTTGGCAATAAGATGAGGCCTGTGGCACTCTGAAATGCAACTAGGGGATGTCGTACCCTATGTTGGTAAAAAGTGATGCGGCCAGGGGATGTAGTACCCTGTGTTGGCAATAAGACGAGGCTCGTGGCACTCTGAAATGCTACTAGGGGATGTCGTACCCTATGTTGGCAGAAAATAATGCAGTCAGGGGATGTAGTACCCTGTGTTGGCAATAAGACGAGGCTCGTGGCACTCTGAAATGCAACTAGGGGATGTCGTACCCTATGTTGGCAGAAAATAATGCAGCCAGGGGATGTAGTACCCTGTGTTGGCAATAAGACGAGGCTCGTGGCACCCTGAAATGCAACTAGGGGATGTCGTACCCTATGTTGGCAGAAAGTGATGCAGCCAGGGGATGTAGTACCCTGTGTTGGCAATAAGACGAGGCTCGTGGCACTCTGAAATGCTACTAGGGGATGTCGTACCCTATGTTGGCAGAAAATAATACAGCCAGGGGATGTAGTACCCTGTGTTGGCAATAAGACGAGGCTCGTGGCACCCTGAAATGCAACTAGGGGATGTCGTACCCTATGTTGGCAGAAAGTGATGCAGCCAGGGGATGTAGTTCCCTGTGTTGGCAATAAGACGAGGCTCGTGGCACTTTGAAATGCTACTAGGGGATGTCGTACCCTATGTAGAAAATAAGTGCAACCAGGGGATGTAGTACCCTGTGTTGGCAATAAGACGAGGCTCGTGGCACTCTGAAATGCAACTAGGGGATGTCGTACCCTATGTTGGCAGAAAGTGATGCAGCCAGGGGATGTAGTATCCTGTGTTGGCAATATGACGAGGCTCGTGGCACTTTGAAATGTTACTAGGGGATGTCGTACCCTATGTAGGAAATAAGTGCAACCAGGGGATGTAGTACCCTGTGTTGGCAATAAGATGAGGATCTTTACTCTCTAAGATTCTACTAGGGAATGTCGTACCCTTGTAGGCAGAAAGTAATGCTACTAGGGGATGTCGTACCCTATGTTAGCAATAAAATTAGGCTCTTGGCTCTCTAAGATTCTACTAGGGAATGTCGTACCCTATGTAGGTAGAAAGTAATGCAGACAGGGGATGTAGTACCCTGTGTTGAAGATAAGGTATTGGTTCCCTATAATGAGACTAAAAATAAAATAATTACATGTATATTGAAAAAAAAAATCAAGGATTTGAGAACTTCACTGGGTGGTGTTCTTCTTTTCACGAACTGTTTCCTAAAAATTGTTCTGTTCCTGTTCTGAACAAAGAAAGATTCGTTAGTTTTAAAGTGGTGGTCGGTTTGTGGCCTTGATTATTTCAGTCTCTTGATCTCGGCTCATCTTTTTTAATGATTTCAACTGCAATTGGTTATTTCTTGAATACCAATTTCATTTCTGACCCCAGAGAACCTTTGGCTTTCCCAAACTTTACCATGGCAGTACTTAACCTTTTTCAACTTTATTTTGCCTTTGTGGGTATTTCACTTTGACTTCTTTCAAAGTTTTTCATTTCAAAACATCGGCCAATCATGGCCAGCCGGGGTTGACTTGATGCCTTTGTCGAGGCTGGGCGCCTTTTGAGTATATCAGCTCGCTTCAAACGAGAATACTGTAAATCGGTCTTGCCATCTTTTCTTTGCTTTATTTTTGGAACAAAGTTAGACCGAATGGGATTAAAAGAAAAAAAAAACAAACAATGGAATAGAGAATGAGTTTAAAACAAGAGGTGTCCCTTTCGGGGAAAAGAAATACGGACCTATCTGGGAGTACATGCAGACTTCAATGAACATGACATGCCTTTTGGACTGGATGCATGATCTGTATAAACCGGCCGATTCTCAGAAACTCATCACAATTTTTGACTTGAAAGCGGGAAACCTTGATCATGATTGTGTTGATGCTATGACTGCGTGGATCCTCTTTTCGATCAACAGTGCCCTTTGTGGGTTTTCACTAGCTGATCTCTCTCATTTCTCTTCTCGCCATCGTCTCATAGTGCCCTTTGCGAGTTTTCGCTAATAAGACTCTCTCATTTTTATTTTCTCTACTCACCATCGCCTTACAGTGACCATGAGGGTTTTCACCAATAGGACTCTCTTATTTTATTTCTCTCATTTGGTTGCATCTGATCCAAGTAACATATCCTCCAACTGTTGAACATTCTCGCTGATTGATCGGAAGGACTTGAAAGGATTTGGGTAAAAAGAATTTGGACTGAATTACAACTTTGGAACCTTTCAGGCAAAACATTGCCGAAACATTATAATATCTGCCCCAGTTTTACATTTTGGGGAATTTGGATCTTTAGTTTGGTGTGACTGAACCTCAGAGAGAGGCTGCCTACGTATCCTTTCGGAATCGAGTCGAATGTAGTTCAGGAAACTCTATTTTTTTTTGTTTTCATTTTTGTTTTCTTTTGCTTTTTTTTTCCCTTTTTTTTTGCTTTTTTTTTCATTTATTAATAATAACTTCCAGATTCCAAAGAGGGTAATCAAAGAGAGGGAACCGGCTCAAAGGGTTTGCAAAAAGATTAATAGTGTTTGGGTAGTGAGAAAGAAAGCCTTCGTCATCCCAATCAAAGAATGTTAACACCGAGTAGTGAGTCAAACATAGTAACTTCTGACTGCATATGATTTGACTGTTGTCTCGGAGACGTTTCCTTCGATGTCTCCTAAATACAACGCTCCATTTGGCAATACTCTTGTTACAATGTATGGACCTTTGCAATTTGGAGCAAAATTTTCCTTAGCTTCTTCATGGTGCAGGAGAATATGTCTCAGGACGAGTTGCCCCACTTCGAATTTCTTGGGACGTACTTTTTATCGTAAGCATGGGCCATTCTTTGTTGTACAACTGCCCATGGTAGCCTCCAGCCAATCACTTTCCGTCAATCAAAGACAATGTTTCAATCGGGTCTTGATTGAATCTTCATCAGCGATCTCGGCTTCAACAATGATCCGAAGAGAGGGAATCTCATTTTCGGTTCAATTCTTTGTTTATTTTCTTACAAGCCTTATCTTCAACACATTATGTTTCTTGGTTCATTATTTCGATATTTGACAGCGTTTTAGGATCTGGGCATGAAGTCCGCAAGCATGTCATGTTATTAAAATCTGTATTTACAGAATTGAAAAGAGAATAAGAAAGGTGACAAGATTAAGAAAAGAGACATTCATGGATGATGAAATATTGAATTCATTTATTTGAATATTTAAAAAAAGATAGAAGGGTTTACATCAGAATGCAAGACAGTAAAGCAAAAACATTCAGATGACACACTGAAATAACTCGAAAGGCAGAAAAGATAGCAAGACCGGCTACCAAGACTCCCATCTGATAGGAAAAGTTTCTGGGTTGGCGCCCGTTTTTTGTTTCTCTTCTGTCACGGCAATGTCTACTATGGCTTTCAATGCTGGATCAAATTCCTCATCATCAAATCATCCCGAGCAGGCCATGTCCTATTGCTCAAATTTGGTATAGTCAATCCCACATTTGCCTTTATTTCTTATTTTTCACCGCCAACTTGCCTACTTGCCTTTTCGTGACCTTGGATCAGTAATAGTGGTGCTTGTTCCATTTGTTGAGAAGATGCTTTTACTTCCGAGGGATATTAGATTGTTTGCCTGACTCGCCATTGCAAACCAACAAACCGACCACCTTTAACTAGCTTTTATTTCAAAACAACAAGCATGTTAAAATAAACACTCTCTTCTTCTTCTTCTTCTTCTTCTTCTTCTTCTTCTTCTTCTTCTTCTTCTTCTTCTTTTATTACCACTTTATTCTATCTGTTTTTTTTTTCAAAATGATTCGATCGAACCTGATGTAGGTTGCTTACGTATCATGTGGAGACATGAATCAGATCTTGCGTAGTTCGGGAAGATCAAGAATAATAAATAAACTAACTCTTTTTTTTTACTTTAAAAAAAATCTAATCGTAAAAGCTCCTAACAAGGAAAATATTTTTGAACTTTGAATTCTCTATCTCATTTTTTTTATTTAAAATTTTTGAAGGAAAGACTTCTAAACAAGAAAGAAAATATTTTTAGATTTTCCATTTTGGTAATTTTCGCAAGAAAGAAATATTTTTTGGATTTCGATTTATTTTTTAATTTTTGGGAGAAATACTTCTAAAAAAAAGGTGAAAAATATTTTTGGATTTTTGAATTTGAGTTTTAAAGAAAGACTTCTAAAGAAGGAAATAAAGGAGAATATTTTTTTGGATTTTTGAAAATTGGGGGCCGTACCCGATGAAGGTTGCCTACGTATCTCACATCTGGTGAGAATCAGACCCGCGTAGTTCGGTTAAAATAACTAAAAAAACTATTTTGAAAATTGTAATTTTACATACCAGAACCTTTCAAAATTTTATTTAAAAAAACACGGGTATTTTATGAAAACTTGGAAATTTTCTCTTTCTCTCTCCTCTGTTCAATCAATCTATCCTAAAGTCGGTCAACATTTGAGTGAAACTTACCAAATAATGTTACATATAGCACATAAAGATGAACATGTTGGTCCGAAAAATTGGTACATGTCCTAGACGGGCTCGACCCCTGTGCCGAGCCCCGATAAGTCTCATGCACATGATGCAAATAAAGCGTAGCCTACTAGGGATATTTATAGCTTGTGGCTTGTTCTTCTAAGTTTTCAAATCCTAAAGGAGATGGTATCTAGACCTGGCTTACCCGGGTGGATAACCCGAGCCGAGGAGTGTCACGTGTCACCAGTAGTAGAACAGCACTGGCTAGCTAACGGCTCTCCCGCCTAAACATGTGTGACTAAATCCTTCACTAGAAGCTGGTAGGCTAACTGGCTTTATCTCAAGACAGAAATTTTTGTGATGCTGGTAGGCAAACACAACATACTACCTATCAGAAGACTCAGAGGGGTGCGAGAGAGGATACAGTTTATATCACAGTTCAAATAAATATTAAAGCGGTAAATAAGCGACAAAAAGCACATTAGGCTTCCAAACACAATAATATCCAAAACATGATAAAAGCCAAACAAGAATCAATATACAAAGCTCGAATTCTTATTAATTATCCCCAGCAGAGTCGCCAGAGCTGTCACACCTCTTTTTCCCCCACAACCCTATTACGAGGTTGAGTTAGAAAGTTTTTCCAATTAAAGTGACGTTTTGAAAAGAGATTATTTATTATTTAGAATCGCCACTTGAAATTGAATTTCGGTGTTCCAAGTCACCTTTTATAAATATAAGCTTAGGAACTGGGCGATTCCGGACCGGAGCTTTTGCCGGTGACTACGAACGGAGCCGGTGACTGAAAACCTCAACGACAACTCTAAACTCCACTTTCGCCACTACTATTTTATCTAGAACGGAGAAAATGTTATACGGTGTTTTCCGACTGGTTTAAACAATTTGGTGATTTCTATGTGGTATTTTTGGATGGTTTTCCTTCTTCTTCAATCTTCCTTTTTCGTTCTTTTGTTCTTCTTTTTCATTTCCTCTCGTCTCTTCCTCCTTTTCCTTTGCTTCTTTTTATCTCTTTTTCTAACTTCTTTGTGCTCTCTTTTATTTATAGATTAACTAGGTAATGGATAGTTAAATAGAAAATTATGGAGATCATGTGTTGTGTGTGCACATGACCTGAGGGAGTGGGACTGAGGCATGAGTGAAGTAGAGAAGTGGGGAAGTTTTTATTTTTTATTTTTTTTAAATTTATATATATTTATTTAACTTTTCCTAACCCCCTTTTTTTAATAAAATAAAAGAAGATAAAACACACACACACACATATATAAAACTTACCTTTAGATTTAAAGAAAACTATATAAATAAGAAAACCCAATATTTACACTATATTNATATATATATATATATATATATATATATCAACTTACTTTTAGACTTAAAGAAACTATGTAAATAAGAAAACTCAATATTTACACTAAAGTTTAAATTATACCAAGAAAATACTATTATAAATTACATCTAAATTAGAAGAAACCAAATATATATATCAATTTTCTACTATTTAAACATAGGAAAAAATATTATATTCTAAGAATATGAACATTTTTTATAGTTTTTAATTTTCTTAAATAAAACCTATTAAGAGTAAGATAAATATTTAAAATATTAAGATTAGACCTAAAAGAAATATTTATACTAAACTAGTATAAAATTTGAGTGTGGTCAAAAATTAGTTGTTCACAGTAGAGGTGCTAGAGGTGGAGGTAGAGGTACTAGAGGTAGAGCTCAGGCCGCTAGAGGTGGAGGCCAGCAAGCAGCAGGCCGACCCAAAGATGTGGTTCAGGGTGGTGAGGCCCAGCCTCGATGTTATGCTCTTCAGGCCAGGCCCGAGGCTGAGCTTCAAATGCAGTTATTATAGGTACGGTTCTGGTTTGTCATAGAGATGCTTCATTGTTATTTGATCCAGGGTCTACGTATTCGTATGTGTCATCCTATTTTGCACCGTACCTGGTCATGCCTAGTGATTCATTGAGTGTTCCTGTTTATGTGTCTACACCGGTGGGTGATTCTATTGTGGTCGATCGAGTCCATCGTTCTTGTATTGTGGTGATTGGGGGTCTTGAGACTCGTGTAGATTTGTTGCTGTTAGATATGGTTGACTTCGATATTATATTAGGGATGGACCGGTTATCACCTTACCACGCTATCTTGGACTGTCATGCCAGGACTGTGACCTTAGCTTTACCGGGCATGCCTCGTTTAGAGTGGAGAGGGACTCTTGGGCATACTACCCGCAGTGTTATCTCGTATGTGAAGGTTCAGCGTATGGCCGAGAAGGGGTGTTTGGCCTATTTGGCATATGTTTGTGATTCTAGTGCTGAGGTCCCTTCTATTGATTCTGTGCCCGTTGTTCGTGAGTTTCCTGATGTTTTCCTTTCAGACCTGCCGGGTATGCCACCTGACAGGGATATTTATTTCTGCATTGATTTGGCTCCGGGCACTCAGCCGATTTCTATTCCGCTGTATCGCATGGCCCCGCCTGAGTTGAAAGAGTTAAAGGAGCAATTGCAAGACTTGCTTGAGAAGGGCTTCATTAGGCCCAGTGTTTCGCCTTGGGGTGCGCCGGTGTTGTTTGTTAAAAAAAAGGATGGGTCAATGAGAATGTGTATTGATTACCGGCAATTGAACAAGGTTACAATCAAGAATAAGTATCTGCTTCCGAGGATTGATGATTTGTTCGACCAACTTCAGGGTGCCAGGGTATTTTCAAAGATTGACTTGCGATCTGGCTACCATCAGTTGAGGATTAGGGCATCCGATGTCCCTAAGACAGATTTCCGCACGCAGTACGGGCATTATGAGTTCTTGGTTATGTCATTCGGGTTGACAAATGCCACAGCATCTTTCATGGATTTGATGAAACGAGTGTTCAGGCCTTATTTGGACTCGTTCGTGATAGTCTTCATTGATGATATATTGATAAATTCCCGCAGCCAGGAGGAGCACGAGTAGCACCTTAGAATGGTTCTTCAGACTCTGAGGGACAGTGAGTTATATGCAGAGTTCTCGAAGTGTGAGTTCTCGTTGAGTTCAGTTGCATTCCTGGGTCATGTTGTGTCAGCAGAGGGTATTCAGGTTGATCGAAAGAAGATTGAGGCAGTCAAGAACTGGCCTAGACCAGCATCAGCTGCAGAGATTCGGAGTTTCTTGGGGTTGGTAGGCTACTATCGTCGGTTCGTGGAGGGGTTTTCATCTATTGCAGCCCCGATGACCAGGTTGACCCTGAAGGGTGCCCAGTTCAGGTGGTCGGATGAGTGTGAGGCGAGCATTCAGAAGCTCAAGACAGCTCTGACTGCGGTACCAGTGTTGGTTTTGCCTGCAGGTTCAGGGCCTTATACAGTTTATTGTGATGCTTCCCGTATTGGGCTTGGTGCAGGATGGCAAGGTCATTGCCTATGCTTCGCGGCAGTTGAAGATTCAGGAGGAGAACTATCCGGTTCATGATTTGGTGTTGGCAGCCATAGTTCACGCATTGAAGATTTGGAGGCATTATCTGTATGGCGTGGCATGTCAGGTATTCACGGATCACAAGAGTCTTCAGTATTTGTTCAAGCAAAAGGAGTTGAATTTGAGGTAGAGGAGGTGATTGGAGTTGTTGAAAGATTATGATATCACCATCTTATATCATCCGGGAAAGGCCAATGTGGTGGCCGATGCTTTGAGTAGGAAGTCAGCTAGTATGGGCAGTCTTGCTTACATTCCGGTCGGTGAAAGACCGCTTGCTTTGGATGTTCAGGATTTAGCCAATCAGTTCGTGAGACTGGATGTTACTTAGCCCAATCGTGTGTTAGCTTGCATGGTCGCTCGTTCTTCATTATTGGAGCGTATCCGTGATCGGTAGTATAATGATCCTCATTTGTGTGTCCTGAGAGACACGGTGCAGCACGGAGGTGCCAATCAGGTTACCTTAGATGATGATGGAGTTCTGAGATTGCAGGGTCGAGTTTGTGTGCCTAATATGGATGGGCTCCGAGAGTTGATTTTAGAGGAGGCCCATAGCTCCCGGTACTTCATTCATCCGGGCGCCGCAAAGATGTATCAGGATTTGCGGCAGCATTATTGGTGGCGTAGGATGAAGAAGGATATTGTTGCATATGTAGCTCGGACTTTGAATTGTCAGCAGGTTAAGTACGAGCATCAGAGGCCTGGTGGTTTATTTCAGAGGATTGAGCTTCCCAAGTGGAAGTGGGAACGGATCACTATGGACTTTGTTACTCGACTCCCGCAGACTCGGAAGAAGTTCGACGAAGTATGGGTCATTGTTGATAGGATGACCAAGTCAGCGATTTCATTCCTGTGGCAGTCTCCTATTCTTCTGAGAGGTTAGCAGAGATCTACATTCGGGAGATTGTTCGCCTTCATGGTGTGCCCGTATCTATCATTTCGGACCGGGGTACGCAGTTTACCTCGCGTTTCTGGAGAGCAGTTCAGCAAGAGTTGGGCACACGGGTTGATTTGAGCACATCATTGCATCCCCAGTCGGACGGATAGTCCGAGCGTCCTATTCAGATTTTGGAGGATATGCTCCGAGCTTGTGTCATTGACTTTGGAGGTTCGTGGGATCAGTTTTTGCCTTTAGCAGAGTTTGCCTACAACAACAGCTACCAGTCGAGCATCCAGATGGCTCCTTACGAGGCTTTATACGGTAGGCGGTGTCGGTCTCCGGTTGGTTGGTTTGAGTCGGGAGAGGCTCGGTTGTTGGGTACGGATCTGGTTCAGGAGGCCTTGGACAAGGTCAAGATTATTCAGGATAGGCTTCGTGCAGCTCAGTCCAGGCAAAAGAGTTATGCAGACCGCAAGGTTCGAGATGTGGCTTTTATGGTCGGTGAGCGGGTATTACTCCGAGTGTCGCCTATGAAGGGCGTGATGAGATTTGGGAAGAAGGGCAAGCTTAGCCCTAGGTTCATTGGTCCATTTGAGATTCTTGATCGAGTGGGAGAGGTGGCTTATAGACTTGATTTGCCGCCGAGCTTATCAGTCATGCATCCAGTGTTCCATGTGTCCATGCTTCAGAGGTATCACGACGATCCATCCCACGTGTTAGATTATGGCACTGTCCAGTTCGACAAGGACTTGTCTTATGAGGAAGAGCCAGTGGCTATTCTAGACCGACAGGTTTGTCAGTTAAGGTCGAAGAGTTTTCCTTCTGTTCGTGTCTAGTGGAGGGGTCAGCCTCTTGAGACATCGACCTGGGAGTCTGAGTCCGATATGCGGAGCTGTTATCCCCATCTTTTTCCCGACTCAGGTGCTTCTTTCTTCTGTCCGTTCGAGGACGAACAGTTGTTTTAGAGGTGGAGAATGTGATGACCCTTTGGGTCACCTGTTTTAAATTAAATTCCATGACTCCGAGGCCTTGGAAACCTCATTTAGAGTCACCTCAATTTGCGCGCGTAGTCCGGGCGCGTAACCGGAAAGCTTAAATATGAAAATCTGTGAAAAATGATAAATTTTGACTAAAAATGAATTAATTTGACTTCGGTCAACATTTTTGGTAAACGGACCCGGACCCGTGATTTGACGGTCCCGGAGAGTCCGTAGGAAAATATGGGACTCGGGCGTATGCCCGGAATCGAATTCCGAGGTCCCAAGCCCGAGAAATAAAATTTTGAAAGAAATTGTTTTCTTAAATTGTTTAAAGAAATTTGATTAGAACGTGTTGGTATGGGGCCCGTATTTTGGTTCCGGCGCCCGTTACCGGTCTTATATATGATTTAAGATGTTTCTGTAAAATTTGATGAAAAACGGACGTCGTTTGACGTGATTTAGACCTAAATTGCTAAATTTGATACTTGATGAAGTTTGAGAAAAAGATTCTTGATTTTGAGGTTTGATTCAGTGTTATTGAGGTTATTTTGGCAATTTGATCGCACGGATAAGTTCGTATGAAGTTGTTGAGTTAGTACGTGTGTTTGGTTAGGAGCCCCGAGGGCTCGGGAGTGTTTCGGAGGTGATTCGGGAAGTTTTATACTTAGGAAAAATTGCAGAAACCACTGCTGTTGCACCGGTTCTGGTGTAACCGCACCTGCGGTCCTTTGATTGCAGATGCGGACTCGCAGGTGCGCTCAGTGGGTCGCAGATGCAGTCCTCCTTCGCAGGTGCGGATATTTTTCCGCAGATGCGGTTCCGCAGAAGCGGACCTTTTCTCGCAGGTGCGGCCCCAGCGGGGCCTAGCCATTTCCGCAGATGCGCCCTATTTTCCGCACGTGCGGTGGCGCAGATGCGACCCCTGGACCGCAGATGCGGAAGTCGGGCAGTGAGTCTTTTTAAAAACATAACTTCAGCGATTTTCTTTCAAACTTTCTCAAAAAATTAGAAGACTAGGGCGATTTTCTCAAGAGGTTTTCTTCTCAAATCACAAGTAAGCACTTGTTAACTGATTTCTTTCAATTATCTAATGTTTTCATCAACTTTTATTAATAATCTTAGGGTTTTAATGGTAGAAAATTGGGGAATTGGGTAGAGTTAGGGCTTTTTAAATATTTTGGGAATCTGACCTCATTTTGGGGTCGAATTTCAAAACAAATGATATATTCGGGCTCGTGGGTGAATGGGTGAACGTGTTTTGGTCTGAACCTCGTGTTTTGACCAAGCGGGGCCGGGGTCAATTTTTGGGTTTTTTGGAAGAATGATTAAATAGCTATAATTGAGCATTGGAATTGGATTTTTTTAGCATTTATTGATATTATTAAGTTAATTATGTATAGATTCGATTGGGTTGGAGCCAAATTTGAAAGGAAAGGCAGTATTTGAGGCTTGAGTTGGCCGTGGAAGTTTGAGGTAAGTGTTTGGTCTAACCTTAGCTTGAGGGATTAGGAGTTAAGTCCTATTTGCTATGTGGTAATTGTTGAGTACGACGTATAGGCATGGTGACGAGTATCTATACGTTGGTGTCTAGCATGCCCATGAGTCTTTATATTTCGTTGTATCTTTCATGCCTTGGTGATGATTTCTATTTGTTGTGAAAAGCTTGTGGAAGGAAATTGTGACCTTTGAACATCGAGGAGCATTGGCTCAAGTTATATTACAAATTGTGAAAGTATATGAGATGATTGAACCCTTTGGAGCACTGGCTCAAGTGGTAAAGTGAGTTATGAAATAAAAGTGAAAGAAAGAGAAAGAGTTACTAAATCGTTCCCTTGCCGGGATATTGTTGCTTTGTTGATTATCTCCCTTGCCGGGATGTTGAGATTATTGTTGTTGTTCCCTTGCCGGGATTTAATTGTTTGATTTTGTTCCCTTGCCGGGATTTCTATCATTATTTTGTTTATTTCCTTGCCCCTTTGTTTGTGATTGTTATTTGGGTGAGGAAGAGTGTTAAAGCACGAAGGGTGATGCCGTGTATTGTTGATATTGTGAGGAAAGAGTGTAAAGCACGAAGGGTGATGCCGTGCATTGTTGATATTGTAAGGAAAGAGTGTAAGGCACGAAGGGTGATGCCGTGTTGTACGATGTACCATTCCGTACCGATTTTCATTGATTACATGGAGAGGAAAGAGAGTAAAAGCACAAAGGGTGATGCCGTGCACATCGTTATTATATGATTGATTTGGTGAGGACGAGAGTAAAAGCACGAAGGGTGATGCCGTGCAAATTGTTGATTTCTGATTCTTGTTGATATTCTAGTTATGTTGTTTCTTTCCTTACTTGATGCTTTCTATTCGGAACTGTTATCTCCCCCGCAGCATGCTTCCCTCTCCCGCATTGACTGGTTACTTTCTGTATTTCTTTTCCGCTGTATATATATATATATATTTGAACTGCACAGGTTTATCTGGTAGTCTGGTCCTAGCCTCGTCACTACTTCGCCGAGGTTAGGATAGACACTTACCAGCACATGGGGTCGGTTGTGCTGATACTACACTCTGTACTGTGTGCAGATCCAGGAGCAACTTTCAGACAGTAGTTGGAGGGCTTCCTTCAGTCCACCCGGAGACCCAAGGTAGACCTGCAGGCGTCCGCAGGCCCTGGCGTCTCCCTCTGTCTCTATTCCCTGTTTCATTTTCTTTGTTTAGAAACAGTTTATTGTATTTTCTTCAGACCTTGTATGTAGTGACTCTTAGACAGTCTGTGACACTTTGACACCAGATCTTGGGTATTCGAGGTTTTAGAAGTTGCAATAGACGTTGATTCCAGATATTTTATTGTTATCTTCCGCTTAATTGTTTAACGTTCCGCTGATTTCATGTTATCCCTTATATTGTTAAAAAGAAGTAATTTGTTAACGAAGTAAGTAGTTAAGTTTTGGCTTGCCTAGTTACTAATAGTAGGCTCCATCACGACTCCCGAGGGAGGGAAATCCGGGTTGTGACAAGTTGGTATCAGAGCCCTAGGCTACATGGGTCTCACAGTTCACAGACAAGCTTAGTAGAGTTTGAGGGATCGGTACGGAGATGTCTGTATTTATCCCCCAGAGGCTACAGAGTTAGGAAAAATCTCATATTTGTTCTTTCTTGTCGTGCGGTTTGGTTTCTCAACGCTAATTAAATTTCTACTCTGTTCTTTCGCAGATGGCGAGAACATGCGCTTCCTCATCTACCGAGCAGCAGCCCGAGCCCCCAGCAGTGGCTCCCACGAGGGGCAGAGGGCGAGGCCGAGGCCGTGCTAGAGGCCGAGGTAGGGGCAGAGCTCAGCCCCGAGCTGCAGCACCAACTGTGGAGCCTCAGGTTGACTTTGATGACGAGGTTCCGGCTCCAGCAGTTCTGGTGGGCCCAGCTCAGGTCCCGGAGGGGTTTATTGCCACCCCAGTTCTTCAGGATGCTCTGGTCCGTCTAGTGGACCTCATGCAGAGTGTCACCAGGGCAGGTTTACTTCCTGTAGCACCAGCCGTCTCTCAGGCTGGAGGAGGAGCCCAGACTCCTGCTACTCGCACTCCGGAGCAGTTGCATTCCTGTAGTAGTTTCCTATTCCTCAGAGCAGTTGGCTGAGATCTATATCCGGGAGATTGTCCGTCTTCATGGTGTGCCCGTGTCTATCATTTCTGATTGAGGTATGCAGTTTACCTCGCATTTCTGGAGGGCAGTTCAGAGTGAGATGGGTACACAAGTCGAGTTGAGCACCGCATTTCATCCTCAGACGGACGAACAGTCCGAGCGTACTATTCAAATTTTGGGGGATATGCTCTGCGCCTGTGTTATTGACTTTGGTGGTTCTTGGGATCAGTTTTTGACATTAGCGGAGTTTGCCTACAACAACAATTAACTGTCGAGCATCCAGATGGCCCCCTATGAGGCATTATATGGTAGACGGTGTCGGTGCCAGTTGGGTGGTTTGAGCCGGGGGAAGCTTGGTTGTTGGGGATAGATTTGGTACAGGATGCCTTGGATAAGGTTAAGATTATTCAAGATAGGCTTCGTACAGCTCAGTCCAGGAAAAAGAGTTATGCCGACCGTAAGGTTCGTGATGTGGCATTCATGGTCGGAGAGCGAGTGTTGCTTCGACTGTCGCCTATGAAGGGCGTGATGAGATTCGGGAAGAAGGGCAAGCTAAGCCCTAGGCTCATCGGGCCTTTTGAGATCCTTGATCGAGTGGGAGAGGTGGCTTACAGACTTCGCATTGCCGTCGGGTTTATCAGCTGTGCATCCAGTGTTTCATGTGTCCATGCTTCGGGAGTATCACGGCGATCCATCCCACGTGTTAGACTTCAGCACTGTCGAGTAGGACAGGGATTTGACCTATTAGGAGGAGCCGGTAGCTATTCTTGACCGACAGGTTTGTCAGTTGAGACCGAGGAGTTATCCTTCGGTTCGTGTTCAGTGGAGAGGTCAAGTTGTCGAGGCAGCTACCTGGGAGTCCTAGTCCGATATGTGGAGCAGATATCCCCATCTTTTCACCGACTCAGGTACTTTTCTATGTCCGTTCGAGGACGAATGGTTGTTTTAGAGGTGGAGAATGTGATGACCCAAAGGGCCTTCTTTTGTTTTAGAACCCGAATCCGTGTTCCGAGGCCTTGAAAACATCATTTTCTTTTTCCTTAATTTGTGTGCGCAGTTCGGGCGCGTTTCCGGAAAGCCTTTTATGTGAAATATAAGAAAAATATTGAATTTTGCCTTTAAAATTGATTAAAGTTGACTTCGCTCAACTTTTTTTGTAAACGGACTTGGACCCGTAATTTGACAGTCCCGTAGGGTCCATAGTAAAATATGGGACTTGGGCGTATGCCCAGAATTGAATTCCGAGGTCCTTAGCCCGAGAAATGAATTTTTGAAGAAAATTATTAACTGAAAATATAATGGTTTTTGAAAATTGAATAGTGTTTGGTATTGTTGGTATCGGGCCCGTATTTTGGTTCCGAAGCCCGGTATAGGTTTAATATGGTATTGTAGTCGTGTCTGTGAAATTTGGTGAGAATCGGAAGTGATTTGACGTGATTCGGACGTCCGGTTGTGATAATAGAAATTTCAAGTGTTCTTAAGGAAATCATGAATTTTGGTGTTAAATTCGTTGTTTAAGATGTTATTTTGGCGATTTGATCTCATGAGCAAGTTCGTATGATGTTTTTAGAGTTGTGTGCATGTTTGGTTTGGAACTCCGAGGGCTCGGGTGAGTTTTGGATATGCTACGGAGTGATTTTTGAACTTAGAGAATTGCTGGTATGCTTCAGCTGAGTTGCAGGCCTCAGACCTCACAAATGCGAGGTTAGGGTTCGCAATTGCGACCACTGTCAATGTCGCATTTGCGAGGCTTCCATCGCAAATGCGAAGGAAGCTGGGCCAGCTCATATTCCGTATTTATTTAATGCAAGCTCCGGTTATGTTTCATTTTGTACTTCCTTTCTGTTTAGTATAAACTGTTGCAGGTTATATATATTGTTATGCCCCGCCGTAGCCTCGTCACTACTTCGTCGAGGTTAGGCTAGGCACTTACCAGTACATGGGGTTGGTTGTACTGATACTGCACTCTGCACTTCTTGTGCAGATTTTGGAGCTAGTGGCTGATCGAGAGGTTGGTTGCTGCTACTGCTTTTAGGAGACCCGAGGTAGCCCTGCAGGCGTCCGCAGGCCCTGGCATCCCCTTCTATCTTTACTTCATTTATGTTTATACTTCCCTCCGGAACAGATGTATTTTTCCTTCAAATATTTACTTGTAGTATTCGTAGACTGTTCGTGAGTTGTGAAACCAGATTCTGGGTGGTATCTATTTCGGCTTTTGTTATTAGTATAAAGATAATCTTTTAGACTATGTACTTTTGTTTTATTTCCGCTGAATAATTTGTCAAGTTTTAATTGTTAATGATAAAGGAAAAAGGTGAAATATTCTGTAACGTTGGCTTGCCTAGCGAGTACAATGTTAGGCGCCATCACGATCCCGACGGTGGGAAATTAGAGTCGTGACAACTGGTAGACTTTGATTCCAAAAGATATCGGTAGAAATAACACCAAATAGCACTCTGAAGGACAGCTATTTAGAAATTAGCTAGTGCATCTCGAATTTCAGTTTTTCTCTTTAATTTTTGTCCCGAAGTTAAGATTTTTAGTTCAAAATTTTAGGACAAAAGAAGTACTGCCTAATATATAAATAACATCTCTAAGAATGATTATTTGTGATAATAAGATTTCGTAAAAACTTACAATTAGGTTGTGGCGTATAGCCGTCTTTGTTAATTCATCGATTCTTAGTGTAATCAGAAGATTTGATTTGAAATTGAAACCCTAATAATGAGAAGAGAAAGAGAAGAGCAAAATATCTAAGAAGAGAAATAAATTTCTTATTATTGTGTTCTGTCCAGAATATTCGTATATACAAAAATGAATGACTAAATGAAAATGGGTCGGGTATACATAAAGGCCCAAACTAAGTATGAAACAATAAGGCCCAATAGTTAATTCTCTTAGCTGCTGTGAAGTGGCCCAATAGTGTCAACACCACCACCCCCCCCCCCCCAAGCTAGAGGGTGTAGACACTCCAAGCTTGCCTAAAAATTGATGATGTAGAGGACCATGCAGAGGCTTGGTCAACATGTCAGCAAACTGAGCAGAGCTGGGAACAAACTGAAGAGATATCAACCTAGAGTGCAAGCTGTCTCGAACATAGTGGCAATCAACTTCAATATGTTTGGTGCGTTCATGAAACACTGGGTTCTTGGCAATGTGCAAAGCTGCCCGACTGTCACAAAGTATAGAAACATGGGCAGAAATAGGAAGGCCCTAATCACCAAGTAAACGAGTCAGCCAAGAAACCTCAGTCACAACAATTCTCAATGCTCTATATTCAGCCTCAGCTGAAGAAAGAGAGACATTGGGTTGCTTCTTACTCTTCCAAGAAATTGGACTGCCCCCAAGAGTGATGCAAAACCCAGTCACAGATCTCCTTGAAACAGCACATGCAGCCTAGTCAGAGTTTGAATATGCTAGAAGTGAAAGATCAGAGCTGGCTGAAAGTAGAATACCTTGAGCAGGGGCATTCATGAGGTATCTAAGGACATATAGAGCTTCCAGCATATGAGGAACATGTGGGCTTGTAAAAACTAGCTGAGGTGCTGCACTGAAAAAGATATATCAAGCCTGGTGTCCTGCAGGAAGTTGAGTTTGCCAACTAACCTCCTGAAGGTGGTAGGATCAGGCATGAGATCATGCATGTCAGGAACCAGCTTCACACTAGGATCCAAAAGAGTGGAAATAGGTGTGAAGTGGTCACAATGAAATTCAGAAAGTAAGTCAGAAGTATATTTGTGTTGAGTCATAAGATAACCATGGTCATGAGGGGTAACTTCCAAACCCAAGAAGCAATGGACAGACCCCAAGTCCTTAATCATGAATTGAGCATCCAGGAAAGCTTTCAAAGCATTCAACTCATCAAATTCATCACCAGCTAATAAAATGTCATCTACATAGACAGCCAGAACCACCAAAGAAGAACCAGAAGACTTCATAAACAAGGAGTAGTCATTTTTGCTGGACATGTAGCCCTTAGACAGCAAGGATTTAAACAGCTTGGCAAACCACTGTATGTATGCTTGCTTGAGGGTATAAAGTGATTTCTGAAGTTTGCACTCCAAGGGAGGAGAGGTAGAAGAAGAGGGAGAGACTTCCAAACCAGGAGGAACCTTTATGTAGACCTCTTCATGGAGATCACCATGCAAAAAGGCATTGTTGACATCCAATTCAAAAACAGTCCAGCTGTTGATACCCAATTTTTCCCTCATATATTTTAAAATGCATATATACTTACAAAATAATGCATGGGCATCAACCAACATTTTTCCATAATTTTCTGTAATTTTAAAAGGATTTTAATTAATTTATTCTAGCATTTTATTATCTAATAATTACTAATTGCATCACAAACGGTTTTATGATAATTTTATTGCTTAATTTTATCATTTATATTTATACTAAGCTTTAATTATTGCATGAATAACCATTTACATTTTAGGGTTATAATTGTTTTAAATTTGCAATAATAGCCCACAAGTGCGTAATTACCTTATTTTCACAAGAAAATGACATTTTGTATTTTATAATATTAAGTAATTATTTTAAAACAGTTTCATGTATAAATAACATTTTTAATCATTTATTAGCTATTTTACAAATTATTTTATCAAATAATTAGGTATTTAACAAATAGCCTCTTTTAATTTTGTTTTAATTTCGGACCTAGCCCAAATTTTTACCCCCAGCCCAATTAAAATCATAACCCAAATACCCTAGCCCAATTTCCTATCTGACCCGCCCAACCCCATATCAAATCCTGGCCGTTGATCCTAGAGATCAACGGTCCAGGATGTGGTTACCATTTTTAACTACCCAAACTCCCCTAAACCCTACTCACTCCTCTAATTCCGTCGCCCCCAAATCCCTTCCCTCCTCTCTTCTGTCTCAGACACTCCCCTAACCCTAGCCTCCGTCACCGGAGAACCCGCCGTTCCATGTGGTTTCCCTTTGATTTTAGGCCCCACCCGGCCTCTTGCCTTCACTGGTTGTTCGATTTCTTCGTGGTTTGAAGGAATCTCAAAGAGATTCAACTCAGAGTCAACCTAGACTCTTAATTTTTATTGATGAATCTGCCTCGTGTTCATCTCTATATTTGTGAGTATTGTCATCTTTATATTTATGGCTTGAAACTCCGGTTCTTAACTGGATTTTTCTCACCTCGTTCCATTCTTCAAAACCCTAATCTCTTTCTACTTGAGTCTGTTCAGATCCTTGTAGATCTGAAATGATTTTAAGTTTATATGGTATTTTCTTTAAAAAACCTTTTGTTTTTCCTTATTACTAATCGATTTTAATGCTTCTATAAAACTAGGTTTTCACTTCTTTGCATTTCTGCAAAACTTTTCTAAAGAAGTTTGAGTGTTTGATTCCGTTACTCTTCGTTTGCCTGACTGTCTATGTTGTAAATCCTAGGGTTTCTGACTACTTCATTAGTTGCTCTGGTATTTGCCCGTTATTCCTTGTCTGTCAATTAGCAGAGATTAATTGATGTTATTTGACTACTTAGGGTTCGAAATTATATTATTTTGCTGAGATTGTTACTTTCTGTGATATTTAGCTCTTTTCCTTATTTGTGACTCCTAATTGGTACTACTTGCCTTAATTAGTTTATTAGCTCTATTTCTAGGTTTTGATTTATTCAAACCGACTTATAAATGACCTATGACTTATTTCTTGCCTTATTTAAACCCAATCTGGGGTTGGTAACTGATTCCCCTTATTTTAAGGTGTTTTTCCTGGATTCTGTTTGTACTAATTAGTTGGGTTTAGCCCCAATTAACTGACTGATTTCTATTTTATACCTTATTTATGAACTTTATTATTCTTTGCCTTATTTGTTTTAACTTGCTAAGTTCTATATAATCCCCCAATTCTGACTTCTTTCAAACACATGAACACACATAGAAAGACACAGAAACACACACAAACTCTTGCTCTTATTCATACACACTCTCCATTGCAATTCTTCCTGTTACTTGTGTTTGTTGCACTGTCTAGCCGGCTGAAAGCCAAGGCTGGACTCTTGGATCCTATTTGCTTCACTTTCTTGTTGCTATCTCTTAACTAGTATGTCTCCACTTCTGCTATCATTCAATATGCTATATAATTAGACCTATGTTCTTCCTGTTTACTGCTTTTAAACAGCATGTCTATCTCTGTTATCATTTCCTATTCAATATGCTATGTAGTCAGTCTGCTGTAGATATCAACATGCGTCTGTTTGCCCTTATGTTTCTGTTAACTAGCATGTTTTAACTCCTGTGAATTTGTCCTGTCCAATATGTTAGTATAGTTAATACGCTTTAGCATATTCCTGCTCGATCCAGGATACTTGTTCACCTGTTTCTCAACTAGTATGTTTCAATCCCTGACCTGTTTTATGTGTTTACCTTAACAGGCTCCTGATTAATTCATGATTTCTATGCTCTCAACTTTTGCTACCTTTTCTGTATGACTGTCTGATCAGTAACTTGATCCCAGCACGTTGTTCTCTGTTTAATATAAGCCTATATGCTCACCTAGTAATAGCTAATGAACTAAGTCAACCCCAGGCAATGTGAAACCTTGTTTGAATTGATTGTGACTTTGTCTGTTGTTTGACTACTAGAGTTCATGTCGGAACTCCATCTGCTAAATGTGGTTCTGCTTGTAGTTCTTGCAATCTGGTAATCTGTTTCTACTCACTTTTAAAATCCAAACTATTTTAAAAGCTGGGAGGAATTTTTTATATTTTGTTGGGTTCGGGTAGAAATCATGCCTATAGGTTGCTGTGATGATTGTTTACTTATATGCATTAGAAACAACGCCTATAGGCCTTATCTTCATATTTGTCCCGAATTTCCACTTTACATCCTAGAAATCTAGTTATAGGACGTTTATCAATTCTGTATCAAAATTCATGGTCATGCATATTCTCAAGTTTCAATGTGCATTAGAAATCATGCCTATAGGAAACACATATAAAAATCAGTCTTGACACTTAGAAATCATGCAAATAGGAAATAAGTGTAAAAACAACTTTAACACTTGATATCATGTCTATAGAGAAGGTGTATAAAATCAGTTTCTATGTCGTGAAATAATGCTTGTAATCAGTTTCAGCACTTAGAAAGCATGCCTATAGGATTTAAAAATAAAATCTGCCTATTAAAATTTAGTAGTTGATTTACAACTTAGATACCATGTCTATCGGGTTCTGCGCGACTATCAATTAGGCAAGCCTGTAGGACAATTAAATCCTGGGTTTAAACTTGCGATTTTCTTGCCGCTTGAAACGTGCTCAGATTCAGTAAATGATAAAAAATCAGTAGCCAAACTGATAGGTACTCACTCCCTCGCCTAAATAAAATTGTTGTATATTCTGTTTGTACTCATTTAGATATCCTGCCTATAGGACTCCTAAAATTATAAAAAATGCTTGTTTGAATGGCGTGCACTTGTTTTGTCTATTTGTGGAGGTAAATATGAGCCCCCTTAATTGCTCTTTATGTGACAGTCCTACCTGTTTTTGTTTGTCGCTTAGATTTTCTCCTTTTAAGCAACATAGGTGAGTCTAGAACCACCTTAAATAGAGGCCCTAAACACCTCCAGGGCCACAGGTAAGAGACGGGAAGTGCACGCATAGGATACATATTCGATACTATTAGAACGCTTAGGTAATAATTAAGGGGAGGGTAATCATGTAACGAACCGACCGTTGTTTTGAGCTCTAGTGCGTCGTTCAGCGGTTTGAGGCCCTAAGTAGCTTCACTTTAGGTATTATGACTTGTACGCATGGTCGAATTGAATTCCGGGAAGTTCGGAGTTGATTTGGAAAGAGAATTCCCGTTTCAAAAGCTTTAAGTTGGAAGAATTGACTAAGATTGGATTTTTGAGTAAACGACCTCAGAATCGGGATTCGAAGGTTCCAACAGGTTCATATGATGATATCGGACTTGGGCGTATGCCCGAATCGGGTTTTGGAAGACCCGGGAACGTTTCGGCACCTATTGTGGAAGTTGGCATTTTTGAAAGAATTTCATAAGTTTGAGTTGAAGTGCAGTTCAGTGTTATCAATGTCCATTTGAGATTCCGAGTCTGGGAATAGCTCCGTATAGTGATTCTGGTGTTGGGAGCGCGATAGAAAGTGAATTCGGAGGTCCGTGGCTCATTTTAGAGTCATTTGGCTAAAGATAGAAATTTGAAAGTTTTTGAGGAGTTTGACCGGAAGTGGACTTTTTGATATCGGGGTCGGATTCCGATTCCGGAAGTTGGAGTAGGTCCGTAATGCCGAATATGACTTGTGTGCAAAATTTGAGGTCAATCGGACGTGATTTGATAGGTTTCGGCATCAAATGTAGAAGTTTGAAATTCTAAAGTTCATTAACCTTGAATTGGAGTGCGATTCATGGTTTTAGCGTTGTTTGATGTGATTTGAGGCCTCAAGCAGGTCCGTGTTATGTTATGGGACTGGTTGGTGCGATTGAATGGGGTCCCGGGGGCCTCGGGTGTGTTTCGGGGTGGTTTCGGATCATTTCGGGCTGTTTTGCAATAGCTGATGCTGGTATCTGGTGTTGTTCTTCGCGTTCGCGAGGACCCTCTGGCGTTCGCGAAGAAGGATTTGGCTTCAGGGACTTTCTTTTTCGCGTTCGCGAAGAACGAAATCACTTTTGCACAGGTCTGATTTTGGAGGCTCATATCTAGCAATCTATAACGAATTTAGAGATGATCCAAAAATGATAGTTGTAGCCCTTTGTGTCTACTTTTCAGAAAGGTAAGTTGTTTAGCATTTGGAGTTGTGTACAGAAACCTATGGCTGGTACACTACAGGCTGTCCGGGAAGATGAAGAAGAAATTTGTGTTGCACAGGGCTGACTTTGGCAGCTTATATCTCAAAATCTATAAGGAATTGGGAGAAAACCTGATAACGCCAAACTATGCCTTATAAAAAGACACGCGGACATTGCAAATATAGTCTAGGTATTTAGGCCCAGAGTCGAACCCACAGGGAATTAACCTATCAATTACTTTCTTTGGATGTACTCAATTCTATGGAATTAACTTCCCCAAACTTTATAAATCACAGTTGATGGTATCACTAATAGCTAAAACTGAAAGTAAATAGACAGCTGAAAACTAAATATGCTTGATGTGTAAACAATTGGAATAAGATCTAAGGTAATGGTTTCCCCCGTTGTTGATTTCCTTGGTTGTATATGTCTTATAACTGTGACTTAGTTATCTCTATCAATCATGAACTCTCCAGCTACCATAAATCTTTCTCAAGCAATTATGATAATTTACTAGACGCACTCTCTCAAGCTACGCTAGCTAGATTCTCATTACAGTTCACTTAGATTGCACCCGAGGTATCGTTATCTCTAAACTAACCTCTAAACCCTCGGTTATGACTCTCGTCTATACTCCGGGAGTGATGTTGTTCAAACTGCTACCTAAATATGCACTCTCTCTCAAGCAGATACATACTAAATAGGGACGGATAATTGATGGCCCTTTCAATTAACCACAATCAAAACATAGATGAACAAATAGAGATTAAAACCAATTCACAACTATATTAATATAACAACCAAGTCATCCCCAACGGGTTTCACCAAAACCCTAGATTAAAGGATTTAGCTACTCATAACAACGGAAGATAAAACTAATAGAATATTCATAATGGAAGAATTGCAAGAAAAATAGAAGAGAATAAGAACTATGATGTTTTGGGTGATCTCTTACACTTGTTCTTCTTCCAAAAATAATCCCAAAACTAAGCCCTAAACTATTTTGGGCGAGTTTCTATAGCTTATAAGGGTTTTACAAAAGTTTCCCCGAATTGACACTTTGGTCCCCAATTTTCAGATACGTGAACAGTTCACCGCGGCCGCGGCGTGGACCGCGGACGACCGCGGTGAACACTGCCTGGGCCTATTTTTGTGTTTTGTCTCCGCTGTTCCTGCTCCGGCTGTCCACCGCGGTCGCGTGGACTTTGTCAGGCAGTCATTTCTTTTGCTCTTTTGTGTTTCGGGTTACTTCTTGAGTGGGTGTTTTCTTCACATTATTCCTCCAACACTTCATGTTGCTTCCTCACATAATAATATTTCCCGTCGGCGAAACCCAAATAGCACCATTTAAACGCATTTTATTGGACAATTTCACCTTATTAAAACCAACAACAAAGCATGAGCAATTAGGGTGTAAATCATCAACTATCTATAGCTCTATCAACACCCCACACTTAAGATTATTTGCTCAGTCACTCGGAGCAAGATTCACCACACTTTCATCAAAAATTTCCCTTCCCTTAAGCTTTTCTTCCTCAACGACTCACAGATTTCCATGAACAATTTTACAAAAGTCTCCACTAGTAGTGAGCAATAACCTTTAACTGTCAAGGAATCAAATTTTTTTAGTACACCCTGTAACATTTGCCACTACTCAAACCATTTCTACAACAACAGAGTCAAGACTTAACCTTTCTTGTGGAATCAATGCCTCACATCACACAAGAGAGTAGTTCCAATAATTAATCGATATGATATAATTAGGAACTAAAATAGACAGAATTCGCTCACTCTCCAAAAAGAACATTCACATGCACAAAAGATGCACCATAGGCTTGTGCCCGTAGTGTAGTACTCGACTAACGAGCCCACCAGTCTAAGATCAACTAGGACTTTATTTGGTTGTAATGTAAGCTAAGGCGACGGGTTAGGATACCATTTAGATATACAGACGTGAACTACACCTCCCTAAGCACTTTAATACATACAAATTTAACATTTCAAACCCACATTATGTCAAACTAAAAATTTCCCACCCTTCAATATCAATTGATAAATTACCCAAATCTTCTTTGAAGCACTCTTAGATTAAGAGCCACACTTAGCAAGGAACTATAGTATATATATATATAATATATATATATATATATATATATTATATATATATTATATAATATCATATATATATATATATATATATATTTCAATTCAAGTGGCTCTTCCTTTTTCAAAACAGTGCACCTTTCTCCTTATTTAATTAATTCCACTTAAAAGCCAAACCAACCATCCCACACTTCAACTTTTACAAAGTTTATACAATTCAAGTGCTCATGAGAGGTGAAAAGGTTCAAATAGATGGTTAATTCAAACAAATGGGTAAGGCTTGTAATGTGGTTGCTAAAGAAAAGGCTTATAGGCTCAAAGGGGTTAACTACGATACATAACAATTAGGTGGGTAGAATATACATATCTGGCTCAACAAAGAAATGCCTACATCACTTCTTAATCTGAATGAAGCTACTATTTCGCTTTGCAAACACACAGGGCAAGTTCTAGGCATCAATTGTACAGCATGGAATACGGTAACACTCACACACACATGGCACGTGACTCACTCCGGATTAGTTTATCAAGACATTCTCTTTTGAGTATTCAAGTTAGGTACAAACATACACTTTTTAAGGCACTTAAATAAGATTCATCCCTTGAAGTTAAGCGCTACACTCTAGCGTCTATCGTGTTCAGGTTTAAAAACGCTAAGGGTTTTTTTTCCTTCGATTTTAAGCTCGTCGCCCATTAATCCTAACCTAAAAAGACAAAAAAATCTACCTATACCCAGTTCAAGCTAAACCCTTGGAAAGAACCGTGGCCCAAAGAAAAACCAAGGGGGAGTTACTACACTACCTAAAAAAAGTAAAAAAAAAAATCTTTTTGGTATTTTCTCTAGACTAACTTCCCTCAAGAAAATTTTCTAAAGGATCCGTCATCACGAAGAGTCTCTATATTCCATTTATTTTTTTTTTATTTTTTTTCTTCGACTTAGTCCCTCAAGAACCCCGTCGAAAGAGATCCGTCGTCGGGACAAGTCACTTACTATTTCTACTTACCTAATGAACTAATATTCTACATCAAAACAATCAAAGCAAACAGTTAATTGTTACAATTACAACATACAATGAAGTATCCCCCACCCCACACTTAAGATAAAGACATGTCCCCATGGCTTCAAAATGTAAAGAACAGTGAGGTAAAGGAACTTCCCTGAGGCTCACTCTTGGTCAGAAACTGTGTCTGGGTTCACGTTGCACGCATGACCCAGCGCTCGCAACCAGCCGAAGAATTTCTTTTCTGATTTCACTTGCCTGTCAGCCACTACCTCAACACGGGCACTCAAATCATTGACTGAAGTACGCAACCCAGCCATCTCCTGTGCTAAATCTGCCATGCTAGTGCTCCGACGTGGATGTGATGGTCCAGCCTCGTTCCTTCTCGGAGGAGCTGTGATCTCAGCAGCTGCCCTAGCATCATCATCAGACTCATCAGCAGAATCATCATTGTTTGGCACTGGCTCCCTTCCCTCAAAGTCCAATTTTCTTTGCCCTGAATGGGGCCTTCAGAGGTAACTTCCCATCAACTCGAAGATTCTCAGGGACCTTAGCAAGGCGGCACAGTCGGGTGACTAGCGAAGGGAAGTAGTAGCCCTTGATCAGCTCAGGCGATCTAATGAACATTTCATCATGGAGGACGCGGGCGACATCAAACCCTTGGTGAGTCATAAAGCAGTAGATCATAGCCGCCCGTGGCCCATTCACATCAGTGGTATTGCTGGATGGTAGCAGACGGGTGTTGATGATAGTGAGCCAGCACTTTGCCTCCCAAGTAAGAGACTGTGAGTGTAGAGTCTTAAACTGAGCAGCCCATTTGGGCATTCTGCCAGGTATACAGATTACTGCCTGAAGTCTGTCCCAGTCAACCGTCGGGCAATGAGACATGATGTAGTGATCGTCACCCGTGAATGTGAGGAGGCGATACGCTCTGCGGATGGCCTTTATAGAAGCATTAATCGGGGTGTTGCGCACAGTCACAACCCCATCCTCGTTTTCTGGCAGATTTGCATAAAACTCTTGCACTAGCTGAATGTTGGCCTCCTCGGGAACCTCAAAGAAGATGTCGAGTTGACACCTCCTTAGCTCAATAAACATATTGGGGCACTCCTGCACCAATGCTGTCCGATCGATATGGACCTCATGGAGTAATTTCTTTGCGCTTTCTGATTGTACCTTGTCTCTTCTGATTCAGATACGAACCGAGTGCTATCGAACCGCAGTTCACTGGCTTGGCCCCTAGCTCGTGAGGAGCCTCCTGGACCACTAGAAGAGGACCCAGTGTTTCTTCTCTTATGGGATGAACTCATAGTACCTGTCAAAACAGAGAACGCTTATTAGGACGGGTCCAAAATGTGTGACCATGGGTGGTTACTCAGACTTCACCACAGCCATGTCACAACATCTCCTTATATCTCCATTGGGGCAATTTCCCAAACACATTGTGGGCAAGGCAATTATCTTCACATTCATGGCCCATGGGAATCAAGAAAACTTCCCCAAATCAATTATTTACTACACCAACACACCCCACACTTGCTATAAGCAATCACCCACCACCAACACCCTTGCAATATTCAATACACAGCCCCTTCACCAACATATCCAATAACAACGAATTTACACTACAAAAGAAAAAGAAAAAAGAAAACTAAACACAATCCTTGCACAAATACTACATTATACAACATTAAACTAGCCTACAATACCATAGATAGGAAGAAGAGAGAAGTGGGGCTCGGAATTCATACCTTTGCGGAAGAGGGATGATGGGTCTTGTGAAGGGAGAGGGAGAAGATGGGAGTATGGAGGGGAGAGTTGAAGATGGGGGAGAGTTAGGGTTTTAGAGAGAGAGGGAGATTGGGGAATTGAGGAGGAGGGTTCGGTTGTTTTTGGGTGAAAGGGGGGGGGGTTTGATTTTGTTTAAAATTAAGAGAAGAGGAGAAGAAAATAGAAGACAACGGAAAAAAATTAAAAAATTAAAAAAAATACAAACCTGGTTACCCCCCGCGGTCCACCGCGGCTGCGGAGGGATTTATTTGGGGGGGGGGGGCAATGTGCTCCGCGGTTCACCGCGGTCCGCGCCACGGTCGCGGTGGACTGTACATCCCCCCGGTGATTTCCGCGGTCCACCGCAGTCCTGGCAGCATCCTTCCCTTTTTTTTTTACATGAAGCTACATACTACACTTACAATACAATCGTGGGTTGCCTCCCACGCAGTGCCTGATTTAATGTCGCGGCAAGACGCAAGTAGTTGAGCCATCACTCCTCATTCGCGTACTGGTGTTCTTTCAGATTGATCACCACTGTATCCCCTTTATCTTCAGCTATTCAAAAGTAATGTTTCAACCTTTGCCCATTGACTGAGAACTTGTTTGTCCCATCTTCTGATTCGATCTCAACAGCTCCACTTGCGAACATTTGCACCAATCTAAATGGTCCTGACCATCGGGACTTTAACTTACCCGGAAACAATCTCAACCTTGAATTATACAATAATACCTTATCACTGGGTTTGAAGTCTCTGTCCACAATGTGTTTGTCATGCAGCTTATTCATCCTTTCCTTGTATAGCCTCATGCTTTCAAAGGCTTGATATCTAAATTCTTCCAGCTCATGTAACTCTGTAAGTCGATTTTGTCCAGTTGCGTCAGGATCCATGTTCAATTGCTTTAGTGCCCACCACGCTCGATGTTCTAGCTCTACAGGCAGATGACAGGCCTTCCCAAATACCAACTTGTATGGTAACATACCTATTGGTGTATTGAATGCAGTTCTATAGGCCCAGAGTGCGTGATCAAGCTTCTTTGCCCAATCAATTCGTGTGGTATTCACAGTCTTGGTTAATACACTCTTTATCTCCCTGTTGGACACTTCAACTTGCCCACTGATTTGCGGATGGTAAGGGGTAGCCACCTTGTGGCGTACATCATATTTTGCAAGTAGTTTCTCGAAGGCTCTATTACAGAAGTGAGTGCCTCCGTCACTGATGATCGCTCTTGGTGTCCCAAATCGGGTGAATATGTTCTTTTTCAGAAATCCTACCACCACTCTTGCATCATTAGTGGGCAACGCTGCAGCCTCTACCCATTTAGACACGTAGTCCACAGCAACAAGGATGTACTTATTGCCAAATGAGCTGACAAACGGACCCATAAAGTCAATCCCCCAAACATCAAACACCTCTACCTCTTGAATCGGGTTCATAGGCATCTCATGGCGACGGGAAATGTTCCCGGTCCGCTGGCATTCATTGGAGCCCTTTACCCAGAGGTTCTCATCTCTAAACACAGTTGGCCAAAAGAATCCGGCCTCTAGCACTTTCGCATCTGTCCTGACCCCTCCAAAATGTCCTCCTTATGCTGATGCGTGACAAGCCTGCAAAACAGAAGATTGTCCTATCTCGGGGACACACCTCCGGATAATATTATGAACACATATTCTAAACAAATAAGGCTCACCCCAATAATACATGCGGCAATCACGATAAAACTTTTTCTTTTGGACAGATGAAAGGTCGTAGGGAAGTATACCGCATGCCAGGTAGTTTGCAAAGTCTACATACCATGGCGCTTCCTCAAGACTAGCTGCGAGCAGTTGCTCGTCTGGAAAGGTTTCCAGAATCTCTTCGACCTCGACTAATTTTTCAGATCCTTCAAGTCGTGATAGATGATCAGCGACTTGATTTTCTGTGCTCTTACGGTCACGAATTTCGAGGACAAATTCTTGCAACAGCAGCACCCAACGAATCAGGCGCGGCTTAGACTCCTTCTTCTCAATTAGGTACCTGAGAGCTGCATGGTCAGTGTATACAATTACCTTGGAACCAATCAGATATGATCGGAACTTGTCAAAAGCAAACACCACCGCTAACATCTCCTTCTCCGTCACAGTGTAGTTGAGCTGTGCACCGCTTAGCAGTCTGCTTGCATAGTAAATCGGGTGCATCAGCTTATCCTTTCGCTGCCCCAAGACTGCTCCTATGGCATAGTCGCTTGCGTCACACATGAGCTCAAATGGTTGCTCCTAGTTGGGGGCAACAATGATGGGTGCAGTTACCAACCTTTTCTTCAGTTCCTCAAATGCCAACCTGCAATCATTAGAAAACACAAAGGGCTGATCCTTTTCAAGGAGTTTGCATAATGGGTTAGCAATTTTGGAAAAATCTTTTATGAAACGCCGGTAGAACCCGGCGTGTCCAAGAAAACTTCTCACCGCCTTGACTGAAGTGGGCGGTGGTAGCTTCTCAATCACGTCAACCTTATCATGGTCAACCTCAATTCCTTTACTAGACACTCGATGTCTCAGGACTATCCCTTCTTGTACCATAAAATGGCACTTCTCCCAGTTTAGCACTAAGTTTGTCTCCACACATCTTTTGAGCACTCTGCTTAAGTTGTGAAGACAGTCTTCGAATGAATCTCCCACCACGGAGAAATCATCCATAAAGACCTCCATAATATCCTCCACCATATCTGTAAAGATGGCTAACATGCACCGTTGAAAAGTCGCTGGTGCATTGCAAAGCCCAAAAGGCATTCTCCGAAAGGCAAAGATGCCATACGAACAGGTGAAGGATGTTTTCTCTCTATCCTCGGGGGCTATTGATATCTGATTGTACCCCGAATATCCATCTAAGAAACAAAAATGTGATCTCCCGGCCAGCCTGTCCAACATTTGGTCAATGAAAGGCAAGGGAAAGTGGTCCTTTCGGGTGGCGGTGTTCAATTTCCGGTAATCTATGCAAATCCGCCACCCTATGACTGTACGAGTTGAGATCAACTCATTGTTCTCATTTTGCACAACAGTCATTCCCCCCCTTTTTCAGCACACATTGGACAGGGCTGACCCAATTGCTATCAGAGATGGGGAAGATGATTCCCGCATCTAACCATTTGATCACTTCCTTCTTTACAACTTCTTTCATGTTTGGGTTCAGCCTTCGCTGATGTTCTCTGGAAGGTTTGTGCCCCTCTTCCAGGAGAATCTTATGCATACAGAAGGCTGTGCTGATACCCTTTATGTCTGCCATGGTCCAGCCAATGGCAGTCTTACTTTCCCGCAGTACCTGTAAGAGTTGTTCTACCTGCACATCTAGCAAACCGGATGATATAATAACAGGCAAAGTAGAGTCAGGGCCTAAGAAAACATACCTGAGGTGAGCTGGGAGTGGCTTCAGCTCCAGCTTGGGTGGTTCCTCTATTGATGGCTTTGCTGGAGGTGTAGCCCTTTTTTCTAATTCAAGGGACTCGAACTGAGGTTCCCTTGTCCAGAATCCTTGGCCTTCAAGTTCCATGACCCATTCAGCTAACCCTTCACCATCCATCTCTTCTAAATTTGTCAGACATGCCTCTAATGGATCTTTAACAGTCAGGGTCATATCATCTTCTTGCAGGATCACATCTACTGCCTCCACTAGAGAGCAATTAGCATATTCGTTGGGTCTCCTCAAAGTTTGCTGAACATTGAATATGACTTCTGCATCATTCAGTCTCATTTTTAATTCCCCAGTCTCACAGTCGATCGATGCTCTACTAGTGGCCAAAAATGGTCTGCCCAAAATGAGAGGTATCTCCTCATCTACCTGACAATCCAGAATAACAAAGTCTGCTGGGAACACGAACTTCCCCACTTGCACCAACACATCATCAAGAATACCAGTTGGCCTTTTCACCGTGCGGTCAGCCAGCTGTAGCAGCATCGAAGTCGGTCTAGCTCTGCCAATGCCCAACTTGGTGTACACTGCCAGCGACATCAGATATATGCTGGCTCCCAAATCACATAATGCCTTTGCAAAGGCATAACTCCCAATTGTGCATGGGATAGTGAAGCTACCTGGATCAGACATCTTTTGAGCCATCGGTCTTGTTACTACTGCGCTGCAGGTCTATGTCAGAGTCACAGTGGACAGATCCTGAAAATCAAACTTCCGTGACATTAGATCCTTCATCATCTTGGCGTAACTGGGCATCTCCCTCAGAGCATCCATCAGCGGAATATTCAACTGAATTTGCCGCAGCATCTCCATGAATTCCTTGTATTGGTCTGTCTTCTTTTGTTTTACTAGTCTCTGAGGGAAGGGTCTGGCACAAGAGGTGCCACCTGTTCAGCAGCTTGCTCATTCATCTTTTCTTTGCCTTTTTCCTCCTGACTCTGCTCAACTACCACTTCAGTAAGCTCTGTTGTTTCCTCCACCTCTAATGGCGCTGGAGTGAATATCGTATTCTCCTTACTGGCTTGTATAATCTCCTGTTCTCTGTCTAAATCTCTTCCATTCCGGAGACTCACTGCCATCAGCTGATTCGGGTTTTGCTCCTTGGGGTTTATGTTTGTGTCGGCAGGCAAAATTCCTTGAGGGCGGTTGTTTAGAGCCATGGACAACTGTCCCAGCTGTGTTTCAATGTTCTTTATGGCTGAGTCATGCACTGACAACTTTTCCTGCACTTTATTATTTGTCCCAATGAGTTGCTGAAGCATACCCCTAATTTCCATCATGTTGTTGTCTTGCTGCTGAGGAGGTGGTTGATATGTTAATTGTTGCTGATTTTGCTGTGGGTAGCCCTGAGGTCTCTGATATTGTACTGGCACCAGTTGGTTTTGAGGGTGCATACCCCAGGCTGTTGCGTGTTAGGCCTGTACTGCTGATTTTGTTGCGGTCTCCATTGCTGTGCTCCTTGACTCTGACCCCCATAGTTGTTGACATAATTCATATCTTCCCTTGCCCCTCGATTTTCGCCTTCTCCGCTCCATGAACACACATAAGACTGATTAATACAAGGTGTACACGGTCCTCCATTTGTTGTATCAACAATGTGCACCTGTTTTATGCCCATCTCATCAATCTTCTTTGTCAATATGCTCATCTGGGTCATGAGTGTGGCCATATTCTTTGCATGTGAATTGTTTGGGTCAAGAGGAACTGAGTGCACTATGGGTGCCAGTGTTGTAGCTCTATTCATCCACCCCGAATTTTGTCACATCTTGTCAAGAAGGATTTTGCACTCGGTGAATGTCTTACTCAATAATGCACCTCCAGCTAAAGCATTCACATTTGCTTTTAAATTGTCAGTTAGCCCCATGTAGAATCTCTGGCCGAGCATCTGGTCTGGAATGCCATGGTGGGGACACTTCACTAGCATCCCTTTAAATCTTTCCCAAGTTTCTTGCAAGGACACAGTCGACTGCTGCTTAAACTGCAATATTTCATCAATCTGTCTTGCAGTCTTGTTTGGCGGATAGAACTTGTTCAGGAACTGCTTGACTAATTCCTCCCAGGTGGCAATGGAATTGATAGGGAGCGAATTTAACCAAGTCTGAGTTTCCCCGGTCACAGAGAATGGGAACAGTAGCAGCTTGATAGCTTCCGGGGTCACATTTGGCTGCCTTTGGGTCACACAAATTGACAGAAAAATTTTCAAGTGCTGCTGAGGGTCTTCAATGTGTGATCCGGAGAAAAATCCTTTATTCTGTAGTAGATGCAGCATGTTGTTGGTTATCTGGAAGGTCTCCGCTTGAATTGCGGGCACAACTATGGCAGTGGCCAAGTTATCAGCTGTGGGCTGTGCCCAGTCATAAAGTGCAGCTTCGGGCATAAGAGGTGCCACTGCTCTTACGTTGGGGTTTACTGGCAGATCCCCAACGTTTCCAATGATGTTTTCTGCGTCACCCATGTCAAATTCGAGCTGGTGTGATTGTTGTGATTGTTGGAGCCTCTTGTTGGCACGGTTCAATGCCCTTAATGTTTTTTTGGGGTCTGAAAGTCCTTCTAGCAGTGCTCCAGTCCTCGAGGAACTTCTTGGCATACACCTAATTTTCACAAGAGTTCAACCGTTAGAATTTCAATGAACAGATTGGGTATAGAGAAAACTGACTACACTAAGAAATTTTGTACTTCTTTCAATTGTAATTGATAACACCGTTAAAAGTCCCCGGCAACGGCGCCAAAATTTGATAACGCCAAACTATGCCTTATAAAAAGACACGCGGACGTTGCAAATATAGTCTGGGTATTTAGGCCCAGAGTCGAACCCACAGGGAATTAACCTATCAATTACTTTCTTTGGATGTACTCAATTCTATGGAATCAACTTCCCCAAACTTTATAAATCACAGTTGATGGTATCACTAATAGCTAAAACTGAAAGTAAATAGACAGCTGAAAACTAAATATGCTTGATGTGTAAACAATTGGAATAAGATCTAAGGTAATGGTTTCCCCCGTTGTTGATTTCCTTGGTTGTATATGTCTTATAACTGTGACTTAGTTATCTCTATCAATCATGAACTCTCCAGCTACCATAAATCTTTCTCAAGCAATTATGATAATTTACTAGACGCACTCTCTCAAGCTACGCTAGCTAGATTCTCATTACAGTTCACTTAGATTGCACCCGAGGTATGGTTATCTCTAAACCAACCTCTAAACCCTCGGTTATGACTCTCGTCTATACTCTGGGAGTGATGTTGTTCAAACAGCTACCTAAATATGCACTCTCTCTCAAGCAGATACATACTAAATAGGGACGGATAATTGATGGCCCTTTCAATTAACCACAATCAAAACATAGATGAACAAATAGAGATTAAAACCAATTCACAACTATATTAATATAACAACTAAGTCATGCCCAACGGGTTTCACCAAAATCCTAGATTAAAGGATTTAGCTACTCACAACAACGGAAGATAAAACTAATAGATTATTCATAATGGAAGAATTGCAAGAAAAATAGAAGAGAATAAGAACTATGATGTTTTGGGTGATCTCTCACACTTGTTCTTCTTCCAAAAATAATCCCAAAACTAAGCCCTAAACTATTTTGGGCGAGTTTCTATAGCTTATAAGGGTTTTAAAAAAGTTTCCCCGAATTGACACTTTGGCCCCCAATTTTCAGATACGTGAACAGTTCACCGCGGCCGCGGCGTGGACCGTGGTCGACCGCGGTGAACACTGCCTGGGCCTATTTTTGTGTTTTGTCTCTGTTGTCTGCGCTGCTGTCCACCGCGGTCGCGGTGGACTATTTTCCAGTCATTTCTTTTGCTCTTTTGTTCGGATACTTCTTGAGTGGGTGTTTTCTTCACATTATTGCCTCCAAACACTTCATGTTGCTTCCTCACATATAATATTCCCTGCGAAACCAAATAGCACCATTTAAAGCATTTTATTGACAATTTACCTTATAAAACAACAACAACAACAAAGCATGAGAAATTAGGGTGTAAATATCAACTATATAGCCTACTATCAAAACCAAAACACAAAAGTTGTAGATCTTGGTGTCTAGTTTTCAAAACATTAAACCATTTGTCATTTGGAGTTTTGTACAAAACCTTATGGCTATTATAATAGAGACTGTCTGAGAAGAGTTTGAAAAATGATTTTTGGGAATTTTCTTCTTTGCGAACGTGACGTGGGTCCCGCGAATGCGAAGAAGAGTCGTCTGGGCACATAAAATGTTTTGTACTTGGATTATATCTATATTTTAACATGGAATCATGGGAAATTAGTGAAAATTGGGGTTTTGAAGAAAAACCTAGAAATTTGGTATTCTTGGATTTTGACCACTATTTGGGCACGAAATCGGGAGTAAATTATAATTTTGAGTTCGTGAGGTTATGGGTAGACTTTATCTTCGAAAAATTTCGAAATCCGGGCACGTGGACCCGAGGTCAATTTTGTCAACTTTTCGATCGAGGTTAGGAATTGTAATAAATTGGATTGTAATGAGTAAATTGATCATATATTAATGAGTTTACATAATTATTGACTAGTTTTGGAGTAACGTGCATCGATTTGAGTTTTTGGAAGGGCATGGAATAACGGTTATGGAACTTCGGAGAGAGGTGAGTCTCCTTTCTAACCTTGTAAGAGGGAATTGTCCCCATAGGTGAATCAATTGGATATGTGTTGCTATTTGCGGGGGCTACGTACGCAGGAGGTGACGAGAGTCCGTGCGTAGCTACTATTATGCTTATGTCCGGGTAGTCTAGGACCCAAGAGCATGCTTTACTTGTAATACTTGTAACCTTATTGTTAGTTTAAATTGCTTAAATCATATCGAAGTGGCAAATGACTTTCTAAAAGAGTTAAACTTCATTTTCTTGACTTGTAAAAGAGAAGTTTACACCTCCTTAAATAATTGTTTCCCTAGTGAAGTCTTAGTTGACTGTTAAAATGTGTGTTTCTATGTGTACCTGCATCACATGTATGATTCGCGAGCAGGGTGATTGTTTATTTATATTTGACCGCATCGCATGTATGATTCGCGAGCGGGGTAATAGATGCATCTATGGTTCCCGCCATGAGAACCTCTGGCAGTGCACAAATTAAATATCGTTGGATCGGGCCGTACGACCTCGGCATGATTTGCGCATGCTTGTAATGTTTGCCTTGAGATTTATACAAGTGTTGATATTCGTTCTCCCTGGCCTGAGATAAATGTATAAATGATGAAAAGGAATCTGGAAATTTCCTATGAAAGAAAGAGTTGTTTATTTGCTTTATTCTACTGAGTTGCAACCATGTTTATAAAATCTTTGATTTATTATATTATTGGCGTATTATTATTGGACCACTAGTAAGTGTCGAAGTCGACCTCTCGTCTCTACTTCTTCGAGATTAGACGGGATACTTACTGATTACACGTTGTTTTCGTACTCATGCTACACTTGCTGTGCATTTTTGTTGCACAGGCACATGTATCTCTAGTGGCCTAGTGGGCGTAGCAGCATGGATGATACAGAGACTAGGTGAGCTGCATTCCTCGAGGCAACCCGCAGCCAGTATAGTCTCTCTCAGTGTATTGTACTTACTTTTTGTCCAATTTGTATTCCGGACAGTTATTATACTTTATTTTATTTCTTAGTGATTGCTCGGATTCTGGGATGATTATTGGATTATTTAATATTAAGTTTGTTAAAGACATCAATATCTATTCAGTGAAATTCATTCCTCATTGTTTAATCTATAAAAGAAACGATTTCAAAAATATTAAAACAAGAAATTACTAGTAAATTGGTGTTGGCTTGCCTGACAATGGTGTCCGGTGCCATCACGACCCTTAGTGGATTTTGGGTCGTGACAACATGGTATCAGAGCACTAGGTTCCCTTAGGTCTCACGAGTCATGAGCAAGTCTAGTAGAGTCTTGTGGATCGGTACAGAGACGTCTGTACTTATCTTCGAGAGGCTACATGGCAGTTAGGAGCACTCCCCTTCTTGATTCCTCATCGTGCGGTTTGATTCATTTGAGTCTTATGCCCTTGTTTCCTTCCTACTCAATCTTATGCGATGCGAAGCGCTTATTATAAATAGGGAATTGAGGAATTAAAATAGTACAACAGATATGGTGCGAGATGTTTCCTCCTGCGTATTTGACTGGGCAGCGAAGGATGAGGATGGGTATGTGGGAAGTGTCTTGTGGTGATTAAACTCCTAGAAGGCCAAGTGTGGGAAACAAGAGTCGAGTAGTTGCTTAAAGGAGTGAGTTTGACCAAAGTGGGAGAGTGGCAGAGCAGCACAGGGGTTCTGTGGTAGGATGACTACGTGCCTTGGAAGGAGTTTAGAGTGATGTGGGATTCATGGTGGATAGTGACTAGGTCTACGAGCTTAATTTGAAATATTGGCTAGCATAACGGCGGGAAATTTGATATGACGGAAATGAGCTGCTTGATATGAAGAAGGATACAACATGACTTTGAATTGGAAGATATTGTCGCACATTTAGTTGATGTCCACGAGAAGTGAATGGACTTGTGCAACTGGTGAATGAGCACAGGCTCTGGTGGGTTATCTCCTATGAGCAGGTCAGCGGTCGCGTGGTTGGTGAAGCTCCTGCGAAGGATTTTACTGGCTATCCGGTAAGAGGTCTAATATGTGAATGTTGCTAGAGATTCAGAGTGTTCATGAAATGCTAACGGAAGGATTTCGAGGAATCTGGCGGTTTAATTGCGCAAGGTCATGTCAATAAGAGATAAAGAATCTTGGTGGGTTCCAAAGTTGTGTAATAGTGACTTCAAGCTAAGTGGGAGAGTCCCACCGCCTACGGTTTGATTGCCTGGTCGCCTATTTGTCAGATTTCTAGTTATTGGCAAATTGATGGGTTACTGCGACTAAGGAAAGAGAACATCAGTGGTAATTTGAGCAAAGGAATCAAAAAATGTATTCTATAATTGGCATCACCGATTCATGTTCATGCTTTGGGAAGACTCAGGAATTATGCTTCACGTAGAAGTGAGTTGCAAGGAAAGTGATTCGGCCGGGTGCTTCGTCGAGAGGGTGTTCATGTGCTAGAAGATTCATGGAGTTGATTATATTCGGGACCAAGTCAGAGTGGGTGGCTCTCAACAACGGTCCTAGTGAATTCAAAAGTTATAGTGCGGTGCCTAATGATTTCGAGCCTATAAGTATGGTTAAGAATCGAGCTTTTGCAGCAGAGTATGAAAAGAGGCTTGGAATGTTCTATGATATCTTCGGCTTATAGTGTAACATTTGGAGTAAAGAGAGAAGATGACTACGGATTCGTAGAGGAATTATCAAAAGAGATGTATCAGTTGAAGTTGCTAATGTACGTGCAAGGAGGGTATGAAACGGTTCATGGGTTTGGAGACAATAGGGTCTCATGGAATGGGGTCACTCAAGATGAGTGCGGATTTAGGTTGGTGATGTAAGGAATGGAGCTAATATTAACTCTGAGACAAGATAAGGATTAATCAAAAGAAGTTAGATTGGTTAACCATGGTTGAATTGGTATAATGGTGGCGGTAATCAGTTCCTTCAGCGTGATTAAGTTGTGCATGTGATTTATGGTGGTGCGTGCGAGGCTCGACGGCCTCCGTATAGTTGGAAGTATTCAAGTAGTATGGCTTGTATGTGTAGGTGGATCCCGGAACAGTTATGATGGTTCAGACCACTACTTGAGGATTTGAATGTTCCACGGTTATGAGAAGTTATTTGCGTGTTGCTATGGTTCTCTTGGAATGAGTTAAGTAAAAGGTTTTGTATAATGAAATGTATACTCTATTAGTGGTTCAAGAGTTATGGTGAAATCCTTATACTGTCGCATATTGGTATGTTAGGTGAAGTGAGCGGCATGAGGAACCGAGGTTGCGGTGCGGTGTTGGCAAGGATGTTTGCAGTTCGGTGTTGGCAAGGATGTCACAAGCTCAGAGGAGCAGGAAAGGGATTTGAATGTTAGAGTAAGTTGGTATTGTCTTCAGCGTCACCTGAGATCGGTGTTTTGTGAAAAAGGCTTTGCATCCTGGTTATGGAATCTTGATCGCTTTGCAGCATTTGCATGGATGTTGGTATGGATGTGCAGACTTGTTACCTGGTGCAGAATGCCATGGGAGCATTCCCCATGGAAAGATTGTATAAATGTGACGTGTAGTCACTTAATTGATTGAGGATTTAAACCAAGTATGGAGATTTTGGTACTATCGCTAATTGAGAATTTATGCCCGATGGGCGCTCGGTTCATTTGGTTGTGGAATGTGGAAGGTTGTTCTGGATTGGACGGTTGTTCTTGTGTGTTATGGGAAAAAGGGGTTATTATGGACCCAGGAAAGATTATTAGCCTAGTTCGGTACGATTAGAATCGTCTTGAGGTCTATGAATGGATTTAAATATGAATATAGGCTCTATATCAGGCCGGATGTGTTCATTTCAGCATAGCGTTCCTTATGGAGGAGTATTCGGACGTTGGATGTTAATTCGTCATCGGCCATTTTATGTAATGCTACATTGTGCCGTGTGAGTTGCAAAATGGCTTGATAAATTTCTTGTGTGTTGGGGTTCC
Organism: Nicotiana attenuata; assembly: GCF_001879085.1. Taxonomy (NCBI): domain Eukaryota; kingdom Viridiplantae; phylum Streptophyta; class Magnoliopsida; order Solanales; family Solanaceae; genus Nicotiana; species Nicotiana attenuata. The sequence goes on along the minus strand of NC_031995.1, from coordinate 112,402,688 downwards.
GCGTAGCGATGGTGTTATGTGAGCAGGATGGCTCTTGAAATTCAGATCATATATCGCACTTCAGTTGTGCTTGAGTTTTGTAGCTTATGGCGCTATCTATCTCCCCAGGGATGGTATTATGCACTTAGCGTGCTTGTGGCCGATATTAGGTATTTCGTAGTAATGAGCGATTTTTCTTGGTGTGTATCTTCTTATGTGAATTTTATGTGTGGATCAGGTGGCACGCCGCCACGGGTATGTTGTTTGGATCGGGTTGCACGCCGCGACAGTGTGATATTGAGTACAGTTCCCTATATCTGTTTTTGTGTGTTTTGTTTCCCATTTTCTGAGGAAAGTTCATATTAGTGCGTGAGTTGAGTAGTCCCTTCCAGAGTTCGTTTTCCTTATATATCACGTTCGAGTTCATAGTCTATTGGCACATGGTGGCATTATATGAGACTTTTGATCATGTCCGGGGTGGCTTATTGCCTGAGCAGTTCGTACTGGGTGAGACGAGATCATTGGATTTAGGATCAGTGCAATCTGATTATATGAAGTATATTAAGGAGCAAAGACCATTATGTGGTTCATAATGAGGTAACGGTTCTTGTCAGATTGTTGACTCGACAGTTGGTTATGAATTTCTACACATCTCTTTTGTCGTGGCGGCATTGCGAGAGTTGGAACAGGACTTATATATGTCATAGGGTGCATTGTGAGCATCAGATTCGGGAAATATCGGCTATTATGATCAGAGAGTGTTATTATGGTCTTGTGAATGATGTGGTGCAAGGTGTGAATTCACCAAGGGTGTGTAGTCATGTTCTGGTACAGCGTGTGGTGATTGATACGGTGTTCATATGTTGAAAGCAGGCCTGGTAGAGAACTTCGGATGTTGAAACTGGGCTCTAAGGCTTATTTGCCTAAATGAAAGAGGTTATCTTTAGATTTGATCGAGCTAATGTGCCTAACTGAGTTGTGGTAGCACGGGTAGGTGCACGAGGTATTAAGCAGCGATTTCAGACTACTTTAGTGCAGTTCTCAGCACGTTCGAGGACGAACGTATGTTTAAGTGGGAGAGAATGTAACGACCCGACCGGTCGTTTTGAGCTCTAGCGCATCGTTCAGCGGTTTGAGGCCCTGAGATAGCTTCACTTCAGGTATTATGACTTGTACGCATGGTCAGAATTGAATTCCGGGAAGTTCGGAGTTGATTTGGAAAGAGATTCCCGTTTCGAAAGCTTTAAGTTGGAAGAATTGACTAAGATTGGATTTTTGCGTAAACGACCTTAGAATCGGGATTTGAAGGTTCCAACAGGTTTGTATGATGATACCGGACTTTGGCGTATGCCCGAATCAGGTTTTGGAAGACCCGGGAATGTTTCGGCACCTATTGTGGAAGTTGGCATTTTTGAAAGAATTTCATAAGTTTGGGTTGAAGTGCATTTCAGTGTTATCGATGTTTGTTTGGGATTCTGTGTCTGGGAATAGCTCCGTATGGCAATTATGGTGTTGGGAGCGCGATCGAAAGTGAATTCGGAGGTCCGTGGGTCATTTTGGAGTCATTTGGCTAAAGATAGAAATTTGAAGGTTTTTGAGGAGTTTGACCGGAAGTGGACTTTTTGATATTGGGGTCGGATTCCGATTTCGGAAGTTGGAGTAGGTCCGTAATGTCGAATATGACTTGTGTGCAAAATTTAAGGTCAATCGGACGTGATTTGATAGGTTTCGGCATCAAATGTAGAAGTTTGAAATTCTAAAGTTCATTAACCTTGAATTGGAGTGCGATTCATGGTTTTAGCGTTGTTTGATGTGATTTGAGGCCTCAAGCAGGTCCGTGTTATGTTATGGGACTGGTTGGTGTGATTGGATGGGGTCCCGGGGGCCTCGGGTGTGTTTCGGGGTGGTTTTGGATCATTTCGGGCTGTTTTGCAATAGCTGATGCTGGTATCTGGTGTTGTTCTTCGCGTTCGCGAGGACCCTCTGGCGTTCGCGAAGAAGGATTTGGCTTCAGGGACTTTCTTTTTCGCGTTCGCGAAGAACGAAATCTCTTTTGCACAGGTCTGACTTTGGAGTCTTATCTAGCAATCTATAACGAATTTAGAGATGGTCCAAAAACAAAAGTTGTAGCCCTTTGTGTCTACTTTTCAGAAAAGTAAAGTATTTAGCATTTGGATTTGTGTACAAAAAGCTATGGCTGGTACACTACAGGCTGTCCGGGAAGATGAAGAAGAAATTTGTGTTGCACAGGGCTGACTTTGGCAGCTTATATCTCAAATTCTATAAGGAATTGGGAGGAAACTAAAATACAAAAGTTGTAGATCTTGGTGTCTAGTTTTCAAAACGTTAAACCATTTGTCATTTGGAGTTTTGTACAAAAAGTTACGACCATTATACTAGAGGCTGTCTGAGAAGAGTTTGAAAAATGGTTTTTGGGAATTTTCTTCTTCGCGAACGCGACGTGGGTCCCGCGAACGTGAAAAAGAGTCGTCTGGGCAGTGTATAAGTGTAAAGAAATGGGTTTGGCTCATTTCATCTCATTTCCTCCATGGGAGCCGACCTAGGAGCGATTTTGGAGCTCCATTTTCATCATCCATGTCAAGGTAAGTGATTCCCGCCTATTGCAAATTAATTACTTGGATTATATCTAGATTTTAAAACAAAAAATCATGGGAAATTAGTGAAAATTGGGGTTTTGAAGAAAAACCTAGAAATTTGGTATTCTTGGATTTTGACCACGATTTGGGCACGAAATTGGGATTAAATTATATATTTGAGTTCGTGAGGTTATGGGTAGACTTTATCTTTGAAAAATTTCGAAATCCGGGCACGTGGGCCTGAGGGCAATTTTGTCAACTTTTCGATCAGGGTTATTGTTATAAATTGGATTGTAATGAGTAAATTGATCATATATTAATGAGTTCACATAATTATGGGCTAGTTTTGGAGCAATGTGCATCGATTTGAGTTTTCAGAAGGGCATGGAATAACGGTTATGGAACTTCGGAGTGAGGTGAGTCTCTTTTCTAACCTTGTAAGAGGGAATTGTCCCCATAGGTGAATTAATTGGATATGTGCTGCTATTTGCGGGCGCTACGTACGCACGAGGTGACGAGAGTCCGTGGGTAGCTACTATTATGCTTATGTCCGGGTAGTCTGGGACCCAAAAGTATGCTTTACTTATAATACTTGTAACCTTATTGTTAGTTTAATTGCTTGTCGAAGTGGCAAATGACTTTCTAAAAGTGTTAAACTTCATTTTCTTGACTTGTAAAAGAGAAGTTTACACCTCCTTGAATAATTGTTTCCCTGATGAAGTCTTGATTGGCTGTTAAAATGTGTGTTTCTATGTGTACCTGCGTCGCATGTATGATTCGCGAGCAGGGTGATTGTTTATTTATATTTGACCGCGTCGCATGTATGATTCGAGAGCGGGGTAATAGATGCATCTATGGTTTGCGCCATTCGACCCTCTGGCAGTGCACAATTTAAATATTGTTGGATCGGGCCGTACGACCTCGGCATGATTTGCGCATGCTTGTAATGTTTTCCTTGAGATTTATAAATGTTGATATTTGTTCTTCCTGGCCTGAGATAAATGTATAAATGATGAAAAGGAATCTGGAAATTTCCTATGAAAGAAAGAATTATTTATTTGCTTTATTCTACTGAGTTGCAACCATGTTTATAAAATCTTTGATTTATTATATTATTGGCGTATTATTATTGGACCACTAGTAAGTGTCGAAGTCGACCTCTCGTCTCTACTTCTTCGAGATTAGACGGGATACTTACTGAGTACACGTTGTTTCCGTACTCATGCTATACTTGCTGTGCATTTTTGTTGCACAGGCACATGTATCTCTAGTGGCCAAGTGGGCTTAGCAGCATGGATGATACGGAGACGAGGTGAGCTGCATTCCTCGAGACGACCCGCAGCCAGTATAGTCTTTTTCAATGTATTGTAATTACTTTCTGTCCAATTTGTATTCCGGACAATTATTGTACTTTATTTGATTTCTTAGTGATTGCTCATGCACTTGTGACACCGAGTTCTGGGATGATTATGGGATTATTTAATATTAAGTTTGTTAAAGACATCAATATCTATTCAGTGAAATTCATTACTCATTGTTTGATGTATAAAAGAAACGATTTCAAAAATATTAATACTAGTAAATTGGTATTGGCTTGCCTGACAATGGTGTCCGACGCCATCACGACCCTTAGTGGATTTTGGGTCGTGACAAATCGGGTAGTAAAGGAAATGATGATCTGTGCGCTAATGCTATGTGTAGCACCCAACTTGGGGACGATTACCAAGTATTGCACAGAAGTGATCCTATAGGCTAAAAAAACCTAGGACCCCTTTTACTCCTTGTTTTAAAAGTAATATCTATTTATTTTTCTGCTTATAAGACTAATTCACTTAAATTGAGTTTGGTCGGGACCCACCATTATGGACCTCGAGGGGTGCCTAACACCTTTCCCTCAAGGTAATTTCGAGCCCTTACCCAATCTCCGGTGATGTAAACTAGTACACGAGTTATTTGTTCTAGGTGCCCTAACGCACCTTAATCCGTTAGGTAGCGACTCTTCAAATCATACCCAATTCCCAAAAGGAAAGGAGCTATCCCGAAATGTCGAAACCCGGACTCCGCGAGGAAAAAGGGGGCGCAACAGCATGGCGACTCTGCTGGGGATATTTTAGACTCTTACCATAACAAACTTGTTTTTGTGAATTAGTCTTAAGCATGCTTTATTCTGTTAATACATGTGCACCCTTTCCCTTTCCCCCTTATTTGGATTTAATTGCCTATTTTTCAAGCATTTACGATTTCCTTTATTACAGAAACTAACTTGTCCCCTTGTTTTTTTTCTTAAACGTCTTTAAATTATTAAATACTGCATTTATCATTTTTTTAACGTGCAAATACGTGACAACATGCTATTTATTGTTACATAAATAATGCTCAACATCATATTCCACTCGTGCGTAATCAATCCTATAGCAACGCTTGATGAGTGTTTGCGCCCTTCCTATATATCACCCTTTAAATCCGGAAAGACGTATTTGCGGTAAAACTAGTCGATCAGCGGTGCAGTCGACGGTTCCGTGCTTTCCCCCTCAAGTTGTCCACTTGAGGGTACCAGTCTAGACCTCTCTAGAAACCTTACTCTAATTAATTGTACATGCATCATAGTCAAACCTAGCCGGGTTAATATGTTGTCCACATAATAACCCTTTAAGACAAGCCTCGTCCAAAATTCCATCGGGTTTTCCATAATCCCAACGGATACAACCACGATTGTGTGCATTAATTTGGAGAAATAAGTGCCAATATGCTAATCATTGTTGTATAAATAGTTGGATCTGGAGGGGGAAAGGGCCTAACCATATTTGTTTTGCAGGAAATGAGTCACGAAGTCCCTAGGTTCGGCATGGTCCGTAACATACCACCATTGTTGCTAGACTGGTGGGAGGATCTTCCATCAAGTGATAAGAATCATGTGAAAAGGGTCTTGCGAAATTTGCCTTCTTTATTGGACTTCCAGCCGAACAACACGTTAATCGAAGCTGCCACAATGTTCTGGGACAAAGAAAGAGCCATGTTTCGCTTTGGAAACATAGAAATGACCCCTCTCTTGGAAGAAATAGGGGGATTTGCTGGGCTACCTTGGGATAGTCCTGGTTTATTGGTGCCAGAAAATCGCTCTACTAGGGCGTTTTTGAAGGTTATGGGGTTAAAGAAGAATGATGACTTGGAGTGCCTGAAGAATTCCTACATACCCTTCAACTTCCTCTATGAACGATGCGGTCACATCAGATCTTATCGTATCTTCGATGACGAATTCACCGTCACTTCCTTGGGTTGGATCCACCGCATGGTTTTCGTGTTCATTGTCTGTTTCTTGGGTATGTTAGTGTTCCCGATCCAAGGGGACAGAATCCACACTATACTGGCCATGGTAGCCAAAACCTTGATGGATGGGATCGAGGGGAAAACATATACCATTGTCCCTATGATCATAGCAGACATATACCGGACCTTAGAGCGCTGTCAAAAGGGGTACAAATACTTCGAAGGTTGTAATCTGCTGTTACAAGTTTGGTTGTTAGAGCATCTCCAAAAAGGTCAATACCGTCAAGAGCTTCCGCGAAGGCCGTGGAATGACCACATAGCTTTCCATCATCCTAAGAGAATGACTTATATCCCAGACAGGTTTGCTCAACCCGAAAATGCTATAGGATGGGCGCAGTTTTTTAGCAATTTGACCGAGGATCAGGTTCAATGGATGTTCGCATGGTTCCCAACGGATGAGTTCATCATCAGATCTAGGGATGTTCCACACTTGGTACTGATCAGGTTGAGGGGCATATACCCTTATGCTCCCATCAGAGTTAAGAGACAGGCAGGTCGGAAGCAGGTCATAACACGAGTTGCTAAAATGAGTCACTACAGGGCAGATTTTCAGGATGACGATGTCCTATACAAATGTGAAGCTCAGCACATGTGGCATTTGAAAGTTATCGTGGAAAAGGATACCATCGAGCCAGATCGATATCATGTTGGTCATGTGTACTTTTACCCATCATGGTTAGAAGATAACATAGAAGGAATATTCGAGCCAAGGGTTGGTCCAGGAAATACAGTTATAGATGAAGTTGCCAAGGCACAAGTGAAGTACAACAAACTACGCAAAAGAGTTCACGAGTCCGAGGCCGAGCGCATGGAGCTACACAAGACCGATATGGAACTAATTAATGAATGGAGGGAGATGGCTGCAAAATCAAGCAAAAGGTTGGAATATCTGGTGTATAGTCTGATGGAATTAGAGGGAAAATGAGGAAGAGAGTCACCGATTGCCAGAACACTAAAGGAATTAGCAAGGGCATACCTACTGCTGAACCTGCGCGAACTAGGGAATTTGATCGACGAGGCCAAAAACATCCAGCCTGGAGAAGGTCCTTCTGGGACCAAGTAGATTAGGTTTATTTGCTTTTTCAAATGTAATAAGGCCAAGTGCCATTAGTGACTTATCTTATTTAGTGTCGTTTTAGATTCATCTATTTTTACATTAATGAAATAAGGCAATTATTGGCACTGAAATTCTCCAAATCTATTTGTCGCTAGGCCTACCTTGGGCACAACGAAGCTCCCAAATTAGGACGCGAATTTACATTCTCGCAATATGTATTTAAATACTGCAAACACTTTCAGAATCATTACTGACTTGTTTACCTTTTGTTTTTCTTTATTTTTATTATTCCCATCCCCTAAGGTTGGTTCGCACATACTGGCATCATCAGCATATCACACAAGATCTAGAGGCCCCCCACCTCCTCCTCCTCCGAGTAATCCGAAAAGCCGAGGGAAAACTAAGATGGATGACTTGAGTGGTATACAAAAAGAAAATGCTGAGAATATTGAAACTTTAGACGGTCGGAGTACTCCGGTCCAGAATGATTTGGTCCTGCGACTGGAGCAGAAAATACTAGAGTTACAAGGAGAACTTGAGCAGGTCCGCAACTTGGCAAACCTCTCCCTCACCCTAAACGTCCCAGACGTTAACCAAAAAAATGTTCAAAACCCAGCACCTTCTCAAAATACACCAAACCAATGTCCACAAAATCCTCCCGCACCCCATCAATACGCCACACCACCTCAAAATCCCAATCCTCTACCGATACCAACTCCCCCACAACACCATCATCAACCAACCCAGTACCCGCAAACCACTACCTATCACACTTCTCAGAACACACCACACCCTATTCCCGACCCTCAAACTCCACCAACGATTACCACTACACCCTAATCTCTAGCACCCACCAAAACAACCCTATATACGTGGAAACACTACCTCACTCCACTCAACCAATCTCTTATACACCAGAATCCACTGAGAAGGACCTGCTCATCAAGAACATGGCTGAGGAGCTCAAGAAGTTGACAAGTCGCGTTCAGGGTGTTGAAGGAGGTAAAGGGATATAAGGTCTGAACTATGAGGATTTGTGCATACAACTAGATGCGGAACTGCCGGAGGGTTACAAACCTCCCAAGTTTGAAATGTTTGGCGGAACGGGTGATCCCAAGGTTCATTTGAGAACTTATTGTGACAAGATCGTGGGGGTCAGAAAGGATTAAAGGATTCGAATGAAGCTCTTTATGAGAAGTCTTACCGGAGATGCCCTGTCCTGGTACATATGCTAGAATCCTAAGAAATGGGCCAATTGGGTGAGCATGGCATCAGAATTTATGGACCGGTTCAGGTTCAATACGGAGAATGCACCAAATGTCTTCTATATCCAGAACCTAAAGAAGAAGCCAACTGAGACTTTCTGCGAGTATGCTACTCGGTGGAGGTCAGAAGCAGCCAAGGCCAGACTAGCATTAGACGAAGAACAAATGAACAAGTTCTTTGTCCGGGCACAGGACCCATAGTATTATGAAAGGCTAATGGTTATTGAGAATCATAAGTTCTCTGATATTATCAAACTCGGAGAAAGGATTGAAGAGGGCATTAAAAGCGGGATGGTGACAAATTTTGAGGCACTACAGGCCACGAACAAAGCATTGCAATCAGGTGGCATATCAACGAAGAAAGAAGTAGGGGTAGTAATGGTGGCCCAAGGCCCAAAATCTCCACTCACATACCAAAAACCTCCACCTATATACCAACCCTCACCTCCCAGATATTCTCAACCCGCCACCGCCTACCACACTTATAACACCCAGCCAGCCTACTATCATTCACCTCCAGCTCATCCAAATTACCAGAAACCCCGACCTAATTTTGATCACAAACCACCCAGACAGTACACCGTCATTGCTGAACCCATCGACCAGCTATACGAAAGATTGAGGGCTGTTGGTTATGTCGCCCCTATTCCCGTTGTGGCAATGGAGAATTCATCTTAATGGGTCAACCCGAACAAAACTTGTGCATACCATTCTGGTATGAAGGGGAACACCATTGACGAGTGCCGAACATTGAAGGATAAGATTCAGACATTGATTGATAACAAGGTCATATAGGCGAAGGAAGTTGCACCCAACGTACGCAAACAATTCTCTTCCAGATCATAGGGGCGAAGGGATCAATGTGATAGAAACTGATGAGGAGAGGGATCCCGAGGGATCAATTGGACTTATCAAAGAGGGTGACGATCCTAAGAAGCCGGCTGTCATGCTTAATCCTATTGTGGTCCAGGTACAGCCGCCAGTTGAGGTTGAGGTAACCACATCGGTTCCATTTGAGGTAGAAGTAACACCACCTGCAACCTCACCTGTTCCATTTGAGGTAGAAGTGGCCACACCTTTCAAATTGACAGTAGCAACCACGCCTCCTTTCAAGTCGAATGCCATACCTTGGGATTACGTCACCGAAGCTAGGTGAAAAGGAAAAGCAAAGATGGAAGAATCTGGTGCCGCACAGGGAATGACCAGAACTGGAAGGATCTATACACCCAAAAATTTTGGAGGATCAAGCAAGGAGGCTGCTACCAAACAACCTATCATTAAAACTGGACCGGACGATCTTTGGAGGAAAGTACAGGCGAGGGAATACTCTGTCGTTGATCATTTAAACAAGACCCCCGCCCAGATATCCATCCTGTCACTATTGCGAAATTCAGAGGCGCATAAGAATGCTCTGATGAAGGTGTTGAATGAAGCTTATGTGCCCAACAATATCACCAGTGGAGAGATGGACAACATGGTAGGGCAAGTACAGGAGAGTCACAAGATCACCTTCCACGAGGATGAACTACCACCTGAAGGGTTAAGTCACAACAGAGCACTGCATCTCACGGTACAGTTTGAAGACAAATTCATTTACAGGGTCCTAATAGATGGGGGTTCTAGCCTCAACATTTGCCCATTGACTACTCTGAAAAGGTTGGGCAAAGATTTCCATGAGATACGGGCAGGAAGTATGAACGTGAAAGCATTTGATGGGTCTCAAAGGGCCACGATTGGGGAGATTAACCTTTGTCTGCAGATGGGACCAACTTGGTTTGATGTTGAGTTCCAAGTGCTAGACATATCAGCCACACACAATCTTCTATTAGGTCGACCTTGGATACATGCCGCTGGGGCCGTGGCTTCCACGCTACACCAGGCCGTGAAGTTCGAATGGAATCATCAGGAGGTAATCATTCACGGAGATGGAAGTAACCCCAGTTACACCATTCAAACTATCCCGGTTATCAAGAATAGAAGGAGGCTGGGTGGAGAAACTTATCACCACATCGAGCATGTCAACGCGATTGTTGATACCCAATTTTTTCCTATAATACTTTTTAAAGTGCATATATATCTTCAAAACTATGCATTAGCATCAATTGATATTTTTCCATAATTTCTATTTTTTTTAATAAATTTATCCTAATATTTTATTTATATAAATAATTACAAAATTGCATCACAAATGACTTTATAACATTTCATGATTTAATATTGCTATTTATAGCTAGATTAAGTTCAAATTATTTCACAAATGGCTGGATTTTCACTTTTTGGTTACAATTGCAATAGCTTTGCAATTATAGCCCATGTACACATTATTACATTATCTTGCCATAAAATGGCTCATTGTATTTTTAAAATGTTGAGTAATTATTTTAAAACATTTTTATGCATGAAAATTATTTCTATAATCTGCTAATTATTTTATAAAAAATCTTTTTCATAAATCATTTGGGGTATTTAATAAATAGCCTTTTATTTCCCAAACCTAACCCCTTTAAAACCAGCCCAAAACCCCCTTAATACTAACTCAAAAGCTATCCCAAAACCCCTTAGGCCCAATCTGCATACACCCGACCCAATAGCCCCGTTTAATCGTGATCGTTGATCATTTTGATCAACGGTCCACAGTTAAACCTACCATAATTAACCCTTTAACTTACCCTAACCCCCTCATTCTCTCCAATTCCGTCGTCACCCGTTCCTCACCCCTCCAAACTCTCTCTCAACTCACCCTAACCCTAATCGCCGTCACCGGCGAGAACCTCCTTCCCACGATGTTTCTGTACCTTCTCCGACCACCCCTGGTCTCCTGCACGCCATGGCTCCTTGATTTCTTGGATCCTTGAAAAGATCTCAAAGAGCCTAGTTGGTTCTGGTTTGAAACTTTGCTTGTCATCCTGTCTCAAGCCATTGTTCGACCATGAGTAAGAGATTTCTCTTTATTTTTGTTACGAATCTATGGTTTCTAAACCTATTCTCTCATCTCTGTTATGTTTTCTAAAAAAACCCTAGTCTATTACCTTCGATCATTTCCAGATCTGTATAGATCTGAGACGAATCGAGCACTATTACAGGTTTTTCTCCGAAAATTTTCGGGTTTTAATCGACTATTCTTGCTTTTCCTTGAAACTAGGGTTCATTACGAGTTGTTTTCCAAAAGCCTTCGGATTTCTGCATGTTTAATCGATTCTCTTTTCATCTTCTTGACCGATTTTTGCAAGAGTACTCGAACTCTAGTTGACTCTATGGAATATACTGATCTTTCCAATCTTAGCTTCGATTTTGGGTCTTTCCGTGTTACCAATCGTATTGATTTGCTCTGTATTTTTTGACTTACACATTTTCTTTGTCAAATCCTGTATTTTGTGGTTTTTGCCCTAATTAATCTCTGTTAGGACTTGAACCTATTTTTTCTGACTAAGTTCTATGTCTGTGAGGTTTTACTTAGTCTGATTTCTATTTATGGAAGTTGAGTAATTCTTTCCTGGAATCAGTATTCTTTTGAGAAGTCTTGCTGATTGCTTTACTCTGTTAAATATTCGTATGCATAGACTTTATTTGTTTCCTTGTTTGTAACTTTAATTGGTTATCTTTACCTTAATTACGTGCCCGTATAACTTTAGGATTCGTACTGATTCTTTATTTGATATGGTCTGGTCTCTTTTGCCTTAATTAAACCCATGTTGTTATTGTTAATCAATTACCCCTAATTAGAGGGTCTATTCTGGACTCCCTCATGTCAATTGATTCTGCGACTCTATGATTTCCCTTGATTGACTAATTTCTGATTCTTTTACCTTATTTGTGCTACTCTTGAACTGCTATATAAGCACTCTTATTTTACCTCTCAACGGACACTAAGTTCAGAACACACACTCACACTAAAACTCTCTCTTTTCTTTGCTACTTGTGATAATTATTGGTCTAGTTGGCTGAAAGCTAGGGCTAGACATTGGAACTACATCTGTTTTACACTCTGCACTTTCTTCTTTAACTGGTATGTCTCTAAGTTAAATTTTGAAACTCAACTCCATGTATTCCATTCCTGCACTAGTTCAATTGGCTATGTACCCAATTTGTTTCCCTGTTTACTATTTTATTAAGCATGTCTAAATTCTGCCTTCTCTTGTTCAGTGTGTAATCAGCATGTCTAAACTTCACTTGGTTATTTGATACTTGTCCAGCATGTTTACTTAGTCCCTGCTTAACCCCCCCCCCCCCCCCCACGTGTACGACTAGTTAGTTACTTACGTT
>NC_031995.1:112353808-112390180 GCF_001879085.1 Nicotiana attenuata | reverse complement strand
CCCCCCCCCCCCCCAACAGGTTGACCATGTTAGTTACTTAGTCTCCTAATGCATTCAATTGGCCCTAATTGCATGTCCAGTTCTGTTCAGCACACCCTTGTCTTCAACATGATTATGTTACATTCTTTCTCTATGCTTTAACTGTCTATTACCATGACTGACTTGGACTCCTAGTTGTTCTGTGCATTTGTTGTCTCAAATGTTTCCCTATTTATGTGGCTTCAACTCTATATGTTCCCAATCCCTTTCACCCCCGCTTGTAAATCTGTTGGTTAAGTGTCTGTGAATCTGAGTATTCTATGATTAATTGGTTGTTGGCTGAATCGCTTTCCTCAGAAAATGATTTCAAAAAATGTTCTTCTGCTCTTAGTAGTCTTCTCAAAACTGGTGCCACTCCTAGCATCTTCTTAAAATTGTTTTCTATTTCTGAAATCTTTTCACTTCTAAAATTGTCTCTACACTATTTTACTAAGTCTTTCAAAACTATGCCAACCACTCTCACTTTGTTCTTAGACTATTAGGTTCTGCCCCTCTGGTGTGTGTACTGCTTAGGGATCCTTGAGGTCCCTCTGAACTCGGGCACACCAGGGTTAGCCCTTCCACACTACACATAATCAATCCTCTATTTGAGAAAAGTCTTGGTGTGAGCACTGCCCGGGATCCTTGAGGTCCTTAGGGAACTCTGACACACCAAGACATACTATAGGTCATGAGATCTTTGGCTTCTGAGACTGTATTGAAGGCCTAGCATCCCCAGGTTTACTTTGGGCCTGATTTAGGCTCCCTATAGTATATTTTCAATTATTTATGTAATTTATTTGATCCTGGTCTGTAATAATATTATTTGTAAACAGATATTGGGGTAATTAGTAAAAAAGGGGGGGGGGGGTTCCTATATGATTTTTGTGGGAAACCGGGTAGAAATCCTGCTTTAGGTTTATATTATGAGTCGCAATAGAAATCATGCTTTAGGACTATATTGTGCTTATCTGCAAGTTGGAATCATGCCTTAGGTTTATGTTGTTTGCATTAGAAATCCTGCCTTAGGATACTCACGTTTACTGCCTCTGCATATTAGAAAACATGTTATAGTCCATCACTTCATTTCTGATTCTGCATAAATTGTCATCGCCTGGAAATCCCGTCATTAAGTTATTACTGTAATCATGCTTAATAAAATGACCACCTCTCTCTGTGCATTAGAAATACTGCCTTAGGACTCTGTGTGAATTTGCTCTGAATCGTATCTACGTCGCTTAAATGAATAAAAAGGTTTTCAAACAGTCCAACACATAGATATCATGTCCTAGTATAAACATGCATAAAATCAGTTTTGTAACATTAATCGCCTGGACCAACATGCCTATAGGACTGAATAACTTCAAGATGTTTTAATCAGTTCCCAGACTATGATTGCATATAGACCAGCGCCTAGGCAAGCCTTAGGCAATTAATGATCTTAAGACTGTGAAATTGTACTCTGTTTATTTGTAAAATTATCTAGTTTTAACAGGATTTTAAAATCAGTAGGCAAACTTATTAGGATTCTGTCACTTCGCCTTAAAACAATACTGCCTATTCTGTGTTTGTGATGCCCACCTAGATACCCAGTTCTAGGACTTCTCTGAAATTACCTGAAATCTGTGTTTAAGATGTGCTACTTATTTGCTTATGTGTGGAGGTAAATATGAGCCCCTAACTGTTTCTCTATTTGATAGTCCTATATGTTCTTTGTTGTCGCTTAGATTTTACCTTTTAAATACCTAAGAGTGTCTAGAACTGCCTATGTATAGAGGTTCTAAGCACCTCCAGGACCACAAGGAAGGGACGGGTAAAAGCACGCTTAGAGGTCACTAATTAAAATCGCTTACATAACTACTAGAGGGGGTAGTGGGTAGTAAAAGGATATGATGACATGTGCGCTAATGCCACGTGTAACCCCTCTATTTGAGGAAGGCTTACCGGGTATTTTACAGAAGTGATCCTATAGGCTAACCAACTTAGGACATCCCTTTTTAAATTTACACATGTGTGCTTAGACTGCATAAACCTTCTTAATTTACACATGTTTGCTTGGACTGCATAAACTTCCTTAAATTTACATATTTGTGCTTAGACTGCATAAACTTCCTTTATTTGCAAATGTGTGCTTAGAGCGTTTACTTGTTAAATGACTGATTCACAAAACTGAGTTCGGTCGGGACCCGCCGTTGTGGACCGCGAGGGGTGCCTAACACCTTCCCCTCAAGGTTATTTCGAGCCCTTACCCTAATCTTTGGTAATGCAAACAGGTTACATGAGGTAATTGCTCTAGGTGCCCTAACGCACCTTAAACCGTTAGGTGGAGACTCTTCAAATACCCGAATTCCAAAAGGAAACGAGTTGTTCCCAATGAATGTCGAAACCCGGACTTCCGCGAGGGATAAAAGGGGCGCGACAGCGATTGAGAAGGACAAATGATGGAGTAACAAAATAGAAAGCATACTGGCATGGTCTGGGTATGAACCCGGCAAAGGGCTGGGGAAGAAACTCCAAGGCATTACCAAACCGATACAGTTGAAACGTCACGGCACAACTTTCGGGCTGGGTTATCCATACACCTGGCAAGAATATGATGATTTGTCGCCTCCATGGTGTGGTCCTTATTACCCTCTCGAGCAGCCGATACCACACCTAAGTTAGACTTTACATCAGGCCGATACAATATGGGGATCTTCAGAGGAAGAAGTTTTGGCTGGGGTGAGAAACATGTTCCTAGAATACGAGAATATGGATTGCAATGTGATAATTGAGGAGGAGGAGGAAGAAGGCCTCGCCATTAAAACTGTGGAGAAGGGAGTTGTTCTCATGAATTGGACTGCCACACCATCCAGGGCCCGCCGAGTTCCTGGGTAGCTTGGTAATTAGCCTGATTGTTTTATAGCCATGCTAGGCATTTAAGATATTTTCAGTAATTTTGTTTTAAAGACGCATTTTGTTTCAAAATAATTGCTCGAGTCATCGAGCCGTACTTGTTTTGGATATCTTCAAAATTAGTTAATGCATTGCTATTTAGTATTCATTATTATCTTTCACATTTTTTCTTCTACAGCGTTATTATTACTTTTCCTGATGAACCGATGACTGTGACATGTAATGAGACAACGCAATATAAGGATAGTGACTCGGAAGAAGAAGATGAAATACCTGAGGAAGTTGTTAGAGAAGTTGAGAACTTTGAGAATAAACCTAAGTCTAACCTGGACGAAACCGAAGCAATCAATTTGGGAGACTCTGAAACCGTCAAGGAGACTCGCATAAGCATTCACTTATGGTCAGAGAAGGAAGAGTACACTCGTTTCCTGAAAGAATATGAGGATATTTTTGCATGGTCATATGATGACATGACTGGTCTGAGTACATCCATAGTGGCTCATAAGTTGCCTACCAATCCAATGTGTCCGCCGGTGAAGCAGAAACTCAGAAAGTTCAAACCAGATATAAGCCTGAAAATCAAGGAGGAGGTCACTAAGCAGATCAAAGCCAAAGTCCTCAGGGTAGTTGAGTACCCAACCTGGTTAGCCAACATTGTACCGGTTCGAAAGAAAGATGGGAAAGTCGGGGTGTGTGTTGACTATCGGGTTAAACAGAGCAAGTCCCAAGGACGATTTCCCACTACCAAATATACACATCCTGATCGACAATTGCGCCGAGCATGAACTCCAATCCTTTGTAGATTGCTTTGCGGGTTATCACCACACCTAGATGGACGAAGAAGACGCAGAGAAAACATCCTTCATTACACCGTGGGGAGTGTACAGCTACAAAATAATGCCATTCGGTCTAAAGAATGCTGAGGCTACTTACATGAGGGTCATGACAACCATCTTCCATGACATGATACACAAGGAAATAGAGGTGTGTGTTGACGATGTCATCATCAAATCCAAGAAGGCTGCAGATCACTTAGCAGACTTGAGAAAGTTCTTTGACAGGCTAAAGAGGTACAATCTAAAACTGAACCCCGCAAAATGTGCATTCGGGGTTCCCGCAGGAAAGCTATTGGGATTCCTCGTCAGCTGCCGAGGAATCGAGTTGGACCGGTCCAAAGTTAAGGCTATCTAAGAGTTACCACCACCAAAGAGCAAAAAGGACGTGATGAGCTTCCTAGGATGCCTCAACTACATCAGCCGCTTCATAGCACAGTCCACGGTAATATGTGAACCCATCTTCAAGATGTTGAGGAAAGATGCTAAAACTAGTTGGACCGAGGATTGTCAGAAGGCCTTTGACAAAATTAAGGAATACCTGTCTACACCGCCAGTCCTAGCCCCGCCAGAACCTGGAAGACCTTTGCTACTCTATCTATCCGTATTAGATGGAGCTTTCAGATGTGTTTTGGGGAAACATGATGAGACAGGAAGAAAGGAGCAAGCCATATACTACTTGAGTAAGAAGTTCACGCCTTATGAAGCACGATACTCTCTGCTCGAACGCACTTGCTGTGCTTTGACATGGACAGCCCAGAATTTGAGGCATTACTTCTGTGCCTATACCACATACCTCATATCCAGGATGGACCCTCTGAAGTAATTGCCAACCGGGAAGTTAGCCAAGTGGCAGATATTGTTAAGTGAGTTCGATATCATCTATGTAACTCAGAAGGCGGTCAAAGGACAAGCATTGGTAGACCATCTTGCTGAAAATCCTGTGGGAGGAGAATACGAACAATTAAAAACATATTTTCCTGATGAAGAAGTATCATTCGTACGAGAGGACATTACTGAAGCCTACGACGGATGGAGAATGTTCTTTGATGGGGCTGCAAACTTCAAAGGAATGGGCATTGGAGCAGTTTTGGTATCAGAAACAGGCCAACATTACCCGGTGTCCGCAAAGCTTAGGTTTCCATGCACCAACAATATGGCAGAATATGAGGCCTGCATCATGGGGCTCAATTTGGCCATCGATATGAATATACAAGAGTTGCTGGTAATTGGCGATTCGGATCTTCTGGTAGATCAGGTTCAAGGAGAATGGGCTATGAAGAACACCAAGATACTACCATACTTGTATCATGTGCAGGAATTGATGAAGAGATTCACAAAGATAGAATTCAAACATGTGCCCAGAATTCAAAATGAGTTCGCAGACGCACTGGCCACCTTGTCATCAATGATACAACATCCAGAAAAGAATTTCATCGATTCCATCCCGGTGAGGATCCATAATCAACCGGCTTACTGTGCTCATGTTGAAGGTTAAACGGATGGAAAACCTTTGTTCCACAACATCAAAGAATATTTGTCGAAAGGAGAATATCCTTTACGGGCAAACCATACTTAGAAACGCACACTGCAGAGGCTGTCCAATCACTTTTTCCAAAGCGGAGGAACCCGGTATAGAAAAACTCGTGATCTAGGACTGTTAAGGTGTGTTGATGCAAAAGAGGCTTCCAGATTGCTTGAGGAGATTCATGCCGGAACTTGCGGACCACATATGAACGGATTTTTTCCAACCAAGAAGATACTCAGAGCTAGATATTTTTGGATGACCATGGAAACGGATTGCATCCGGTATCCAGAAATGCCACCAATGCCAGGTACATGCAGACATGATAAGGGTACTACCAAACGAGCTCAACGCAACAAGTGCACCTTGGCCTTTTGCTACCTGGGGAATGGATGTCATCAGTCCGATCGAGTCGCTTCAAATGGGCACCGGTTCATTTTAGTGGCCATCCATTACTTCACAAAATGGGTAGAGTCTGCATCTTACAAAGCTGTAACCAAGAAAGTCGTCGCAGATTTTGTCAAGGATCGTATTGTTTGCCGATTCGGGGTTCCCGAGTCCATTATCACTGATAATGCCGCCAATCTCAACAATGACATGATGAAAGCCATATGTGAAACATTCAAAATCAAGCACAAATACTCTACAGCATACAGGCCTCAAATGAATGGAGATGTGGAAGCTGCCAACAAGAACATCAAGAAGATACTAAGGAAGATGGTAGAAAATCACAAACAATGGCACGAGAAGTTACCCTTTGCCCTGTTGGGATACCGCACTACTGTCCGCACATCAATTGGGGCAACTCCCTATTTACTAGTTTACGGTACCGAAGCTGTCATTCCTGCCGAGGTAAAAATTCCTTCTTTAAGGATCATACAAGAAGCCAAACTCAGTGATGCAGAATGGATAAGGAGCCGCTATGAGCAATTAGCCCTCATAGATGGAAAAAGGATGAATGCAGTGTGTCATGGTCAGCTTTATCAGAATAAAATGTCCAGAGCTTTCAACAAAAGGTCAAACCAAGACAAATCGCACCGGGGCAGTTGGTGCTGAAGCGGATCTTCCCACATCAGGATGAAGCTAAAGGGAAATTTTCACCCAGCTGGCAAGGTCCTTACATGGTTCACCGGGTGCTAACAGGAGGAGCACTCATACTTGCAGAAATGGACGGAGAAGTTTGGCCAAAATACATCAATTCAGATGCAGTCAAGAGATACTATGTTTAGACTGTTTACATTTCTTCATCTGATGTAACTGAACTACGCTTGACCTGATTCCCGTTTAAGAGGGGATACGTAGGCATCCCTGTAGGTTCGGTCATATCTTAATAAAATCTTCATTTCCCCCAAAATCGGAAACTGGGGCAGAATTTTGAGGAGGACCCTCAAAATTCCGGAGCAAGTCCAGCCGATGCCATCATTTGCTAGGCAGTCAGAAATTTGTTAAGTAATTGGGGCAGAATTTTGAGAAGGATTCTCAAAATTCCAGAGCAGATCCAACAAATTTCGTTGCACGCAAAACGACCAAAAGATCAAACTGGGGCAGAATTTTGAGGAGGACCCTCAAAATTCTATTGCAAGGAAGCTGCAATGTCTCTAAAAGTGTTACAGTCATTAGTTCATCTAATTTACTTGATATTATATACCACTATGTTTTCTAAAATAACTCTATTTCGTTAGTAAGTACATATTTTCAAAAACTTCATCTCTATGGCAGCCAGGTGTTACCCAGGGTAACTCGAACAGGGTCCCTAGAGCAGAGCAAAGCAGAGCAAGAAGACAAGAGCACGAACCAACCTCCCCCTACAAAACTCACAATTTTTCTTTGGATGCAGGCACAGTGAACATAACAGGAGTATTCACAAGTATACACATACCAAAATCAATATCCTCATAACAATTAGGCCATCAGACGCAAATATATCTCCAGCTAAGAAATATTCTACTCCTATTTGCTACTTATAAGGCTAAGCATTGCCTTCTCTCTGCATGAGACTAATCCCTGTCTCAAATCTTGCATGAGGCTAAGCCCTGCCTCCCTATTTGCATAAGGCTAGGCACTGCCTTCTCTTTGCATGAGACTAAGCCCTGTCTCGATCCTTGCCTGAGGCTAAGCCCCGCCTCCATATTTGCATAAGGCTAAGCACTGCCTTCTCCCTGCATGAGAGTTAGCCCTATCTCAAATCCTGCATGAGGCTAAGCCCTGCCTCCCTATCTGCATAAGGCTAAGCACTGCCTTCTCATGGGACTAAGCATTGTCTCCCCTTGCATAAGTATTGCTCTATTCTAAACTTTGCATTATCTTCTTCTCTCGGGGCTAAGATCTGCCCCCGAAACTCTGCGCAAGGCTAAGCATTTCCTTGTTATTATCTTTGGTATCATGTCTCTGCATTTCATATGTCACAACCCGATTTCACCTCAAGTCGTGATGGCGCTCAACACCGTTGTCGGGCAAGCCAAAGCGGAAACATTAATAAATTCTCATTTTACTTACTAAAATTGTTACGACATTTTATTAATTAGAAATTAAAGATGCGATAATAATCGATATTCAGTAATGGTTATACAACCCAAAAGAGTAGTCCACTAATGTGTGTGCCAAGACCTGGTGTCACAAGTGCGTGGGCAGCTAGTAGAATATACAAAAGAATAATACTATCCTACTGTCTAAAATAGGATAAAAGTATAGAAAAGGCTCCATCGAGCTGCTGAACGGCATAGGAATGGAGCGGCTCACCGTGAAATCTCGGGCGGTCAAGGGTATGCACCAGCCCGGTAACCAGATGTACCTGCCTCAGATCCTGTACAATTAAGTACAGAAGCGTAGTATTAGTACATAAACAATATGTACCCAGTAAGTATCCTGTCTAATCTCGAAGAAGTACAGACGAGAGGTCGACATGACACTTACTAGGGTCAAATAACATGATAGGTGATACACTAAGCATGGATAGCACAATGAATAACAATCTATAGCATGAAGCAACAAGTCCTTTACTAGATGATATCACAGTTAACCATTTACATTTCAAGGCATATAACAAGGTTCCATCCATAGCAATATACCAATCAATAAGCATACGCAAGTAGTGCCGAGGTCGTACGGCCCGATCCAACATAAAAATAAAGTGTGCACTGCCAGAGGGTCCAACAGCACGAACCACAGAAGCAACTATTACCCCGCTCGCGAATCATACATGCGACGCGGTCAAATGTATTTAAACACAATGACGGGTAGACAAGGATAGACATCAGGAGAGCAAGTATCCACAAAATATCAACTTCTCTTTTAAAAGGGCAAGAAAATAGTGTTCCACTTATTAGATTCGTTTACCATATTCAACCATATTTAAGAAATCTCGAATTAATCATAGTCACAAGAACATCACATAAAACATGCTTTTGGGTCCTAAACTACGCGGACTTAAGCATAATAGTAGCTACGCACGGACTCTCGTCACCAAGCGCGTACGTAGCCCCCGCATTTAGTGGCAACTTATTCAAGTATTATACCTATGGGGACAATTCCCTCTTACAAGGTTAGATAGGAGACTCACCTCGCTCCAAAGCGTATTTCCAATATCACGAAAGTGCTCAAACCCTCAATTTGGAGCCGCACGATCCAAAACTAATTGAACGAAGTAGGAACTAGTCAATACAACCTCACAAGATTGCATTCCAACTATTAAAGCAATTTCCCAACCTTAAACACAAGTTTCCTAAAATCCGACCCCGGGCCCACGTGCCCGGATTCCGACATTTTTCGAAGAAAGTTGTTCCTTGCAACCTAAGGATCAATAATATACGATTTCTACTTCGTTTTATAACCAATTTCGTGGTAAAATTTAAGTTTTATCAAAACCCTAGGTTTTGCTCTAACCCCTTGATTTCTCCTACTCTTTAGGTGTTAATCTACCCAAAACTCGAGTACTAAACTTAGAAATAAGGGGGATGAACTTACCTCAAGATGCTATGTGGAAATCTCCTCTCAAGAGCTCCAAAATCGCTCAATACACGAGTTCCAAATGGGTAAAAATGGCTGGAGCCCATATTAAATGAAGCTCACTGCTTCAGCGATTTCCGCATCTGCGATCAAGGGACCGCATCTGCGGTCCCGCTTCTGCGAGAGGAAGGCCGCATCTGCCGAATTGGCCAAGCAAGCAGGGACCGCTTCTACAGTCTTGAATCCGCTTCTGTGCAGCCGCTTCTGCGGCTAAGGAGCCGCTTCTGCGGTTTTGGCCTGGCCGGCCTAGGGCCGTATCTGCGAGAGGGTGACCGCTTCTGCGGTCTTGCACCTGCGGCTGACTAATCGCAGGTGCGGTTATGACAGCAACCTGAAGCTTCAGCTCTTTTCGAAAATTCCAACTTTATTCGAGCCTCGTCCAATTGACGCTCGGGGCTCCCGAGCCCCGCCCGAACATACCGACAGGTTTGAAATCATGAAACGGACTTGCTCGAACCTTCAGAACGCCCGAAACAACGCTAAATCTAATAATCACCCCCTAAAACCAATTGAATCAAACTTATGAACTTCAAGTTCTTAATTCACTTCTAACGAGCCGAAACGTACTTAGACTACTCGGATTGACACCAAATTTTGAGGGCAAGTCTTAAATGCTATATTGGACCTGTACTGGGCTCCGGAACCAACATACGAGCCCAATACCAACGTGATCAATCATTATTTAGTTTTTTTAAATCCTTGGAATTTCAGTTTAACAATTTCTAACAAAAATTCATTACTCGGGCTAGGGACCTCGAAATTCGATTCCGGGCATATGCCTAGGTCCCATATTTTCCTACGGACCCTCCGGGACTGTCAAAACACAGATCCGGGTCCGTTTGCTAGAAATGTTGACCAAGGTCAAACTTGGCCTTTTAAGAAAATCTTAAGGAATCAAGTGGGCCTATTTCAACCCAAACCCTTCCAAGTCCCGAACCAACCACCCCCGCAGGTCGTAAATTAGTTAAAGCAAGCGCGGGAAGTTTTATTTAGGGGAGCGGGGTTCTTATAAGTAAAATGACCGGTCGGGTCGTTACATTCTCCACCTCGTAAACAAATGTTCGTCCTCGAAAGGACATAGAAAAGTACCTGAGGTGCCGAATAAGTGTGGATATCTGCTCCGCATGTCCTCCTTGGACTCCCAGGTCACCTCCTCGACTGGTTGGCCCCTCCATTGGTCCTTCACCGCTAAAATCCTCTTGGATCTTAACTGGCGATCCTGTCTATCAACAATGGCAACTGGTTCCTCTTCATAACCCAAACTCTCATCCAGCTGAATAGTACTGAAGTCCAACACATAGGACAAGTCGGCATGATACCTCCGGAGCATGGACACGTGGAAAACTGAATGAACTCCTGATAAGCTGGGGGGTAGAGCAAGCTCGTAAGCAACCTCCCCAACTCGCCTCAACACCTCAAATGGGCCAATGAATCTTGGGCTAAACTTACCCTTCTTCCCGAAACTCATAATACCCTTCATTGGCGAGACTTTCAAGTGGACCTTCTCGCCAACCATGAATGATACATCACGCGCTTTCTGATCCGCGTAACTCTTCTGTTTGGACTGAGCTGTGCGAAGTCTTTCCTGAATCAACTTCACGTTATCCAGGGCATCTTTCACCAAGTCTGTGCCGTACAACTTAGCCTCACCAGGCTCAAACCACCCGATAGGAGAACGACATCGCCGCCCATATAAGGCCTCAAACGGAGCCATCTCAATGCTGGACTGGTAGTTGTTGTTGTAAGAAAACTCTGCCAAAGGCAAGAACTGATCCCACTGTCCTCCAAAGTCTATCACACATGCCCTAAGCATGTCCTCCAAGACCTGAACTGTCCGCTCTGACTGCCCGTCTGTCTATGGATGAAATGCTGTGCTAAGCTCCACACGGGTCCCCAACTTACTCTGAACAGCTCTCCAGAAATGGGAAGTAAACTGAGGGCCTCTATCTGATATGATAGAAATAGGCACACCGTGCAACCGGACTATCTCCCGAATGTAAATCTGAGCCAACCTCTCTGAAGAGTAAGTAGTCACAATCGGAATAAAGTGTGCCGACTTGGTCAACCTGTAAACAATGACCCACACTGCATCAAACTTCCGCAAGGTCCGGGGCAATCCCACTACGAAGTCCATAGTGATGCACTCCCACTTTCACTCAAGAATGGGCATCTACTGAAGTAGGCCGCCTGGCCTCTAGTGCTCATACTTGACCTGCTGGCAGTTCAAACACTTCGCCACATACTCCACTATGTCCTTCTTCATCTGTCGCCACCAATAATGCTGCCTCAGGTCACGATACATCTTCGTAGCACCTGGGTGTATAGAATACCGCGAACTATGTGCCTCCGCTAGAATCCTCTCCCTCAAGCCATCGACATTAGGAACACATAGGCGACCCTGGAGTAGCAGGACACCATCCTCGCCAATAGAAACCTCCTTGGTACTACCCTGTAGCACCGTCTCTCTGAAAACTGCCAAATGCGGATCATCGAACTACTGGGCCTTGATCTTCTCCAATAATGAAGACTGGGCAATAGCACACGCAAGGACTCGACTAGGCTCCGAAATATCCAACCTCACGAGTCTGTTAGCTAAGGACTGATTGTCCAAGGCTAGTGGCCTCTCCTTTTCTGGAACAAATGCCAAGCTACCCATACTCTCTGCTTTTCTGCTTAAGGCATCCGCGATCACATTTGCCTTGCCCGGATGATAAAGAATGGTGATGTCATAATCCTTCAGTAACTCAAGCCACCTACGCTGCCTCAAATGAGATCCCTCTGCTTGAACATATGCTGTAAGCTGCGATGATCAGTATAAACCTCACATGATGCCCCATACAGATAATGCCTCCATATCTTAAGAGCATGGAAAATTGCCGCCAACTCCAGATCGTGCACAGGATATTTTTCTCATGAATCTTCAGCTGGGGAGGCATATGCAATAACTCGCCCCTCCTGCATCAATACACAACCCAAGCCAACGTGTGAAGCGTCGCAATATACAATATACATCCTTAAACCGGAAGGCAACACAAGAACTGGTGTTGTAGTCAAAGCTGTCTTGAGCTTCTGAAAGCTCGCCTCACAATCATCGGACCAACGGAAAGGAGCACCCTTCTGGGTCAATCTGGTCAGAGGTGATTCAATAGATGAAAAGCCCTGCACGAATCGCTTTTAATAACCTGCTAACCCCAGGAAACTCCTGATCTCGGTCACTGAAGTAGGACGTGGCCAACTCTGAACTGCCTCAATCTTCTTGGGATCCACCTTAATACCTTCTCCTGACATAATATGCCCCAGGAATGCCATTGACTCTAGCCAAAACTCACACTTGGAGAACTTAGCATATAGCTTCTGCTCTCGCAAGGTCTGAAGCACTACTCTCAAATGCTGCTCGTGCTCACCCAGGCTACGTAAGTATATCAAGATGTCGTCAATGAAGATGATGACAAAGGAATCAATACAAGGCCTGAACACTCTGTTCATCAAGTCCATAAATGCTGCTGGGGAGTTAGTCAAGCCAAAGGACATCACCAGAAACGCATAATGGCCATATCTCGTCCGAAATGCAGTCTTCGGAACATCCGAGTCCCGAATCTTCAACTGATGGTACCCTGACCTCAAGTTGATCTTAGAGAACACCCTAGCACCCTGCAACTGGTCGAACAGATAATCAATGCATGGCAACGGGTACTTATTCTTGATGGTAGCCTTGTTCAACTGGCGTTAGTCAATGCACATCCGCATAGTCCTATCCTTCTTCTTCACAAATAAAACTGGTGCACCCCAAGGTGATACACTGGACCTAACAAACCCCTTTGCCAGCAACTCCTCAAGCTGCTCCTTCAGCTCTTTCAACTCTTTCGGAGCCATACAGTACGGTGGAATAGATACAGGCTGGGTGCTTGGAGCTAGATCAATACAAAATCAATATCGCGATCCAGTGGCATGCCAGGAAGATCAGAAGGAAACACATCGGTGAACTCCCAGACTACTGGAACTGAATCAATCGTCGGAGACTCTACGGTGGTGTCCCGAACATAAGATAGATAAGTCAAACACACCTTCTCGGCCATATGTCAAGCCTTCAAGAAAGAGATAACCCGACTGGATGTATCAACTGTGGAACCCCTCCACTCTAACCCTAGCAACCCTGGCATCGCCAATGTGACAGTCTTGGAATGGCAATCAAGAACGGCGTGGTATGGGGATAACCTATCCATGCCCAGAATGACCTCAAAATCAATCATATCAAGCAACAAGAGATCTGCTCTAGTCTCGAAACCACAGAAGATGACCACACAGGACCAGTAGATCCGATCCACAACCACAGAATCGCCCACGGGAGTGGACACATGAATAGGAGTACCCAAGGGATCAAGAGCAATAACCAGAAAACGAGCAAACAGAGATGACACATATGAAAAGGTGGACCCTGGGTCAAATAATACCGATGCATCTCTACCGCAGACTAAAATAATACCTGTGATAACGGCATCTGAGGCCAATGCATCTGGTTTGGCCGGAAGAGCATAGAATCTGGCTGGAGCGCTGGCTGGCTGGCCTCCACCTGCCTGAGCAGTAGCTGGCTGACCTCTCCCCACCTGGCCTCCACCTCTAAGACGGCCTCTACCGCTTTGTCCCCCGCCTCTAGGCAGCTGGGCAGCTGGTGCTGGAATCATAGGCTGCTGACCCTGTTGTACTGCCTTGCCCCAAAGCCTAGGGCAGGTTCTCTTCATGTGGCATGGGTCTCCACACTCGTAGCAAACTCTGGGCACCATAGCCTGCTGCACGGATGTCTGGCCCTGATGGCCTGAATACCCACCGGAGGAGCTAGAGATGGCTGGAGGACGGTATGAACTCTCTGGCGTAGCACTGGAATAGGAGCCAAAAGAACCCTGGGGACCTGAATGTCCACTGGAGGAACCCTGAATAGCTGGCGGGCGATAAGAACTCTCTGGTATGGCACTGAAATAGGGGCGCGCTGGAGCACCCTGAGCAGGTTGTGGTGCTGGATGTGGGGGCCTGCTGGGCTGACCCCTACCAAACTGACCTCTACCCCTAGCCGGGGCACCTCTGAACTCTCCGGAGAATCGAGCCCTCTTGTCCTGCTGCGCCTACTCCCTACCCCTCAAACGGTAGCCTTCAATCCTCCGAGCAATCTCCACCGCTAGCTGATAAGAAGTCCTCATCTCCACCTCTCGGGCCATGTTGGCCCTAATGCCTGAATGCAACCCTGCAACAAACCTTTGCACCCTCTCTACGTCAGCAGGAAGTATCATCAATGTATGGCGGGATAACTCCGAAAACCTCGCCTCATAATTGATCACGGACATCTGACCCTGCTCAAGCTGCTCAAACTGGTACCGCAGCTCTTCCCTCTCATAGGGTGGAATATACCTTTCCAAAAATAACTGCTTGAACTGACTCCAAGTGATAGGAGGAGAACCTACGGGTCTGCCAAGAACATAAGACTGCCACCATGTACGGGCCCTGCCCTCTAGCTGAAAAGTGGTGAAGTCAACCCCATGCGACTCCAATATCCTCATGTTGTGCAGTCTGTCCCTACACCTATCAATGAAATCCCGAGCATCCTCATGGTGTTCACCCCTGAAGACAGGAGGGTGAAGTCTAGTCCATCTATCCAACAGCTTCTGCGGGTCACCATCCGGAGCTGGTCTGGGCTCGGGCACCACTTCAGCAACTGGTTGATCCCCATCCGCGGGTAGTGCACCCGGAGTCTGATACACTGCAGCTGCATGACCATGAGCCTGGGCAGTAGGGGTCTGTGCTCTCCCTTCTGCCTATGATGTAGCTGGATCCGCTGGAAATAAACCAGCCTGAGTCATGGTGTCCATGAATCGTAGCATACGGCCCATTACCTCCTGAAAACCCGGTACCATCATAAAGTCCGTCGGGGTAGGCTCAGCTGCGGGCACCTCGCCCTGCTCCTCAATAGTAGGATCTCCCGCCGGATCCGCTGGTGGTGCTTCTAGAACAGCTTCGGGATGCCCTCGTCCCCTACCTCGGGCAGGTGCCCTCCCTTGGCCTCTACCTCGGCCTCTAGGAACGGGGGGAGCAGCGCCTCCCAGGTTGGGAACATCTGCCGTGCGAGTCCTCACCATCTATGGGAGAATAGAAGGGAGAAATTTAGTGTACCATCCACTGCACGATAGGAAATAAATAAAGAGTAGTTTCCTAATACCCTATAGCCTCTCGAAGATTTATACAGACGTCTCTGTACCGATCCGCAAAACTCTATTAGGTTTGCCTATGACTCGTGAGACCTACTTGAACCTAGTGCTCTGATACCATGTTGTCACGACCCAATTTCACCTCAAGTCGTGATGGCGCCCAACACCGTTGTCGGGCAAGCCAACGCGGAAACATTAATAAATTCTCATTTTACTTACTAAAATAGTTACGACATTTTCTTCATTAGAAATTAAAGCATGCGATAATAATCAACATTCAGTAATAGTTATACAACCCAAAAGAGTAGTCTACTAATGTGTGTGCCAAGACCTGGTGTCACAAGTGCGTGGGCAGCTAGTAGAATATACAAAAGAATAGTACTATCCTACTGTCTAAAATAGAATAGACAATCAAAAGTATAGAAAAGGCTCCATCGGGTTGTTGAACAGCATAGGAAGGGAGCAGCTCACCGTGAAATCTCGGGCGGTCAAGGGTATGCACCAGCCTGGTAACCAAATGTACCTGCCTCAGATCCTGTATAATTAAGTACAGAAGCGTAGTATGAGTACATAAACAATATATACCTAGTAAGTATCCTGTCTAATCTCGAAAAAGTAGAGACGAGAGGTCGACATGACACTTACTAGGGTCAAATAACATGATAGGTGATACACTAAGCATGGATAGCACAATGAATAACAATCTATAGCATGAAGCAACAAGTCCTTTACTAGATGATATCACAGTTTGCCATTTACATTTCAAGGCATATAACAAGGTTCCATCCACAGCAATATACCAATCAATAAGCATACGCAAGTAGTGCCGAGGTCGTACGGCCCGATCCAACATAAAAATAAAGTGTGCACTGCCGGAGAGTCAAACGGCGCGAACCATAGATGCATCTATTACCCCGCTCGCGAATCATACATGTGACACGGTCAAATGTATTTAAACACAATGACAGGTAGACAAGGATAGACATCAGGAGAGCAAGTATCCAAAAAATATCAACTTCTCTTTTAAAAGGACAAGAAAATAGTGTTCCACTTATTAGATTCGTTTACCATATTCAACCAGATTTAAGAAATCTCGAATTTATCATAGTCACAAGAACATCACATAAAACATGCTTTTGGGTCCTAAACTACCCGGACTTAAGCATAATAGTAGCTACGCACGGACTCTCGTCACCAAGCGCGTACTAGCCCCCGCATTTAGTGGCAAATTATTCAAGTATTATACCTATAGGGACAATTCCCTCTTACAGGGTTAGATATGAGACTCACCTCGCTCCAAAGCGTACTTCCATACAAGCTCACAAGATCGCATTCCAACTATTAGAGCAATTTCCCAACCTTAAACACAAGTTTCCTAAAATCCGACCCCGGGCCAATGTGGCCGGATTCCGACATTTTTTGAAGAAAGTTGTTCCTTGCAACCTAAGGATCAATAATATACGATTTCTACTTCGTTTCATAACCAATTTCATGGTAAAATCTAAGTTTTATCAAAACCCTAGGTTTTGCTCTAGCCTCTTGATTTCTCCTAATATTTAGGTGTTAATCTACCCAAAACTCGAGTACTAAACTTAGAAATAAGGGGGATGAACTTACCTCAAGATGCTATGCGGAAATCCCCTCTCAAGAGCTCCAAAATCGCTCAATACACGAGTGCCAAATGGGTTAAAATGGCTGGAGCCCGTATTAAATGAAGCTCACTGCTTCAGCGGTTTCCGCATCTGCGGTCAGGGGACCGCATCTGCGGTCCCGCTTCTGCGAGAGGGAGGCTGCATCTGCGGAATTGGCTAAGCAAGTTGGGACCGCTTCTGCGGTCTTGAAGCCGCTACTGCGGCTAAGGAGCGCTTCTGCGGATTTGGCCTTGCCGGCCCTGGGCCGCATCTGCGAGAGGGTGACCGCTTTTGAGGTCTCGCACCTGCGGCTGACCAAACTGACCAACTGCAGGTGCGGTTATGACAGCAACCTGAAGCTTCAGCACTTTTCAAAAATTCCAACTTCACTCGAGCCTCGTCAATTGACGCTCGGGGCTCCCGAGCCCTGCCCGAACATACCGACAGGTTTGAAATCATGAAACGGACTTGCTCGAACCTTCGAAACGCCCGAAACAATGCTAAATCTAAGAATCACCCCCTAAAACAAATTGAATCAAACTTTTGAACTTCAAGTTCTTAATTCACTTCTAACGAGTCGAAACGTACTTAGACTACTCGGATTGACACCAAATTTTGAGGGCAAGTCTTAAATGTTATACTAGACCTGTACTGGGCTCTGGAACCAACATACGAACCCGATACCAACGTGATCAATCGTTATTTAGTTTCTTTAAATCCTTGGAATTTCAGATTAACAATTTCTAATAAAAATTCATTACTCGGGCTAGGGACCTCGGAATTCGATTCCGGGCATACGCCCAGGTCACATATTTTCCTACGGACCCTCCGGGACCGTCAAAACACAGATCCGGGTCTGTTTGCTAGAAATGTTGACCAAGGTCAAACTTGGCCTTTTAAGAAAATCTTAAGGAATCAGGTGGGCCTATTTCAACCCAAACTCTTCTAAGTCCCGAACCAACCACCCCCGCAGGTCGTAAATTAGTTAAAGCAAGTGCAGGAAGTTTTGTTTAGGGGAACGGGGTTCTAAAAAGTAAAACGACCGCTCGGGTCGTTACATCATAGGCTGATATATAACCGACTTGTCCAAAGGTATCATCCTCATGTTTTTGTATTGTTTGATGTGATTCAAGAGCTCGATTGAGTTGGTATGGTATTTTAGGACTTGATGGTACCTTTGGTTGAGGTTTCGGAGGCCTCGTGTGTGTTTCGGGTGAGTTTTGAGCGACTCCGGGCGTTTCCACAACTCTAGCATGCTTCTGGTGCCTTGGAAACGCGGACCTCGGCAAAATTTCGTGGACCGCGGTGGAGGGGGCGCGGACCGCATAATTTTGGTCGCGGCCGCGCTCCAGGGGAGATCTACAGATCCACTAGTCTGACTTCGGAAGCCCATATCTTTTGATCTACAAAGAATTTTGAGATGATTCAAAAATAAAAGTTGTAGCCCTTCGTGTCTAGTTTCATAAAAGGTAAACAAATTATCATTTGGACATCCGTAGGGAAAGTTATGGTCAAAATAATAAGGCGTGTCAGTGCAGCCACCAAAAGTGCGGCCGCACCACTTTTTCGCGACCACAGGGGCTTAGATTTTCGTGGCCGCGCCTGGATTTTCGCGGACCACATAGTAGAGACCATAGGGTGCACTATATATACGGGATTTAGGGCATTGCTTCACATTTTGGACCTAGAGAGCTCGGTTTGTGGCGATTTTTCGAGGGTTTTTCAAGAAATTCATCGTGGTAAGTGATTCTAACTCTGATTTGGTTAATATACATGAATATATCACTGATTCACCATTTGATTAGTACTTTGAGGTGGAAATTTGGAAAAAATTGTAGAAACTTCATAAAATGAACTTTTGGGATTTGAAAGCCGAATCGAAGTCGGAATTGAGTGAAACTAGTATGGTTAGTCTCGTAATTGAATGGGTTGTAGGATTTTGTGATTTTTGTCGAGTTTTGAGGCGTGGTCCCGTGTGTGATTTTCGGACAGATTTGGGATTTGATGTAGAAGTCGATCTTTGTCAATTGTAATTTCCTCCTTGGGTTTATTTGTTATATTTGAGTTGCTTTTGGCTAGTTTTGAGCCGTTCGGAGGTCACTACATGCGGGATGGCATTTTTGGAGCATCGCTTGGCTTGCTCGGTATTGTTATTGGCTTTTTCGAGGTAATTGTTTTGCCTAACTTTGTTGAGGGAATTTTTCCACCTATTTGTCATTGTTTGCTACATGCGGGTGTGATACATATATGAGGTGACGAGCGTATATGTATGTGCCGGGGTTAAATATGCTCGGGGATAGATTGTGCTATAGTTGTGTCTTGTAGGATTACATAATTTCCTTTCTTCATGCTTCACTTGATTTACCGATGTTAAGAACGTAGTATAAAATATTAGTAATCAAGAATTAGCCCAATATAGCTTGATCAAATTTGGTAGAATTCTGAGAATACATTGATGTGTCTAATTCAGTCATCTCTATGAGAAATCATTATTACATTACTACGGCCCATATTCATGAGATACTAGACTCTATGCTTGTGTTGTGGATCAATGTGAGAATTGTGGAAGTATTTGAATAATACGGTTCTAAAGGGTTGTTAAATCATTGTTGATTCGGAAAGATGTGATTGGGATTTGTTTGAAATATCTGTTAAAACACTCTCCTTGATGTTATTTGTGCTTCCTGCCTTATTTGTCATTGATACTCATGTGCTTGGTAAGGAAGAGCGTAAAGCACGAAGGCTGATGTCGTGCCATTGTTTATACATTATCATGTGAGAGAGAGTGTAAAGCACAAAGGGTGATGCAGTGCCATATCATTGAGAGTAAAATCACGAAGGGTGATGCCGTGCCATTTCATTGAGAGTAAAAGCATGAAGGGTGATGTCGTGCCATATCATCTGAGAGTTAAAGAACGAAGGGTGATGCCGTGCCATTTTATTTATATCGTTATTCTTATATGTTATCGTGAGGTCATGGCACGATGGGTGTTTCCGTGCAGGCGAGGATGAGGGACATGCATTATGTTTGATATCAGCCTTCCGTGTATATGTTCTTATCTTTACCTTGAACTGTTATTGTCATAATTAAGGATCTGAAGTGATTTATTGCCATTGTTCTGTCATGATCTCCATCTCAATTGTTGTTGTGTTGCTCATACCTTCTACTTGCTTAACTTGCAAATACTATGCCTATTTCCTGGTTTTATGATTATACTCATGTTGTATCTATTCCGTTGCACCTTAGTGTAAGCCTTCCACCATGTTAGTCATTCATGCCCTTACTTGTTAACTTGTAAAGATCTTGTGTTTTCTTCTTGTTTGCTATATTTGTACTTAGGCCTCCACTATGCTAGTTAATTGAAGTTGATACTCTTTGTTTTCCTATTGGTTGTTATTACTCACGTGCTTTCCGCCTAGTCTTTTACTGTTTCCCACATGTATATCCTCGTCCATTGTTGTTACTTGTGTATTTCCTACTTTGTAATTCCTGTTATCATGTTTCTGTCATCTGGTTGGTTCTGCTATACGTACATTTGAGAAGGATGAGTTGAACGCACGAAGGGTGTTGCCGTGCTAATTGATTTGTCACATAAATTTATTTATATATGGTGATGATGAGATAGAAGCACAAAGGGTGTTACCGTGCCATTTGACTTGATATCTTGGATACACTTCTCATACCAGGAAGGATTGTAAATCTTCTACTGTGATTCCTGCTAGTAATTGTTGACTGTCTCGCAGAGTTGTATACGATACTTTTATCTGTTATGTTTTGAACTGCCTATACTGTTAGTCTAATGTACAGGTTATAATAATAAGCATCTTTCAACTAAAATCTTCGTCACTACCTCGACGAGGTTAGACAAAATACTTACCAGTATATAGGGTCGGTTGTACTGATACTATACTTCTACACGTTCCGTGCAGATTTTGGAGCGGAGCTGCTGGTGATGTCGGGTGTTGATTCGAAAGATGTTCATGCGTTTGGCTATATTTGTGATGACGCAAAAGGTCATCACTCGTTTTCAAAGTAAATTCTGTGTTCCGAGGCCTTAAAAACCTCTTTTTGTCTCACCTCGATTTGCGTGCGCAGTCCGGGTGCGTTTCCAGAAAGCTTTTATGTGAAAACTAAGTAAAATATGACTTTGGTCAACATTCTTGGTAAACGGACCCGGACCCGTAATCCGACGGTCTCGTAGGGTACGTAGTAAAATTTGGGACTTAGGCATATGTCCGGAATCGGATTTCGAGGTCCCAAGCCCGAGAAATGAATTTTTAAAGAAAATTGTTTTCTAGAAAATATAGAGGTTTTTAGAAGTGAATTGATGCATTTTCTTGATGGTATCGGGCCCGTATCTTGGTTCCGGAGGCCGGTACAAGTTTGAAATAATAATTAAGTTGAATCATTGAAGTTTGGTAAGAATCGGAGTTCGTTTGGTATAAATCGGACCTATAGTTGATAAAATAGTAATTTTGATGTTCTTGAGTGATTTTCATGAATTTGAGGTTTAATTCATAGATGTTGATGTTATCTTGATGATTTGATAGCAAGTCTGTATGATGTTTTTGGACTTACGTGCATGTTTGGTTTGGAGTCCCGAGGGCTCGGGTGAGTTTTAGATAGGCCACGGAGTGAAATTAGACTTAGAAAAATTGCTGGTGTGTTGCAGATGTGTAGCAGGCCTCTGATCTCGCAAATGCGAGATCAGGCATCGCAATTGCGATGAAAGCAGGGATCGCAAATGCGATGATTTTGTCGCAAATGCGAAGATCCCAGGGCCAGCCAATTCTCGCAAATGCGAGAAATACTTCGCAAATGCGAAGTCTTCAGTGCATGCCCAGAAGTCGCAAATGCGACACTTTTAGCATGCGATATCGCAAATGCGAGTGGTCCCTCGCAAATGCGAAGGAGATCGGATTTTTCCATGGTCGCAAATACGACCTATTCTTCGCATTTGTGAAGATAGCAGGTCCTGAAGGGGTTCGCAATTGCGAACCCTGGTCGCAATTGCAACATCTGCGGCCAGTTAATTTAGACTTAGACACATTTTTCTTCATTTTTCAAACCTTCTCAAAACCTAAACACTTTTGGGCGGTTTTCTAAAGAAAAGTTCTTCTCCAAACTATGTAAGTCATTTCTAACTCATTTTCTTTAATCTATAACATCTTTTCACGTGATTTCAATCCAAAATGAAGGGTTTTCATGGGGGAAATTGGATGTTTTGGGTAGAACTTAGGATTTTCAAATTTTAGGGATTTGATTTCAAAATAAATTATATATTTGAGTTCGTGGGTGAATGGGTAACCGGGTTTTGGTTCGAACCTCGGGTTTTGACCATTTGGGCTAGAGTCGATTTTTTGACTTTTTGGGAAAAACTTTAGAAAACTTATTTTCATGCATTAGAATTGATTCATTTAGCATTTATTGATATCGTTATGTAAATTGTGGCTGGATACAAGCAAATTGGTGGTGGAAACAAGAGGTAAAGCGGTAGTTGAGGCTTAAATTGTGTTCGTGGCATTGAGGTAAGTGTTTGGTCTAACTTTAGCTTGAGGGATTAGGAGTTATGTCTTATTTGCTATGTGTTAATTGTTGAGTACTACGTATAGGCATGGTGACGAGTATCTATACGTCGGTGTCAAGCATGCCCGTGAGTCTTATACTATGATAAATGTGACTCTGTTTCGTATTGTTCATGCTTTATATGATGATTTCTATTGTTGAACAAGGCTTGTGGAAGTATTATTGGCAATTGAACATTGTAGAGCGTTGGCTCAAGTTGTCATTTGAAGTAATAGTGGGAAAGAGAAGAACGTTTATGATATTGTCTCCCTTGCCGGAATGTTATTGCTTTTGATATTATCTCCCTTGCTGGGGTGTTATTACTCATGATATTATTTTCCTTGCCAGGATATTGTTGTTATGCTATTGTTCCCTTGACGGTTCTATTGTCATTTTATTGATTCCCTTGCCCGTATTGCTTTGTGATTTTTGCTTGGGTAAGGAAGAGTGTAAAAGCACGAAGGGTGATGCCGTGCATGATATTTGTGAGAGAGTGTTAAAGCACGAAGGGTGATGACGTGTCGATATTGTGAGGTTAAAGCACGAAGGATGATGTTGTGCCGCATGATGTACAATGTCGTGCCATGATATGATTGATAATGCATGAAGGATAATTGTGACGACCGAAAGGGTCATCACCTATTTTCTCACTCATGTGTCTCCGAGGCCTTGAAAACCTCATTAGGCTTGCCTCGATTTGCGGCGCGTAGCCGGAAAGCTTAAATATAAATTCTATGTAAAAAATGATAAATTTTCATATTAATATGAATAAAGTTGACTTTGGTCAACATTTTGGGTAAACGGACCCGGACCCGTGATTGGACGGTCCCGGAGGGTCCGTAGAAAAATATGAGACTCGGGCATATGCCCAGAGTCGAATTCCGAGGTCGAGAGCCCGAGAAATGAATTTTTCTGTGAAATTATTTTTCAGAAATTAATATGGAAATTTGAAAAGGAAATCGATTAGAACGTGTTGGTATCGGGCCCGTATTTTGGTTCCGGCGCCCGGTACAGGTCTTATATGTGGTTTAAGCGCTTTCTGTGAAATTTGGTTGAAATCGGATGTCATTTGACGTGTTTCGGACCTAAATATCTAAAAATGAAAGTTTATGAAGTTTGATGAAAAAGTGATGATTTTGAGGTTTAATTCATTGATTTTGATGTTATTTTGGCGATTTGATCGCACGGTTAAGCTTGTTGGATGTTGTTGAGTTAGTGTGTGTGATTGGTTAGGAGCCCCGAGGGCTCGGGAGTGTTTCGGAGGTGGTTCGGGGTGTTTTGAACTTAGTCAAAAGTTGCAGAAAATCTGATGTTGTGCACAGGGATTTCCTTCTTCGCGTTCGCACTCTTCCCCTCGCGTTCGCTAGCTTTGTGTCTTCCTCCTTCGCGTTCGCGTCTTGAACCTCGCGATCGCGTTAGCCAAATTCAGGACCCCAGTTGTTTCCTCTTCGCGTTCGCATCAAACCGTCCGCGAACGCATAGCCCTGCAACCTTACTCAACGCGTTTGCGTGGCCCCTCACGCGTTCGCGTATAACAAAGTCTTGGACCCCAGCCCATTCTTCTACGCGATCGCACCTAGCATCTCGCTTTCGCGATGCCTTGACCCATCTACCCTTCGCGAACGCGGCCCCCTTCCCGCGAACGCGAAGGGTATTTTTGCCCAGCGATTTTTAAATGCCAAAACAGAAACAGTGATGGGTTTTATTCCAAATTTCACACGAGCTCTTCTTCTCCACAGCCCCTAGGCGACTTGTAGAGCGATTATTCACCAAATCTTCTTGGGTAAGTATTATCTAACTCGTTTTCTTCATTTTCTATCATCATCCATTGAAATCCTAGGCCTAAAACATGTAATCTACGGTTGAAATTGGGGGAATTGGGTAGAGTTAGGGCTTTTCGATTTTCTTCGATTTAGACCTCGTTTTGGGGTCGAATTTGAAAACAAATTGTATATTCAGGCTCGTGGGGGAATGGGTGATATGGAATTGGTTCGAACCTCGTGTTTTGACCAAGCGCGCCCGGGGTTAATTTTTGGAATTTTGGGAAGAAAGATTAGAAAACTATATTTAGGCATTGGGTTTGATTT
The DNA here is from genome assembly GCF_001879085.1 of Nicotiana attenuata. NCBI lineage: Eukaryota > Viridiplantae > Streptophyta > Magnoliopsida > Solanales > Solanaceae > Nicotiana > Nicotiana attenuata. The sequence goes on along the minus strand of NC_031995.1, from coordinate 112,365,426 downwards.
GTTTAGCTTATATTAATGTCGTAAAGTCGTTGTTTCATAGATTTGATTGAGTTGGAGCCGAGTTCGAGAGGGAAGGCGGTCGTTGTGGATTGATTTAGCTGTGGAAGTTGAGGTAAGTGTTTGGTTTAACCCTAGCTTGAGGGAAGAGGAGTAGAGTCTTATTTGTTAATTGCTATTTGTCGAGTACGGTGTATAGGCATGGTGACGAGTATCTATACACTGGTGTCGAGCATGACCGTGAGTCCTAATTTGCTAGATTATCGAAGTTGTAATTGTTATTTATGAGGAATTGGTTGGAAATCTTTAACACTGAGCCAGTAATTGTTGAGACTAAGTGTGGATTTAATTGTGTTAAGTAGAAATTGAATGAGCTTGGTTATAGCTGATCTCCCTTGCTGGGATAGTTTATTGTACTACATTGCTCCCTTGCCGGGATAGTTATTATAACATCTTTCTCCCTTGCCGGGATTATGTTGTGTATTGTGTTGAAAGAAATGCGATCGTGTGGCACGCCAACCACGAGTTATTATGAAATGGGATCGTGTGGCACGCCGACCACGAGTTATTATGAAATGGGATCGTGTGGCACGCCGACCACGAGTTATTATGAAATTGGATCATCTGGCACGCCGACCACGAGTTATTATGAAATGGGAAGGTGTGGCACGCCGACCACGTATTATTGTAATGGGAGCGTGTGGTACGCCTACCACGTGATGTAAGGAAATGGGATCGTGTTGCACGCCTGCAATGAGAGGAAATTGAAATAAGTGAAAGTGGGTTATTTTCCTTTATTCTGCGTTAGAAGAAATCAGATGTAGTTTCTCTTGTTATTCCTGATATTCTGTTTTATCTGTTTCCCCCTCCCAGCTTTTATTTCTTACTTTCCGCTATTATTTTATTGTACTTGTATATATATATCTGCACAGGTTTATCTGGTAGTCTGGTCTAGCCTCGTTACTACTTCGCTGGGGTCAGGCTAGGCACTTACCAGCACATGGGGTCGGTTGTGCTGATGCTACCCTCTGTGCATCTTTTTTGCACAGATCACAGTACCGGAGCAGCAGCTTTTGGACAGCAGTAGGAGCATTTGGGAGCTGACTTCAGTCCAGAGATCCCGAGGTAGCCTTGCTGACGTCCGCATGGCCCGGAGTCTCTTCTATCCTTACATTAGTTTGTTATCCTTTGTACCGGAACAAACAAAACTATGTTTTTTTATTCAGACTTTGTATTTAGCATTCTCTAGACGTTCGTGAGTCTGTGACCCCAGTTCTTGGGTAGAGTTGTATTGAACTTTTGCATTGTTCTCCGTTTATTTATGTTTAAGACTTCCGATTTTATATTAAATGCTTCGTTGTTTTTATTAAATGTCAAGGTTTGCTAAAAGCGATAATAAATAGTTGGCTTGCCTAGCTCCTAATAGTAGGCGCCATCACGACCCCCGAGGGTGGGAAATCCGGGTCGTGACAAGTGGTATCAGAGCACTAGGTTACATAGGTCTCACAACTCACGGACAAACTCGGTAGAGTCTGAGGGATCGGTACGGAGACGTCTGTATTTATCCCCCAGAGGCTACAGAGTTAGGAAAACTTCACTTTTGTTCTTCCTTGTCGTGCGATTCTGTTTCTCAAATACTGATTGTCTTTCTACTCTGTTCTTTCGTAGATGGCGAGAACACGTGCTTCCTCTTCTATCGCGCAGCAGCCCGAGCCCCCAGCAGCAGCTCCTACGAGGGGCAGAGGGCGAGGCTGAGACCGTGCCAGAGGCCGAGGCAGGGGCAGAGCTCAGCCCCGAGCAGCAGTCCCAGAGGTGGAGCCCCATATTGATTATGATGAAGAGGTTCCAGCCCCAACAGCTCCGGTGGGCCCAGCTCAGGTCCCAGAGGGGTTTATAGCCACCCTAGTTCTTCAGGACGCTTTGGTCAGGTTGGTAGGCTTTATGGAGAGCGTCTCTCGAGAGGGTTTGCTTCCAGTAGCACCAGCCACTTCTCAGGCTGGAGGAGGGGTTCAGACTTCTGCTACACGTACTCCGGAGCAGGTAGCTCCCCAGGCTCAGGTTCCAGTGGTTCAGCCAGCTGTGGCAGCTCAGCCGGGTATTGTGACTCAGACCGGCGATGGAGCGGCTATGTCCGCAGATGCTTTGTGGAGATTGGATAGGTTCACCAAGCTCTTCACCACCACATTCAGCGGTGCTTCTTCAGAGGACCCCCAGGATTTCTTATATAGCTGCCATGAGGTTCTTCGGACTATGGGTATTGTGGAGACCAATGGGGTCGACTTCGCCACCTTTCGACTAGCAGGATCCGCCAAGACTTGGTGGAGAGACTATTGTTTATCCAGACCAGCAGGGTCGCCATCATTGACTTGGGACCAGTTTGCAGAGTTGTTTTCGGAGAAGTTTCTCCCAGTTACTCAGCGAGAGGCTCTATGACAGTCACGCAGTATGAGACCCGGTTCATTGATCTAGCTCGCCATGCTATTGTGATACTCCCCATCGAGAGAAAGAGAGGGTGCGGAGGTTTATTGATGGGTTGATCCAGCCGATCCGTCTCCAGATGGCTATGGGAGCCAGGAGTGAGATTTTATTTCAGGAGGCGGCCAACGCGGCCCGTAGAGTTGAGATGGCTCTTGCACGGGGAGGTGGTCGTGGGTCAGATAAGAGGCCCCGTCATGCAGGTAGGTTCAGTGGTACCTTGTTTGGAGGTGGGGATTCTTATGGTAGAGGCCATCCTCCGAGGCCCTTTCAGTCAGCCCTACAGGTCTCACATAGTACTTCAGGTGGTTGTGGTTCTCAGCCGCATTATTCTGACCAGCAGCTCTTCAGTTCACCATCAGCACCTATCAGCGCACCACCACTCCGTTATTCTCAGCAGCCGAGGGCTTGTTTCACGTGTGGCGACGCGAGGCACATTGCCAGGTATTGCCCTCGAGCTTCAGACAGCTCTCAGCAGCAGGGTCCTCGTCCCATGATTCAGGCACCAGGTGATCCACAGGCTGCCCAGCCAGCTAGAGGCGAGGGTAGAGGTCATAGAGGTGGAGGTAGAGATCATAGAGGTGGAGCTCGGACCGCCAGAGGTAGAGGCCAGCCAGCAGCCGATCATCTCAGGGATATGATTCAAGAAGGTGGGGCCCACCCCCGGTGTTATGCTCTTCCAGCCACGCCAGAGGCTGAGTCTTCAGATGCAGTTATTACAGGTACTATTCTGGTCTGTGATAGGGATGCTTCAGTACTATTTGACCCTGGGTCTATGTATTCGTATGTGTCATCCTATTTTGCACCCTACTTGGTTATGCCCAGTGATGCCTTGGGTGTTCCTGTATATGTATCTACACCGGTGGGTGATTCTATAGTGGTCGACCGAGTTCATCGTTCCTGTGTGGTAGTGTTTGAGGTTCTTGAGACCCGTGTCGATTTATTGCTCTTAGACATGGTAGATTTTGACATTATATTAGGGATGGATTGGTTGTCCCCGTATCATTCTATCTTGGATTGTCACGCCAAGACCGTGACCTTGGCTTTGCCAGATTTGCCCCGTTTGGAGTGGCGAGGGACCCCAGGTCATACCACTCGCAGTATTATCTCTTAAGTGAAGGCTCGACGCATGGTCGAGAAGGGGTGTTTAGCTTATCTGGCGTATGTTCGCAATTCCAGCGCAGAGGTCCCTTCTATTGATTCTGTTCCTATTGCTCGGGAGTTCCCCGAGGTTTTCCCTTCAGACCTGTCGGGTATGCCGCCCGACAGGGATATCGATTTTTGTATTGATCTGGCTCCGGGCACGCAGCCCATTTCTATCCCGCCATATCGCATGGCCCCGCCAGAGTTGAAAGAGTTAAAGGATCAGTTGCAGGATTTGCTTGAGAAGGGTTTCATTAGACCCAGTGTTTCTCCTTGGGGCGCGCCGGTGTTATTTGTGAAGAAAAAGGATGGTTCGATGAGGATGTGCATTGATTACTGGCAATTGAACAAAGTGACGATAAAGAACAAGTATCCACTGCCGAGGATTGACGATTTGTTCGACCAGCTTCAGGGTGCGAAGGTGTTTTCAAAGATAGACTTGAGATCGGGCTACCATCAGTTGAGGATTAGGGCGTCCGATGTCCCTAAGACAGCATTCCGCACTCGGTACGGGCATTATGAGTTCCTGGTCATGTCGTTTGGGTTGACCAATGCCCCAGCAGCATTCATGGGGTTGATGAACCGAGTGTTCAGGCCATATTTGGACATGTTCGTGATAGTCTTTATTGATGATATTTTGGTGTACTCCCGCAGCCAGGAGGAGCACGAGCAGCACCTCAGAGTGGTTCTTCAGACTCTGAGGGATAGTCAGTTATATGCCAAGTTCTCCAAGTGTGAGTTCTGGCTGAGTTCAGTAGCATTTCTGGGTCACGTTGTATCAGCAGAGGGTATTCCGGTGGACCCGAAGAAGATAAAGGCAGTCACGAACTGGCCTCGACCAGCATCAGCTACAGAGATTCGGAGTTTCCTGGGGTTAGCAGGCTACTACCGTCGGTTCGTGGAGGGGTTCTCATCTATTGCAGCCCCGATGACCAGATTGACCCAGAAGGGTGCCCAGTTCAGATGGTCGGATGAGTGTGAGGCGAGCTTTTAGAAGCTCAAGACAGCTCTGACTACGGCACTGGTGTTGGTTTTGCCCACAGGTTCAGGGCCTTATACAGTCTATTGTGATGCTTCCCGTATTGGGCTTGGTGCAGTATTGATGCAGGATGGCAGAGTCATAGCCTATGCTTCGAGGCAGCTGAAGATCCACGAGAAGAATTATCCAGTTCATGATCTAGAGTTGGCAGCCATTGTTCATGCTTTGAAGATTTGGAGGCATTACCTATATGGTGTGGCGTTTGAGGTGTACAGTGACCACAAGAGCCTTCAGTATCTGTTCAAGCAAAAGGAGTTGAATTTGAGGCAGAGGAGGTGGTTGAAGTTGCTGAAAGATTATGATGTTACTATCTTGTACCACCCGGGGAAGGCCAATGTGGTGGCCGATGCATTGAGTAGAAAGTCCGCCAGCATGGGTAGTCTTGCTTATATTTCGGTCAGCCAGAGACCGCTTGCTTTGGATGTTCAGGCCTTGGCCAATCGATTGGTGAGATTAGATATTTCTGAGCCTAGCCGAGTGTTTGCTTGCACGGTCGCTCGTTCTTCATTATTGGAGCGTATCCGTGATCGGCGGTTTGATGATCCCCATTTGTGTGTCCTGAGAGAAACGGTGCAATGTGGAGGTGCCAAGAAAGTGACCTTAGATAGTGATGGTGTTTTGAGATTGCAGGGGCGAGTTTGTGTGCCCAATGTCGATGGGATTCGAGAGTTGATCTTAGCGGAGGCCCATAGTTCTCGGTATTCTATTCACCCGGGCACTGCGAAGATGTATCAGGATCTGAGGCAGCACTATTGGTGGCGCAGGATGAAGAAAGATATTTTTGCATATATGGATCTATGTTTGAACTATCAGCAGGTTAAGTATGAGCACAGAGGCCTGGTGGTTTGTTTCAGAGGATTGAGCTTCCCGAGTGGAAGTGGGAGAGGATTACCATGGATTTCGTTGCCGGACTTCCGTTGACTCGGAAGAAGTTCGATGCGATATGGGTTATTGTTGATAGGCTGACCAAGTCAGCATATTTCATTCCTGTGGCAGTCTCCTATTCATCCGAGAGGTTAGCTGAGATTTATATCCGGGAGATTGTTCGCCTTCATGGTGTGCTGGTATCTATCATTTCGGACCGGGGTACGCAGTTTACCTCGCGTTTTTGGGGTGCAGTTCAGCGAGAGTTGGGCATGCGGGTTGAGTTGAGCACAGTGTTTCATCCTCAGACGGACGGTCAGTCCGAACGGACTATTCAGATTTTGGAGGATATGCTCCGAGCCTGTGTCATTGATTTTGGAGGCTCGTGGGACCAGTTTTTGCCTATGGCAGAGTTCGCCTACAACAACAGCTACCAGTCCAGCATTCAGATGGCTCCATATAAGGCGTTGTATAGTAGGCGATGTCGGTCTCCAGTTGGATGGTTTGAGTCGGGAGAGGCTCGGTTATTGGGTACAGATTTAGTTCAGGAGGCCTTGGATAAGGTCAAGATCATTCAGGATAGGCTTCGTTCGGCTCAGTCGCGGCAAAAGAGTTATGCAGATCGTAGGGTTCGAGACGTGGCTTTCATGGTTGGTGAGCGAGTATTGCTCTGAGTGTCGCCTATGAAGGGCGTGATGAGATTTGGGAAGAAGGGCAAGCTTAGCCCTAGGTTCATTGGTCCATTTGAGATTCTCGACCGTGTGGGAGAGGTGGCTTATAGACTTGCCTTGTCGCCTAGCTTGTCAACCGTGCATCCAGTTTTTCATGTGTCCATGCTTCGGAGGTATCACGGCGATCCAGCCCACGTGTTAGATTTCAGCACTGTCCAGTTGGACAAGGATCTGTCTTATGAGGAGGAGCCGGTGGCTATTCTAGACCGGCAGGTTCGACAGTTGAGATCGAAGAGTTTTCCTTCAGTACGAGTCCAGTGGAGAGGTCAGCCCCCTGAGGCATCGACCTGGGAGTTCGAGTCCGATATGCGGAGCCGTTATCCTCATCTATTTCCCGACTCAAGTACTTCTTTCTTTTGTTCGTTCGAGGACGAACGATTGTTTTAGAGGTGGAGAATGTGACGATCCAAAGGGTCATCACCTGTTTTCTCACTCATGTGTCTCCGAGGCCTTGAAAACCTCATTAGGCTTGCCTCGATTTGCGTGCGCAGTCCGGACGCGTAGCCGGAAAGCTTAAATATAAATTCTGTGTAAAAATTGATGAATTTTCATATTAATATGAATAAAGTTGACTTTGGTCAACATTTTGGGTAAACGGACCGGGACCTGTGATTGGACGATCCCGGAGGGTCCGTAGAAAAATATGAGACTCGGGCATATGCCCGGAGTCGAATTCCGAGGTCGAGAGCCCGAGAAATAAATTTTTCTGTGAAATTATTTTTCAGAAATTAATATGGAAATTTGAAAAGGAAATCGATTAGAACGTGTTGGTATCGGGCCCGTATTTTGGTTCCGGCGCCCGGTACAGGTCTTATATGTGGTTTAAGCGCTTTCTGTGAAATTTGGTTGAAATCGGATGTCATTTGACGTGTTTCGGACCTAAATATCTAAAAATGAATGTTTATGAAGTTTGATGAAAAAGTGATGATTTTGAGGTTTAATTCATTGATTTTGATGTTATTTTGGCGATTTGATCGCACGGTTAAGCTCGTTGGATGTTGTTGAGTTAGTGTGTGTGATTGGTTAGGAGCCCCGAGGGCCCGGGAGTGTTTCGGAGGTGGTTCGGGGTGTTTTGAACTTAGTCAAAAGTTGCAGAAAATCTGATGTTGTGCATAGGGATTTCCTTCTTTGCGTTCGCACTCTTCCCCTCGCGTTCGCGTAGCTCTGTGTCTTCCTCCTTCGCGTTCGCGTCTTGAACCTCGCGATCGCGTTAGCCAAATTCAGGACCCCAGTTGTTTCCTCTTCGCGTTCGCATCAAACCGTCCGCGAACGCGTAGCCCTGCAACCTTACTCAACGCGTTTGCGTGGCCCCTCACGCGTTCGCGTATAACAAAGTCTTGGACCCCAGCCCATTCTTCTACGCGATTGCGCCTAGCATCTCGCGTTCGTGATGCCTTGACCCATCTACCCTTCGCGAACGCGGCCCCCTTCCCGCGAACGCGAAGGGCATTTTTGCCTAGCGATTTTTAAATGCCAAAACAGAAATAGTGACGGGTTTTATTCCAAATTTCACACGAGCTCTTCTTCTCCACAGCCCCTAGGCGACTTGTAGAGCGATTATTCACCAAATTTTCTTGGGTAAGTATTATCTAACTCGTTTTCTTCATTTTCTATCATCATCCATTGAAATCCTAGGCGTAAAATATGTAATCTAGGGTTGAAATTGGGGGAATTGGGTAGAGTTAGGGCTTTTCGATTTTCTTCGATTTAGACCTCGTTTTGGGGTCGAATTTGAAAACAAATTGTATATTCGGGCTCGTAGGGGAATGGGTGATATGGAATTGGTTCGAACCTCGTGTTTTGACCAAGCGGGCCCGGGGTCAATTTTTGGAATTTTGGGAAGAAAGATTAGAAAACTATATTTAGGCATTGGGTTTGATTTGTTTAGCTTATATTGATGTCGTAAAGTCGTTGCTTCACATATTTGATTGAGTTGGAGCCGAATTCGAGAGGGAAGGCGGTCGTTGTGGATTGATTTAGCTGTGGAAGTTGAGGTAAGTGTTTGGTTTAACCCTAGCTTGAGGGAACAGGAGTAGATTCTTATTTGTTAATTGCTATTTGTCGAGTACGGTGTATAGGCATGGTGACGAGTATCTATACACTGGTGTCGAGCATGACCGTGAGTCCTAATTTTCTAGATTATCGAAGTTGTAATTGTTATTGATAAGGAATTGGTTGGAAATCTTTAACACTGAGCCAGTAATTGTTGAGACTAAGTGTGGATTTAATTGTGTTAAGTAGAAATTGAATGAGCTTGGTTATAGCTGGATCTCCCTTGCCGGGATAGTTTATTGTACTACATTGCTCCCTTGCCGGGGTAGTTATTATAACATCTTTCTCCCTTGCCGGGATTATGTTGTGTATTGTGTTGAAAGAAATGGATCGTGTGGCACGCCGACCACGAGTTATTATGAAATGGGATCGTGTGGCACGCCGACCACGAGTTATTATGAAACGGGATCGTGTGGCACGCCGACCACGAGTTATTATGAAATGGGAATGTTTGGCATGCCGACCATGTGATATTATTGTAATGGGAGCGTGTGGTACGCCTACCACGTGATGTAAGGAAATGGGATCGTGTTGCACACCTGCAATGAGTGGAAATTGAAATAAGTGAAAGTGGGTTATTTTCCTTTATTCTGTGTTAGAAGAAATCAGATGTAGTTTCTCTTGTTATTCCTGATATTCTGTTTTATCTGTTTCCCCATAAGCATGTTTCCCCCTCCCAGCTTTAATTGCTTACTTTCCGCTATTATTTTGTTGTACTTGTATATATATATCTGCACAGGTTTATCTGGTAGTCTGGTCTAGCCTCGTCACTACTTCGCCGGGGTCAGGCTAGGCACTTACTAGCACATGGGGTCGGTTGTGCTGATGCTACACTCTGTGCATCTTTTTGCACAGATCACAGTACCGGAGCAGCAGCTTTTGGACAGCAGTAGGAGCATTTGGGAGCTGACTTCAGTCCAGAGATCCCGAGGTAGCCTTGTTCCGCATGGCTCGGAGTCTCTTCTATCCTTACTTTAGTTTGTTATCCTTTGTACCGGAACAAATAGAACTATGTTTTTTTATTCAGACTTTGTATTTAGCATTCTCTAGACGTTCGTGAGTCTGTGACCCCAGTTCTTGGGTAGAGTTGTATTGAACTTCCGCATTGTTCTCCGTTTATTTATGTTTAAGACTTCCGCTTTTATATTAAATGCTTCGTTGTTTTTATTAAATGTCGAGGTTGCTAAAAGCGATAATAAATAGTTGGCTTGCCTAGCTCCTAATAGTAGGCACCATCACGACCCCCGAGGGTGGGAAATCCTGGTCGTGACAATAATTCCGTGTCATGATTATGTGAGGTAAAAGCACGAAGGGTGATGCCATGCCGATTATATTGATTCTTATGGTGAGGACGATAGCAAAAGCACGAAGGGTGATGTCGTGCACTTGTCTTTGATTTCATGATTCTTGCTGATAATTGAGCTATGGTGTTATTTACGTTTATTTATTGGTTTCCTGTTGTTACTTGATTTCCTCGCAGCATGTTTTCCCCCTCCTATCTTTACCTGTAACTTTCTGCATTTACTTTTCCGCTGTATATGACTTAACTGTACAGGTTTATTAGGTAGTCTGGTCCTAGCCTTGTCACTACTTCGCCGAGGTTAGGCTAGGCACTTACCAGCACATGGGGTCGGTTGTGCTGATACTACACTCTGCATTGTGTGCAGATCCCGGTGCTGCAGCTTTTGGACCAAAGTGAGGTTGCTGCTTCCAGTTCATCAGGCGACGCGAGGTAGTCCTGCAGGCGTCCGCAGGCCTTGGCGTCTCCTTCTATCATTTCCTTTCTGTTTTTACTTATTCAGAGACAGATTCGTGTAATTCTATTCAGACTTTATTTGTAGTATTCGTATATGGTCCGTGACATTATGACACCAAATTCTTGGTAGAGTTGTACTTAGACTTCTGTAGTTTGTATTAATCTAAACTATCAGATTTCGTCTTCCGCATTGTCTTTGTTATTATTATTTCCGCTGCTTTTGTTATGTTGTTATGAAAATTGTTAAGGAATTAAAACATGAAAAGGGTTAAGTAACTGGAATAATTGGCTTGCCTAGCTTTTACTAGTAGGCGCCATCACGACTCCCGAGGGTGAGAAATCCGGGTCGTGACACACTTGTCCTTGGTAGTTTAGATTATTGCTAATCTGTTTATGTAACCTTCAAACAGAACGTGTATTTATTTGTATCAGTTTTGAAATTCCAAATCTTAGAAGCTCTTGATTCGTACTACCGGGTCTTGGTAAATTCGTAAATGCTCAGTTATCTATTCTCATTTCTCTTATAACCTCAGTTGGGTTGTATTTTTTTGTTAGTTGGCTTACCTAACGGGTTGAGTTAGGTGCCATCACGACTTGTGATTTTAGGTCGTGACAGTTACTTTCACATTTGACAAAATAGTCATTTAATAATTTCCCAAATATTTAGGATTTCAGAGTCGATTAAATTTTTAATTGTTATATTTTTTTTCTATATTTGAACATGAGGATTTAAATCTAAATATTTATGACTTAGAAATCAATTAAGATTTTACAATTCAAAATAAGGTAGGTTAACCCAAAGGGAACGTACTAACGTTGGTACAAGTTACGATTTTCTGTTCTCTTTTTATGTTCCTCTCTCAATTTATTCTACAACTATATGCATTTAATTCTCCTTCTACTATTTCCTAATGAAGAAAAATATGGACAAGATCAAATTTTATTTATTGAAAATATAAGAATTTTGGCATTCTAGAAGATGATTTAATATAATATTTTAAAGATATACCTTTTGAAAACAAAGGTTGCCAAAGATTATTCAAAATTTAGTGTTTTGATTCTACTTATGCGAAAGAGATTTGTAAAACTAGAATAAATTTTATGTTAGTATCTCGATTGAGATAATTAAGGACGTCTAGCACACATAATTTCTTACTTTATTAAGTAAGCTATATAAGATCAATAATCGTCTTTTTTAGTAACATATACTTTTTTCTTCAACTTTTAATTTATAATTCATAATTTCATATAATATTTTTTTGATCTTTTAAAATTGTTTACTTGGAATGAAGTAGACGCGCAACGCGCGTACCATATATATATCCCCTTGACCTATACCCGGATTCTCAACTACATACTTTTTCTATGCGGAATCCTATTACCCCTAAACTTATTTTAAATGGAATTATTTGCACCCTTAACGCTGATGTGGCAGAGTGTGTGTATTTTACTCTCCCAAAGGAGAGTGAGAAGCAAATTAAAAACGTATTTTTCAATTTATTTTTTATTTCTTTTTTTACCTATTTTTTTCTTTACTTTTTTTTTTCCTTCTTCCTTTTCC
>NC_031995.1:112330732-112353788 GCF_001879085.1 Nicotiana attenuata | reverse complement strand
TATATATATATATATATATATATTATGTAAAGAAAAAGAAAAAGAATCTCCACCTACAAATAGGGTTGGAGAGCTAGTGAGCAATAAAATTTTATGGCCAACTACAGAAATGCTATAGTTTATAGGCTTACAGTAGTAAAGATCTAGGTGATCAAAGACACTTCTTTTCTTTCCATTTGAAGTTTTTTTTTTTTTTCTTTTAAGTATTTGATATTTGAAACTTGCATAATTAAATAAGTATTATCTCGCATCCGAAAGTGATATTTAAGCTTGCTAAATGGGTAATAGCATATAGTTCACGTGGTTTGTAGAATAAAAAAAATCATTCGATGTGTAAAAATTTGTCGTTGAATAATATCTTGCAAATCACATTTTCCTTTTATATATAAAAACTCTTTAATTGCTATTTTTGAAGAATATTCGTCGACATTGAGAGCGTACATTTTAATTTGATTACAAGTTTATTACAAACTTTGAATGATAACTAAAGTTAAAATGATTATAATCTTGATAGACATCGTTGTTTTAATCGATCAATGGCAACGTGCATTTGCTCAAGAAGTATCAAGTATCAACCTACTATAAAAGTTAAACTTAGTATATAGTGGCGAAGCCAATTTTATTTTATTTTTACCAAAATAATATAAAATATAAATAAGTAAACACATAAAAAGGTTAAGTAGATTCAACATCAATATTATATACACATAAAAAAGTAATTTTAACCTTGTATATACATGGAGTAATAACATCATTTTCTGCTCAATTATTGACATTCCCAATGAAAAAAAATTAAACTTAAAGTCTTAAACTACCATTTACCTAAATAAGCAAATCGATTCTCATTTCTCTTCACTTATTTTAGACTTAACCACTCTGGATTTCTTTTTTAAAATAAAAAAGGTAGGAATACTGATCGACCTAAATGAAGAAGTGGAATCAATAATTTTTTTTTGACACCATCCTAAAGCCACAATAATAATGAGACCAAGACTTTTCTGCATTTATTGAATATTCAATATGTTTAGCTAAATTTTATTATAAGCATTAAAATAGAATTTACTAATTATAACTTATGGACCAAAAGTGCAATATTCTCTACTATTATTATTGATATATAACCAGAGGCGGATTCAGAATTTTAAGTTTATGACTTTCTGTTGCAATCTCAAATTAATATACAATAATAACTGGGTTCACACATGGATATTTAATAAAAAAATTAACAAATATACAGGTCTACGCAAAACTAATTGGGTTCCCGGGAATACATATAGTATACTCTAGATCCGCCCCCGCATATAACACTTACGATTATATTCGATTTCTTTGAATCTTTTTTGGTTCATATTGGACTGCTAACGATATATACGCATTATTAGCTTTATAATTGAAACTATTTTTTTTCTCTATACTTCTAGTATTTTTTTTGTTTTTTTATTCAAGAAGAAATTAGAAATTATCCAAAAGGCCAAACTGTTCGCCGCCGTTCTAAATACATTCACCTAAAATAAAGGGAATGTGATATGCAGAATCTTAGATAAGGACGGCTGACCTAATAAGGCTAGTTCTCTAAAGTATTTTTTTTCTCCTTGACATTATTTCTTTGTAATAATTATAGGCTATTTGCTAATTTACTAAACTAACCAAAAAAGCAAATAAGCAGCTACACGTACTGGTAGACTTTGATTCCAAAAGATATATGTAGAAATAACACCAGATAGCTGCTCTAAAGGACAACTATTTAGAAATTAATCAGTACATTTCGAATTTCTGTTTTTTAGTTTAATTTCTATCCCGAAATTAAGATTTTAGAACAAAATAAGTAATAACTAATTTCTAAGTAACATCTTTAAGAATGATTGTTTGTGCAAAAAAGATTTCGTAAAAACTTATAATTAGACCCTTCTTCACTCATGCTTGTCATCTGCTCGTGAATACCGATTAGGTTGTTGCGTATAGCCGTATAGTCGTATACACTTCTTTCACTAAATCATGATTATTTGTTACATATTTTGACTCATTAAATTACCCAACTATGGTAAATTAATACTATAACTTGGTCTAAACACCGTAAATTTTACAAATATTTCTATAGAGGTAAAGGATGACGTCATTTATAATGTCGTGAGCTGCTTTTAATCCTTCTTTTAGTATTTTTCTTTATCTTTAAACATGCTTCATCAACTTTATTATAAATAGAATTGTATTTATGGTGAATGTCTATATTTAGAGAGATTCTAGAGTTCATTGCTTGGTGGCTAAGTCACCCTCTCCCTATAAATAGAGGGTTCTATTCCATTGTAAATCATCTCAAAATCAATAAGAATTCTTTCTCTCCTACTTTTCACTGCAATACTATTCTTCTTCTTTTATTGTTTCATAACACGTTATCAGCACGAGACTCTAACCAATTGAGTATAAGCTTTGGGATTGAGTATAATGATTGCCAATTATTCCATGAACTTCCTTCATGATTAAATTCTGGATTTAAGGTAAGTATTTTACTTTATTTTTCTCTTTTAAATTCTTAAAATTCTATAATTTGATTTTATATACAAGCAAAGACAACAAAGTTTGATTATAACTCTAAAGGAGTTTGTAAGAAATTATAACCACCTGAAGTGGTAAAATTTCTATGCCCGTCGTGATCAAATTCACGTATGATTGTGGGCAAAGAATTGAAAATACGTCCCATTGAATTTGCTCCATTCTCATTCCCTTAAGAGAATGTGATAGCAGTATGTGATAAGTCTGAAAGAAGACAAAATTATTACTATGAATGTATCAATGGATGTGAACGTGGCAATAGACGAAATTATGATCGTCATCATTGTGATAATGAGAAGGCAGAATAGCCTAGTAGACACTTGTACTTATCCCGATTGGTCATGCCGGTCCCTGTACTCAATAGTTTGTCAATTGAACACTTATACTTGTTCAAATTCTATATATTAAACCCTTTTTCTGAAGAGGTCAATGGTGCGTGCAACACAATCGTCTCCACGTTGGACTCCACGTCATTATTTAGTGCCACATAAGAATAATATGTTAAAACTAATCCCCCCCCCCCCCAAACCCTATTTCCCTCATACACAGATTGTTTATCTTTCATTGTCTATTTCTCCTCCTACCTTCTACGCTCCATCTCTCCTTCATCTTCATGCGTTTTTACTAAGCTTTGTAGGATTTTGAATGTAATTGTTTATAAGATGAAGAGGGTGAGATACATGATTGGTAGCAGCCATGGCCCATTAGTACCTTTGCCCGAAACCACTACGCTACCAGGAGCTAATGACTGGCAGACTGAAATTGGACCAAGTTTTGGCAGAGTCAGTAAATGACAAGCTTGTATTTCTTTTTTTTTCGGTCTTTGGTTGTGTTCTCGTAGAATATTATAGTGTGTGCAAATCCTAATATTATCAATGTTCATTAGGTTAGGACTTGGTAATGGTAGGAATCCAAATTAGTCTCCTGATTTTTCAATTTTTCTGTGAAGTATGTTGGATTCCATTCTGGGTTGTGGTCACCAAGTTATATCATTATATTATGGTAATTTTGGGGAAGATAGAGGAATTTTGAATGCTTTTTCAGATAAAAAATTAGGGTTTTTTATTTATTTCTTATGGAGTCCCTTAAAGGTGTAATTTTATCAGGGGAGATTCTAAACAAGGACCAAAAAGATGGAAAAAATTAAGGGAAAAAAGAGGTGATTTTGCTAATGCCGAAAGAGAGCTCCAGGTAGGTTCAACAATGGAGAATCGAGAAGAAGACCAATAAATAAGAGGAAATATTATTGTTAGGGCTTTTTAATAGGTCTCACGCCCCTAAAAGGCGTGTGAGTCACGCACTGAAGCCAAGTCAGCAATATAGGTTTAGTCAACGGTCATAAGGGTTTAATATATAGAATTTGAACAAGTATAAGTGCTCAATTGACAAGCTATAGAGTACAGGGACCGGCATGACCAAGTGGGACAAGTACAAGTGTCTACTAGGCTATTCTGCCTAATGAGAATAATAAGGATTCTCAAAATAATCCTTCACTCTATGAAAGTAATATTTGTCATCGATTTGACATGAGATTTTATAAAGCACATATAGATGATTATGGTCCATTCATGATGTGAATGTGACAACATCTGATTTATGAATACATATTCATTCTTCAAAGAATATGAACGTGCTAGTGGTAGTGAATATACCGCACTCACCTCTAAAAGGAGGTTTGAGATGATATAAGAAAATAATGTCATTATTATGGCATAAATGGTCATTGGTCACGTACCTATTGTACGCCAAAATATTTTGGCATTGTGATTAACGGTAATGCAAGAAACAGATCTTGCATATAATTTTGACCATAACCATAATGGTATAACTTTCTCTTTAAAAGAGATATTCACCATATGGGTGTTGATGAATATGTGGTACTACAAAATTAATTGAGAACTCTGCAAGAGCCAATTATACTATTTTGGAGAAACACAATTAATTACCAATAAGGTATTATATTGTAGTAAGTCTCAAAGAAACTTATTCAGTTTCCAAAGTATACGCGAAAGCGGTTGATTATATTGAGACTATAAATAAAGGAAAGATTTAATATCTTCTATTACTACAACTTGTAGCGGGGTAATATGTATGTGAAAAGCTACCCGCTTTATTCTCCAATTTGTACTACATAAACAAAAGAATACCACAATGAAGTGGATATTTATTGATATAAAAATCCATATCATAATAAACTTGGAGTTTATTCATAATTGCACACATCATGGTGTAAACCTGAAGTTTATCAATATAGATAATTTATCCAGTTGGCATAATTGGTTTAGCCATGTTAATTCAAGTATGATGTGCAAAAATAAAAGAGAATTCACATGGTTAAATATTAAAGAACTAGAAAGTTCTTTACGAGTTCTCTTATGTTGCCTGTGCTCATTAATTAATATACCAACTAAAATTGGGATTGAATCCCATGAATGCTGAAAATATCAAAGGTGAATATGGGCCCATTCACTAGCCATGTATACCACATAAGATGCATCTATGAGATGGTTACATGTGCTATTATTAATAATCCGCAACATGGTATTTTGCGAGGTAACTTGCTCAATAATTTAATTTCGAGCATAATTTCCAGATTTCCTATTCAAGATAGTTTATCTTGATATGATAGTTGGCTATTTAGCAAAATAATTTATTGAGTGCCTCCACTTAATAGCTAAACTATTGCTTATGAGAACAAAGTTATCTATATCAGTTTGATATAGGTTATATACGAAAGTATATTACATTCTCCCCTCAAAAGTGGTTCAGGGTCAGGAACCAGATAATTCCATCTTATTATAATTGATGTGCGGTGTATATTTTAATTAACACCATAATGCACAAAGATGAGTTCTTAAAGTTGAGGAAACAAGTTAGTTTTTCTAACATGAGGGGGAGACATGATAAACAGTTGAGAAAAAGTTACGTGGAATGAATTATCATTTGTACATCTAAATCCTTGAATAAAATAATATGAACTTGAAGTTCATAAAAGGATAATTCATTTGCAATATATTGCAAAGCACGCCATATGCATTTGCTGACCCAAAGAAAGTAAGTATATTCTCATTGCAAATGCTCCTATTAAGTCCTAGAAGGACAAAGTCTATGGTAAGCTTAAAACGTATAGACAATCAGTTTCAAATAAACTTCTTGATAAAGAAGATGAGCAAATGATCAAAATGATCATAATAAAGGAGGCAAGTGATCTAGAAGATCACATGACATAACACTTCATAAAATCTCATGAGAGATTCAGGTACCTGAATATATGAATGAAGAGATCTCTATGTTATGTCATTATGAAAATATATTGAAACTGATATAAAATGTTTGTCGAGGACATCTATAATAGCGCTAAATATATATGAGGATCTTAAGTTTGGAGAAACAATTCAAGTAGAATTTGGTTTCATATGAAAGACAAGTAGTTTTGGACCTGCAGTTCAAACACTTAAAAGTATAAAGTCAATGGTGTGTGCTATCATCTTTATCTATCTTATATGTCTAGCATGACATGAAAACTTGATATGCATCTAAAGTCTATTATATGGCTTATATGACTTAACCATCCCTGAAGGATTTAAATTGCTTAAAACATATAGAATTCATGGTCATGAAGTATTACATCCTCAGTGCAATTTGTGCATAAATGTATCTTGCTATAACTATATGCATGATAAAATGATAGCAAGAGTTCTCACCTCTATGTGAAGATATTGAACTGACGATTCCAACAAGATCATATGAAGACAATTCACCTCTATCAAGAATGATGATTTCAAGGTGAAATATATTCATTCAAGTTAATATGTCTAATTTGTTCATCAAATCTCTACCAAAGATCTTTTGAAGATGGTGCACAAGATTGGAATGCAAATGCTTAATGATGTGAATTGATGCTCTCATCAGGGGGGGGGGGGGAGGGGGGTTAATACCCGTTGTACTCTTTTTCCCTTACAAGGTTTTGTCTCACTGGGTTTTCCTTACAAGGTTTTTAACGAGGCAACCAAAAGGCGTATTATTAGATATGTGTACTCTTTTTCCTTCTCTAGAATTTTTTCCCACTGGGTTTTATTTTAGTTAAGGTTTTAACGAGGCACATTATCTGTTGAATAGACATTCAAGGGGGAGTGTTATAAATAGAATTGTATTTATGGTGAATGTCTATATTTAGAGAGATTCTAGGGTTCATTGCTTGGTGGCTAAGTCACCCTCTCCCTATAAATAGAGGGTTCTATTCCATTGTAAATCATCTCAAAATCAATAAGAGTTCTCTCTCCCTACTTTTCACTGCAATACTCTTCTTCTTCTTTTATTGTTTCATAACAAACTTAAAGTTATTGATTTGACTAAAATCTGCAAGTTTATTAGTCAATAGGAAGTACCTTATTGCTTACTTAATTTTAAAATTCTTTTCGTTAAAGTTAACCACAATATTTCTTCTTTCTCATGTGTATTTTTAAATGCATTTTTAAGAAATCATGAACATGTATTTTGGCTTATTTTGTTCAAAAATATTTTAAATATTTTTAAATATATCTCCAACTATTATAAATAAAACTATTTTATTAATAATGAACAAAACTACCTTCAACTTTGAAAATTACTATTTTACATCATACTGATGACAATTCGATCGGTCTTTCTCACACTTCAAGAAAGTCATAGATCGATAAATTTTCGCCTTCAATATTGCGAAACTACAAACTTCTAGTGCAAGTATTTTTGTGTTGCGATGAAAGCTATCTATTCAATTAAATGTGATTTTTTCTCGTTTCTTGATATTAAATATGTAATAAAATTATGTATTATATCAATATGTATAAAATGTTAATTTTTAAAAAGAATCACACTACAAGGTTTGTTTATAATCCTCCTAATTTCCTCTTTGCATTTTAAGTAGAAACAAGACAATTTTAAATACGTAAAACTATTATTCTATAATTCTATTGTTTAAATTATGAAAGTGGACAAGGCATGTTTAATTAATTAAACAGATTATTAAGAATTTGTGTTGGATAAATCAATGATTTAGGACAAGACATATCTTGATGTCTTCCTAATAGACACATGATCTTCACATGTTTGATCAAGTTTTATAACGTAACTATTATATAAAACATAACTAATCTCAATGTGAACTTGAAGAGACACATTACTAGAACAGCCAACTAAGCATATCATCACAATCAACAACATTGATCTTTTTTTTAATTAAAAAAAGGAACATTGTTAGACATATCATATGCCTAGTATCTCTGAAATTACAAAGAAATATTTATTCTCAAACAACCCATAGATTTTTATTCAGTTCAACAACCACCACACTAATATAGTCAGTATAATTGGATCTGAAAAGGATAAGATGTACGTAATTTTGCCCGTATCTTATGCAAATAGAGAGGTTGTTTTCAATAGACCATCGATTTCAAAAAAAAATGCATAATCACAATAGAATAGAAAATAAAATTCCGTAATGAAAAATTCAAAGAAGCAATAATATCATAATATACAAACTAAAACAAAAGCAACATCATGTAGTAATAGAAATCTAACAATAAAGAATATAAGAATAATGCTACTACTACTAAAATTTTTGTTCAGTTCATTAACTTATATATTTTTTTCTCACCCGATGTTCAGTATCCACTCTGGAGCTCGTGAAGTCATACTTGAGGGTAAAGTACTTTCGACCAAAAATGATTTTATTTTCGAAGCCGAGCTCAAGGCTTCCAATTAACGATAAAGAAATAGTTATTACCCATCACACCCCAATGATTATTTACTTTTATTCTTGGGGGTCGTTTGGTTGGGAACAAGTTATCCCACCCTTTCATAGGGATAAAAAACACTATAATTTCTGGATAACTAATTCCGAGATTAGTTATACTATAAGGGCTTGTTTGGTATGAGAGATAAGTCCGGGATTAAAATTTAAGAAGAGTTTATCAAGTGTTTGGTTGGTAGAAAAGTACAGTATAATTAATACCGGGATTAGTTATTTCGGGATTGTTGTATTTTTTATCCCCATGGAAAGGTAGAATAACTAATTTCGGAATACTAATCCCGGAATAATTAGTTCTGGAATAACTTCTTTCCAATATGAAAAAAATTCATCTTAAATTTAATCCCAAAATTAATTATCCCTTACTCCTCGTACCAAACGAACTCTTAAATATTACCAAAAACCAGCCCACAAGGATATGCTCAATGAAATTCCCCCAATAGACAACCAAACAAGAAAATTACAGCGGCATCTCGTAAAAGTGAATAATCAAAAAGCATAAAACTGAGATAAATCCAAATTATTTTCCTCGGTTCTTACGGCGCACTTTAGCCTCAATCCTTTTATTAGTCTATACTGCCCTACTGTTAAGTGTAAAGTAGCACTACTCTACGTGTCTCTCTTTTTCCGTTCCGGTCCTTCCTATTTTGCGCCGGTAGTGCGTACGTTATAAACCTTCACCCCACACCTTTGTTTCTCTCTCATTCTCTTCTCTCTCTCTCTCTCTCTCTCAAAGAATCAATGTTTCTTCAGAGTTTTCAGCTCATTCTCATTTTCCAATTAAAGGGTGAGTTTCAACTTTCTTTATTATGAATTTTTGTTGCTTTTTTAGCTGCATTATAAAGATTTGTTTTTCTTTGTTTTTTTTTTTGCTGTTCATTTTCTGAAAATGGCTAAAAATGGATTCTTTATTTCTTGGGACTATAGTTAATCTTCAGCTTGTCACAAAGAATTCATTCATTTATTTATTTATTTGTTTATTTATTTGTTTGAAGAAGATGGATCAAAGTGAATCTTGATTTTCCAAAAGCAATTTTTGATGGTTTGTATGTTTGTTTCTTTATAAAGAAAATCTAAAGAACCCTTTTTTTTTTTAAAATCTAAAGATACCATTTATGATATCTTTTGTATTTTCTTGGGTGTGTTTTGTCAATTTAGGAAGTTGGGTTCTGTATTTGTTTTCTTGAGGTTTTGAGCTTATGAAGCAATGTATAGTGAGTTAGATTTATTTCTGTTAATTTTAGTTTTTTTTTAGTTTCTTTAAAACTTGAATGGAAGTGGATGAGCCAAAACAGGCAAAGCCTTGTGCTTTGTTCAATGTGATTTGAGTTTTCTAGAAATAATTGGTGGAAATTGTGTTGGTGAAAGTAGTTTTTATTAGACTTCAGTTATTTCATTAGTAAAAATTGCATCTTTAAGGGTTTCAACAATTTTTAGAAAGAAATAGGGATTTCAACTGTTAGTTGGAAACATGTTGTTTTAATAGTGGTAGAAAATCAGAAAGGAAAGGGATATTTGTTGTTCTTCTTTCCTTTTTTTATTTCCTGCATATAAATTGCTAAATTTGTTAGGTTTTTCTTAAAATACAGAATGCATGTTTCTCCTTTAGAGTAATAAGAATTTTATTGCTCCTCCTTTCCGGTTTATGTGAACCTTTTCGCTATTCGAGTCAATTTGACTAATCTTTGAAACTAAATATGATTAGATTAACTCGATATTTTAAAGTTAACATTTAGATATTCAAAAACTACTCGGAAAGTACTATAAGTTGCAATTCTTTTTATGTTAATATGATGAAAAATGCATTTCAAAAGGTTGGTCAAAGTTTACATAGTTTGAATCTCGAAAAGTGAAAAGTTTTGCATAAACTGGAACGAAGGGAGTAGTTAGATCATCATAGCGAATACATGGACTGGTGGTTAAAGCAATGTTTTTCAAATTAGTTGTCGGGTCATTGTCGTGGTGGTTAATGTTCTTTCATCTTTTTTCAGCAGGTAGATGAATTTCTTGAGATTATAATCTAGTTCTGTATTTGTACTGGGGAATGATGGGAGTTGAAACGGTGACAGAATCGTTGTTTAATTTGTGGAGAACTTCGCGAAAGAGCTCGGCTTCAGAGACTGAGAGGAAGCATGTGATAGGAATTCTGGCATTTGAAATTGCAGGTTTGATGTCTAAGGTGGTTAACTTGTGGCAATGTTTAAGCGACAGGCGAATCGACAAGTTAAGAGAAGAAATCTCATGTTCACTTGGTATTCAGAAGCTTGTTGCTGAAGATGATGAATATCTTATGGATCTTGCTATTGCAGAGATTATTGATAATTTGGGATGTCTGTTGAAATCAGTGTCTACGCTTGGTAAGAGATGTGATGATCCAGTTTATCACAATCTTGAACGAATTTTCGAAGATCCAGTTGAAATTGAACTCAATGGGTGTGCATGGCGATATAGGCTGAAGAAAATGGACCGGAAGGTTAAGAAAATGGAGAGATTTGTTGCAGCCACGACTCAATTGTACCAGGAGCTTGAAGTTCTTACCGAGCTTGAGCAAACGTTGAGGCGGATGCAGACCGGTGCTAGTTCAGGTCAGATGAAATTGCTTGAGTTTAGGCAAAAAGTTATATGGCAAAGAGAGGAAGTGAAGAATCTAAGAGAAATGTCTCCTTGGGTTAGAACTTATGACTATACTGTCCGGCTTTTGCTTCGATCTATTTTTACTATAATCATGAGGGTTAAGTACCTATTTGGGACAAATCAAACAGGAGTTGCCGGAGGAAGCAACCATTTTGATGTCATCGATAATGGTTATCTTGATCGCAGCCGGTCCATCTCCGCGCTTACTCTGTCGTCTGTTTATCCGTCTGAAAATAACACGTCGGAATCCTATTTAGGTTCCTTAGGCAGGTCATTTTCGAGCCTTGGGCTAAGTGGAAATAAAGATAGATCAACTAATAAAAAATCTCTTGCTCGGCAATCATCTGTGTTTTGCGGAAAGCCATCACAACTGAGATCCAGGCGATTCGGGAATGTTGGACCTTTTAAAGGATGTTTAAACAGTGGCACTGAGTCACCTGTAATACTTGAGAGTTGCATGCCTTCTAACAGCGATCTTTCAAAGTCAGACAATAGTTTCCAAAAAGATAACGACAAGTTTGAAGACACGAATCCTGTTCCCGCCTCCTCAAATGGCATAATTTTTGCAAAAACTTCTCTATTCAATTTCAAGCGTAAGCTGTTAATTGCTCCTCAAGATTCTCTGGGCTATGCTGCTTTGGCACTCAAGTATGCAAATATCATCATACTTATAGAGAAACTGTCCTCAGCACCACACTTGATCGGTCTTGACGCAAGAGATGACCTATACAATATGCTGCCCGCTAGCGTCAAAAACTCTCTGAGGGGTATGTTAAAGGTATTCGCCAAATCATTGACTTCATCCGTTTATGATGCTGCGCTTGCAGCGGATTGGAGTTTGGCACTGGGAAGGATATTAGAATGGTTGTCGCCACTTGCTCATAACACGATAAGGTGGCATTCTGAACGAAACTTTGAGAAACAAAGACTGGTTTATGGGGCTAATGTGCTTCTTGTGCAGACCCTTTACTTTGCAAACCAAGCAAGAACTGAAGCGGCGGTTGTAGAACTTCTCATGGGTCTAAATTACCTATCAAGATTTGGTAGAGAAATTAGTGCAAAACCGTTAATGGAGACATCTTGCGGTAGAGCTAGCAGTGAGTATTTTCTCCACAAGGATAATAATCCGAATGCATACCACTTGTGTCATGATTAAAACACATAAATGACTAAACAGAATTACTTATCATGAGTTTATTGTTGCTTGATTGAGTTTGTAGTGAGGTTTGTATATTCTTTAGTTTTTTCTTCCTGTTGCTTAACAGCTTAAGGTACCCTCTGAATCTGATAACACAAACTGTTCATTCCTCTTGTTGGCATAAGACTTTTTGCGGTTCTATTGATTTATATATACTCCTGAACTTTGTTAGTTGACAAATAACTGCAAGTTTAGCCACTTTGTATAACTGAATGTGTACAGTGGCGGAGTCGCATGTATTCAAGGGTTGTCTGTACACCCCTTCGTTGGAAATTTACAATGTCTCCGTGTGACCTACAGGTCACGAGTTCGAGCAGTAGAAGCAGTCACTAATCCTTGCGTTAGGGTAGGCTATTTACGTCACACCCCTTGGGGTGCGGCCTTTTCGGATTCTGCGAGATGCTTAGTGCACCGATCTGCCCTTTTTAAAAAGAATATATATATACTACATATTGACACTCATTGGCTTTTTCGTGGATTTACTTCTTTATACTTTGACTTCCCTTTGTGAAAATTCTGGTTCCGCCATTGAATGTGTATCAATACAGTGTTAAGCCTCTCGCAGTGTAGGCTTAACACTATATTGAGTATTGACACCCCGAGTCAACGGCATCTTAGTTAATTTCTTGGCTATGAACTGTTACCTTGCAAGTTACCAGATGCTTAAGTTTTAGCTTAAAACTAAGACTGTTTATGTTATTTCTTTCTCAATGAGATTTAATGCTGTAGTTCTGGTGTTTGTTTACAATGGGGTGAAGTTTCTTTTGATATTCAGGTACTAATAAAGGAATAGACAGTGAGTGAGACTGTATTCTGTTGTGAATTCTGCAGCATTTTGGATCTCGTGGACATATATTGGTTGAGTCTTAAATGTAGTTACCGTGCTTTATAGTTAGTCGGAACCAGAGGCGGACCTAGGATTCGAAGGTCACGGGGACTGTGTTACATTCAGTATAAATTTATTACTGCTCATAAAGATTGGTATGAGGGTTCATTATATATGGAATTTTTGCCGAAGCTGGGTCAATAGCCCCACTTCTCCCTAAATATACCTCCGCCTTTCGTCGGACCCTACTGATTCTAGATTCGCTTCTTGGCGCAAGTCATCTCTCTAGATCATCTATCCTAAGTTCAGTGACTAGTTATGGGAAATTCTGAACATCATCAAAATCATAATACGAGTTTTACAATAAAAATTGACGAATGTTGGGAAGGACTTGGATTTTGTTTTTAGATAACTATTAATGTGGAAGTTAAAAAATGGATGCACAACCTTTAGGGGTCGTTTGGTATGAGTATAAGTAGATACAGTGCTGGTATAAAAATTTAATACCACCTTAATACTTTGTTTGATTAGCAAACCTAGTATAAGTTATTTCGGAATTAAAATTAGATAGCTTATACCTTTTAGGGGGTGAGGTAATTAGTGCCGGGATAACTTATACCTTCTTCTTAGAAATTATGCAATTGTCATTTTTAATATAACATACTAAACAGTGAATAAAAAATAATACCAGGATAATTAATCCCAGCATAAGCCGTATTCAACCCAAACGACCCCTTAAAGGGCAAAAAGGAAGACAAAGTTGGACAACAAAACATTTTTCCAGGCTGTTGGGGCTTTATTTCTTAGTACAGGTTAGTATTATTTTTGTTAAAGTTCGTTGTCAACAGTGTGTCCCGGGCCATGATGTGTAGTGCATACTTTAATTTTAGTGAATTGGGAAATGATAACCTTGTGTTTGGTGAGTTTTGAACTTAAAAGAGAGGTGTGGTGCTGACTGCCAAAAGAGTATTAAGAAAAGAAAAAGGAAAGTCACTTTTGGTTCTTAGAAATTTATCGTCTCTTCTATAGACTTCTAGTGTGACTCACATATAAGGTAATAAATTATTTGCCTTATCTTCTAAAGGAAATAATATATCAAATAATATTTTGTAGTTATGCATGTATGGTAGTTTCTTTAATGGAAATAAATAATTTTTTATTGGGAGTGCCTAGGTCAATTATAATTTATAGAGAAGTCCCTAGGGTTAAAGTATTTGCCTAAGAGTCCCTAACTTACCTATAAATACGTCTGTGACTCCATCAGTCTATCACTCTGGCATCCTACGATAGACACATGCTAGAAAGCACTAGATTTTCTGTCAAGGTTCTTCCAAGGCAATTCCCCACATCACTTAAACAACCATGGCTGAAGGTACGTTCCTATTAATATTCCGCTGCATAGACTGTGTATATTCTTGAATTCTACATCGTGGAATCAGAGCCTGCCTATAGCTATGTTGTTCGGTATCTAGTTATTTTGATGGTGATTAAAAGGTAGATCTAGATACTCCTTTTGTTATGATAGATCTACACGTTATAGTTCATAGTTGTATATTCTCTGTAATTTAACAATTGCTCAGCATAATACGTGGTTTAATAGATCTTTAGAAAATTTATTGTGCCAATTGAATTAATTTATTTTCAAGTCTCTGTTTCAGTTTTCGCTTTGGATTGAAGTTGAATTCTTCCATTCGATGTATTCATAGAAACCGAGACTATCTTTGTGGTATTTGTCAATTGTCTTTATATATTCTGTAATCACCTAAAGGGATAGACAGTTGTTGATTTTGGATTGAAAACCAAAGAATTTTCCTTTTTCAAAAATCCAATTTTTGACTAAAAATCAGAACACTACTTCATTAATTTACATTTTCTGCTTTGATTTAAGAGTCACCATTTTGCAATTATTGGACTCATATTCCCATAATGTTTGATAATGATTGAGGAATAAAATCTTATGGTACTAAATGTTGACGTTGGATTTTTTTTGATTTGATATTTAATTGGCAACTAAATTACTATATTGTGGTAATATAGCATCTTGCTTGTATTCACTGTGTTGATAACAACTCGGTTGCCTTTGGTTATCATGTTTTTTTACATTATTTTATTAAGCCCGTGTCTATGCTTTTTCCTTTTCATACTTTTACTAAATCTCTTTTGCCTTTATTTTTAAGTTACGAGAAATGGAATAGTTAGATGTTTAAACAGAAACATGTTTTACTACTTTACTATCGTTTTAAGTTCTTATAATATTTTTAATTATAAGAATTATCTTTGGGGAAATGTAGCGTCATGCATATATCTAGTATACTTTTTTGAAGCTAATCAACATTTTGCTTAAATTGATTATTGAGGTTAATTATTTTTGGATGTCATTTTGAGTTTTCTTTTATGTCATATATTTAAGAGTGGCCACAACATCTTGAGTACTTAATATAAAAGAAATTAAGTTATTTAATCACATAAAGTTTAGTGATAATAACATCTATTTAGTCCAGTTATCTCATTAAAATGGTAACTCGGCCCTATAGGGAGGTAACCATTTTGGTGAGATTAATTGGAATGAGATAGTAAACCTTTAAGTTGAAAATTATCTTATGTTTACAGGTACAGATTAATTTCTAAGTATTTTGTTTTACTAGTCTAATAAAGTAAAGTAAATTATATGCATGGGTTACAACCTCTGCCCACAGGAGGATCTAGAGTTTACTTAGAATCGGTTTTTTACGCGATTCACCTTTTGATGGATTGTGCTTTATAGCTTATGTATGTGTATCCTTGTTTTGCAGTCTTTATAGCTTTTTCTATCGCTATTTTTAATGAGAATGCTCGAATTTCAATGCTTTCCGGTGACAATTACGCTGAATGGAAGGAGAAAGTCCTTCTCACTTTAGGGTACTCGGATTTGGAATTGGCACTCCGTGTGGAAGAACCACCTATTCCCACGGAATCAAGTACGCTAGTGCTAAGGCTAATTATGAGCGGTCGGAGCGATCCAATCGCTTAAGTTTAATGCTCATAAAAGCCCATATAAGCCAAAACATTAGAGGTTCTATCCCTAATAGCGATAAGGTCAAAGCTTACATGAAGGCAATTGATGAACAATTCGTAAGCTCTGACAAGGCATTGGTCAGCACCCTTATGAAGAGGCTCTCAAGTATGACTTTTGATAGAAGTCGTACAGTGCGTGAGCACATTATGGAGATGAGAGACATTGCTGCTAAACTCAAGTCTCTTGAGGTTGATATGTCTGATCCATTTCTTGTGCATTTCATTCTCAACTCACTTCCTGCGGAATATGGTCCGTTCAAGATTTCTTACAACACACATAAGGATAAATGGTCAATTAATAAACTTTTGACCATGTGTGTTCAAGAAGAAGAGAGGTTGAAGCATGAGACACCTGAAAGTGTTAATATGGTGACTCATGGTAAGAGAAATGCAAAGAAGGGCAAAGTGTTCCTATGAAGAAGAAAAACACTTTTGACAAAGATGCTTGCCATTTCTGTAAGAATAAGGGACACTGGAAGGATTGCCTGAAACACAAGAAATGACTTGAGAAGAAAGGTAATTTTACCTTTGTATGTTATGAGTCTAATTTTATTGAAGTTTCTGATAATACATGGTGGATTGATTCTGGTGCTACAATTTACATTGCCAAAATCATGCAGCACTTTCTAACTCAGAGGAAGCCGATAGGAAGTGAACAATACGTCTATTCTGGCAATAGGACGCGTTCACGTGTGGAGGGCGTGGGAACTTATAGGCTCATTTTGAAGGATGATTTTCACTTAGATTTAAAAAATACTTTTTATGTTCAGAATATTCTAGAAATTTAATTTCTCTTTCAAGACTATTAATTAGTGGATACGATTTAAATTTTCATTATCCTTTTGTGAAACTTTTGAAAGATAATAAAGTTATTGATTTTGGAAATTTGAATGGGAATTTATATAAACTTGAGCTAGACCCCACATTTGAATGCAATGTTTTAACTTTGCATGACAAAGAAATTGGCACAAAGCGATGTATTATCAATGAGAATTCATCAAGTCTTTGGCACAAGAGTTTTGGACACATCTCTATTGATCGAGTCAAAAGGTTGGTTAATGATGGAGTTCAAAAAGCTCTTGATTTTTCTCACTTTGGGACTTGTGTGGACTGCATAAAGGGTAAGCAGACCAATAAATCAACTAAAGGTGCCAAAAGGAGTTCTCAATTGCTTGAGATCATACATACAAACATATGTGGACCTTTTCCTACTCCTTGCTTGAATGGTGAGAGACATTTTATCTCATTTATTGATGACTATTCAAGATATATGTATCTTTATTTTCTGTTTAACAAATCAGAAGCACTTGATGCTTTTAAAGTTTACAAAACAGAAGTAGAGAAACAAACTAGTGCTTAGATCAAAATTGTAAGATCTGACAGGGGTGGAAAATATTATGGTAGGTACACAGATAAGGGACAAGTTAATGGTCCATTTGCTGACTTCCTTGAAAGTGAAGGTATAATTGCTCAATATACCATGCGAGGAACACCACAACAAAATGGTGTGCCAGAAAGAAGGAACCGGACATTAATGAACATGGTAAGAAGCATGATTAGAAGATCGAGTTTACCTTTATTCTTATGGAGTGAAGCCTTAAAAATCGCTGTGTATATTTTAAATAGGGTTCCATCCAAGGCTGTTCCCAAGACACCTTTTGAGTTATAGAAAGGATGGAAACCTAGTTTAAATCATTTACACGTTTGGGGATGTCCAATTAAAGTGAGGGTTTATAACCCACAACTAAAGAAGTTGGATGAAAGAATAATAAGCGGTTATTTTATAGGCTATGCGGTTAACTCTAAAGGATTTAAGTTTTATTGTCCTTCTCATCTCCTAAAATTGTTGAGGCTAAAAATGCTAAATTTCTTGAGGAGCATGAAGAGAATGGGAGTGGTTTGACCCAAAGGGTAGAATTGGAAAAAATGAGATAACCACCTGTGGTACCTTTATATATATATTGAGAACTTGAATGTTGCTCAGAAAATTCTCATGAATTATTTGAACAAGAACAAGTTCAAGATCCACCACCACTTGAGGAGCCACATGAGATCAACTTGCTTTACCTGAACCCAATGAAGAAGTGTCTGAAACAGTGGGAGTAAGAAAATCCTCAAAAGTTCGAAAATCAGCAATTTCTAGTGACTATGTTGTATATCTCCAAGAGTCTGATTATGATATTGGACTAAAAGATGATCCATGCTCGTTTTCACAAGCCATGAGTGGAGAAAATTTCACACTTTGGTATGATGCCATGAAAGAAGAGTTAGAATCTACAACTAAAAATAAAGTCTGGGATCTCGTCGAATTACTAAAGGGGCCTCTACTATAGGTTCCAAATGGGTTTTTAAAACTAAAAGAGACTCACATGGTAATATCGAACGATATAAAGTCAGGCTTGTAGCCAAGGATTTTACTCAAAGGGAAGGCATTGATTACCATGAAACCTTCTCTCCAGTATCAAAGAAGGATTCATTGAGAATAATCATGGTATTAGTAGCTCATTTTGATTTAGAGTTACATCAAATGGATGTGAAAATTGCTTTTCTGAATAGAGATCTTGAAGAGGAGGTATACATGCGTCAGCCCGGAGGATTTTGTGATAAGGACATAAGTCACCTTGTTTGCAAGTTGAATAAATTCATTTATGGGCTAAAGCTGGCTTCCCGCCAATGGTATATTAAATTTTATAATGTTGTTTCTTCATTTGGATTTACGGAGAATATCATTGATCAGTGTATATACCTTAAGATAAGTCGGAGCAAATATATTTTTCTAGTCCTGTATGTGGATGACATTTTGCTTACAAGTAGTGATTTGGGGTTGTTGCACGAGACTAAACAGTTTCTTATCTAGAATTTTGAGATGAAGGATATGGGCGAAGCCTCTTATGTCATTGGCACAGAGATTCATACACATAGATCCCAAAGATTACTTGGACTGTCTCAAAGTACCTACATTAAAAGAATTCTGGAAAGATTCGGGATGAAGAACTGTTCACTTATAGCAGCACCAATAAAGGTGACGAATTATCTTTGAATTAATGTCCACAAAATGCATCGGAAAAGGAGCAAATGAAAGACATTCCCTATGCTTCGCTTGTTGGGAGCCTTATGTATGTACATGTCTGTACTAGACCTGATATTGCTTTTGCGGTAGGAATGCTTGACAGATATCAAAGTGACCCTGGTCTTGACCATTGGAAAGCTGGTAAAAGGGTTTTGAGATATTTGCAAGGAACCAAGGATTTTAAGCTTACATACAAATAATCTGACTCATTGGAGGTGATTGGATATTCAGACTCTGATTTGGGTGGATGCAAGGACACTAGTAAATCCACTTCAGGATATATTTTTCTTCTTGCTGGAGGTGCTGTGTCTTAGAGAAGTGTCAAGCAGACCATTGTTGCAATATCCACAATGGAAGCTGAATTTATAGCATGCTATGAAGCTACATCACAGGCGTTATGGTTGAAGAACTTTATTTCCGACTTTAGGATGGTCGATTCCATTTCAAGGCCATTGAGAATCTTCTGTGACAATTCAACTGCAGTGTTTTTTTCTAAGAATAATAAAAGTGGCAGCTGAAGCAAGCACATCGACATAAAGTACTTGATGGTGAGAGACTATGTGAAGAAGCAAGATGTGAGTTTTGAGCATGTTAGTACTACTTTGATGATTACCGATCCTATGACTAAAGGTCTGCCGACTAATATTTTTAAGGATCATGTAACCCATATGAGTCTTAATAGCTCAATTTAGCCTTGCTTTATTCTCTAACATTTTGTCTAGACATTATGTTTATTTTGATATACATAACAGTGCATACTTTGGTTTTTCATGTATTATTTTGTTATCATTGGATCAATAAAGTTGGACTCTGAATGACTTATATTAAGTTCATTCATTAAGTTGTTGACACTTTATTAGAACATATTGTACATTGTAATACATGGAAGGGATTATTTGTTTAAGACCATGACCGCCATGATTCATCAAATGATATGTTCTAGCTAAAGTGATTGTTACATAACTTTTAGTTGAGTGATGAAGTCTATGGACATATTATATGTTTATCTCTCATAAAGGATTATCTGATTTTAATATATGGGCCAAGTGGGAGAATGTTAGAAATTTACCATCTCTTCTAGAGACTTTTAGTGTGACCCACGTATAAGGTAATAAATTATTTACCTTGTCTCCCAAAGGAAATAATATATTAGATAATATTCTGTAGTTATGCATATATGGTAGTTTCTTTGATGGAAAGAAATAATTTTTTTAGGAGTCCCTAGGGCAATTATAATTTATGGAGAAGTCCCTAGGGCTAAAGTATTTGCCTAAAAGTCCCTAGCCTACCTATAAATATGCCTGTGACTCCATCAGTCTAGCATCCTACGATAGACACATGCTAGAAGGTTCTAGGTTTTCTGTCAAGGTTCTTCCAAGGCAATTCCCCACATCACTTGAACAACCATGGCTAAATGTACGTTTCTATTAATATTCCGCTGCGTAGGCTCTGTGTATATGCTTAAATTCTACAGGGGTATCCCAATAGCTCAATGATTCAGCAAAATAAATGCAACCTATTGAAGCCAAAAATGAAAAATGAAGATTAGATGCTTATACAGGATCTAATAATTAAATCTGTTCTTTGTTAAAAGTTGGGGTCGACTAAATGAATTCCAAATAAGTTGGGGTCGATTAAATGAATTTTCATTATCTATGTCACTATATTTAAACCCGTTCCAATCAAATAAAATGTAACATGTGCCTAGGAGAGCACATCCTAATGTGTTCTATGTTGTTAGAGTTTATCATAGCTTAACTAGTTTTATGATGATTATCAACCTATCCTAAATCTCCTTCTTAGTTTCGATTCGAGACCGATAATATGAACAAGCTCGCACAAAGGAAATTGATAACAACTAAGTGTAATAGAGGAAAAAGAGACCATTAGCAAATTGGTATGTATGTTGAGCAGTTTTGTCATCTGTTTTCAGTTTAGCCTCAGAATTGTTCTCGCTGATATTCCAAGTTCTAACCATGTTCTTACATTGTGAGATTAGTAAGGTCCAATATCTATTGGTATAGGTGTGCTATTGGATTCTTTGAACTAGACATATACAATTTTTCCAAAAGGCTTTACATCATAGAGGATATTTCTAGACTTTATATGTGATTTTCTAATCTTTTCAACTATAAAGTGGGATTTTGATTGCAAAGCCAATAATTTTCCCCTAAAACTAAGTTACATGTAACCCATCATCACGATCCACATGTCTCCTATTCGAACTAAGTCAAGTGCCCCATTACTACGATTCAAGAGTCAATTTTTGAGATTCACTATGTGACTCACATAACTTACAGCAGGGGCGGCCCGAGAAATTTCGTGGCCTAATTTTATTTTTTTAAGTCTATTTTTCTAGATGCAAAGTTATTTTTAATTTTTACAATCAATTTCTCCTAATAAGTCTTTCTCAATTGACAATATAGCTAATCCATTTTAAGGTTTTATCATTTTTAATTTTGAAACACTTCTTTCCGTTGAAGCAACATTATTAATATTATTCTACAAGTAATATAGGCATTTGAAAAAGAATCAAATCTTTTTATTTGATTTAGTATATATCAATTAAACTGTTATCTTCTAATTGTGCTATTTTCTTAACACTTTTAATTCGGAAAACAAATCTAGTCTATCAATATCGGGTTGATTATTATGCTTTAAGGAACATTCAAGATAAATGCAATATTTTTTTCAAATTTTCATCATCTGTGATCTCGGTTTTTTGTACCGGTAAATAGAAAATTAAAAATATTCTCATATGCTTCTAATTGTTCAAATATATTATGGACCGGAGGGAATATGTATAAAACGTAATCAACTTTAAAGGACTCTTCGAGAGATTTTTGAGATTTTATTATCAACATTCTCCTCAAATTATTTCTTCCTATATATCACACGCTTCTTACGAAATTCGGGTTTGATATTCATTTCAAATGCAATTTCCTTGGTAGAAATCATAGCAGTTGCAAATCCTTCTTCTCTATATTTGTTAAAGAAAAAAATCAAGTCTTTTCACTTCATATAACTTTTCTTAAACTTATATATAGTTTATTAACTGTATCAAAAAATGGGGCCCTCACAAATGTGGGGCATAAAGCAATTGCTTTACATGTTTTACGGAAGGGCCACCCCTGATGACTTAGTATTTGTGGTCACCGAAGCGCAAAGCTAGCTTCTACTTGTGCACATGCGTCTCGATGCTAAATTTAGAAATGGTAAAGGTAGTAAAATGAGCCAACGACATCATTCCACCATCTTCATATTCCTCTCGTTGAATCATTGGATCTGATACCAATTTGTTGGGATCATCTAGCAAAAGATACTCTTAATATTGTGTGTATTGACTGCTTTGGGCCAAACCTATACAATTTTTCACAAAAGTCCTCATACCAATAAGAGTATTCTTATACCTTATATGTAGCTTCTAAATTTTTTCAACTAACAATGTGAGATTTTGTTCACCTATCCAATAATTTACCCCTCGAACTAAGCTCCACGTGGCTAATTTACCACGATCCATGAGTCTGCTTTAGATTAAGTCCGCATCAAATAACACCACACCTTTACAAGTATCCCTACACACGTACCTTCCTAAGAGTAGGTAGGCGATTTCGCTAAAGGCTACCTACTCCTATTTAATCCGCACAGTTTTGGAGTGACACTAGCAGGACCAATTTGCAATGATCCTAAAACAATGTGCAAAACGTGATCACCTAAAGGAAGGCATCCGTAAATATCTTGGCTTTAATTACACTATGGAACTGAATATTACTCTATTACTCAAAACACTTTTTTTTCTTAAACAAATATAGTGCTTTGTTAAAAGCTTGACGAAACAAGCGATTACTAGATGTGGATCTTGGAAAAATTTAGCCGCATTTGTTATTTACACAAAATCGTATCAATTTATCATAATAAAATTATAAATTAAGATAT
>NC_031995.1:112228234-112330712 GCF_001879085.1 Nicotiana attenuata | reverse complement strand
ATATATATATATATATATATATATATATATATATATATATATATATATATATATATATATATATATATATATATATGTTAACTATGATTCAACATGTGTCATGTATTTATTAAGTCATAAATACCGGATGAGGTGCATTTTTATCATATTTTACCTAGTGTTATACTCCCTCTGTCCCAAATTATCTGTCTGTTTCTCTTTTACACGCCCATTAAAAAATATTAATTAGAAAATGGATTAGACTATTTTACCCTTATTTATGTCTTAAGATAAAATTTTTGAATATTTATTCTATTTATGTGTTATCTCTGTCTTCAAGAATAATTATTACTAAGGGCTAAAAAGAAAAAAAAAATTAATTTTGTTTTGAACTTCTAAAATGCTAAATAACTTGAAATAATTATTTTTAGTAATCACGACTGATAGTATGTGACGGAAGGAGTAACATCATGTTTCATCCATCCCAATAATATAACACTGTTTGATTGAGCACGTAATTTAAATTAAAGTGGCTATAAATTAGGAGTTAAATTGCTTCTAATTGTATATAACTTTTTTTTTTTGGACAAACTAAAATAAGTGCTATATATAATAGGACGTAGCAAATATCAATTTGGGATGTGAGGATTATTTACCTTTATCGAATCTAAAATAATCCAACCTTCAAACCAAATCTAAGATCCCGGAACAGAGACGAAAATAGAAACTACTGTGAGAAGTGAGAGTGGTAGGTAGCCCATCTCGCCGGCGCCGGTCAGCAGATTCACCGGCGAATCAAATTCCCCGTTGCTGTTGGGTAGCACTTTTGCATCCCCCCCCCCCTCCCCCAATTATGTTGGAAGAATTGGCGTAATTTTGTAATTTCAGCTTGTGTATAACATGTTTGGGTTTTTTCTTCATAGCAATCTTGAGATTTTTGCTTACTTATCAAATTTCTGAAGTCCTTTTTTTCCCCTTGTTTTGATTAATGTTTATAGTCTAAAGCTATGAGTGCCCTAGCAGGAATAGACGATGGTCCTTGTGATAAGATGTTATTAAGCTAATAAAGTGTAATTTAGGCAGTGGTAATTTGCATTTTGGATGTATTTACTAAAATATTGCACTTAAATATTGATGTTCTGGGGAAGAAAGCTTTTTAGCTTTAAAAATATGCCTAATTAACTTGTTAATATCTAAGAACGATTGCCTGTGCTGGTCAGAGGTAGTAGGTACCAGAGAAATAGTTGAGGTGCACACAAGTTGTAACATACACCACCGTCATAAAAAAAAAAAAAAATCTAAGAAAGACTATGAATATTAGGAGGAAGCTATCAATGAAGAAGAACTCTAGTATATTTATATTGCCGAGGGTCTATTGGAAATAACCTCTCTACCTTCACTAGGCAGGGATAAGGTTTGCGTACACACTACCCTCCCCAGATCCACCTGTGGGATTAAATTGGGATTTTTGTTGTTGTTGTTGTTTCATATTTCTGATTTTTGATGTTGAACTTTGTAAGCTTTGTTGATAACTTTTCTTTTTTTGATTTTGGCATTTCAGTGTTTGTCTGAAGTCATTCATGTCAGTGAATAGATTTCCATCTATTTTGCAGTCAATCTGATCATTCTATTATTATATGCTCTTTACTTAGTAACTTACAGATCAGAAATACAGGTGGATTAAGTGGAAAGAGAGGAAACCAGAGATAAATTATGGTGTTCTCTATGGTGATGAGTTGTTCACCTCATATCTGTCTGCCAAGGAGCCGCATGGTTATGCAGAAAACAATTAGGTGCTCTGCTTCTGTTTCGACAGCGTCTGAGTCCATCCAATTTGATCTTAAGAATTATTGGACAACTCTAATTCGTGATATCAACCAGAAGCTTGATGAGGCAGTCCCAGTTAAGTACCCAAATCAGATTTATGAGGCCATGCGCTACTCCGTTTTGGCTAAGGGTGCTAAAAGGTCCCCACCCATCATGTGTGTCGCGGCTTGTGAGCTTTTCGGTGGAAATCGCCTCGCTGCCTTTCCCACTGCCTGTGCCTTAGAAATGGTTCGTTCTTCATTTTCTTTCATCTTAAGTGGATAATCTCCTCGTTGTTGAATTTTACAGATGAACACTTGTTCTTTCCTTCCAATTTTTGTTTGGGTTCTTCATTTATTTTTTTTGGATGATAGAGGACACACACTTGTCAACCTTCATATGTTTCTTAAGACTTCGCTATGCTTGCATCACTTGTCGTAGCCTAGGTAGAAAGGTGCTAATATCACTTAAATTGATTGCGGATCTTTTGTAGAATAATAAACTAAAGCATCCACATTATAGGACTAACCTTTAATCTTTGTTATTAAGGAATTTTATATCCTCCGCAGCTGCACCAAATAACTGGAATTTGTTCTCTTTGCTGTCTCCACGGACAAATGCTTGAACCAATAAGTGAGCCACCTATACTATTGCCATCTGGTCTTTGAACTGCAGTAGTCAAATTGTATTAAGATACATTGCCTGAGCTTTATCACCCTAACCAATTCAGATTGTATTATTATGTTTATCTAATTGGGGGAAAGAAAGTTCTTAAAGCAGAACTGGAAACGTTTTAGACTTTCTGTTTTTTGGTAATGGTGGTGTTCAAACCAATTTGCGCGCACCTCCGCTAATCCACTGGGTATTAGCTAAATTCTACCAGCACAAATAATCAGGTAACTCTCCCCACCAAAGCTTAGGTAAATGGAAAAAATTCACCTTGTGACGCCTCTATTGGGATTCGTACCTTGGTTTCCAAGGTTGTTACTTCATGTCTTCGACTGCTCGGCCACTCTCTTAGAGGTTGAAACGTTGTTTGATTAAGTTCAGATGTATGTCTTTTTTGGCTTTTTGGTGCAAAATGAGCAACGTGAGCGATATAAAAAGCATAGTGAACTTCATCTGCCTTGTAGAGTAGAAGGAGCTGTTTTTTTTAACCTGTTGTAACTATTCTGCATTCAGGTTTAATGAGATTTAATTTTACTTATCAAAGAATAAAAAGCGTGCTTATTCAGTTTTATTCAAGATAAAGCTTGACCCAAATTCCCGAGGCAAATGAACATGCCACAGTAGGTTGGTTAAGCTAATCATGTTTTGCAACACTGTTTTTGATGTTTGGTTTTGTGTAGTATGTGCAAAAAATGAAATTTTAATTGTATATGATATTGTGTCAATTTCCAACTCTTAATATTTTGGTGTGTTGATCCTCTGATTGAGCTTGAGATATGCTGTTATATTGATGCTTACACTTGACACATATATCTTAATTCCATGTTTGACACACTGTGTATCTTAATACCATATTTGACCTTGATCTGTTTCCATTAGGTTCATGCTGCTTCATTGATTCATGATGATCTGCCTTGCATGGACGATGACCCAACTCGAAGAGGGCTGCCTGCAAACCACACAGTTTTTGGGGTAGATATGGCAATTTTGGCCGGGGATGCCTTGTTCCCTCTTGGTTTCCAGCATATTGTGTCTCACACTCCAAGCGATCTCGTTCCTGAGGATCGCATCCTGAGGGTCATTACAGAGATTGCTCGAGCTGTGGGGTCCACTGGTATGGCTGCCGGTCAATTCCTTGATCTTGAGGGTGGACCAAATGCTGTTGACTCTGTCCAAGAAAAGAAGTATGGTGAAATGGGTGAGTGCTCTGCTGTTTGTGGAGGACTCTTGGCTGGTGCTTCAGATGAGGAGATCCAACATCTGAGAAGATACGGTCGAGCAGTTGGTGTCTTATATCGGGTTGTTGACGATATATTGGAAGCAAAAGAGACTGAGGACAAAAGCGAGGGAAAGAAAAAGAAAGGCAAAAGCTATGTTAGTCTTTACGGCATTGAGAAGGCTAAGAAAGTTGCTGAGGATCTTAGAGCACAGGCTAAGAGAGAGTTAGATGGTTTGGAGAAGTATGGTGATAAAGTCATTCCACTTTACAGTTTTGTAGATTATGCTGCAGATAGAGGTTTTAGCCTTCATAACTAAGTCTAAATTACATTTGACATTGTTGTCTTATGTTTAATCATGATATTTAACCAGAACTATCAAGTTTGTTGTATGGATAGTTGTTAATGAAGCTGTAATTGCAATAATCTCAGCTAAATAGGATGTCAAGCTTACATTGTCAAATAGCTCAATGATTAAAGTAGAAATTACACCGGGTAGCCACTCTAAAGGCCGCTATTTAGGAATTAGTCATTGCGTCCTGAATTTCAGTTTTTCAGGACAAAAATATCCTGAGTTGTAAATTTCAGGACAAAATAAGTACTGGCTAATTTCTAAATAGCATCTTTGAAAATGGCTACACCAAAATAATATCCGGAATCACGAATCGGACATCAAAATATATGAAATTCAAAAGGAAACTGAAGAATTTCTAGAATCACAACCAAGCGTCCGATTTCTATCAGGCTATCTGTGCACTTGAAAATCGCTTGCAACATTACAATAGCAACAACAACAACAACAACATATCCAGTATATTCCCACAGGTGGAGGTAGTATGTACGTAGTCCTTCTACCTTGTGAAAGTAGAGAGGCTGTTTCCGAGAGAAATAGCAATGACTGGAGAATCAGAATGTGGCCAACAATTGGTCCATTATTCCTAAAGCCTCCTAAGGCTGTAAATATTCGAACTCTAAGCTTAAGATAATTCAAACAGATAAACATTTTTGGGGAAACTAATACCTCAGCTTCTTATTACAAGCAAATTCACAACAAAGTCCAATTTAACCAGATGTTTTTCTTGGTATTGCTTTCAAAGGTTGGAATTTTCTCACTGTCATTCCCATTCTCTCCTTCATATCCATTGATTTAGGAGTGATATTTTCAGGAAGTTCCCAATCAAATTCATGAAGCAATGAGCCCAAAACAACGTGTAACATGCGATTACCTAAAGGAAGTCCTACACACATCCTTCTACCAGCACCAAATGGTAAAAACTCAAAACATTGTCCCTTGAAATCAATCTTCGAGTTAAGAAACCTCTCGGGGTTGAAATCCAAAGGGTCGTCCCAATACTCAGGATCTCTTCCAATTGACCAAACGTTGACGAACACTTGAGTGTCTTCTGGTATGTCATATCCCATGAATTTGGTGTCATGTATTGCTCTTCTTGGAACTAAGAAAGGAAGAGGAGGATGTAATCGCAACGCTTCTTTGATCACAGCTTGCATATAAGGCAGATTGTCAATGTCACTCTCCTCTAACTTCCTGTTTTTTCCTACTACCTCAGAGATCTCTGCTTTCACTTTGGCCATTGCTTCAGGGTGGCGTAGGAGCTCTGTCAACGTCCATTCGATGCTGCTACTAGTCGTCTCTGAACCGGCTAAAAACATTTCCTGCATTTCGTATCTAATCAAGATTTATATGAAGTAACAAAGAGGTATGTACATTGTACACTAGCATACTTATTTTCAAGGTCCTATGCTCTAAATTGTTACACTTGGCTACAAGAGCCAAAATCTGTCATAAGGTCCCAAATTAGACCAATGAAATTCTGTCTGTTGTATTTAAAACTAATAAATAAGGGCTTCCGCATCGATCTCGTCTTCAATCAATTCTCCGAGAATATATTCTATTACCTTCATTGATAATAGCCAAAAGTCTAGGACATATGTTATTTTTGCAACAATGGTCTGAATATTTTGCAGGAACGAAATAAAGAAATGCATATTACAAGGTACTTATAATGATGTTCAATTATCAGAACAAAAAAAAAGGACAGTCGGTTGTTCAAAGCATCCCCTATTCATGCAGGGTCCGAGGAAGGGTTGCATCCCAAAGGATTTGTTTTAGGCAGCCTACCTTAGTGCAAACATTAGTCACTAATTCTACGGCTCGAACTCGTTGCTCTAAGGGGTGAAGACAACTTTACAGTGGCTCCAAGGCTCCCTTCTATTTATCAGAAGCAGAATTTTCAAAAAATTAGTTGAAAGATGGGGAGCCTTGGAGTTGGAGCAACGGTCAAGTTGTCTCGGTATGACCTATAGGCCATGTGTTCGAGCCGTGGAATCAGCCACTGATGCTTGCATCAGGGTAGGCTGCCTACTTCACACCCCCTTGGGTGCGGCCCTTCCCCGGACCCTAGGTGAACGCAGGTGCACCGAGCTGCTCTTTTGGTTGAAAGATGACATTCAGATCAAGAGTTTATTCCCTTTTTCTCTATTGAAACTAATAATCTTGGAAAACTTTAGGGGATTGCGTAAATGAAGAAAAGGAAAAGTGCAGCAAACACTAAAACATACCAATATGAATATGTTGATCTGATGTTCTGTTAACTTAGCTGGTTCATCTTTCCCACTACCCTCAAAATCAAGCAACACATCCAAAAAATCTTTCTTCTTTTCGCCACCATCCTCTCGCTCTTTTATCCGTTCCTTGACAAACGTTGAGGCGATTTCCAGCGCTTTTCCCATTTCGCGTTGCATCTTCTTGTTTAAGCCTTGTAAATCGAACCTCCTAAGGCGCGGGAAAATGTCTGAGATATTTGGATTACCCGACCATTCCATAATCTTCATCATGGCAGTAAAGAACTCGGAGGCCTTTTTGGACCCTGGATGTACTAAATCACGCGAAAACATCAAATTCCCTAGCATATTAAACGTAGAAAGAAACACAAAACGCGTTACCTCAATCCCACTTCCCTTAATTTCCACAATATTCGCCTCATCTTCAATCCATTGAAGCATATCATCAACACATTTTCGCCTGATATCCACTGTTTCATTGATCCTTTTGTTTACAAACATTTCCACAGTACATATCCGCCTTAGCACGCGCCAATACGCGCCATATGGGGCTAGAGCTAAGGACCCTTTGTTGTAATCATGTACCAACATGGTGTCAATAATTTTTCGCTCAGCAAAAGCGAAATCGTGGTTCTTGAAAAACTCAGCAGCTGTTTTAGCAGACAATATTGACATGGTTTTAACTGAGCCAATATTGAACCATACAATAGGACCATATTTGTGTTTAAAACTTGCTATATTTTGATATGGTAATGTTCCAAGATCAAACATGTTGCCAAAAATTGGCAATCCAGGTGGTCCTGGAGGCAAATTGTAAGAACTAGACCTTCTTTTGGAGAATACTATGATTAGAGTTGGTACTAAGATAATTACAGACCAAACAACATAGCTCCATTCCCACTCCATTTTCCCCAAATTTTCAGGTTTTGGTGTGTTTGGTTCTATGTTTATGTTATTGCAGAATATCCACAAGATACGATATATTGAAAAATTGTACTGTATGACTTATTGAACATGGTTGAAGGGAAGCGTTGGCGTAACTGATAAAATTGTTGTCATATGACCAGGAGGGCACGTGTTCGAGCCGTGGAAACAGCCTCTTGCAAAAATGTAGGGTAAGTTAGCGTAGACCCTTATAGTCCGACCCTGCGCATAGCGGGAGCTTAATGTAACGAGCTTTTTTTTATTGAACATGGTTATCACTTGCAACGCGGAATATGCCTTGATTATAATAATATTGACATCTGCAAACTTCTATGTAGCTATGAATTTTTTAATAGATTTTCAACTGAAATAGCTGCAATGTTTAAGGTATTCAAAAC
Organism: Nicotiana attenuata; assembly: GCF_001879085.1. Lineage (NCBI taxonomy): Eukaryota > Viridiplantae > Streptophyta > Magnoliopsida > Solanales > Solanaceae > Nicotiana > Nicotiana attenuata. The sequence continues at coordinate 112,323,136 of NC_031995.1, read as the reverse complement.
AGAACTTGATCTGGCCATGTTATTCAGAGATTGGCTCGCATTACAAAGTCAATATCAGTTACTCCTCCCGTCTCAAATTATCTGTTGTGTTTCTCTTTTACATGTCCCTAAAGAAAATATTAAATAAGAGAGGTTTTTGGCTGTTTTTACCCTTATTTATGTCTTAAAATATAACATGTCTCCACTTAGATATTTACTCATAATTGATGTATTTGTAGTCTTCAAGAACAATTAATTTAGGGTAGAATAGGAAAAAAATAATTAATTTAGTCTTGAACTTCTAAAATAACAAATAATTTGAGACAATTATTTTTAAAAACCACAACAAATAATTTATGACGGAGGGAGTAATTTTTGCGCTTTCTCTGTCCCCAAATATACGCAAAACACTTATCATGATTCTGGAAAATAAATAAGGAAAAGAATACATTAATTATTATTTATTGTTTCTTTCTGTGGTTGTTAATGCTTTGCTGTCATGACCCGAACTTAGAAGACTATTATAATGCCTTTATTGAAAAGTAAATATTGAATCTTTAACTTGAAAATCTCAATGCTAGTATTCGTAGTACATAAAATGCGTTGTGACCTCTTATGGGGAAACTTAATTAACTATAGCTATATATATTCAGATTTGGTATACTTAAACTTGAATGAAAACATATAGATTTGGTATACTTAAACTTGAAAACATATATATATCAAATGCTCTTGTTTTTCATGTTCATAGTTCATGATTGGGGATATACAGTCAGACCTCTCTATAATAACATCCCTATATAACAACACTTCACTATAAAAGCCAAGCTTTTCCAGAACCAATTTTTATGTTATGTTATAATATATATTCTCTACAATAATATTTCACTATAACATCCAAAAATATTCGGAACAAACGAGGCTGTTATAGAGAAGTTTGACTGTATCGAATATTCTTAATATGAGTGTCAAAGACGATAAAGGATATAATGAGATTTGGCAAGAAAGTAAAGTTAAGGAAATACTTTCTTAATTCGCCCCATGTCATTAAAATACATTACATGACCACTAGATGAGAACATCTAATTAATATGAAGAGGAGCCAGTATTCATGGTTGATCAACGTACATGTAAAGAATGCAGGCGAAAAGAGGGCCAGCCCATCCTATCCCATCAAATTCCATGACCTATGAGGCTTGGACTGGGTTAGGTTAGGCCATTTTGACAGCTCTAAATAGCCTTCGTTTAGGTAGTGTAGGAGAATCACTTAATTAAGTACCCTCAAGCATAAATCTGCTAGTTAATTTGGGTGGAAATGACACCAGGTAGTCACTTTTAAGCATGTTATTTAAAATATATTCACAGTTTACAATGTATTTAAAGATTAGGCAATTTCACTCAAACTTCAAGACACGACGTCCTAGAGTTTAAACCTCAAAGTCCAAACTTCAGGACATCGTGTCCTATAGTTCGAAAATTGTGTCTAGATGAATCTTATTTCCTGAATTTTAAATTAGTAGTTCAAAAATTCAGGACATTTCGTCCTGAATTTCAAATTAGCAGCTCAAAAACTACGTCCTGAATTTCTAAATTTAAGATACTTAGTCCGAAAATTTGGATGAATTAGCCATTCTTTAAATACATTGTAAATTGTAGATATATTTTAAATAGTGGGATTAAAAATGGCTATTGCTGCACTTCGCCCTTAATTTAGACCTATATTATGGCTATGTTTCATAAGAAATCATGCTCGAATATGATACAAGTTAGGGGGAAGTGCACGGTTAGCCACTAATAACACATATATTTATTTTTAAGCCACCGTTTAAAATGTCTTTAGTCTTTAGCCACTGCTTTAATAAAATTTAACTGTCCGGACGAAAATACCCTTCTGCTCATGTCCTTAACTTTTGTACTTAACTTCAGGACTACATGTCCTTAACTTTTGAACTTGGAACTCTAAGTTCAAGACTTCAAGACCATATGTCCTTAACTTTTGAACTTGTAACTCTAAGTTCAGGACTTCAGGGCTACATGTCCTTAACTTTTGAACTTGGAACTCAAACTTCAGGACCAAGCGTCCTTAACTTTTGAACTTGTAAGTCAAAGTTAAGGACCTATTGTCCTTAACTTTTGAACTTGTAACTGTAGGTTAAGGACTGCTTGTCCTTAACTTTTGAATGTGTAACTGTAAGTTAAGGATTGTCTGTCCTTAACTTTTGAATTTGGAAATCAAAGTTAAGGACCTATTGTCCTTAACTTTTGAACTTGTAACTATAAGTTAAGGACCGCCTGTCCTTAACTTTTGAACTTGTAACTATAAGTTCTGCTTTGAACTAGTGTCCTTAACTATTGAACTTAACTTTTGAACTTGAACTAGTGTCATTATTTGCCTAATTGCTTTTGATATCATTGATACTAATAAATGTTGCATGAAGATCTCGTCTAGAGTTTCTTCTTCTCACTCTCTCTACCTCTTTATTTTTTACTGCTTATTTTACTTGGTGCCATGGACTTTGAATTACATAGGCACTGGAGTTGGAAAATCGAAAAATGTGGAAGATAACGATGATGAAGAGCTTCAAGCAGCATTTGAGAAATGGAAGTCTAAGACATATGCTTTGACTGTCTCTCTAAGAGTTGTTTCTCTTAGTAATTCATTTCCTCCAGTGTGGCTCAAGGTCTACTAACTCTGCTCCATATTTCACTTTCTTACTTTCAGGATACGATCAATTCAGACCTTGTATGGTGTAAAAGTTGTCTTAATAAGTTGCAAGTAGATATTTGTATACGTGGGATCAGAGAGAAAAGAGATAGAAGAAAGGGTAACACAGTCTTTTCATATTAATTTTAATAGACTAGTGGCTACTATTGCTAAGCATTAAAAATGCTAGATAAAAAGTAAATACCAGCTTAAACAGTAGCTACCCCACGCCATTTCTACTACAAGTTAATGAAATTATTTGAGAACGGATATACTCAAGACGAAGAACTAAAACCTAAAGGGCAATCAAATTCGCAAATCCGAATTTTTTTATGTTTTCTTATTTACGTTCTTTTCGCCATAGTTTTCTCTATCGGTATATATCTTTTCGTTTTCTTTCAAAACCACAAAAACAATCGTAAAAATTGCACGGGGTGCCCTATTTGGTCACCCCCATTTAACCTATACCCATTTTTTTTAAAAGTTTTAACTTGTACCCACTTCTTAAACAGCTTCAACCCCCTTTCTCCTCTTCCTTCTCCTCCTTCGTTTTCTTCTTCTTCTTTCTTCTGTGTTGTTGGTGTTGCTATGCATATATAGTAATACAGATATATGTTGAATCCTGATGACTCATATATCAAGTTCATGAGGGTTTTATGAAGCTTCTCGCTCTATCGCTTTCTTCTTCTTTTTGCTTTCTGTACTGTATCTTTCCATTTCTCAGTTGCTCATCCTTTATTTGTTTTTACAATATAGCTTCTGCACCAGCAGGGTACAGACACCATAATAATCCTGTGTTAAGAAAATTGAACATGAGTTACTAGTGCATCTTCTGCTGAAGTTTTTGAAAAAGCTTTATGATAAAACCAATGAATCCAGGACAAAAAAACTTCAGCTTATTTAGTGCTGAAGTTTTTACAAATGAACTAAATAACTTCAGCATCTATGTTGAAGTTTTTAAAAAAGCTTATCCAGGACAAAAAAAATTCAACTTATATAGTGCTGAAATTTTTACAAATGAACTAAATAACTTCAGCATCTCTGCTGAAGTTTTTGAAAAAGCTTATCCAGGACAAAAAAACTTCAGCTTATTTAGTGTTGAAGTTTTTTATAAATGAACTAAATAACTTCAGCATCTTCTGCTGAAGTTTTTGAAAAAGCTTAATGAGAAAACTAATGAATCCAGGACAAAAAACTTCAGCTTATTTAGTGCAATTATAAACAAAAACTTCAGCAACTAGAGAACAAAACTTCAGCTACTATGTTTAAGTTCAGCAATTACAAACAAAAACTTCAGCAAATAGAGAACAAAACTTCAGCTACTATGCTTATGTTCAGCAATTACAAACAAAAAACTTCAGCACACTTGGTTCAGCACACTTGCTACTTCAGGCCCGTCTACTAGAATGCTGAAGTTTTGCGTGATTGCCTTTGCTACTTCAACCCCGTATGCTGAAGTTACGCGAAAAAGCGGGTACGCTTGCAATTTTTTTCCCAAAGCGGGTACAAGTTAAAACGTGACCCAAAAAGCGGGTATAGATGCAAATCCCCCAAAAAAATCTCATTTTATTATTCCTTCTGTTTTAATTTGTTTAAACCTTTTCGGAGTACAAAAGTCAAGTTGATTAATTTTTGATGTTTGGCTTAATGTATGCATATTTTGAAGTATATTGCCTCACATTTTGCTCATGTCTCATAGATTTGAGATGTTTAATATGATGATTTGCGTTAAATTATGGTATTTCTATGTATAGGAATCATTCGGATGCAATTTGGGACGAAATGGCGCGAGTCGGAGCGAAATTGGGAAGAAAAGGCAAAAAGTAAAATTTGAGGGCCACAGCCAGCGTGGGGCGCTGGCTGTGGCGCAATTTAGAGAATGTTGAAAAGTTGAGGGCAAGGGCCAGGGCCAACGCCCCACGTTGCCCTGGACGCTCAAAACACAAACACATCCTAATTCGACTAGGACTCGGTTATTTTGACCCTAAGACGCCCCCAACGTATATAAAAGCCAACCTAAACCTATTTTGAGGAGGGAGGACGTTTTTAGAGGAAAACACAAGCACAGAGCCGCTGTGGAGGTCGGAATTCATCAAGTTCCATCTTTCTTCCAAAAAACTTAGTAATTTTTATGTTTCTTTGTATGATTTGTTGTTTTGCTACCATGTCTATGTGGAGCTAAACTTCACATTCTAGGGTTGTGGTTCTTTCATGAATATTAATACGTGAATATTGATTTTGATTTCTTAGTTTATCATATTGGTTTATTTATTCAATCATGCACTTAATTATTTGATTGCTTGATCACCAATTGAATACTATCTACGAATGTTGAATTGAACTCGAAAGTGAGAATCTAGATTGCATATACGATTGAGTAGAGCAAGTTCTTGAACCTGGGAATCGGGGAACGGATTCGCGGTTAGGATAGACATATACCTAATTGCCTTGCTTGGTTGATTTACAGGAATTATAAATGCGTTCTTGTTAGTTCTAATTCCATCGACATATAGGAGTTAGGTTAGCTTGAATAGGCGACTAAGAACTCGACAGATTCTTATGAGCAATATTAACCCTGTTAACCGATAAACTAGATAAATTAGTTAGTCAATTCAATTGAAGAATACAATAGGAATGTTAGATAGCCCATAACCCTAGATCATTTTTATTACATTGATGTCATAAAAATCTGCTCTTTGTTCAAAGTTCATTATTTATATTTCTTTATTTAATTAGTTTAGAATCAAATATTTCTAAGTTTAATTCCTGTTTAGATAATTAGGATAGTCTGATTTAGTTATAGTTAATCACAAGTCCTCGTAGGTTCGACATCCGACTTTTAGTCACTTTATTACTTGACGATCGCGTATACTCGCGTGTGCGTTTGGCCGCAACATGTTTTTGGCGCCGTCGCCGGGGACTTAGAAATTAGCTATTTTTCTAGATTAGACATTTAATTTTTTTATCTATTCATATTTTTGTGTTTTAGTTTAGTTAGTATTTTTTATTTATTTTAGTATGGCATCTTGGAATGAAAATTATTCGAATGATGGTTATTCTTATTTTGTTGATCCTTGTCCATATTGTGGAGGACCCCACTGGTGGAATAATTGTCAGAATATTCCCGGGAGCGAGTTGTGCGCACAATTTCAATCCTTTGAGTGGAATATTTGTAATATGTGTGGTGGTCAAGACGTCCATTGGGATGGTTGTCCTAATTCTTTTCATCCTTCTTTGAGCCCTTATTATGATCTTTCTAACAGTGTTTTTGAGTTTGATAGGGGCAATGAAGTGCAGAATATGGAACGTGATGCATATATTGGGGATATTCTGAGGCAAGTAGCAGAGCAACAGGATGAACTCAAAAAAGATATGAATAGAATGAGGGCAACAATCACAAGAATGAAGGCTAATATGGAAGAATTGAATGAAGAGAGTGAGTTCCAACAAAAGGGAAATTTTGAAAAAGTGGAGATTTTGAGCCAAACTTGGCTAATGGAACAAGCTGAACGATTAGAAATATATGAAGCTCAACGTGAGAAAATTACTGATGGGACAAAAGACTTAATAGAAGGAAGAGCTGAACTGGGACAAGAGATCGAAAAATTTGGCATTGGTATTCACGACTTGGAAGCTCAATTGATTGCAAAGGTTGATGCGTCTAATGCCCAATAAAATAGTTTTGAGTTGTGTGAAACTAAAAAGGAGCTTATACGCCAAATTGAGGAGCTAAAAGTGGAGAGTCAATTAGTCGACCATACTTTTATTGATGATGTCCATGTTGAGGAAAGCACTCTAGAGTCATGTGAGGAAGCAGATAATACTATAGTTGGAGACTCTAGTGTGTGTAAATATGAGGATGTAAAGAGTAATACAATTCTAGAGTTAAGGCGTATTGGTCCTCATTACATACATTTTTCAACATTATGTTTGGATGATGACATAGAAATCAAGTCATTTGAGCCTTTGGAGGAGCCAACAGACGAGGAACAAGGTGCTTACATTCTTGAATTCGGCGTGCCAGAGAGAGAGAGAATTACATACCTCATCCGAAGGCCAAGAAGTGTAGAATGCGATATTGGTCACTTGGCCCAATTAAATTTGTCTCACCGTCCAGGGAGCATAACAGAAAGCTTGAAGCCAAATTAGGGGCTCAATTCATAAGTTCGAGGTGGAGGCAAAAAGTTGTTCACGTCGTGCCGCGACGTTAAATTAGGCGCTTGTTGGGAGGCAACCCAGCTTTGCTGTTTTCTTTTAGTTTTTTTTCTTTTTTTTTATTATATTATTTTTGTAGTGTTTGTTTTTATTTTGTAGGATTATAAGCATACAAAGCAAAGCCATTGGAAGAGTGCAAAAGCGAGCTAGATGATGAGGACTAAGTGTGGGGTGCCCACACAAAAAACCATGCTTGGGGGAAGTCTGAGTACCTCGTGAGCTGCTATTGCTTCGGCCTTTGGCCTTTCAGGGAGTTTCTTGTCCACCCCTGTTATTGTTTTGCTTTATTTGTGCATTGGGGACACTGCACTCTTTTAAGTGTGGGATGGGAGATTTTCTCTATATAATTAGTAGTAGTATGTTAGAAAAATGCTAACTTCTTATTTTTGTTTTTGTAGTTGTGTAGTATTTTAGTAGCTATGAGAAAAGAATCGGAAAAAAAAGTAGAAAAATAGATTTTTTCCCGACGATGAATCTCCTAGACATCTTTCTTCAGGGATTAAAGTCTAAACAAAAATCAAAAATATGTCCTTTTTTTAGGTAGCAATAATTCCCCGTGGTTTTTCTTTGTGCATCGGTTCTTTTCCATGGGATATAGTTTGAACCGGGTAGTAATTTTTATTTTATTTTTAGAGTAGATTAGGATTTTGGGAATAAATGGAAGAAAGATGAGATTTCCTAGGCGCCCTTGACTTGTTTGATAGTAGCATATTTAGGATTTGGCATGCCTATGATTTAAAATTATTGATGATGCCTTGCATAGTTGGATAGCATGTCTTATGACGCCTACGTCTTATTTATTTGACTTATGTCCACGTTGTGCTTAATGCTTAATATCTCATGACTTTGTGAATATTCGCATTAGTTGAGAGTCAGAATGGGACATCCTTAGTGAGTCATGTGCCATGTGTAATGAGGTTTTCGTGCAGTCCATGTATTGTACTTGTGTCTAGAACTTTCCCGGTATGTGAGTTGAAGCGAAATTTTAGGTGATGCTCGGTTTGAGAAATAATTTTAGGCTTTCTTTGATTTTTTGAGCTTATTGCTTACCATAAATATAATTTATCCATAGTTAATCCTTTTTGAGCCTATAGACTTTTATTTGGCCCCCATATTACAAGCATATACCCTTTTTGTTCTTAAATTGATATTGTTTTGATCCTTTTACCTCTTAGAGCACTTTAATTGTGAAATGAGAGCTAAAAGAAGTAAGAAGGGACTAAGTGTGGGGTGACTTTTGAGTGGAATCAATGAAAGAAAGAAGGGTGCACTTGTTTTGTAAAATAATACACCACTACCGGTATGAAAAAGAAAAAAAATAAAAAAAAAGAGGAATAAAATATAGAGGAATAAATATCTTATCTTTGCTAGTGGAATATAAATAATGATAGTGCTTAAAGAAAAAGGGAGTATCTTTGGGGGTGATATTGTTTATGAAATTAAAGTGGCTTGAGGAATTTGCGCTTAAGTTATCATTTGATGTGTTAAAGTGCTTAGGAGGGTGAACCACTATTCCTATATATATCCTACCCGTCCCTTAGCCCACATTACAACCATGAAAAAGTCCTAATTGATTTTAGATCGAGTGATCCTATATTAGTAGAGATTTACATTAAGGGCAAGCCTATGGTATCAATTACATCCATGTGACTTCTTTTCTGAGAGTGAGCGATTTTCTTTGATATATGGGAGCATGAGATTCGAATCTGTGGATTGATTTTACTCTCTTTGATTTTGTTGTGAGGGCACATGGTTTCGCGAGGAATAGGCAACATTATTAGACTTCTCTAGGATGTTGGGTGTTCAGGCCATGAGTGCATTGTGACATAGAGTCGGTTTTTGAGGCTAGGATTGCTATGAGCATGTTGTCTTTGTTTGAATATTTTTGAAGTATGGCATAAGTTAAAGGGAAGTGTATGGTGATTGCATATGCTAGAGTTTAATTGATGCCATCAACCATCGTCATTGGTGTAGAGTGCTCAAAGATAGAGTTATTTGTTGGTTGACTCGAGGACGAGCAACGTTTAAGTGTGGGGTGTTGATGTTTGGCTTAATGTATGGATATTTTGATGTATATTGCCTCACATTTTGCTCATGTCTCATACATTTAAGATGTTTAATATGATGATTTGTGCTAAATTGGGGTATTTCTATGTGTAGGAATCATTCAGATGCAATTTGGGACGAAATGGCGTGAATTGGAGCGAAATTGGGAAGAAAAGGCAAAAAGTGAAATTTTTTGGCCACAGCCAGCGTGGGGCGCTGGCTGTGGCGCAATTTACAGAATGTTGAAAAGTTGAGGGCTAGGGCCAGTGCCCCATGCTGGCTTGGACGCTCAAAACTCAAACACATCCTAATTCGACTAGAACTTGGTTATTTCGACCCTAAGACGCCCCCAACGTATATAAAAGCCAACCTAAACCTATTTTGAGGAGGGAGGACGTCTTTTAGAGGAAAACACAAGAACAGAGCCGCCGTGGAGGCCGGAATTCATCAAGTTCCATCTTTCTTCCAAAAAACTTAGTAATTTTTATATTTCTTTGAATGATTTATTATTTTGCTACCATGTCTATGTGGAGCTAAACTTCACGTTCTAGGGTTGTGGTTCTTTCATGAATATTGATATTTAAATATTGATTTTGATTTCTTAGTTTATCATATTGGTTTATTTATTCAATCCTGCACTTAATTATTTGATTGCTTGATCACCAATTGAATACTATCTACGAATGTTGAATTGAACTCGAAAGTGGAAATTCTAGATTGCATATAGGATTGAGTAGAGCAAGTTCTTGAACCTGGGCATCGGGGAACGGATTCGCTGTTAGGATAGACATATACCTAATTGTCTTGCTTGGTTGATTTACAGGAATTATAAATGCGTATTTGTTAGTTCTAATTCCATAGACATATAGGCGAGTAAGAACTCGACCGATTTTTATGAGCAATATTAACCCTGTTAACCAATAAACTAGATAAATTAGTTAGTCAATTCAATTGAGGAATACAATAGGAATGTTAGATAGCTCATAACCCTAAATCGTTTTCATTACATTAATGTCATAAAAATCTACTCTCTGTTCAAAGTTGATTATTTATATTTCTTTATTTAATTAGTTTAGAATCAAATATTTCTAGGTTTAATTCTTGTTTAGATAATTAGGATAGTCTGATTTAGTTAATAGTTAATCACAAGTCCTTGTGGGTTCGACATCCGATTTTTAGTCACTTTATTACTTGACGATTGCGTATACTGTAGCGACCCGACTGGTCGTTTTGCCTTTTAGAACCCCGTTCCCTTAAATAAAACTTCCCGCGCTTGCTTTAGCTAATTTATAACTTGCGGGGACGGTTGGTTCGGGAGTTGGAAGAGTTTTGAGTAAAAATATGTCCATTTGTTTCTTTAAGATTCTCTTAAAAGACCAAGATTGACTTCGGTCAACTTTTTGGGAAAACGGACCCGGATTCGAGATTTGACGGTCCAGGAGGGTCCGTAAAAAAATATGAAACCTGGGCGTATGCCTGAAATCGAATTCTGAGTTCCCTAGCCCGAGTAATGAATTTTTATTGGAAATTGTTAAATTGAAGTTTTAAAGAATTAAAGAAACTAAGTAATCATTGATTTCCTAGGTATCGGGCTCGAATTTTGGTTCCGAAGCTTGGTACAGGTCCGAAATATCAGTTAAGACTTGCCGGTAAAATTTGGTGTCCATCCGAGTAGTTTAAGGGCGTTTTGGCCCGTTAGAGGAGAATTAAGAACTTGAAGTTCATTAGTTTGATTCATTTAGTTTTAGGGGGTGATTCCTGGAATTAGCATTGTTTTGAGTGTTCCGAGGGTTCGAGTAGGTCCGCCTCGTGATTTCAGACTTGTCGGTATGTTCGGACGGGGCTCGGGGGCCCCGAGCGTCAAACGAGCGAGGTTCGAGTGAAGTAGGAAAGTTGAAAAATAGTTGAGGTTTGCTGCTTCTGTCATAACCGCATCTGCGGTTCTAGGACCGCAGAAGCGGGACCGCAGATGCGGTCAGTCCATCGCAGAAGCGGCCAGTGGCCAGGCCAGGAGAAATCGCAGGTGCGGCTCGGAAGCCGCAGAAGCGGTCCAGCCACTTTCGCCCAATTCCGCAGATGCGGCCCCCTTTGCGCAGGTGCGGGATCGCAAATGCGGTCCCCAAACTGCAGATGCGGAAATCGCTGGGCAGTGAGCTTCATTTAATTCGAGCTCAAAGACCATTTACTTCATTTTACTCCACACTTAGGCGATTTGGGAGCTTTCAAAGAGGGTATTCCAACATAGCATTGTGAGGTAAGTAATTTCCATTCATCCTTAGTTTAAATACATGTATATTAGGTAGATTAAACACTAAAAACTAAGTAAAATCAAAGGGTTAGAGCTAGACCTAGGGTTTTAATAAAACTAAGATTTAATCATGAAATTTGCTATGAAATGAACTAGAAATCATATATTATTGATCCTTAGGTTGTAGAGAACAACTTTCTTCAAAAAATCTCGGAATCCGGGCACGTGGGCCCGGGGTCAGAATTTAAGAAATTTGTGTTAAGGGTTGGGAAATTGCTTAAATATCTAGAATTCGATTTTGCGAGGTTATATTAACTAGTTCTTACTTCGTTTAACTGGTTTGGGATTGTTCGGCTTCGAATTAAGGACTTGGGCTCGTTCTTGGTAACTGGAAGTGCACTTTGGAGCGAGGTGAGTCTCCTTTCTAACCTTGTAAGAGGTAATTGTCCCCATAGGTATAATAAATGAGAATTTGCTACTAAATGTGGGGGCTACGTACGTATTTGGTGACGAGAGTCCGTGCGTAGCTACTATGATATTAATTGCGTGGGTAGTTTAGGACCCACATCATGCCTAATTTGAAATTTTCTTCTATTTAAATTGTCAATATGATCATTTATGATATGCTAGAGACTTGAGAGAAATAAAAAGTGAACATATGAACTTGTTGAACTTTGTAAGAGTTTTCTTGTATATACATGAGCCTTTGTGTGCATTCTTGATGTTTTCTTGATATTTATGGAGCGGGCCGATCGCCTCGGTGAAAATAGATGAATCTATGGTTCGTGCCGGCAGTGCACAATTTATTTTCTGTTGGAGCGGGCCGTCGACCTCAGCATGATTGCACATGATATATATGTTGATGCCTAGACATGACATGCCTACTTGCTTAGTAATTGAAAAATGTAAATGGAAACTGAAATAAGGTCAAGAACCTGATTATTGCTTTTCATTATAACCTGTTAAATATTGGAGACTTTCATGCTTAGAATAGCACATTGATATTATATTATCTTGACCCTAGTAAGTATCAAGTCGACCTCTCGTCTCTACTTCTTCGAGATTAGATAAGATACTTACTGGGTACATATTGTTTATGTACTCATACTACACTTCTGTACTTAATTGTACAGGGTCTGAGGCTGATACATCTGGTTACCGGTCTGGTGCGCGCCCTTGAGTTTGTGGCAGAGACTTCCACGGTGAGCTGCTTCTTTCCTGTGCCGCTCAGCAGCCGGATGGAGTCTTCCTTTACTTTTGCCGTCTTTCTTTATCTCAGACAGTAGGATAGAGATATTCTTTTGTATATTCTACTAGATGCCCGTATTTGTGACACCGGGTCTTGGCACACACGCATTAGTAGACTTACTTTTGGGTGGTATTATTATGTTACTTACTTTACCTATCACTTTCAGTCTGAAACTAACTGGAGTATTCATCTCACTTAAATTCTGATAAAATTTAATATAAGAAGTTAGAAATATTTTCCGCACTTGGCTTGCCTGGCAACGGTGTTGGGCGCCTTCATGACCTATTATGGAAATGGGTCGTGACATATGCTTGCGTGTGCGTTTGGCCGCAACAATTTTCGTTGTGAGTTCGTACATATATTCTTTAAATTTTTTAAAATAAAAATTTACATTTGTATATATTTAAACTAAATAAAATGTATTATAAGTTACAACAGTTATAAATTCTAAATATTTCAATATTATTTGCAAAAAGTTTAGCCAAAGAAAATCTTGCTTGATTCCCCAAATAATAATAAGTTAATTGTTTTTAAAAAAAACGGAATGAGTAAATATTAAAAGGGTAAAGTAGAAAAATTACAATTCAGATTTCTTACAAAGTAATTTTATGTGCAGCAATTTAGATGGGAGAGGAGATTGTGGGGGTGGGGAGGCACGAGGGAGAAGAGAGTAAGACAGAAGTGTGGCAACTGGAGTCCGAAACTGAAATGACGTATTTTTTGACACAAAATATGTTTATACAGTTAAAAAAAAGTTACTTTTTTATATAAAACGCAGTATAATACTGCATTTTACCTTAACGGAAAATTAACCGTTAAAGTTAAACGCAGTACTATACTGCATTTTATTAAAAAATTAATTTGTATTATAGGAAAACGCATTATAATACTGCGCTTAAGGAAAACGCAGTATTATACTGCATTTCCCTATAATAAAATATAGGATCCTCCTTCTTCTTCTTCCCCACGACAGAAGACTCCATTTTTAAAAAAATACGCCCCACCACTGCTGGTCCCCCCCACCCCCCCGCGCGATTAAAAAAAAATTCTTGGGCCCCACCCGTCACACAAGAAGTGAAGAGCGTAGGTCCCGCATACATCCCAAGCCTTGGATTCCTTCTTTCGGGGTCAAAAATTCGATTTTCCGATATTTCAAAAAACTTAAATCGAGGTATTTCGATTTAGTTTATGTCGAAACTCTTAGAGCATATAACTATTTGTTTTGTTGAATGTGTTTTCACGCTGATTTGTGTTATGTTTGCGATTAAATTTGTATGTTATTTTTACCCGGATTGAAATATTAGCCTTGGGACAAAAAATAGTTAAAACTTGATAAATAATTTTTATTGTTAATGAAATTGTTCCCAAATATCTTTTACTGTTTTATATGTAATTTTGTGAATGTTATGTTCATATGTTTGTTATTTTTATTTAGTTTAGATTATTTATTTGCTTAAAGAATAGTGGCCTTTTAGCGTAGTAAAATATAGAACTTTTTAGCGTAGCAAAATATAGAGCCTTATAGCGTCGTAAAATATAGAGCCTTATAAAGTAGTAAAATATAGAGCCTTATAAAGTAGTAAAATATAGAGCCTTTTAATGTAGTATATGTTGTCAAATTAACTCAAATATCGAGCATGGAACCCATAGATAATTACTCTGTCCAATTATAAAATAAATTATTTAATTGATAAAACTAACAAAATTCTAAAAAAGTTGAAATTGGCACCCATAATAATTAAGGATAGCTTGGTGCTACTGGGCCTCAAATATCGAGCCTGGAACCCATAGATAATTACTCTGTCCAATTATAAAATAAATTATTAATTTATAAAACTAACAAAATTCTAAAAAATGTTGAAATTGACACCTATAATAATTAAGGATAACTTGGTGCTACTGGGCCTCAAATATCGAGCCTGAAAACCATAGATAATTACTCTGTCCAATTATAAAATTAATTATTTAATTTATAAAACTAACAAAATTCTAAAAATATTGAAATTGACACACATAATAATTAAGGATAGCTTGGTGCTACTGGGCCTCAAATATCGAGCCTGGAACCCATAGATAATTACTCTGTCCAATTATAAGATTAATTATTTAATTTATAAAACTAACAAAATTCTAAAAATATTGAAATTGACACCCATAATAATTAAGGATAGCTTGGTGCTACTGGGCCTCAAATATCGAGCCTGGAACCCATAGATAATTACTCTGTCCAATTATAAAATTAATTATTTAATTTATAAAACTAAAAAAATTCTAAAAATATTGAAATTGACACACATAATAATTAAGGATAACTTAGTGCTACTGGGCCTCAAATATCAAGCATGGAACCCATAAATAATTACTCTGTCCAATTATAAAATTAATTATTTAATTTATTATAACATAAACACACAATTAATATTGTTTAAATTACAGTAGACGACATGGACTTGCCGCCTGTGCATCCTGGACCAGTCGCGGATCAGGTATTAGTGTTACAGGGCGACCATAGGTCCGCCTATGTATGGGAGGGACATTTATCGGATCAGACTCTCCGCGCTAGGAGACCAGACGACTTGTGGGACTTTTTGAGGGAGAGACATTTCCATGCCCGCGTAGTCCATCGCCTGGAGGCTACGGGCTTCCTTAGGATATTTGAGATTTGGCGGATGCAGCTCGATTGGTCTCTCATCACGCCGTTGATAGAGCGATGGCTACCGGAGACGCACACTTTTCACCTGCCTACTGGAGAGGCCACCATCACGCTTGAGGATGTTCAAATTTTGTATGGGCTGCGTGTAGATGGACTGGCCGTTGCACTACCCCATTATATGAGAGCTATGACGCGTCCCCAGTATTTGGATTTGCCGGGGCAGTATACTGGTTTTAGATCACAGGGTGAGGCTGCAGTTAGAGGGGGCAGTCGCGTTTCTGTGACAGCTATCAGAGAGCATATGGAGGTATTGCACCCCGACATTACCGGCGAGACAGAGGATATCATATTGATCGGTACACGAGGTTGGCGCTGTTCCTTCTTTTTGGGGGTGTCTTGTTCCCGAACACTTCGGGAAATCTAGTAAGTATGCGCTTTTTGCATCAACTACAGCAGCTAGATGAGTTACCCCAGTACAGTTGGGGTGCTACTGTTCTAGCATACCTGTACAGGAGTATGTGCCGGGCGAGCATGGGCACCCAGGTGGACATATGTGGTTTTCTGCCGCTTCTACAGGTTACAACATTTTCGAATACTCTGTTCATTACTCCAAATTCTATGTAGTCAAAATGACTCTTAAATTTTACGTCAACGTTTTATCTTAGGTTGGGCCTGGCAGCGGATCCTGCCGTTGCAGCCACCTCTACCACCACTAGAGCCGGGTGTAGAACCTCCGTTTCTCCCTCTAGCTACGAGGTAGGTTCTCCGACGTGGGAACTATCGAGGGACTGATGCTCATCATAATCTTCCCCTTGTCATGGATGTGTTAGATATGCTGGTGGCCGGACAGGTAACTATGTACCTAAAATTACTTGTTATAAATTCACTTGTGTTGCGCATACTTACTTTTATGTTATTATTTCATAGTTCATCTGGACGCCATACAACGACGAGTTGCTAGCTGATCTGCCCGATTATTTCTCAGTCGACCGACTGCTTTGGAGCACTTCCGTCCCGATGATGTGGTTCGATATGGTGGAGCATCATGCCACAGAGCGTGTACTTCGCCAGTTTCACCGTCCCTAGACTATACCGAGGGAGCCTGCATGGGTGTCTACACATTATCAGCGGGATGACTGTACCAGGGTGGACGATGAATTTGTAAGATGGCTAGAGGAGCAGGTCCATGTTTGGGAGCGGCGAGAGGAGTTGATTCCGCCACCACCTTCGGTGATCCACCAGGCGACTATTGAGCTGTATACGTCATGGTACCGCCGTCACACCCGACTGATGATCGGGAACCCCATTCATGTACTTGGCGATCGGCACAGACCTTATGCAGGGAGGCACGAGGCACTGGTATGTTTTTGTGGGATAAGTCTTATAATTGTTATATAGCGTTATTTAATGAATATTTTAAATATTATGCAGGCTATTGGGAATCACATGTTCTACCAGTTGGGACAGGAGATGCAACAGTAAGGCGACAATGCTGCAGTCATTGAGTATGGCCGGCGGGTGGAACAGCTGGCTCTCCGAACCATGCATCGAGCCAGAGAGGGCGGGAGGTTGGATCACAAGGGTGAGTACGCGGCGCCAGAGGAGCACCATCGTGGTAGGCATGTCCCACGAGGCAGGGGTATGGCACGAGCCAGGGCTGCCCCACGAGCCAGGGTTGCCCCACAAGGCAGGGGTGCCCCACAAGGCAGGGGTGCCCCACGGGGTCGCAGTGGACGGCGAGGAGGTGGTCCCCAGCAAGGGGGAGTTGAGGTACCTGTGGACCCACCTGTTGAGGCACATGATGAGGATCTTGGAGATGATTAGCCGGGTTATTGCCGTTGGGACAACGCCAAAAAACGAATCGATAGGTGGTTCAGTATAGTTTTAAGTAAATATCAAAAAAAGAGTTTGTTAATTATATACCATATTTTGATGGTTGAGTGATCTTCAGCTATCTCTGCCAGCATCGCAGGTCACCCCGTCAGATTCATTGTTGATCACGGGTACATTCGACGGAGATGTAGACCAGTTCTTTTTCAGGCCCATCTACCGCAACTGAGGATCGGCCGACATGGGACGTGGATGGCGGGCACAGGTTGAGTTATGCCTCATCCCCGATGGTTGATGCGGATCTACCATAGGCGCAGGTATGTTTGTATTACTGTAAAATTTCAATTTGTTTTCTTTTCCTTAATTATTTGCCATAAATTAATTTTTAATTTTCTTATTAAGGCTTTGTCCCAGCCCATCACGGAGGCCACTGTATGCGCTGATGAGGACACCACGGATACATATACTCAGGAGGCCGACGAGACCATGGTGAGAAAATGTTTTTGACTTAATACGTACAATACTGATATACATTTTCACATGCTAAGCTTAGTACTTGTTTTGTAGGTTGCTGACGGCCCGACGGCCCCTTCTACCGATCCTGCCAGCTGTACTGTTGAATCTTCTCAACATCCTCACATAAAGAGGCGACTTGATGGTGATGATCCCGATAGTGTACCAGGGCGACAGGGGATGCGACTCAGGCCAGCAGCAGCACTGAAGCACCCAGGCTGCGGGACTCATTGATTTACTTTTGTTTGTACTTTGTGTAAATACTACATTATGTAAATAATGGCAACAATTCTATTTTAACAATAATTTTATTTTAACTGCGTTTGAGCAACAATTTTATTTTAACAGTACAACACAAACACAAACATAGCAAACCTAACACAACACAAACCGTACAACTAATGAAAATACTTGACAAGGGAAACATAAAGATACGTTACTACGCTCAACACGTACATGTCATTGTTTAGTCACGACTGCCTAGTATTCTCTGCTCCAAGCACTTGAGCTGGTCTTCCAGCTTTTTTCTCTTCTTCCACCTCCTTGAGTTTCACCTTCAACTCCACAATTTCTTGCTTGGATTGGCGCTCTCTGTCTCACTGCTTCGTAACACATCATGAAGATGATACAACTTGTCTTTGTAGTATTCCCGCTCACATGGTTCATCAATCCATACCTTAAAATTGCATGTAGGTACGTCGGGTTTCCTATAAAACTTGTTCATACACACCAGTAGCGGCGTCCAGCTTCTTCCCAACAATCGTACATCATGCTTTTGTTTCCGCAGTCGCACCTTGGGACATAAAGGGGTTGTTGAGACATTTCTTAAAGAGAAACTTCTATTTTATGGAAATATTTGCTATAGGTTGTTGTTAAGTGCAGAAAATAACTAGAATGCACCCGTTATTTATAGGCAAGATTTCACATAAAACGTAGTATTATATCACGCTTTACATACACATAAAACGTAGTATTATACCACGCTTTACATATTAAATTTTTCTGAAACAAAATAGCTTTTTCATATGGTTTTCAGCTTTTTCAAAACGACAAGACAACTCACAAAACGTAGTATTATACAATGCTTTACATATTAAATTTTTCTGCAACAAAATAGCTTTATCTGCAGTAGTTTCAGCTTTTTTGAGAACGACAAGACAACTCACAAAATGTAGTATTATACCACGCTTTGCATATTAAATTTTTCTGGAACAAATCAGCATTTTCACATGGTTTTCAGCTTTTTCAAAACGACAAGACAACTCAGAAAACGTAGTATTATACCACGCTTTACACGTTAAATTTTTCTACAACAATACAACTTTTTCTGCAGTAGTTTCAGCTTTTTTGAGAACGAAAAGACAACTCACAAAATGTAGTATTGTACCACGCTTTACATATTACAAACGTAATATTATACCACGCTTTGCATATAATTTTTTTTTTAATTTTTAGATTGCTCTTCTTTAGTAACACCAATAAGTTGAATATTTGAACAATTCTATGAAGAAAATACTACATTATGTAAATAATGTCAACAATTTTATTTTAATAATATTTTTATTGTAACAGAATTTGAACAATAATTTTATTTTAACATGACAACACAAACACAAACATAGCAAACCTAAAGATACACATAACAAAAACAAACAATACAACTAATAAAAACACTTGACAAGGGAAACATAAAGATACACTACTACACTCAACACGTACAAGCCACTGTTTAGTCACGACCACCTAGTACTCTCTGCTCCAACCATTTGAGTTGGTCTTCCATCTTTTTTTTTCTTCTTCCACCTCCTCTAGTTTTGCCTTCAACTCCTCAAGTTCTTGGTTGGATCGACGCTCTCTTTCCCCTTGCCTCGTACACAAATTATGAAGATCATAAATTCTCTCTTTGTAGTATTCCTGCTTACATGGTTCATCCATCCATACCTCAAAATCACATGTAGGCTCGTCGGGTTGCCTATAAAACTTGTTCATACACGCCCAGTAGCTGCGTCCACCTTCTTCCCACCAATTGTGCATACTGTATTTTTTTTCGCAGTAGCTCCTTGGGACATAAAGGGGTTGTTGAGACATTTCTTAAAGAGAAACTTTGGTTTTATGGAAATATTTGCTATTGGTTATTGTTAAGCGCAGAAAATAACTAGAATGCGCCCGTTATATATAGGCAAGATTTCACATAAAATGTAGTATCATACCACGCTTTACATATTAAAGTTTTTCTGAAACGAAACAGCTTTTTCGCAGTCGTTTAGTCAGTTATCCGCAGAACACTTATTGGTGGGCCCAAAATTTAGTGTAAAACGCAGTATAATAATACGTTTCAGTGTAAAACGTAGTATTATAATACGTTTTACACTAAAAAACAAAAATTCTCTGCAGTCCTGCAAAATTGTTATTATGGTGGGACCAAATTTTATAGGGAAACACAGTATAATACTGCTTTTTCCTTAAACGCAGTATTATAATGCGTTCTCCTACAAAAAAATTACTTTTTTAATAAAATACAGTATAATATTGCGTTTAACTTTAACGGCTAACTTTCCGTCAAAATAAAACGCAGTATTATACTGCGTTTTATGTAGAAATATAACCTTTTTTTTTAACTGTATAAACGTATTTTGTGCCAAAAAAGACATCATATCAGTTTCGGACTCGTGGCAACTGCATTATTTTTTGAAATTAAGCATGGACTTCCCTTCCTCTCTTTACACTGTCTTGAGCACTTATAGCTACCGTCCTAATTCAATTATTTCGTAATAATTATTGTACCTTATAAGCTATATTAATTGGTTGATCAACACTGTTTCGACCTTGAAGGTACTCATTTTATCCTTATTTATTTATATGACACTCTTTTGTTTTTAGTTAATCTAAAAAATAATTATACGTTTTTATATTTAGTAATAATTCAAGTTTAAATTTTCTTTTTATCCTTACTGAAATATTTTTAGTTACATAAATTTCCATGATTTGGTTTAGACCACAAATTTTAAAAATATTATTTTATTTTTTAAACTTTGTATCCAATTAAATAACTTTACATAACTTGGGACGGAGGAAGTAATTAATTGTGATGTCGTATTTCTTGTCGCTGGCACGTAAATAGCAAAACACATCATGATCTATTCAAGCTAAATTTCATAGACATTTTCTAATTCCCCTAATAAAATTTTCCTACTAATCTTTTAGACAAGAAATCCATCAAAAAAAAACTATGAGTTGTCAACAACTAATCATTTTGACGATGAAAAAACTTACAAACATTTGTGATTAAACCAAATTAATAAATGGATGACTAAGATTTTATTACTTAGTCTTAGATTTTTAGTTAATTAACATGTATTTCTAATCAGGTTATTTATCACTTAACTATGATATTACCCAAAGCGGACGTACATGGTAGGGAAAGGGGTCACAGGTGTCAAAAACTTCGGCAAAAACTTTATATATACTTGCAAATTTTTTCAAGAAATAGTCAGATATTAATAGAAGTCTTCGTACCAATCTTTATAAGCAATGATAAATTTATATTAAATGTAACAATACCCTCGTAACCGTTGAATCCTAGCTTCGTCTATGATATTACGACTCCGACATAATATAATTTGATGTGAATACTAGAGTGTTGACAAGTACTCTACATTAGGAAAAACTCACAGTGGCGGAGGTAGAATTTTCCTAAGGGGGTAAGAAAAAAAAGTTGAAAAAAAACCTAACAAAGATTTGAATTCCCTCGACCATTGAGCATGCTATGCTTTTAGGTTGTGCCAAGGGGATGCAAAATATAATTTATAGAGGTACAAACCAAATTTTGCCTTATATATACAGTGTAATTTTCGGCGAAGGAGGTTTGCGTGAACACCATTCCTCCCCTAAATCCGCCCATCGGAAAAAAGTATTTCTCCTGCTTCATTTCCCATCAGTTTCCTATTTTAGCTCATCTCCAAATTTGTCAATAACCTTTAACCCGGCATTGTTTGCTTCGTCCACTTCAACTACATATAGTCAATAGATATTTCTTCTCACTTGTACTCGATACTACAAACGGTAAAGGGTCTGATTTGCCCTTCTACTATCATAAATAGGCCTTATTTATTCCCCGTTTGAGTTTCTTATCAAAAATATCCCCACCATTATACATTAGTTGCACATTTATCCCTTACCTGGTAAAAACACCCTCCCAAATTTTTAAGGAGCACGTGGCATCCTCTTATTGGACCAACTGACCCGCTCCAAATTTTAATTAAAACCCGCCCGACCCAACCAATTAAGTTAGACCCACCGGTAATATTTAGTCCATCTTCCCATGTCACAACCCAGTTTCCCCTCCGTTGGGTTTTGTGATGGCACCTAGTCTTAAGGACTAGGTAAGCCTAATATTAAATGAAACTACAACAACATCTAAATGACATCTAATAAATTTGAAATAAAAATCTCTTTAAACTTTACAAGCCCAAAACCGGTGGTACAAGTCATAAGCCTTTTCTAAGAGTAGTTATACAAAATAAATACGTCACTGTTCCAGAACAAAAGGAAAAATTGGAAATAGGTACAAATGAAGGGGACTCCGAGGCCCGCGAACGCAGCAGCAGGTTTACCTTGAGTCTCACCACGACGATCCGCGCAACTACTACCGATCGAATACCTGGACCTGTACAAAAAAAATGTACAGAAGCGTAGTATGAGCACACCACGACGGTGCCCAGTAAGTATCAAGACTAACCTCGGTGGGGTAGTGACGAGGAACAGTCAAGACACCTACTAGTCAAATAGCTTGAACAGGATATGATAATGAACTACCAAGATAAAATTAACAAAGTAATATCAATAGCAGGGAGAAATCCAACTACAAACAGTAGAGATAATAAAGGGAAACACGGATAGTAATGAACGATAATAAAGTAAATGTCACGACCCTAAACCCGGACCCGGTCGTGATGGCGCCTCTCGTGAAGACAAGGCCAGTCGACACTTACCCAATTAAGTTCTAACAGCTAAATAAATCAATAAGTCATTTATAATGATGAATAATCCAACCTTTAAGCAGTCAACAATACAAATATGCGGAATAACAACCCAACTCAGCCCGGCATCGGAGTGTCACTGCTCATGAGCATCTACTACAACTGTCTATCCACAACAAGACCGAAATGGTTGGAAAAATCACAAGAATACATAAGGAGGAATACAGCGGAAGAAAACGGAGCCGCGATCGCCAGGCGACTACCTTGCTAACTCCAATGAAACTACCACCAAGCTCAGAAAAATACTTGAATCTGCACACAAGGTGCAGGGAGTAAAGTGAGTACTCCAACTCAGTGAGTAATAATCATAAATAATGACTGAGTGATAAGAAATCACGAAAAGTGCATCAACATGCTGTATAGAAGCAGTTCAAAAACCAGTAAGAAAGCAATGAAGCTGTGAAATCCCTTTAAAACATCTTAGCTCAGTTTAAACTTCTTTCAAAATGCCTTTTTCAACAATTACGCAAATGAATGCAGAACAACTAGTGCAGATAAGCACAGAGATCCGCTCCTCGGGCACAAATACACAATCAACCAGGTAAATGACAGGTAAACATGAAAGATAAACACATAAGGTTCACCCCTCGGGCACAATGTCAACAAATCCGCCCCTCGGGCAATATATCAGAACGGTATCAGCCCCTTGGGCAATCACATGGAACAATATCAGCCCCTCGGGCAATCACATAGAACAATACCAGCCCCTCGGGCTATATCTCACATCACAATGTGTACCTGCGCTCACTGGGGGTGTACAAACTCTGGGAGTGGCCCCTTACGGCCCAAGCGTAATATCAAGCCACCTTGTGTCATCATAAACAAGCTCTCTGCTTCATATCAATATCAACAAGCCACCTCGTGGTGTACATATCTCAGGCTCTCGGCCTCATAATCAAATCAGTATCTCACTACTGCGGCATGCAGCCCGACCCAAAAGTATCCTCACAATACAGGCCCTCGGCCTTACTCAGTCAAAATCACATAAGCCACTCGGGCAACAGTAAAACATGATGCTCAGCTCAAAATATTATTTGAAATATCATTTCAAGTGTTAAAGCAAAATAAACTTGGCTGAGTTTTGAAAACAGTGTAGAATAATATGACTGAGTTCAAGTATAAAGTCAAAACAGAGAGGAAATATCAACAAAAATCCCTGAAGGGTTCAAATAGCTGGCACTAGGCCCAAATATGGCATTCAGCCCAAATAATGATGATAGCAAATAGTTTTCAATCAAATACGCGGTAAAATCATCAATCTGGACGGACCAAGTTCCAATCCCCAATAGTGCACGACCCCACGCTCGTCATCAAGCGTGTGCCTCACCTCAATATAGCACTACGATGTACAATCCGAGGTTTCAAACCCTCAGAACATCATTTACAATCATTACTCACCTCGAACCGGCTAAATCTCTAGCTTGCTGATCGCTGCCGACTCGATGCTACACTAAGGTAGGAAGAGCGGGTCGCAATAGCTTTTACCCGAATAGTGGTTCGGGATCGAATTTCCACAGGGAGCTAGTAGTGGAGTTGGATTTTCTGTCTAGTCTAGAGATGTGTTTGTGCTCCTAATGTCACTTCAAACATTTTTGGTTTTCTTTGATTTTTATAACTACTATTATAAAACTAATGATTAAAACTAATTATGCTACGAGAATATTGCTAAGTTGTATTTAAAAGGGAAGAAAGGCACTAGGGTCGTGGCATTGCCTAGGTGGCTAATTAACGGGTAGATGTTACTAAGGATAGATTGACATATTTGGGGCTTATGCTATAACCGTTGCACAATTATACTCACTCTCACACCTCTTGGTAGAGAGAGTGATTTTGCCCAATTGACTCTCTCAAGACCAATTGGGTAGGCCAATTAGATCAAGCAACTAGGGTTCAAGTAGGGCAATTACTCTCTCGAGATTTAACCCGTTAATTGGGACTACCATTTCTCATGGGTCCATCCCAATTCCTTGTTGAGTCAATTTTGGGGTCATGGACTCTCTTTCTCAAGAAGAGTTAAACCCACAAAGCTAGAATCAGTGTTTGCAACCACCAATCCTTAATTAAAGCCTAAAATCAACCCAAATAACAAACACCCAATATCAATCTAAGCTTAGATGGCAACACCCATCAATTACCCACACTAGGGTTGGGAATATTGCTAAGTTGTATTTAATAGGAAGAAAGGCACTAGGGTCGTGGCATTGCCTAGGTGGCTAATTAACGGGTAGATGTTACTAGGATAGATAGACATATTTGGGGCTTATGCTATACCGTTGCACAATTATACCCACTCTCACACCTCTCGGTGGAGAGAGTGATTTTGCCCAATTGACTCTCTCAAGACCAATTGGGTAGGCCAATTAGATCAAGCAACTAGGGTTCAAGTAGGGTAATTACTCTCTCGAGATTTAACCCGTCAATTGGGACTACCATTTCTCATAGGTCCATCCCAATTCCTTGTTGGGTCAATTCTGGGGTCATGGACTCTCTTTCTCAAGAAGAGTTAAACCCACAAAGCTAGAATCAGTGTTTGCAACCACCAATCCTTAATTAAAACCTAAAATCAACCCAAATAACAAACACCCAATATCAATCTAACCTTAGATGGCAACACCCATCAATTACCCACACTAGGGTTGAGCCACAACCCTAGCTAATGGGTTTAGTTACTCATGCTAGGTACAAAAATTGAAGAAATAGATGGAGAACTAAGCATATTGATTAATTACTAGGAAGAAACTACAATAATAAAGAGCAAAAGTGCCAAAAATGGCTACAATATCGAGTCTCAGGAGCTCAGCTGCGTTCAGAATGTAAAACCCTCCTAAAAATGGTAAAATGTCCTATTTATATTAGGCTGGAAAAACTAGACAAAAATACCCATGTGGGGTCAGTGCGGGCCGCGCAAAAAGGAGCGCGGCCGCACTGGCTCTTGAACTTCTGGTTTCTGCTTCTCTGAAGTTAAGGACCGCGGACCGCGTGGAAATGCAGCGTGGCCGCGATGGAAGTTGGCGCGACCGCACATAAATGAGCGCGGAGCGCATTGCTTGAAAGTGTCAAAAACTTCACTCTCTGAATCTCGTTCACGCGGACCGCACAAAAGTGTGAAGCGGTCGCGCAGCCTGAACGCGGACCGTGAGAATCCAACCACGGCCGCGTAGCACTCCCACTGATTATGCCACGTCTTTAAACCTCCTAGTGCGGCTGCATTCATTTTTGCGCGGTCCGTACTAGGTCCCCTTTTTCCTCAATTTTCTTGGTCATTGATACTTGAGCAGGTTTCACTCCTTTTTGAGCCGATCTTTGACATTTCGTCACTTTGACGACCAAACCTGCAATCAAGCACAACCTGTGAGCATTCCGGGGCTATTTTGTAGCAATTTATACTTAAAGCATAGGCAAGTAGGGGCATAAAACACGTTAAAATCCTAACTTATCACTCGCGACGCCTTTGCCCCTCGAATCGGCCTCCAAGCGCGTCGAATCTATCCAAAATCAAAACGAGGATGTCAAAATATGCTAAGGGAACAAAGCCCAAGCGAAAACAATCAACAAAGGGCACGAATCCCGAAATTACCAAAACCCGAGCCCCGGGCCCACTTCTAAAAACTCAGAAATTTTCACACGAACGGGTTCCTTATCTCTCCATGAGTTCATAAATATCAAAAGTTCTCAAATCCGACCCCAAATGGTCCTCAAAATCCCCAATCAAAATTCCAAAATTCCAAGCCCTAGTTCTTCCATTTTTAGCTTAAGTTTCCTTGATTCTAGGTGGATTTCACAATAGAATCGAGTTTTAAGTCCGAAATTCTTACCTCCAAACGTTTCCCCTTGAATTCCTCTTCAATCTCCTTCAAAAAGCTCCCAAAATGACCAACTATGGAGAAAATGAGCCCTAAAATCGCAGATGAAACGAATTAAAAACATTCTGCCCAGGTCTGACTTCCCTTCTTCTCGAACGCGGTCAACCCCTCGCATTCACGAAGCAACGATTTGCGTTGACCAGATTTTACCTTATGCGAATGCGACATCCCAGTCGCGAACGCGATGCTTCCTCTACCTTGACCTTCGCAAACGTGTTCGGTCCATCGCTAACACGATGAAATCCCCTCACGAGCCTTCGTGAATGCGGCCTAGACTCTTGCGAATGCGTAGCTTACGAAACTCGGCCCTTCACGAACGCGAGCTCCCCTTCGCGAACGCGAAGGCCAAATCTGATGCCTCCCCTCCTGACCCTTCGCGAACGCGAAGAACAAAATACCTGCAACTGTTGGAACAAAAATCTGCAATTTTCCAAACTCCAAAATGATCCGATTGACCACTCGAAACTCACCCGAGGCCTCCGGGACATCAACCAAAGGCACCAACATGACCTAAAACCTTATTCAAACTTGGTCCAATCATTAAAACACTTCAAATAACATCAAATCAACCCAAACACATCGGATTCAAGCCTGAGCTTTCAAGAAACTTTTGAAATACGCTTTTGATCAAACACCCAACCAAACCACGTCCGAATGACTTGAAATTTTACACACACATCCCAAATGACATGACGAAGCTACTGCAACTCTCGGAATTCCATTCCGACCCCTAGATCAAAATCTCTCCTGTCAACCGGAAATCGCCAAAATATCAACTTCGCCAATTCAAGCCTAATTCTACTCCGGACCTCCAAAATCCATTCCGATCACACTCCTAAGTCATAAATCACCTCCCGAAGCTAACCGAACCATCGAAACTCACATCCAAGCCCTCTAACACATAAGTCAACATCCGGTTGACTTTTCCAACTTAAGCCTTCTTAAAAGAGACTAAGTGTCTCAAACCTCACCAAAACCAATCCGGATTCAATCCAACCAACCCGATGCCACAAAACACGGATAACAAAAGCATGAAGAAGTAGAAATGGGGAAAACGGAGCGGTAACTCATGAGACGACTGGTCGGGTCGTCACAATAAATTAACACCAATATAACTGGGACACAGACAAGTAAGGATATGTTCAAACAAAGAAGGCGATGCCAACTCAATCAATCACATCATTTCTAACACACAATTCTGACCATCTCAATCCTCGGTATCTCATGTCACAATATCAAGTTCCACACCTTTAGTACACATGGCACCTTGTGCCCACATATCTCAATCTCGCTTCACGCAACATCATCCTCATGCCACTCAGTACATAGGGTCCATAACCAATGCAATAAAGATGTTCAAGGAGTCTCATTTATATAGCATAAAGTAGATTACGACTTCTAAACCAATTAGAAAATCAACAAGAAAAGATGAAGTTATTTTTAGAAATTATTTGAATAAAGAAACACCCTTTTTAAATAAAATACAACACCGATGAACTATTACATTTAGTATAGGATTTTAATACAATTAAAACTTAGTGGAAATTCCCTTTTAAGTAAGATTTGACATCATCGGGTTAAGAAAAGTTTAATTGAGAAACTAATTGAAATAGACCATAACATTTATAGGAATTTGAATTATTGAAAGGTGTATACATATACACGATGGGTTGAAATTTAAAAGTCATTTATAGCAACGTAGTACTAATTACTTTATTTTGAATCACGATATTACTAATAACTTAACAGGACCGGAGGAAATGATTCATCGTAGTAAATTTACTCTAAAAACTAATTCACCAGAATAATAGTTTTAGAGAAAGAATTCAAGGAACAACGACAAGTCAACAACTCAATGCCAATAATTCGACCCTCAAAACTCAGTGAAACCCGAAATACAAATCATCAAAGTTTTAAGCAAATGAACCAGGGTCTTCTCAGTATTCATCTATAACCAAATCCTAAATGAAATGTAAAACCACCGAATAACTTGTACAGTCAAAGAGGAATACATAAGCACATATATCTATTGATGCGGCGCGCATCCCGATCCTACCAATCCTCCCTTATTTCTCCGTAACAATTAAAATAAAAGTAAATAATATATATTTGTTGCGGCGTGCAACCCGATCCCACCAATCTTTCCTTATTCCTCCTTAACAATTACAGTAAGAGTAAATAGTATAATATCACCATATCAGTAACAACATGATCATTCACCCTTATTACTCCTTGTTGCGGCGTGCAACCCGATCCCACCAGTCCACCCTTATTACTCCTCAATATATATATCACCCTTATTCCTCCTGTTGCGGCGTGCAACCCAATCCCACCTGTCAACCCTTATTACTCCTTGTTGCGGCGTGCAACCTGATCCTACCAGACAACATCAATTCTCCTTTATCCCCCCTCAACATATCAACAACCAGACATAGTTTAAAATCAACAACAACAACAAGTCAACAACCCAACCACAAGGATTTCTACCACCAAGAGTATGAGTACACGACAACAAGAGAATCACGGAAAAACCAAGAAGCACAACAACCTTTACAAACACAACAAGACATAAAAGGCACATGATACTACCCCGGCAACCACAATGATTTGGACACATAGCATATAGGCACGGGGTCATAGAGGGATTTCACAATTAAAAACAACAAACAATAAGGAGGACAATTACTGTAATTAAGGCAATTAAGGGCCGAGTAGCAAGTAAGGATTAGAGGAAAGTTAACAATATTGTATGGAGCATATAGAGGTAAAACAAGCAATTAGGAAACACAATAATATCGAAAAAACTTGCCACTTAATGAACATAAGGACCTAATAACCCTAAAAACAAACTTTCCACACATAAGTCCGGGCACACACTCGTCACCTCGCGTGCACGGACTACAAATAGCATAGAAGACTCAAATCCTAAGGGGAAGTCCCCCACACAAGGTTAGGCAAGATACTTACTTCAAAGACGACAGACTCATACTCTAAAATGCACTTTTCGGATGAAAAGACCTCCGGACGGCTCAAATCCAATCAAAATAACTTCAAAGCACAAATAAAACACATAAGAAACTATTCCGGATCATAAAGTCTCAATCTTTAACTCCGAATACCCATTCCAATAAGAGTTCAACCATACAAAATTATCAAATTCCGATACCATTTGGTCCCTCAAATCACAATTTTTCATTCTTGAAATTTTCTTCAAAAACTCACAATTTTGTCAACCCAAAACACAATTTAAATGATAAAAAAAAGAAGATAAAGTCATGGAATATGTTGGATTCTAGGTGAAGAACACTTACCCAATTGATTTGTATGAAAAACCCTCAAAGAATCACTCAAAACTGAGCTCCACAAGTCAAGATATGAATAAAATGGTCTAACCTCTGATTTTGGAATATATTCTGTCTGCCTAGGAATTTATGCATCGCGAATGCAGAAGAACAATCGCGTTCGCGAAGAAGAAGAATGAAGCTACCAAGAAAAGCCCATCGCGAATGCGAGCTAAGGGACGTGAACGCGGAAAGTAAGGAACAGAAGCTTTCGCGAACGCGGGGAGAGTGACGCGAAAGCGAGGAAGAGATAGCCACCAGCACCCCAGCTCCTAATTCTACTACGTGAACGCGGAAAGTAAGGAACAGAAGCTTTCGCGAACGCGGGGAGAGTGACGCGAAAGCGAGGAAGAGATAGCCACCAGCCCCCCAGCTCCTAATTCTACTACGCGAACGCGATAGAGTGGCTGCGAACGCGAAGAAGGAGAAGGGAAAACCTTCGCGAACGCGAGAGGTCAAACGCGAATGCGAAGAATAATAAATTTCTCCTCCAAGATTACTCTTCGCGAACGCGGAGGAGCAGATGTGAACGCGAAGGCGAAAACCAGCTGACAGATATCAGTAGTCCAAAAATAGGGGAAAATGACCCGTAGCCTACCCGGAACACACCCAGGTCCCCGGGACCCCGTCTAAACACACAAACAAGTCATATAACCTAACATGGACTCGTTCGAGGCCTCAAATCACATCAAACAACGCCAAAATGACAAATCACACCATGAATCAAACTTAGGAACTTTCAAATCTTCCAACTTCCAAAACTCGTGCCGAAACCTATCAAATCAACCCGGAATGATGCCAAATTGTGTAGACAAGTCTAAAATGACACAACGGTGCAACTCCAACTCTCGGAATCGCATTTTGACCCCGATATCACAAAAGTCAACTATGGGTCAAACTTCTTCATTTTCCAAACTTCAACTTTTCCAACTTTCGCTGAAACGCCTCAATTTACCCTAGGACCTCCAAATATGAATTCGGGCGCGCGCCTAAGTCCAAAATCACCATACGAAGCTGTTAAGATCATCCAAAACCAATTCCACCGTTTGCTCAAAAGTCAAATTCCGGTCAAATTCTTGCCGTTTGGACTCCCAAATCTAGATTCCTTCTTCCAATTCAACTTCGAATCATCTGGTAACTGAGTTTAACCATGCACGCAAGTCGATAACATAATATGAAGCTGCTCGTGACCTCAAACTGTCGAACTGACGCAACTGCTCAAAATGACCAGTCGGATCGTTACATCCCATCGCTATTTTCATCTCCCTCAAAAAGAAAAGACCTAGGGTTCCTCGCACTCATTACAATCAATTACTTCCACATGCTTTCTTCTAGAACTGCAGCTAAAGGTAATTGCTTTCTTCAAGTAACTGTTTGTTTAAGCTGTTATATGTATTTTCTTGCTTAAATTTACCGCGAAATAGTCACCTTTAGGGATTTCGTTCTTTAATGTTGTTATGGTTTTGAGTATGAGCTTAAATCTTTAAGGTTGACCGTTGGCTGTTGTTTATGATTGGATTTTGTTTGCATGGGTTGTCTAGGTGGTTTTTCCCTTAGGGTTTATTCGAGATAGATTTATTTTTGGTTTTTCCTGTAGTTTGTGGT
Source organism: Nicotiana attenuata (assembly GCF_001879085.1). Lineage (NCBI taxonomy): Eukaryota > Viridiplantae > Streptophyta > Magnoliopsida > Solanales > Solanaceae > Nicotiana > Nicotiana attenuata. Next base: position 112,291,851 of record NC_031995.1, on the reverse strand, counting down.
CCTTGTGGTTTTGGCCTTTTTATTTGTTTAATGAAAAAATTGGTGGCAGAACTGAGATTGTGGGGTCTTAAGTTTGGGTTTAAGGTATTTTTTGTCGGTGTATGGTTGTTGACCCCCCAATTGAATATTTTAAAGCTAGTGGGACTTCACTTTCTTATTGTATGTGGTCCTGTTGTTGCATATTTTTTTGTATTTCTGGTTCCCCATGTTTGTCTTTCCTTGTGGTCTATTAATTTATTATTTGATAACATTTTCTTTATTGTTTAACAGTCAGTTTTTAGAGCTTTCAGTTTAACCTTTTTTAAACATTTTCTTTATGTGGTCCGAGATAGATTTTCTTTATTGTTTAACCTGTATAATAGTTTTGTTGACATATCCATTGCACATTATTGTTCATTCTAATTTGTTTTCTTAACTTTTCAGGATATTAAAGATGACTTTGGTGGACATAATGTTTCATCATGGTGGGGATTGGATAGGAAAACCCCATGTGTTATATTCAAAGAAGCTTGTTCACTCTTGGGAAGGTTATGAATCTGGCCTTCTTTCCTTTATTGATCTAGTAAATGAGTACACTGGGGAATTGGTGTATTTAGGTGTTCAACAACTAATTGTAAATGGACCTTCTGGTAACTATTATGAAGTAGTGGATGATTCTGGGATACAGCATTTACTGTCTTTAATATCTGATGAGTTTAAGTGTCTTAACCCCTATGCAGTAGATGAATGTGAATTATCTGTGAATGTTCTTAATATTGCCCATTATTCTGATTCACATCCATCAATAACTGAAGTTGGTACAGATTGTAGTGAGGTTGAGTGTGAGAATGAGAGTGAGAGTGAGAGTGACAATGACAGTGAGGGTGATGAGGTAGGGATTGTAGAGAAATTGATGTTGGACTGTAAAATTACAAGGATTTGTATAAGGGTATGAGCTTCAAGGACATATCTGAAGCAACAAAATGTATTAACTTCTATGCCCTGGCAAACAAAAAGGATTTAAAGCAAGAAAAAAGTGATAAAGAAAGATTAAGGTACAAATATGTTCCTGGTTGCCCTTTTGTTGTTCTCATTTCTGGGGATGAAAACCATTCAGGGGTTAGGATAAAGACATTAAAATCAGAGCATACTTGTGATAAAGCATTTGATAATAGTAGGATTGATTATCATACAATTGCACATTACTTCAAGAAAAGCTGCAAGATAATCCATGTATAAGATTAAAGAGATGAGAGCATATATCAAAAATGTGTTTAATACAAATGTCAGTTATGGAAAGTGTAAGAGGGCTAAAAGACTGATATTGGAGAAACTAGAAGGCAATTTTACAGATGGCTACAATAAAATTGATGCATATGCCAATGAACTTAGAGAAAGTAATCCAGGGAGTGATGTGATCATTAACTTGTCAAAGGATGCACTTGCTCAAGGTGTTAGAAGATTCTTGAGAATGTATATTTGCTTCCATGCTCTTAAGATGGGTTTTAAGGAAGGTTTGAGACCTTTCATTGGCTTGGATGGGACCTTTCTTAAAGGGAAAGCCAAAGGTCAATTGTTAACTGCTATTGGTTTGGACTGTAATAACCAAACCTATCCTCTAGCTTGGGCAATTGTAGATAAGAAAACTAAGAGAACATGGAATTGGTTCTTAGAATTGCTTCAATGGTTATTGGATCTCAAAGAGGGTGAAGGAATTACCTTCATGTCAGACATGCAGAAGACAATAATTTCACAGAATCCGTAAATGCATGGATTTTAGAAGCTAGGCAGAAGCCAATCATTAACATGCTTGAGGATATAAGGATTAAACTAATGAACCAGTTGAGGGAGAGAGAAGAATCTGCTAGATTATGGGCTACATCTTTCAGTCCACCTAGCATGAAGTTATACAATGAGTACCTGAAGATAGCTAATAGATGTATTGTTAACTCCAATGGTGAATTTGGATATGAAGTCAGAGAAGAGGGAGATAGGCACACTGTCAATATGGTTATGAAGAGATGCACATGTAGGGGATTGGATCTCACTAGAATTCCATGCCCCCATGCCATTAAAGCCATCCAGTATAAGAAGATGGATCCATTAAAGGAAATAAATTGGTGGTATAGCAAAGAAGCATACATGTTTACTTATAAACACAAATTGCAGCCAGTCAGGGGTGAAAAATTTTGGTAAGTTGAAGAATCTCAAGCAATGAAACCACCCGAGTTAGTCAAGTTGGCTGTGAGGCCTAAAATCAAGAGAACAAGGCAAAAAGATGAAGCAATCAAGAGGCAAGGTAAGTGGGGAGTTTCTAGGAAGGGAAGAGTTATGACATGCAACAATTGTGGAGAGACAAAGCATAATTCTAGGGCATGTGACAAGGTAAGAATTAATTTAGTAATTTCATTCACTCATTAATGGATTTATCTAACATCTCTAACTTGTTTAATAGCCACCCAACAAGGAGAAAAGGCAAAGAATGCTTGATGAAGATGAAGAAGTAGAGCAACATCCAGAAAGAAGAAATCAACCTTACTGCACCACAATGTAGTCAAGCAAGTCAAGGCCCAGAGTTTGTTTTCATGCCTACACCAAGTGTCTATAGTAAGACTTCAAGCAGTTCATTTCCTGCTTTTGAGCATCTAGAACTCGAAATAGAACCGGCTATAAGGCTTATGGTTGTGTCAGAAGAAAAAATAAGGCTTCAACAAAGACAACAACCATCACAACCTTCAGGATCAAGGGTAATTGCATTCAAAGGTGATCATAATTGATAAGTGTTCCATCAAATCTTCCTTACTCACCAGGCAGCCTTACATTGGAAGGGAAAAACTGCTATTACTGGAAGACAATTGGAAATGCAAAGTAGGCAAAGAATTGAGAAGTTGGTGCCAAGGAAGAGAAACAAATGATGTGTGGTAGTTTAAGTCTTTTGGGCTTGTAGTTATTGCATTCTGACAGTATAATCAAACTGCTATTTTTTTTTGTTTAATTTGATGGTAATTTGGAGGTTGTATTATGACCAAGGGTCTGTAAGTTTTTAGGGGTCATAATTTTGCATCCAACAGTCCATCAAACTGAAATTTGCTAAGTTAAGCATTATGCAGTTGATTTTAGTATTTGTATCACTTTGGTGCTGCTGCTAAGCAATATGCAGATTTGTTTAGTTTCAGAAAGCAATATGCAAATTTGTTTAGTTGAAGTTTGTATCCTTTTAGTGCTGCTGGTAAGCAATATGTAGATGCAGATTTGTTTAGTTTAAGTAAGCAATATGCTGATTTGTCTCATTTCAGTATCTCATTTCAGTAACCAGTATGCTTTACTTATTTCAGTGTCTCAATATGCAGTCCGATTTTAAAGTGTTGCTGATTTTCAATATGCAGTTATCTACTTATTGTGGACTAGTGTTGCTGCTACTCTTATGAGTAAGGATGAAATAGACAAAGTGTCTCATTTCAATAAGCAGATAATAATTCTAGACTAAAGAACCTGGAAACACCAAGTTTATATTTACCAAGTACATATTTACCAGAAACTACAAAATATACGCTAAGATTTCATATTTAGGCACCAAGTGAAGACTTCATATTTAGGACTTGGTACCAATACCAAGTTAAAACATCACTAAAACACTTCATTGTTTACAGCTTAAGTACCAATACAAAAACTTGAAAAGTTGCACTTCATATATCAACTTCAGTTTATTAGCATTGCAGTAACAAATCCTACAAATATTGCCCATGAAATCATAATGAAGATCTTCATATTTAGGACTTTCTCTTCCAATTTACGGGCTTTGTTCACTTCCGAATTCTGCAAAGCCTTCAAGATATCCACTCTTTCCTTTAATCTGTCCCTTTCAAGAATAATTGCATCCAAAGTCGACTTCTTATTGTTGAGTTTAACATTAGCGGCATCCAATTTGTAATTCATATTGTTAAATGTAATGAGCGCTCGATCTGGTAACACATAATCTTGATATTCCCAATAATTGCACGAGCTTATCTACCAAGACAAAGCATACAACTTGTAATTATGAACCACCATACAAGAGAAAAATTAAATTATCGAAAAAATCAAATGGAACCAGAATAAAAGAAATAATACATACATCAGGTTTAGGGCACTTAAAGAATCTCCTTCCGGGATTATATGGAGTCGTTGAAGTGAACTGGTTGGTAATTTCCCCACAATGGCACCTCTTCTTTCATGAAGAACTACTTTATGACATGAAGAAACTTGCTATGGTGGAAAACCTTCACAACCCAATGTATGAAGTTAAGAAGAAAGCAAATGGGAGAGAAAGACTTTACAATGGAGATGAAAATAGCGATGGGAATGAACCCTAGGTCTTTTCTTTCTGAGGGAGATGAAAATAGCAACGAGAAATTGGACTATATTGTACCGATGGGTCTAACTTAATTGGTTGGGTCGGGCGGGTCAGTTGGTCCAATAAGAGGATGCCACGTGCTCCTTAAAAATCTGGGAGGGTGTTTTTAACGGGTGAGGGATAAATGTGCAACTAATGTATAACAGTGGTGATATTTTTGATAAGAAACTCGGGGGGGGGGGGGGAGGGGGTAAATAAGGCTTATTTATGATAGTAGAAGGGCAAATCAGACCCTTAATCGTACTACAAATTCAAGTAGACCAAGGGTGTGTTTGGTACGAAGGTAAACATCTTTTGGAAATATTTTTTAATTTTCACATATTTGGTTGGCTTAAATATTTTGAAAAATATTTTCCTCTTCAACTCATTTTCCTCCAATTGGAGGAAAATGTTTCCCTACCAAGAGGAGGAAAGGTATTTTCCAAAATTCTTTTTCAATCTTCCCAACTCTATTCGCTATCCCCACCAACCCACGCCACATTCCCACCTAACCCACCCTCGCACCCCACCACACCCTAAATAAAAAATATTATTAATAGTACCTTTTTTCATGCCAATTTTTTTTCATTTGAACAAATGAGTATTTTCTTTTCATGATGTAGAAAAAGTATTTTCTTTCATTTCAACAAAAAAAAGTATTTTCTTTTCATGATGTAGAAAAAATATTTTTTTTCATTTCAACAAAATGAGTATTTTCTTTTCATCATGTATAAAAGGTATTTTCTTTTATTTCAATAAAATGATTATTTTATTTTCATGTTGTAGAAAGAGTACTTTCTTTTTCAACCAAAAAAGAGTATTTTCTTTATAGTTATGGAGTATTTGTGTGAATTTTTAGAAGAATAATTAAATTATTGAAGAAAATAGAGTCTTGAAAACATTGTTTATTTGGGGAAGGGGGTTAGGGGGGGGGGGGCTGTGATGACCCAAAAGGTCATCACTAGTTTTTAAACTAAATTCTGTATTTTCAAGGCCTTAAAAACCTCATTTAGAGTCACCTCGATTTGCGTGCGCAGTCCGGGCGCGTAGCCGTAAAGCATAAATATGAAAATCTGTGAAAAAAATGATAAAATTTGGCTAATAAATGAATTAATTTGACTTCGGTCAATGTTTTGGGTAAACGGACCCGGACCCGTGATTTGACGGTCCCGGAGGGTCCGTAGGAAAATACGGGACTTAGGCGTAAGCCCGGAATCGAATTCCGAGGTCCCAAGCCCGAGAAATGAATTTTTAAAGGAAATTGTTTAAGGAAATTTGAAATGAAATTTGATTAGAACATGCTGGTATCGGGCCCGTATTTTGGTTCCGGCGCCCGGTACAGGTCTTATATATGATTTAAGACATTCCTGTAAAATTTGGTGAAAAACGGGCGTCGTTTGACGTAATTCGGACCTCAATTGCTAAAGTTGATGTTTTATGAAGTTTGAGAAAAATTCTTTGATTTTGAGATTTAATTCGTTGTTATTGAGGTTATTTTGGAGATTTGATTGCACGGATAAGTTCGTATGATGTTGTTGAGTTAGTACGTATGTTTCGTTAGGAGCCCCGAGGGCACATGTGTGTTTCGGGGAGTTTTGAACTTGAGAAAAATTGCAGAAACAGCTGGTCTGGTGTTCTGATACTTTCTTCTTCGCGTTCGCGCGAGAACACACGCGGACGCGATGCATTAAATTTTGTCGAAGGAAAATCCTTCTATGCGAACGCGTAGCTCAGGTCGCGAACGCGAGGCAGTGGGGGGGGGGGGTATACCTTCGCGAACGCGGTCCTGGCCACGCGAACGCGAAGGCCAAGTGGCCTAGGCAGGGGGTGGGGCAATTACCCCACGCGAACGCGACCCATCGGACGCGAACGCGAGGGCTCGAGGGGATCCTTCTCCGCGAACGCGAGCCCATTTACGCGAACGCGAAGGCTTATCCAGCCTGACCCATCGCGAATGCGATGGGCCTGTCGCGAACGCGATGAGTATTGTTGCCCAGCTATTTTAAAAGACCAGAAATAGTAGCATTACGGGATTCACACCAAAATTCATAACTTCTTTATTTCCACACCAAATTGGGTGATTTTTGAAAGAGGATTTCACCACAAATTCGTAGGTATGTAATCTTAGACTTGTTTTCTTCCATTTTTATCAACACCCATTAGATTTCTAGGCTTAAAACATGTGATTAAGGGTAGAAAATAGGGAATTTGGGTAGAGTTAGGGCTTTTTGATTATTTGCAATTTAGACCTCGTTTTGGGGTCGAATTCTAGAACTAAACATATATTTGGGCTCGTGGGTGAATGGGGGAGCGGATTTTTGTTCGAACTTCGTGTTTTGACCATGCGGGCCCAGAGTCGATTTTTGGGTTTTTGGGAAAAATGCTTAGAAAACTATAAATTTGCATTGGAATTGAATTGTTTAGCGTTTATTGACATTATGAAGTCGATTATGTATAGATACAATTGATTTGGAGCCGAATCCGAAAGGAAAGGCGGTATTTGAGGATTGAGTTGGCTGTAGAAGTTTGAGGTAAGTGTCTGGTCTAACCTTAGCTTGAGGGATTAGGAGTTGTGTCCTATTTGCTAATTGCTTCTTGTTGAGTACGACGTATAGGCATGGTGAGGAGTATCTATACGTTGGTGTCGAGCATGACCGTGAGTCTTATATTGACGGATATTGTATTCATAAATGTTGCTATGGATACTTTAATTGATGATCCTCGATATTGAGCAAGATTTGGTTTATTCTCGTGGATTTTATTTATGATTATGTATTGGTGCTATTTGAGCTGAATAAGAATTGAGTTAGGATTGGTAATAGCTATTTCCCCCTTGCCGGGATGTTTGTTTTGGTACTGTTGTTCCCTTGCCGGGATGTTTGCTTTGGTACTGTTGTTCCCTTGCCGGGAAGTTATTATATTGCTTTTATTCCCTTGCCGGGATTTCCTTGTGATTTTGTGTTGGCTTGTAAATTGGAGCGGGTGGTACGCCTACCACGAGATATAATAAAATGGGATCGGGTGGTACGCCTACCACAAAATATAATGAAATAGGAGTGGGTGGTACGCCTACCCCAAGATATGATGAAATGGGAGCGAGTGGTACGCCTACCACAAGATACTATGAAATAGGAACGGGTGGTACGCCTACCACAGGATATGAGAAATGGGATCGGGTTGCACGCCTGCGATGAAATGTGAACCTAAAGTGAAATCGGCCTATGTTTTCCTTATCCTTGTTAGAAGTTGAATTTTGGTTTCCTTATAGTTCCCCGAAACATGTTTCCCCTTCCCAGCTTTAAATGTTTATCCTAGTTTATCTTTCTGATGTGTGTGTGTATGTATATATATATATATATATATATATATATATATATATATATATATATATATATATATATATATATATATATATATATATATATATATATAACTACACAGGTTTATCTGGAGTCTGGTCCTAGCCTCGTCACTACCTCGCCGGGGTTAGGCCAGGTACTTACCAGCACATGGGGTCGGTTGTGCTGATGCTACACTCTGTGCAGATACTGAGGCAGCATTGGGACAGCAGCTATAGCTCGAGAGCCAGCCTTCAGTCCACAGAGATCCCGAGGTAGTCCTAGATAGTCCGTGAATTTTGTGATACCGGTTTCTCTGTAGAGACACATGTTGGCTTTTCGTATTTGTATTTCGGTATTATATTAACCTAAGACTTCCGCTAAATTTCATCTTCCGCTATTGTTTATATGTTCATTATCTGTTGATGCATGTTGTTAAAAAGAATTAAAAATGAAAGAGTTTAAAGATTTCTAAATTTCGTGGCTTGCCTAGCTTCTACGAGTAGGCGCCATCACGACTCCCGAGGGTGGAAAATCCGGGTCGTGACAAGTTGGTATCAGAGCTCTAGGTTACATAGGTCTCACAATTCACGGACAAGCTTAGTTGAGTCTGAGGGATCGGTACGGAGACGTCTGTATTTATCTCCCAGAGGCTACAGAGTTAGGAAAACTTCACATTTGTTCTTTCTTGTCGTGCGGTTTGGTTTCTCAATGCTAATTGAATTTCTATTCTGTTTTTTCACAGATGGAGAGAACACGCGCTTCCTCATCTACCGATCAGCAGCCCGAGCCCCCAGCAGCATCTCCCACGAGGGGTAGAGGGCGAGGTCGAGGCCGTGCTAGAGGCCGAGGTAGGGGCAGAGCTCAGCCCCGAGCAGCAGCACCTGCAGCAGAGCCTCAGGTTGACTTTGATGACGAAGTTCCGGCCCCAGCAGTTCCGGTGGGCCCAGCTCAGGTCCCAGAGGGGTTTATTGCTACCCCAGTTCTTCAGGACACTCTGGTCCGTCTAGTGGGCCATAAGGAGAGTGTCACCAGGGCAGGTTTACTTCCTGTAGCACCAGCCGTCTCTCAGGTCGGAGGAGGAGCCCAGACTCCTGCTACTCTCACTCCGGAGCTGGTAGCTCCCCAGTTCTAGACTCCAGCGGCTCAGCCAGTTGGAGCAGTTCAGCTGGGCGTGGTAGCTCAGACCAGCGATGGTGCAACTGTGTCTACCGATTCTTTGTGGAGATTGGACAGGTTCACCAAGCTCTTCACTACTACTTTCAGCGGTGCATCTACTGAGGATCCCTAGGATTATCTGGACAGCTGTCACGAGGTTCTTCGGAACATAGGGATAGTTGAGACCAACGGGGTTGATTTTGCCATATTTCGCTTGTCTGGATCTGCCAAGACTTGGTGGAGGGATTATTGCTTAGCTAGACCAGCAGGATCGCCAGCCTTGACCTGAGAGCAGTTCACACAGCTATTTCTGAAGAAGTTTCTCCCTATTACACAGTGAAAGGCCTATGGGAGGTAGTTCGAGCGCCTCCAGCAGGGATCCATGACTGTCACCCAGTACGAGACCAGATTCATTGATTTAGCTCGCCATGCTCTTATCATACTTCCCATTGAGAGGGAGAGAGTGAGACGGCTTATTGATGGACTTATTCAGCCGATTCGTCTCCAGATGGCTAGAGAGACTGGGAGTGAGATATCCTTCCAGGAGGCGGCCAATGTGGCCCGGAGAGTTGAGATGGTACTATCACAGAGGGGTGGTCATGGGGCAGACAAGAGACCCCGTCATTTAGGCAGATTCAGTGGTACCTCGTCTGGAGGTAGAGATTCATATGGTAGAGGCCATCCTCCTAGGCCTTTTCAGTCAGCACTTCAGGTTTCTCACGACGCTTCAGGTGGTCGTGGTCCTCAGATGCAGCATTCTGATAAGCAGTCCTACAGTGCACCACTAGCTCCTATCAGTGCACCGCCGATTCAGAGTTTCCAGGGTCGTCAGCCCCAGCAGCCAAGGGCTTGTTTTACTTGTGGCGACACGAGGCACATTGCTAGGTATTTCCCTCGAGCTTTGAGCAGTTCTCCGCATCAGGGTTCCCGTGCGATGGTTCAAGCACCAGGTGTTCCACAGGCCACCCAGCTAGCTAAAGGTGGGGGTAGAGGTGCTAGAGGTGGAGGTAGAGGTGCTAGAGGTGGAGCTCAGACTGCTAGAGGTGGAGGCCAGCCACCAGCAGGCCGATCTAGAGACGTAGTCCAGAGTGGAGAGGCCTAGCCATGATGTTATGCTCTTCCACCCAGGCCCGAGCCTGAGGCTTCAGATGCAGTTATTACAGGTACTGTTCTGGTTTGTGGCAGAGATGCTTCAGTTTTATTTGATCCTGGGTCTACCTACTCCTATGTGTCATCTTATTTTGCACCGTACCTGGTCATGCCTAGTGATTCTTTGAGTGCTCCTTTTTATGTATCTACACCGGTGGGTGATTCGATTGTGGTAGATCGAGTCCATCATTCTTTTATTGTGATGATTGGCGACCTTGAGACTCTTGTAGATTTGTTGCTTCTAGACATGGTTGATTTTGATGTTATATTAGGGATGGACTGGTTATCATCTTACCACGCTATCTTGGATTGTCATGCCAAGACTGTGACCTTAGCCATACCGGGTTTGCCTCGTCTAGAGTGGAGAGGGACCCCTGATCATTCTACCAGTAGTGTTATTTCTTATGTGAAGGCTCGCCGTATGGCCGAGAAGGGGTGTTTGTCTTATTTGGCTTATGTTTGCAATTCTAGTGCTAAGGTCCCTCCTATTGATTCTGTGCCCTTTGTTCGAGAGTTTCCTGAGGTATTTCCTTCAGACCTGTCGGGTATGCCACCCGAAAGGGATATCGACTTTTGCATTGATCTGGTTCCGGGCACTCAGTCCATTTCTATTCCGCCGTATCGCATGGCCCTGCCTGAGTTGAAAGAGTTAAAGGAGCAGTTGCAAGACTTGCTTGAGAAGGGTTTCATGTGTTTCGCCTTACGGTACGCTGGTGTTGTTTGTTAAGAAGAAGGATGGGTCAATGAGAATGTGTATTGATTACCGGCAATTGAACAAGGTTACAATCAAGAATAAGTATCCGCTGCCGAGGATTGATGATTTGTTCGACCAGCTTCAGGGTGCCAACGTATTTTCAAAGATTGACTTGAGATCTGGCTACCATCAGTTGAGGATTAGGGCATCCGATGTCCCTAAGACAGCTTTTCGCACTCGGTACGGGCACTATGAGTTCTTGGTGATGTCATTCGGGTTGACTAATTCCCCAGCAGCTTTTATGGATTTGATGAACCGAGTGTTCAGGCCTTATTTGGACTCGTTCGTGATAGTCTTCATTGATGATATATTGATATATTCCCGCAGCCAGGAGGAGCACGAGCAGTACCTTAGAGTGGTTCTTCAGACTCTGAGGGATAGTCGGTTATATGCCAAGTTCTCTAAGTGTGAGTTCTGGTTGAGTTCAGTTGCATTTCTGGGTCATGTTGCATCGGCAGAGGGTATTCAGGTGGACCCAAAGAAGATTGAGGCGATCAAGAACTGGCCTAGACCAGCATCAGCTACAGAGATTCAGAGTTTCTTGGGATTGGCAGGCTATTATTGTCGGTTCGTGGAGGGGTTTTCATCTATTGCAGCCCCGATGACCAGATTGACCCAGAAGGGTGCTCAGTTCAGATGGTCGGATGAGTGTGAGGTGAGCTTTCAGAAGCTCAAGACAGCTCTGACTATGGCACCGGTGTTGGTTTTGCCCATAGGTTCAGGGCCTTATACAGTTTATTGTAATGCATCTCCTGTTGGGCTTGGAGCAGTGTTGATACAGGATGGCAAGGTCATTGCCTATGCTTTGCGGCAGTTGAAGATTCATGAGAAGAACTATCTGGTTCATGATTTGGAGTTAGCATCCATTGTCCACGCGTTGAAGATTTGGAGGCATTATCTGTATGGCGTGGCATGTGAGGTGTTCACGGATCTCAAGAGTCTTCAGTATTTGTTCAAGCAAAAGGAGTTGAATTTGAGGCAGAGGAGGTGGTTGGAGTTGTTGAAAGATTATGATATCACCATCTTATATCATCCGGGAAAGGCCAATGTGGTGGCCGATGCTTTGAGTAGGAAGTCAGCCAGTATGGGAAGTCTTGCTTATATTCCAGTCGGTGAGAGACCGCTTGCTTTGGATGTTCAGGCTTTGGCCAATCAGTTCATGAGACTGGATATTTCTGAGCCCAATCATGTGTTGGCTTGCACGGTTGCCCGTTCATCATTATTGGAGCGTATCCGTGATCGGCAGTATGATGATCCCCATTAATGTGTCCTTAGAGACACGGTGCAGCGCGGAGGTGCCAAGCAGGTTACCTTAGATGATGATGGAGTTTTGAGATTGCAGGGTCGAGTTTGTGTGCCCAATATGGATGGTCTTAGAGAGTTTATTTTAGAGGAGGCTCATAGTTCCTGGTACTCTATTCATCCGGGCGCCGCGAAGATGTATCAGGATTAGCGGCAGCATTATTGGTGGTGGAGAATGAAGAAGGATATTGTTGCATATGTGGCTCGGTATTTGAATTGTCAGCAGGTCAAGTACGAGCATCAGAGGCTCGATGGTTTATTTCAGAGGATTGAGCTTCCCGAGTGGAAGTGGGATCGGATCACTATGGACTTCATTACTGGGCTCCCGCAGACTCGGAAGAAGTTTGACGCAGTATGTGTCATTATTGATAGGCTGACCAAGTCAGCACATTTCATTCCTGTGGCAGTCTCCTATTCTTTTGAGAGGTTAGCTGAGATCTATATCCAAGAGATTGTTCGCCTTCATGGTGTGCCCGTTTCTATCATTTCGGACCAAGGTATGCAGTTTACCTTACGTTTCAGAGAGAGTTGGGCACACGGGTTGAGTTGAGCATATCATTTCATCCCCAGACGGACGGGCAGTCCGAGCGGACTATTCAAATTTTGGAGGATATGCTCCGAGCTTGTGTTAGTGACTTTGGAGGCTCGTGGGATAAGTTTTTTCCTTTAACGGAGTTCGTCTACAACAACAGCGACCAGTCGAGTATTCAGATTGCTCCTTACGAGGCCTTATATGGTAGGCGGTGTCGGTCTCCGGTTCGATGGTTTGAGCCGGGGGAGGCTCGGTTGTTGGGTATGGATCTGGTTCAGGATGCCTTGGACAAGGTCAGGATCATTCAGGATAGACTTCGTTCAGCTCAGTCCAGGCAAAAGAGTTATGCCGACTGCAAGGTTCGAGATTTGGCTTTCATGGTCGGTGAGCGTGTATTGCTTCAGTGTCGCCTATGAAAGGCGTGATGAGATTTGGGAAGAAGGGCAAGATTAGCCCTAGGTACATTGGCCCGTTTGAGATTCTTGATCGAGTGGGAGAGGTGTCTTATAGGCTTGAATTGCCGCCGAGCTTATCAATCGTGCATCCAGTGTTTCATGTATCCATACTTCAGAGGTATCACAGCGATCCATCCCACGTGTTAGATTTCAGCACTGTCCAGTTGGACAAGGACTTGTCTTATGAGGAGGAGCCGGTGGCTATTCTAGACCAGCAGATTCGTCAGTTGAGGTCGAAGAGTCTCCCCTCTGTTCGTGTTCAGTAGAGAGGTCAGCCTGCTGAGGCATCGACCTGGGAGTCCGAGTCTGATATGCGGGGCCGTTATCCCCATCTTTTTCCCGACTCAGGTACTTCCTTATTATGTCGGCTCGAGGACGAACGGTTGTTTTAGAGGTGGAGAATGTGATGACCCAAAAGGTCATCACTTGTTTTTAAACTAAATTTTGCGTTTCCTAGGCCTTGAAAACCTCATTTAGAGTCACCTCGATTTGCGTGCACAGTCTGGGCGCGTAGCTGGAAAGCTTAAATATGAAAATCTGTGAAAAAAAATGATAAAATTTGGCTAATAAATGAATTAATTTGACTTCGGTTAACGTTTTGGGTAAACGTACCCGGACCCGTAATTTGACGGTCCTGAAAGGTTTGTAGGAAAATACGGGACTTGGGCGTATGCCCGGAATGAAATTCCGAGGTCCCAAGCCCGAGAAATAAATTTTTAAAGGAAATTGTTTTCTGAAATTGTTTAATGAAATTTGAAATGAAATTTGATTAGAACATGGTGGTATCCGGCCCGTTTTTTGGTTTCGCGCCCGATACAGGTCTTATATATGATTTAAGACATTCCTGTAAAATTTGGTGAGAAACGGGCGTCGTTTGACGTAATTCGGACCTAAATTGCTAAAGTTGATGTTTTATGAAGTTTGGGAAAAATTCTTTGATTTTGAGATTTAATTCGTTGTTATTGAGGTTATTTTGGCGATTTGATCGCACGGACAAGTTCGTATGATATTGTTGAGTTAGTACGTATATTTGGTTAGGAGCCCCGAGGGCTCCAGTGTGTTTCGGGGAGTTTTGGACTTGAGAAAAATTGCAGAAACAGCTGATCTGGTGTTCTGATAGTTTCTTCTTTGCGTTCGCGGGAGAACCCATACGAACGCGATGCATTAAATTTTGTCGAAGGAAAATCCTTCTACCCGAACGCGAGGCAGTGGGGGGCTACACCTTCGCGAACGCGGTCCTGGCCACGCGAACGCGAAGGCCAAATGGCCTGGGCAGGGGGTTGGGCAATTACCCTACGCGAACGCGACCCATCGGACGTGAAAGCGAGGGCTCGAGGGGATCCTTCTCCGCGAACACGAGCCCATTTACGCAAACGTGAAGGCTTATCCAGCCTAACCCATCGTGAACGCGATGGGCCTGTCGCGAACGCGATGAGTATTGTTGCCCAGCTATTTTAAAAGACCAAAAACAGTAGCATTACGGGATTCACACCAAAATTCATAACTTCTTCATTTCCACACCAAATTGGGCGAATTTTGAAAAAGGATTTCACCACAAATTCATAGGTATGTAATCTTGGACTTGTTTTCTTCCATTTTTATCAACACCCATTAGATTTCTAGGCCTAAAACATGTGATTAAGGGTAGAAAATGAGGGATTTGGGTAGAGTTAGGGCTTTTTGATTATTTGCGATTTAGACCTCGTTTTGGGCTCGAATTCTGGAACTAATCATATATTTGGACTCGTGGGTGAATGGGGGAGCGGATTTTAGTTCGAACTTCGTGTTTTGACCAAGCGGGCCCGGGGTCGCTTTTTGGGTTTTTGGGAAGAATGCTTAGAAAGCTATAAATTTGCATTGGAATTGAATTGTTTAGCGTTTATTTACGTTATGAGGTCGATTATGTATAGATACAATTGATTTGGAGCCGAATTCGAAAGGAAAGGCGGTATTTGAGGATTGAGTTGGCCGTGGAAGTTTGAGGTAAGTGTCCGGTCTAACCTTAGCTTGAGGGATTAGGAGTTGTGTCCTATTTGCTAATTGCTTCTTGTTGAGTACGACGTATAGGCATGGTGACGAGTATCTATACGTTGGTGTCGAGCATGACCGTGAGTCTTATATTGACAGACATTGTGTTCTCAAATGTTGCAATGGATACTTTAATTGATGATCATCGATATTGAGCAAGATTTGGTTTATTCTTGTGGATTATATTTATGATTTAAGTATTGGTGCTATTTGAGCTGAATAAGAATTGAGTTAGGATTGGTTATAGCTGTTTCCCCCTTGCTGGGATGTTTGTTTTGGTACTGTTGTTCCCTTGTCTGGATGTTTGTTTTGGTACTGTTGTTCCCTTGCCGGGAAGTTACTATATTGCCTTTATTCCCTTGTCGGGATTTCCTTGTGATTTTGTGTTGGCTTGTAAATGGGAGCGGGTGGTACGCCTACTACGATATATAATGAAATGGGATCGGGTGGTACGCCTACCATAAGATATATTGAAATAGGAGCGGGTAGTACGCCTACCACAAGATATGATGAAATAGGAGCATGTGGTATGCCTACCACAAGATACTATGAAATGGGAATGGGTGGTACGCCTACCACAGGATATGAGAAACAGGATCGGGTTGCACGCCTGCAACAAAATGTGAACCGAAAGTGAAATCTGCCTTTGTTTTCCTTATCCTTGTTAGAAGTTGAATTTTTGTTTCCTTATAGTTCTCCTGAGACTTTGTTTATCTGTTATTCCCCGAAACATGTTTCCCCTTCCCAGCTTTAAATGTTTGTCCTAGTTTATCTTTCTGATGTGTGTGTGTGTGTGTATATATATATATATATATATATATATATATATATATATATATATATATATATATATATATATATATAACTACACAGGTTTATCTGGAGTCTGGTCCTAGCCTCGTCACTACCTCGCCGGGGTTAGGCCAGGTACTTACCAGCACATGGGGTCGGTTGTGCTGATGCTACACTTTGCACTCTGTGCAAATACCGAGTCAGCATTGGGACAGCAGCTATAGCTCGGGAGCCAACCTTCAGTCCACAGAGATCCCGAGGTAGTCCTGCAGGCGTCCGCAGGCCTGGCGTCTCTTCTATCTACTATTATGTTCTGTTATCATTTGTATCCGAGACAGACTGAGTTTCTTTCTTTCATACATTTGTATGTAGTAACCCTAGATAGTCCGTGAATGTTGTGATATCGGTTTCTGGTTAGAGACACATGTTGGCTTTTCGTATTTGTATTTCGGTATTATATTAACCTAAGACTTCCGCTAAATTTCATTTTTCGCTATTGTTTATATGTTCATTATCTGTTGATGCAAGTTGTTAAAAAGAATTAAAAATGAAAGAGTTTAAAGATTTCTAAATTTCGTGGCTTGCCTAGCTTCTACGAGTAGGCGCCATCACGACTCGCGAGGGTGGGAAATCCGGGTCGTGACAGGGGCACAAGAAAACATGGGGACTTGGGGAAAGGGGGTGATGAGAGTAGCATAAAAAAATATTTTCTTAAAAAATATTTTCTACTCTCTAACAAAATACTAGAAAATACTTTCCGGATAAAGTTTTCCGCTTACCAACCAACAAGGAAAAATAAGTAATAAAACCACTTATTTTCCATGAAAATATTTTCTAAAAAAAATATTTTCAATGGAAAACATTTTTCTTCATGTCAAACACTTCCCAAGTCCTGATTATTTATGGTTCAATCACAGAGGATAGATAGAGTGAGAAAAAGGAATACAATGACAAACAAAAGAAAAAGAGAGAGAGCGAGAGAGAAGAAAGAAAAACATAATAATGTTAAGAAAATAAATCAAAATAACAATATAAAACAAGCAAATAGACAAGAATGTATACAGAAAGAGATGAAAGATTCTTATTTGTTCAATTATTTTCCCAAGTATGTACAATGTGATGCCCAAACCCTCTATTTATAGGATGATATAGGTAATACAAAGGGATGCCATGAATATGATATTAAATATTGAGAACATGGGGCAAGATCATGAAGGTGCGGGAGTTACATCCATAATGGTAAGAAGGAGTGAGAGGTTAATAGAGAAGAGTAGTGGGTGTTACTCCCTTAGGAGTTATGGACATCCACCATAATCAAGTATTTCATAACACTCCCCCTTGGATGTCCAAAGATAATGTGCCTCGTTAAAACCTTACTAGGAAAAAACCCTATGGGAAAAAAATCCTAGTGAAGGAAAAAGAGTACACATATCTTGTAATACGCATTACTTGTTGCCTCATTAAAAAACTTGCCAGGAAAACCTAATGGGAAAAAACCTTAGCTAAGGGAAAAAGAGTACAACACGTATTTTCTCCCCTGACGAAGATATCACTTTATTTCTCAGAGACGAAGAATTCCAAGATTGTATAACAACTTCTCTAATATTGAGATCGGCAATGCTTTTGTGAATTATTCCGCCAAATTATCACTTGAACGAATTTCTCGAACATCTATTTCATCATTCTGTTGAAGATCGTCTCTGCAAAGAAACTTTGGCTAAATGTGCTTTATTTTGTCTTCTTCAATATATCGTTCTTTCAATTGAGCTATGTAAGCAGCACCGTCTTCAATATTATTGGAATCTTCTCTTCAAAAAAATCACACGTCTCATTCATGCTTAGTCACTTAATTTATAAGATGTTAGTATCTTGGTATGAAGAACGGACTTCATGTAATGCCCTACATTTACATAACCAACAAAACTTTGACAATATTTGTTAGAATAAACAAATCCATCAATGATTCTCTTGTAATATATTAATAATTGCATTCCAGTGTCTCCATATCGAATTAAAGTTAAATCTTGCTAGTATAACGTTATACTCAAGGTTCTAGCAAGAAACATAAGTGCACCCAGTGCACTAAGACACAAAAGTAAATCATATATGTCATACATGGATGGTTGAAGCTTTATTTAACAAAATTTTCGGGAACCTCTATATGCTTCAGAACATTTTAAATTCTTCAAGGATTTTCATTATATGCGTATCAAGTTTTTCATGTATTGTCATATTAAAACCTGAAAATAATTTCATCCACCACAGGAGAACCTATCTCCATATAAGTAATGCCAGGATATTTACGACAAATCGTGTGTCACAAGTCGTCTTTATGTCTATCAACTTGATTTTTCATTTCACTTTTTGCACAATGGACTATCTGTCCAATTTTATATTTTTCAGGTGAAGTGAATTTTTATTGCGTATTTTTCATTGGCCAATCATTTATCTGCCCAAATTCCATGACAGATTTGAGCTCAAGATCCTCGTCAATAATAATAATATTGAGCGCTACATTATATCAACAATATCGTCAATGATCATTTTACATCGGTCCCATCATCATACAATAAAGACATAACTTATCGAGATCTCATTATTTTTAGGTACCTGAGCCTCTTCCATGAGGTCTTATAGAGTGTTATGTCGTGGTGCTCTTTTAGAGCACTTGCCTCCTTAGTATGACCATCTTTATCATTTGCGCCTCTCCTTCTTCAAGGAGTTTTATCTTTGGAACCAATTAGTCTATTACGGTTCATGCGTTCCATAGACTATGTCCATCATGGACTTTATTCTATATATGACATTTAGCTTTGGGTCAGCAAATGCGCCTGTCAATATTTTACAAATGAATTGAACTTCAAGTTCATATTTTCTTGTACGAGGATCTAGGTGCACTCACAATAATTCATTCCATGTTTTACTTTTTCAGCTGCCCATTTTCTCCCCCTAAAGCTGAGATCATCAATACATTTCCCAACCTTCTTTGGGAACCCATCTTTATGCATTGTGGTGAGATAATTAAATCATATAGCACGTCTATATTTTTAAATAGAAATTATTTGGTTCCTGACCCTGAACCAATTAAGATAGGGATGAATTTATCATAACTTGTTGGCTAGACGCGTACAAGTGTTGTTGCGTATTAAATAATATACCTCATACTAAATTTATATTTGGGAGTTTTATTCTCTAACCAATGGTTTAGCTTAATTGGAGGCATACAATTTTTGCTAAACCAACTTGGATTAAAAGCATCATTATAAAGATAAATTATCATCATTTTTATTCTAGAACTGTGCTCTAATAATTTGAGGAAGCAACTTGCAAAAGACAAACTACAAGTTGATAACAAACGCACATGTGACCATAGAATAGATGCATCTATTAAAATCATGTAATAGTAAACAATCCACATGGAAGGTGATTGGGCCCATACATATATATCACCTTTTATTCGTTCCAGATATCAAGGGATTCAATCCCAACCTTAACTGGTATATTATGAGAATAAGCAGCACAAGAGAATTGTTGAAGAATTTTCTATTTCTTCGATATATGCCAATGTGAATTCTCAATTAACTTTCGCATCATAATTGAACCGGGATGGCCGACTGGTCATGCCAACTAATCTTTGTTTCAGTAAACCTCTAGTTTACTTGTGGTGTGTGATTCCATAATCATGCTTATACATGTGTAATACAAATTGTCACGACCCAACTTTCCCTCCGTTTGGGTATCGTGATGGCACCTAGTCTTAGGGACTAGATAAGCCTAACTCATACTGAAATACCACAATAATAAATAAAATTTAACAGTATTGAAGTAGAAATCTCAAAAAAATTTATAATTTCCAAAACCCGGTAGTACAAGTCATAAGCTCTACAGAGTTAGCTACCACTTCTAAATATAACTGTTCGGAAAAGAGTGAAAACAGTTGAATACAAGTAAGAAGGTGACTCCGAAGCCTGCGAACGTAACAACAGGTTTACGTCGAACCTCCTCAGCAATGATCCGCACAACTACTAATGATCGATACCTGGATCTGCACAACAAAAGTGTGCAGAAGAGTAGCATGAGCATACCACAGCGGTGCCCAGTAAGTATCAAGACTAACCTCGGTAGAGTAGTGACGAGGAACAATCAAGACACCTACCGGTCCAATAAACTGTACAGGTATAGGAACAACGGAACATGATGTATATATAAAGACTACACGAAATAGCTAACAATACTACAATCACAATAAGGGAAGAAAACAACCAGTAACAACGGGAATACCAAGATAATGACATGGAAGATCGAGTGAAAACACAAACCCAAATCCTAAATTTACAATACAGTAAAGGTAAGCAATAACTCAGATCCTACGACAGGTTCACATCAGGTCTTATCCAACAATTTCCACGAAGTACCGAATCTCGGACAAATTACAGTTCACGAGTCCCAGTACCTGAAATCTAACACGTGGCATCCTGTGCCCCCATCATAACTCATGGTCATGCTGACAACTCACTTGCTAACTAGAGCCACTCTCACATATATAACAAGTAAATGAGTGTGCATCTATACACAGCAAAATTAGGAGGACTTCACATCCAATAGGAGTGTTCAACTACGTGTATGCTTGTGTAAGTGCTTTAACATAGCTCCACCACCTAATAAGCATAAGGAAAAGAACGGACAACACGTAAGATGTTTCCTCACAACTTCCACGAGATAAAGCTCATACAGGTAAGCGTACCACAACACAATATCAAACAACAAGAATGCCCCCAGGCCATCACGAATCATCACAATCAATCTCTGACATAGCCTACCTTATCTCGCCACGTGTGCAAATAATAACATAATAAGTGCCCGCCTTGTTTTTCCACACCTGCATCATAATGTTCCCACCTTGTCTCGCCACATGCGCAACCCACATATAAGCATATACATATATATATATACACACATACCCCTCCTTGTCACGCCGCATGTGCAATATATCAATAGTAGCAATAGCACGGCAGAAACCTCGTGCAACCCCATAACAACAATCGCACGGCAGAAACCTCGTGCATCACAATATCAACAACCGCACGGCAAAAACCTCGTGCCCAACCACAATAAGTACAGCATCAACAATGACAATATATACAAGAACACAACAAGTAAATCAACTCAAGAACTTTTGATCACAAGGAGACGGTAAAACTAGCTCACAAGGAAT
Source organism: Nicotiana attenuata (assembly GCF_001879085.1). NCBI lineage: Eukaryota > Viridiplantae > Streptophyta > Magnoliopsida > Solanales > Solanaceae > Nicotiana > Nicotiana attenuata. Next base: position 112,270,777 of record NC_031995.1, on the reverse strand, counting down.
AACCACAATAGAGAATACTAAGTGTAATAAGAACAGCTCAACAAAGGAGAAAATAATATGAAGAAATGATCCCACAATATTTAATTCAATAACAAGGAAGCTAACACGAATCAAATAATTCCAAATAAGGAAATGTCAACTAAATATAGGATATCTAAACTTCTTTTAAGGTTGGGCAATTTACGAAGAATATACAACAATTTCAATTAAGGATGAGCAGCGGGAAGATAATCATAACCTCAATTAAGACTAAACAATTACATGAGAGATAATAATAATTTCCAATAAAGACGAGCAGTTATGAAAGATAGCATGACAATAGAAGAGGTAAAAAACTTCAGTTAAGCAAAATAAGAGTCAACTAAGCAATAAGAATGAATCATAAGCAATTAATTCCAATTAGAGCATGTAGAGGTGAAGCTAGTAAGTGGAAAACTCAAGCATATCAAGTACACATTCATACACAGTGAATATAAGGACCTAAGAACCCTAAAAGGCCAATTTTTCCACAAATAAGTCTGAGTACGCACTCGTCACCTCGCGTACACGAACTACAATCAACATAGCAGACTCAAATTCTAAGGGGAAGTCCCCCCCACAAAGTTAGGCAAGATACTTACCTCAAAGACGACAAACCAATACTCTAAAATGCACTTATCGGGTGAAAAGACCTCCGGACGGCTCAAATCTAACCAAATTAACTTCAAAGCACAAATAAAACACATAAGAAACTATTCCGGATCATAAAGTCTCAATCTTTAACAAAATTCAAAAATCGCTCCAAAAGTCAACCCCCCGGGCCCGCACCTCGGAACCCGACAAATTTTACAAAAACCGAGTACCCATTCCGATACGAGTTCAACCATATAAAATTTATCAAAATTCCGATACCATTTGGTCCCTCAAATCATGATTTTTCATTTTAGGAATTTTCTTCAAAAACTAACATTTTTCCCAACCCAAAACACAAATTAAATGATGAAAATGAAGATAAAATCATGGAATATGTTAGATTCTAGGTGAAGAACACTTACCCAATCGATTTGTGTGAAAAACCCTCAAAGAATCGCTCAAAACCGAGATCCACAAGTCAAGATATGAATAAAATGGTCTAACCCTCGATTTGGGAATATATTCTGCCTGCCCAAGGGTTGTTCTTCGCGTTCGCGACCTTTCACTCGCGTTCGCGATGACTAAATTCCTCGTCAGCGATTTCCAAACTCATTCCAGACAGCCTTTAGTATAATGGCCATAACTTCTTGCACATAACTCCAAATGATAAATGACTTGATGTTCTCAAAACTGGACACCAAGGGCTATAGTTTCATAGGTTTCTCATTTCCTGAGTCAGTATATATTGCTAGATAAAAGCTTCCAAATTCAACCCTGTGCAACAGAGATTTTCGAACTCTCCCCGAATAGCCTGTAGTGTAACTACCATAACTTTCTATACACAAATTTAAATGCCAATTAATTAACATTTCTAAAAACTAGACACAAAGGGATACAACTTTCATTTGTGGATCATCTCCAACTTCCTTATAGATTGTGAGATATGAGCCTCCGAATTCAGACGTGTGCTGTCACACCTCCTTTTTAACACACTTACCCCGAAAGATAATGTATAAGGGGAGTTTTTCCACTTTAAGTGACATTATTCGAAATGAGATTATTTAATGATCAGAGTCGCCACTTGGGATAGGTTTGGTTTTTGGTGTCCCAAGTCACCGGTTTATCTTGAATCCCAAATCGAGGAAGTTTTCGACTTTCCAAGTGAAGTCTGCGAACCAGAAATTCTGACTAAGGAATTCTGTTAACCCGAGGGAAGGTGTTAGGCACCCCCGGATTCCATGGTTCTAGCACGGTCGCTTAAACTATTACAATTGGCCTATTAGCTGATTTTAATACATGTTCAAACCTATGTGCATTTTAAATTATTTACCGCTTTTATTTAATTTTAAGGACAATTGCAACGTTATTAAAACATATCTCGAACCACGTCACATAAATGCACCCGTGGTTTTTGATATATTTTAACATCGTTGGGACTTGGATTTGGGTCACATAAATGCGCACCCGAGTTTAGGAAAGTAATATTATTAAAGAACGCGCCTAAAGTGACTAACGCGTTATTAACTTTGCGGGAGGCCATGAACATTCGCTAAATGGCACGTCCCGAATTCTAAGGATTAGTTTAAGCTAATTAAAACGAAGGCCACGCAATTGAGATTTTGTTCGACACGGCACACCTCGATTCCTTTCAATTCCAAGCTAACCCAACTAAATGGGTCCACGGCAACATAATCAATCCAATATCTCTTCACAATTTATGAATAATCTTGGCACGAGTTAAAGTGAAATCACCCGTCACTTTCAAACTTTTGCCAAAATGAGTACAAGAAATCTTCTCGACGATAAGGACAAGCGGATGATATTAATTAGTTAAATTGCACTATAGTCTGCCCCACCTAAATTTATCAAAATTCAATTCTTCCAAACCGACCAAACAAAATCGTTCTTCCTCTGAAGTTTCTCAATTACCTGTTCAATCCTCGCCATTTTACGTCTCTATAAATTTGCATTGTCCCAAACCAAATTCTCATAACTTCATTTTACTCTTAACAATACACGCACAGAACCATTACTAAATTGAAATAGCAAACAAACCATGACTTTCGAAGATTCATTAATCTAATGTCAATCAAAGTAACATAAACTGATCGGAATGCTAATGAACAGAATCATTAAGGCCTATTAAACAAACAACTCATCACAAATATTCGAATAATTTGGTAAAAGGAGAACGAGAGAATCTCTGTTTGCTTCCAAGTAAGTCAAATGGACATTTTATTGATGAATTCAAAATTGCAATTCAAAATATGAACCAGAGAATGACCCCGAACGGAACACGGACTCGACGACCTCGAACGGGACCTCCGATTTTGGTGATTTCGGAATTGTTCGCAGCTAGCTCTGCTGCTGGTTGTTTAAGGACTGTTTTCAGTACTTTTTTAACTGAAATTTTCAGCTAAGTTTGGGGTAATTTTGGAGCTAGTTTGACCGGAAAGGATGGTGGTAAAGAGCTGGTGTTTTTGGTGGGTTATGGCGTCGATGGAGGCATTTACATGGTGTTTTGTGGTGCTTTAATGGCTTATTCGGGTGTTCTTTTTAGGAAGATGAAGACATGAGTTGCCCTCTATCTTTGGAAGAAGCTGCGGCGTTCCGGTTTTTTAGCTCTCGAAGATGATTGACAATAGGAGCTCTAATTTTGCTTGAAGATGATGAACAATAGGAGTTCTAGTTTTGCTGAAGACGGCTGATCTAGATCTTCGGCTCCCCCTTTGTGTATTGAGTTTAGGTACTATTATATAGGGGTAGAGATTAGGTTTATATTTTGTGTATTTTGTCAATTAGTCCCTAGGTCTTTTTGTGCTAAGTCCTTAGGGTCTTTTTATTTATTTTTTGTTCCAAAGAATAATCTAGAAGGGTCCCTAGGATTAGCTTAATGGGTATTGAATATTGATTTTAAGAAATTGGGTAGAAACTTGGGCCTTTCTGACTAGCTATGTTAAAAATTAGCTTAATTAACTAAAAGTATTATAAAAAATATTAATTAGTCCTACCTAAGTACAAATACTTATTAAAGAAAAAGACTAACCGTTAAAACAAACATATTTTTTTTGTATTTTCAAAATATCATACTAAAAGATGAAAAATGGAAAAATCATTGTAAAATTAAGATAACATTCATGGAACTATTTTTGTATTTTTGAATTTTATTAGAAAAGTTAAAAGTAAACTAGATAAAAATATTAATTAGCTAAATAAGATAAAATCTTTTTTTGTAGTTTTCATTTTTATATATTTTTTTTTGATAAAATAAAGCAAAAAGAGTCAAAATTAGTTGAAATTACTATATTAGGCCTAAACTAATTATTTACGTGCTAAAATATGAAAAATCTTGGGGAGGGTCAAAAATCACATGTCTACATGTGCAACCGAGATTTCCTTCTTCGCGAATACGAGAGACCCTACGCGAACGCGAAGAACAAACTTCCAGAAGCCAAATTCTTCTTTGCGAACGCGGGGCCTCCTCGCGAACGCGAAGAACAACACCAGATATCAGATAATCAGCATCCAAAGTAGCCCAAAATGACCCAAAACACACCCGAGTCCCCCGGGACCCCGTCTAAATACCCAAACAAGTCATATAACCTAACACGGACTCGCTCGAGGTCTCAAATCATATCAAACAATGCTGAAACGACGAATAACACCATGAATCAAACTATGAACTTCCAAATCTTCCAACTTCGAAAACTTGTGCCGAAACCTATCAAATCAACCTGGAATGACGCCAAATTTTGCAGACTAGTCCAAAATAACATAAAGAAGCTGCTCCAACTCTCGGAATCGCATTCCGACCCCGATATCACAAAAGTCAACTATGGGTCAAACTTCTCCACTTTCCAAACTTCAACTTTTCCAACTTTTGTCGTAACGCCTCAAATTACCCTACGGACATCCAAATCCGAATCCGGACGCACGCCTAAGTCCAAAATCACTATACAAAGCTGTTGAGATCACCCAAAACCCATTCCGGGGCCTTTTACTCAAAAGTCCAATTCCGGTCAAATTCTCACTATTTAAACTTCCAAAACTAGATTCTTTCTTCCAATTTAACTCTGAATCATCCGTTAACTGAATTCAACCATGCACGCAAGTCGATACTCATATTATGAAGCTGTTCCAGACCTTACGCTGCCGAACAGAGCTTAATTTCTCAAAACGACCGGCCGAGTCGTTACACAAATTGAAAAAAAATCGGGTAACCTTTCATATTTACCCGGTATGATTATAATAATATGAAGATATTCAATCTTCCTCTCATTTATAGTGTCGATATGCCAACCACTTTGGCTAATATATTTAAAACTCAAAAAGTTTCTTTTGAGACTTACTATAATATCAATGCCATGAATAATTTCATTCATCTGGGGAATAACAAATTAGTTTTTCCGGAGTTCTTAATTGATTTTGTACCGCAAGATCTTTTCACACCATCCACATGGTGAATGTCTCCTTCAAGGATAAAATTATATCATAATAATTGTTATTGTCAAAATAATCATAAGAAAAATCATTTCTTGCTTTAATTTTGCCATTAATAACTTTTTGTAAGGCATGGCAAAATATTTTGGCGTACCACATGTATGCGACCAATGACATATTCATGTAACCACACAGTAATGTTCATTATCTTTCTTTCTCTTAAACCTCCCATAGATGTTAGTTGTAATTTTTATCCAACCATGCATAAGCTTATTCTTATGCATAATTTGTATCACATATATATTTCACATTCACTTTTAGGAATGAGTCTGCATTTATAATGCTTATCACAAGTCACATCATTTTAAGAAATAGACTATAATCGTCGGAACATGCCTCATATTTACAGACCATATTGATACATATTTCCTTCATCTTTGAAGGATTATTTTGAGAACCTTTATTGTTCTCCTTTTTATAATTATCATAACGATGACTATTATTATTTTGACCTTTCGCACGCCCACGTTCATTGGTCAATCACTTGTCTTCATTTAGACTTATGATGCACCGCTATCACATTCACTTCAAGAATGGAGCAAATCAAGTGGGATAAGCTTCTTCATGCTTTTCCATGAAAAATATATTATTTTTCTTTTGTCATCACTATATTTTCAGTATGGTGCATTGGGACTCAAGCCAATGTCTTACCCATATAAAGGCATGTTAGGCCATATTTAGTTGAGACACGAACCCAACCCTTATCATCATGGAGCATCAGGACTTGAACCCGATGTCTTACCCTCATGGTGCGGTGGGACTTGAAACCAGCGTCTTACCCTCAATTAATACTATAATATGCCAAAATATACTAGATTCACCTTCGAGCCTTTAAACATCTTTGACAACATTAGCAACGTAACTTGCTTGTATTTAATCTATAACATTGTCAATTTTTCTTTTTCTTTTTTTGTATGGAAATCAGATTTCTGATTCAAATGACACGCTTGACTGGATAGTTTCCATAAATTGCCAAAAAGTGTCTGCCCAGATAGACGTATGTACATAGGCAAATCCAAAAATTGGCTGCAGTAAAACACAAGTCACCATTTTACATTGCAGTTTAATATAAAATAAATAATGTAAGTTACCTCTTGACAGGAAAGTTAACATGGAAAAATAGATAACTTTAAGATTAGTAAAACATAACATATGAATGAGTTAGAATAATGTAACCGTATCTTGTATTAGCATCCAGTCGATCAGCTTTCATCAATTGTTAGACTTCTATTTCATTTTATTTGATAGCCATAGAATTGTGGTATGAGGATAGTGCACAACACATGCCTATATGGAGGTGTATGAAAAAGAGAGCACAGTCGTGCTGATAAAGTATTAAGAAACTAAATCAAAATTATCACGACCAAAAATCCGTTAAAGGTCGTAATGGCGTCGGATACCACTGTCAGGCGAGCCAACACCAAGAAGTTAATTAAATTCTCGTTTTAGGATTTATTGAAATCATTTCTTTCATACATAAAACAATAAATAGTGAAATTCACTGAAATAAGATGATGTCTTTAACAAACTTAATATTGAACAATCCCATAATCATCCCAGGACCCGGTGTCACAAGTGCATGAGCTATTTCTAGGAAATCAAATAAAGTACAATAACTGTCCGGAATACAAATTTGGACAGAAGGTAAATACTATACATTGGAAGAGACTATGCCGGCTGCGGGTCACCTCGAGATATGCAGCTCACCTAAGTCTCTGTATCATCCATGCTGCTATACCCATTAGGCAGCTAGAGGTACATGTGCAAGTACAACAAAGATGCACAGCAAGTATAGCATGAGTACAAAAATAACCTGTACTCAGTAAGTATCTCGTCTAATCTCGAAGAGGTAGAGATGAGAGGTCAGCTTCGATACTTACTAGTGGTCCAATAATAATATACCAATAATATAGTAAATCGAGGATTTTCATAAAAATGGTTGTAACCCAATAGCATGAGGCAAATAAATAATTCTTTCGTTTATAGGAAATTCCCAAATTTATTTTCATCATTTATACATTTATCTCAGGCCAGGGAGTACAATTATCAACATCTATGAATCTCAAGGCAAGCAATACAAGCATGTGCAAATCATGCCGAGGTCGTACAGCCCGATCCAACACTATTTAAACTGTTCACTGCCAGAGGGTCGAATGACGCGAACCATAGATGCATCTATTACCCCGCTAGCGAATCATACATGCGACGCGGTCAAATATAAATAAACAATCACCCGCTCGCGAATCATACATGCGACGCAGGTACACATAGAATCACACATTCAAACAGTCAATCAAGACTTCATCATGGAAACAATTATTCAAGGAGGTGTCAATTTCTCCTTTACAAGTCGAGAAAACGAAGTTTAACTCTTTTAGAAAATTATTTACCACTTCGATACGATTAAAGCAATTTAAACTATCAATAAGGTTACAATTATTACAAGTAAAGCATGCTTTTGGGTCCTAGACTACCCGGACATAAGCATAATAGTAGCTACGCACGGACTCTCATCACCTCGTGCATACGTAGCCCCCCACAAATAGAAGCACATATCTAATTAATTCACCTATGGGGACAATTCCCTCTTACAATGTTAGAAAGGAGACTCACCTCGCTCCGAAGTTCCATAACCAGCTTCCCAAGCCCATTCGACGACTCAAATCGATGCACCACGCTCCAAAACTAGCCAAATAATGGGCAAACCAATGAAAATATACCCTAATACTTATAACAACTCAATTTATATAAATTCCCAACTTCGCTCGAAAAGTTGACAAAATCGCCCTCGGGCCCACGTGCCCGGATTCCGAAATTTTTCGAAGATAAACTTTACCCATAACCTAGCGAACTCAAATATATAATTTACTTTCAATTTCATGCTAAAATTCGTGGTCATAATTCAAAAATACCAATTTCTAGGTTTTCTACCAAAACCCCAAGTTTTCGCTAATTTTCCATGAATTTCCATGTTAATATATATATATATATATATATATATATATATATATATATATATATATATATATATATATATATATATAATCCAAGTATTTAACATATGTAGAAATCACTTACATTGACATGGATGATGAAGATGGAGCTCCAAAATCACTCCTAGGTCGGCTCCCATGGAGGAAATGATATGAAATGAGCTAAACCCATTTTTGGAAACTTATACACTGCCCAGGCGATCCTTTTTCGCGTTCGCGAGCCCCCCGGGGCCCCATCTAATCACACCAACCAGTCCCATAACATAACACGGACCTGCTCGAGGCCTCAAATCACATCAAATAACGCTAAAACCATGAATCGTACTCCAATTCAAGCTTAATGAACTTTAGAATTTCAAACTTCTACATTCAATGCCGAAACCTATCAAATCACGTTCGATTGACCTCAAATTTTTCACACAAGTCATATTCGACATTACGGACCTACTCCAACTTCCGGAATCGTAATCCGACTTGGATATCAAAAAGTCCACTTCCGGTCAAACTTCTCAAAAACCTTCAAATTTCTAACTTCAGCCAAATGACTCCAAAATGACCTAAGGACCTCCAAATCCACTTCCGATCACGGTCCCAATATCAGAATCACCATACTGAGCTATTTCCAGACTTGGAATCCCAAACGGACATCGTTAACACTGAAATGCACTTCATCCCAAATTTATGAAATTCACCCAAAAATGCTAACTTTCAAAATAGGCGTCGAAATGCTCCCGGGTCATCCAAAACCTTATCCGGACATACGCCCAAGTCCAAAATCATCATACGAACCTGTTGTAACCTTCAAATCCCGATTCTAAGGTCATTTACTCAAAAATCCAAATCCTTGTCAATTCCTCCAACTTAAAGCTTCTAAAATGCGAATTCTCTTTCCAAATCAACTCCGAACTTCCCAGAATTCAATTCCGACCATGCGTACAAGTCATAATACTTGAAGTGAAGCTGCTTAAGGCCTTAAACTGCTGAACGACGCGCTAGGGCTCAAAACGACCGGTCGGGTCGTTACATTCTCTCCCACTTAAACATACTTTCATCCTCGAACGTGCTGAGAACTGCACTGGAGCTGTCCGAAATCACTGTTTAACACCTTGAGCACCTCCCCGTGCTACCACAGCTCAGTTGAGCATATTAACTTGATAAAATCTGAAGATATTCTCTTTTATTCAAACAAATAAGCTTAGAACCCAGTTCCAACACCCGAAATTCTCTGCCAGGCCTGCGTCCGATCTACGAATACCGTAACAATCACTACACGATGTACCAGAACATGACTGCATATCTTTGCTGAATTCACACTATGCATTGCATAACTCACATAACCATAATATCATCCTCTGATAACGATAGCCGAAATTCCACGAATCTGATGCTCCTAATGCACCTCATGACTTATATAAGTCTTGCCCCAACTTTTGCAATACCGCCACGATGGAAGAGATGTGTAGAAATTCATTACCGATTGCCTCGTCAACATATCATTGAGTCTATACTCCTGCCAAGAACTATCACCTTATTTGAATCAATTAATAGTATTTGCTCTTTGATATACTACATATAATCCGATCGCACTGATCCTAGGTCCAATAATCTTATCTCATCCAGTACGAACTGCTTCAGGCAATAAGCCACCCCAGACATGTCCAGAAGTCTCATATGATTCCACAACGTGCCAATAGGCTACAAGCTCGAACGTGATACATAAGGAAAACGAACTCTGGAAAGGGCTACTCAACCCACGTAACTAATTAGACAACCGAAAGGTGTCATGAACCTTCCTTAGAAAAATGGGAAATAAGACACACAAAATAGAGTATAAGGGACTGTACTCAACATCACACTGTTGCGCCGATCCAAACTACATACCCGTGGCGGCGTGCCACCCAATCCACACATAAAATCTATATAAAGATACATACCAAGCTAGAGTGCTCATTACTACAAAATACGAAATATCGGCCACAAGCACGCTAAGTGCATAATACCATCCCTAGGGAGACAGATAGCGCCATACGCTACAAAACTCAAGCACAACTGAGGTGCGATATACGATCAGAATTTCAAGAGCCATCCTGCTCACATGACACCATCGCTACGCGGAACCTCAACACGTAAGAGAATTATCAAGCCGTTTCACAACTCACATGGCACAATATAGTATTACATGACATAGCCGACGATGAAATAACATCCAACGTTCGAATACTCCTCCATAAGGAGCGCTATACGTAAATGAACACATCTGGCCTGATATAGAGCCCATATTCATATTTAAATCCATCCACAGACCACAAGTCAACTCTGATCGCACCGTACTAGGCTAATAACCTTTCAAGGGTCTATAATAACCCCTCTTTTCCCATAACACGCAAGAACAGCCATCATAACCGGGACAAACTTCTATGGTCCACAAATAAATGAATCGAGCGCCCTCCAGGCATAAATTCTCAAACATGCGATATTACCACATTCTTCATGCTTGGTTTAAATCTTCAATCAATCAAGTGACTACATGTCACACTTATACAATCTTCCCGTGGAATACACTCCCACGACCCCACGTACCAGGTAACAAGTCTGCACCTCCATACCACCGTCCATACAAATGCTATAAAGCAAATCAAGAATCCGTAACCAGGATGTAAAGCCTCTTACACAAACACGAATCTCAGGTGACGCTAAAGACAATACCAGCTTATTCTAAACATCCAAATCCCTTTCCTGCTCATCTGAGCTCGTGACATTCTTGCCAACACCGAACCGCAACCTTGATCCTCACTTGCAAACTTCATACCGCTCACTGCACCTAACACGCCAATATGCGATAGTACGAGAATTTCACCATAATCACCACTACTAGGGTAAACACTTCATCATACAGAAACCTTTTACTTAACTCATTCCAAGAGAACCATAGCAACACACGACTGAATCTTCATAACCGTAGAACATGCAAATCCTCAAGTAGTGGTCTAAAGCACCATAACCCTTCCGGGATCCGCCTACACATAACAGGCCATAATACTTGAATACTTCCAAATAAAATTAGTTACAGCGGTCGTGGAGCCTCGCACGTACCGCCACCACTATGCCAATTCAATCATGGCTAACCAATCTAACTTCTTCTAATTCATCCTTAACTTGCCTTAGTTATAATAATAGCTCTATTCCTTATATCACAAATCTAAATCCGCACTCATCCTGAGTGACCCCATTCCACGAGATCACATTGTCTCCAAACCCAAGAACCATTTCATACCCTCCTTGCACGCACATTCGCGTCTTCAACTGATATACCCATTCGGATAATTCCCCTACGAAAGTCATTTCCTCTTTTTCCTCCCAATGCTACACTGCAAGTAGAAAATATCATAGAACCTTCCGAGCCTCCTATCATAATCTGTTACAAAAGCTCGATTCTTAATCATACTGCGGGCTTGAATCCTTAGGCACCGAGTAACCTTTGAATTTACTAGGACCGTTTTTGAGAGCCACCCGCTCTGGCTTGGTCCCGAATATAATCAACTTCAAGGCTCCGTTGGCACATAAACATCCATTTTAATGAAGCACCCGACTAAATCACTTCCCAAAACCTGAACATGAGTCAATAAGGCCAACTGTAGCACACCTTTATCAATTCCTTTGCTCAAATTACCACTTATGTTCTTTTCCCTTAGCTGAAATAACTCACTAATATGCCGATAACCTGAACCTCACAAGTAGATAACCATGTAACCCAATCGTAGGCGGTGGGACTCTCCCGCTTAGCTTGAAGCCACTATTAAACAACTCTGGAACCCACCAAGATTCTTTCTTCATTGTTGACATGATCTTATACAACCAACCCGCCAAATTCCTCGAAACCTTCCTGTTAACCATTCCATGAACACTCTGAATCATTAGCCACATTTACATATTCTACCTCTCACCGAATAGCCAGTAGAATGCTTCGTAGAAGCTTCGTCAACCACGCGGCCACTGACATGCTTATAGGAGATAACCCACCTGGGAAAATTACATGCCAACATCTTCCAATGTCGCTGCATTGGGTACACTTACTGCAAAATTAGTAATCCATCCAAAGTCATGTTGTACCCTTCTTCATATCAAGCAACTCCTTTCTGTTGCACCTAATTTCCCGCCGTATGACAGCCAATATTTCAAATCAAGCCCGTAGACCAGTCACTTACCAACGTGAATCCCAATTCACTCTAAACTCCTCCAAGGCATGTAGTCATCCTACCAGAGAACTCATGTGCTACTCTGCCACTCTCCCACTTTGGTCAAAATCACTCATTTATGCAACTACTCAACTCCGGTCTCCCACACTTGGCCTTCTAGGTGTTTAATCACCATAAGACACTTCCCACATGTCCATCCCCATCCTTCGTAGTTGTTGCCTTAAATCAAAATATATATCTATAGCAATTGAACCAATAGATCGTTAATCCGTCAACCCAAACCTGAACATTCATGGTCCGGTTGTCTTTCCTCCGCCGAAAATAAAATACTGAATTCTGAATCATGCATTGAGTAAACCTCCTTCCAAGTCAACCATTGCTCCGACACATAAACAAGCATCCTACCATTACATCAATATTGTGTTGGTAAAAATTAATGAGCATTATAGTAACCTGTGCATAGACTCAAAGCTTTCAGAAGTACAACTACTGAGCTGAAATGATAGAATATCCTTCCACACGGCGACGACAATAGTCCAATCAACTATGCAGGGGGAAACATCCCGCACCACATTTGTAGTACCATTATGATTCCTCAAATTCTCGATTTATAATAAGCGCTTCACGTCACATAAGATTAAGTAGGAAAGAAACAAAGGCAAAAACCTCAAAGGAATCAAATCGCATGATGAGGAATCAAGAAGGGAAGTGCTCCTAACAGTCCTATAGCCTCTCGAAGATAAGTACAAACGTCTCCGTACCAATCCACAAGACTCTACTAGACTTGCTCATGACTCGTGAGACCTACGTGAACCTAGTACTCTGATACCATGTTATCCAACCCAAAATCCGTTAAAGGTCGTGATGGCGTCGGATACCACTGTCAGGCTGTCACGACCCCAACCCCGATCGTGATGGCGCCCAACACACTGCTAGGCAAGCCCGACCATTTACACAACCTTAACCAAATAACCTAGATGGATAAATAAATATTCACAAGTAATAACAACAATTTAAATGCGGAATCTCTGAAATAATTTCTAACATTCGAAAACCCCAAGATAAAATACTAAATAGCCCACAGATCTGGTGTCACGAACATGAGCCTCTAAAACGGAATATTCACCTATCACAAGTCTGTCTACGAAAAATACGAATAAATGGATAAAATGGATGAGAGAGATCAAGGCTGCGAACGCCATGCAGCTACCCCGATACTCCCGGATAAATGCTGCTCCGCTAAACAAGTCCTCACTCACCCTGTGGTGTACCTGAATCTGCACACAAGGTGCAGGGAGTATTGTGAGTACTTCCAACCCAGAAAGTAATAAACATAAATAAGGGTTGAGAGTAAGAAAATCCTGGACAGGCACAAAGTAAGCTATAATTACAGCAGCTCAATCTAAATAATATCAACTCAATAAACTAATGAAAAACAATTATAGAATATCACAGCAGATAAACAAGTAAATGGCAATCAAGTATGCAATAAAACACATAAACTGGTACCTCCAGTACCCCGCTGCGGCCGTGCAGCCCGCTCCATTTATTTAACGTCGACGGCGCTCACTGGGGGTGTGTAGACTCCGGGAGGGGCCCCTTACGGCCCAAGCGCAATAATAAGCCATCTCGTGGCATCAAACAAGCCCTTAGCCTCATATCAATATCATTCTCATACCACTGCGGCGTGCAGCCCGATCCAATAATCAGTCCAAAATCACATAAGCCTTTCGGCATAATAGTATAAAAATATTCAGCCCAAACTTTATTTAAGAATATTAGTTTAGTTTCTACTTTAAGAAAATGGCTGAGTTTACAAAACAGTGTCAAACACCAGGACTGAGTTCAATATCTATAAATATGGTAAGAAACCAGTAAAATAATCCCTGAAGGATTCAAGTAGTTGGCACGAAGCCCAATTATGACAATTAATCCATTTTTATAAGGATATTACAAATCTACAATCAAATAGGTATCAATTTTATTAAACGGGACGGACCAAGTCACAATTCCCGACGGTGCTCTATCCCACGCCCGTTATCCGGCGTGCAAGTCACCTCACATAGCACTACGTTGTGCAAATTCGGGGTTTCAAACCCTCAACACAGCATTTACATTTATTACTAACCTCAAGCCGGCCAAAGTCCTAGCTTGCTATGCCCTTGCCTTTCGAATTCACCTCTTCGCGCGTCGAATCTGACCAAAACCACAACGAATACGTCACAATATGCTAAGGGAATATAACCCAATCGAAAAGACTCGAAAAACATCGAAAATCACGAAGTTGGCAAAACCCGAGCCCCGGGCCCACTTCTCGAAAAATTATAAATTTTACATCACCGGATTCCTTATCTCGCCACGAGTCTATACCTATAAAGAACACCAAAATCGGAGTCCAAATGACCCCTCAAATTCCCATTTTTGTTCTCTTAGGTTTCAAGCCTTAAACCACCATTTTTGACCTTAATTCCTTGAATTTTCAGTGAAATTTCATGTATTTGCATGATAAAATTGTGTTCTAAGTCCAAGAATGCTTACCTGATCGAAGTCCTTGAATTTCCTCTTCAAAATCGCTCAAGAACACCCCAAGTCCGAAGTTAAAATATGTGTTCTGTAAATATTTCGCGAAGGGAATTAAAACCCTTTCTGATCAGTTATTTCCGCTTCTGCGGTCCTTTGTCGCTTCTACGACTACCGCATCTGCGGTAATATTTCCGCTTCTGCGGGATCTCCTAAAATTCAAAAACCGCTTCTGCGGTCTCCCTTCCGCATTTGCGGCTTCGCGGATGCGGCTCCCATAACCGCTTCCGCGAAAACAGCACCGGGCCCAAAAGTCGCTTCTTCGATCCTCCCTTCGCCTCTGCGCGACCGCTTCTGCTGCCCATTTCCGCTGAAGCGAAATTACCAGATATCAGATATGAACCTGCAATCTCCAACTTCAATTTTCATCCCGTTAGCCATCCGAAATCACCCCGAGGCCCTCGGGACCTCAACCAAAAATACAAACATGATCCAATACCTTATTCAAACTTGCTCCAATCATCCAAACACCTCAAACAACACTAAAACCATCATTTCTCATCGAATTCAAGCCTAAGTTCTTCTAAAACTTCCGAAACACTCATTCGATCAAAAACCCAACCAAAACACCTCCGAATGACCTGAAATTTTGCACACACATCTCAAATCACCTAACAAAGCTACTGCAACTCTCGGAATTCCATTCCGACCCTCGGATCAAAATCTCACCTATCAACCGGAATTCGCCAAAATACTAACTTCGCCAATTCAAGCCTAATTCTACACCGAACCTCTAAAATTACTTCCGATCACACTCCTAAGTCACAAATCATCCTCCGAAGCTAACCGAATCACCGGAAATCACATCCGAGCCTTCTAACTCATAAGTCAACATCCGGTTACTTTTCCAAACCAAACCTTCCTTAAAGAGAGTAAGTGTCTCATTTCCTACCAAAACCAATCCAAATCAACCCTAACACACCAAATGCCGATAATGAAACATGAAGAGGCATAGAATGGGGAAAACGGGGCGGTAACTCACGTGACGACGGGTCGGGTCGTCATATCCTCCCCAACATAAACAAACGCTCGTCCTCGAGCGTACCCAGAGATGTGCTAAAAGCCAACCAATCGCTGAATAACCCTTCCATGCATATACCCGGGGGTGATTCTACGTCACCCTATCTCACATAGGTCCGACAACGCATTTTAACTATAATTACACAATCCAGTCCAGCCTATAAATCATAGAACCACATTCCACTTTCCGAAATCATCCACAAGACCAGAACCTCACTTCTATATTCAGAATAAGCCTGAACCAGCTGTAATAACCCATACCTGCAACCTCATGTGCAATCATATGATATTCCACATAACCCAAACACTCGAAACGGTAACTCCTATCCACGGTAGTTGCCCACAACACCGTAGAAAACCTTTTAACAACTAAAGTTTCCTTCCAATACTTTTGCATATACTGCAATTGATAACTAAACACGCGGCAAATCATCACCATTTCTCAGATCAACCATTGATGAAACCACTTCTCCTTTGGCAAATGCTGCATCAAATTTCTGAGTCGAAGCTCGATATTATCCTTCCAACATACTGAAATCGAATCTGCTCGTACTCATTAAAGATCCCATCGATCTCATCTAATCAACACACTACTCTGGTGACATTACACATTAGTACAGGACTAAGCCATAACTCGCACAATACGCGCACCAATAAGCAACAGTCCGAACATACCCAAATCATGGAAATGGCTCAAATGAAAGAGCTGTACTTCAAGCCCTCCAGTACCATCACAACATAAAACTGAGAGCCCGTCTCCTCTCATAGAGACAGAACACACAAATCTACTCGCCGTATCACACCTCCACATAACTTCGTCCCAATGCGTGACCTCATCCAGTACGAACCGCTTAGGCAATAAGCCACCCCGTACATAATCAAAAGTCTCAATGATGCCACAAGGTGCTGATAGGCTGCCGATTAAAATGCGGTACAAAAGGGAAGACGAACTCTGGAAGGAACTACCTAACTCACACACTAATATGTGCTCTCCTTAGAAAAAAAAAAGGAAACCAGGCATACAAAAATAGCATATAGAAAACTATACTCAATATCACATTGTTGCGGCGCGCAACCCGATCCAAATAACATACTCATGGCGGCGTGCCACCCGATCCACACATAACACTCACCTAAGGAGGTGCACATCGAGCTAAGTTGCTCATTAATATAAAATACCGAATTTCGGTCACAAGTATGCTAAGTGCATAATACCGTCCCTAAGGGGACATATAGCGCTATAAGCTACCAAAACCCAAGCTCAACTGAGGGGCGATATACAATCTGAGTATCGAGAGCCATTTTGCTCATAAACATCATTCCTACGTGGATCCTCAACACATAAGCTTTTTCTCAAGCCGTCTCACAACTCACACGGCGCAGTGTATCACTGCATAAAATATTTGACAACGAAATAACACCCTGACTCCTCCATAAGGAGCGCCTCACTGAAATGAACCCGTTTGGCCTGACATAGAGCCCATATTCACATTTGAATCCATCCATCGACCTCAAGCCGATTTTGATCACGCTGAATTAGGTTAATTACCTTTCAAAGGTCCCTAACAACTCATCTTCCGCTCGTAACACATAAGAACATCCATCAAAGTCGGAGGAATCATCCGTAGTCCACAACTCAATAGACTGAGTACCCTCCGGGCATATTTTCTCAATTCAATGATATTATCACAACCTTCATATTTGGTTCAAGTCTTCAACCAATCAAGTGACTAACTGCCATACTTACACAATCTTCCTATGAGTCACCCTCCCACAACCTACCATTACGAATAACTGGGTCGTGCCCCCAAACCACCGACCGCACAATTGCTAAAAAACGATCGAGGATCATTAACCCGGAAATCACATCCGAGCCTTCTAACTCATAAGTCAACGTCCGGTTAACTTTTCCAAACCAAACCTTCCTTAAAGAGACTGTCTCATTTCCTACCAAAACCAATCCAAATCAACCCTAACACACCAAATGCCGATAATGAAACATGAAGAGGCATAGGATGGGGAAAACGGGGCAATAACTCACGTGACGACGGGTCGGGTCGTCACACTAAGTGTTTGGCACTGCATAACAAGTGATAATTTTCTTACATTCCTAATCGCCTACATATTGTTCTTTGTGGGATTCGACCCCGACTCATAGTTTGGTATATTATATTGCATGCGACCGTGTCCATTTACTTTTTAGTAGTGGATTTGGACGTCATCAAAATTGGCGACGACGTTGCTGGAGAACAATTTGGCGTAATTTAAGTTGTTTGAGAAATAAGCGTAAGTGCTATGGTCCAAACGTGTGAATATTTGTGTAATTAATTTTTCTTACCTTGGTCTATTTTTCTTGTTTATTTTCTTATTTTTGAAAAATGGCATCATATAATGAAAATTGGTCGGATGGTAGTTGTTCATAATTTGATGACCCTTGTCCTTATTGTCGAGGACCACACTCGTGGCAAAATTATTTAAATTCTCCGGGGGTGGATTGTGCGCACAATCTCAAACCCATGAGTGGAGTATTTGTGATAAGTGTGGTTGTCAAAATGGTCATTGGGAGTACTGTGCTTATTTATCCTTCCCTTCTCCAAGCCCCCGCTATGATGATTCTACTTTTTGTGATGAAAATTATAGGGCTATGGAAGTGGAAGAAGTTGAGCATGGTGAAAATGGAGAGTTCAAGCTCATATTGGAGTGCTTACTTGAAGGAGAAAACAAAGAACAAAGTGCCTTGGAGGAGCTTTTGGAGAATAGTCTCCAAAATGACTTGGCACTTGAAAGGTTGCACTCACGAATGGGAGAAATGCTTGAAGCTTTAGAGGTCCAAAAATCCTCGGAAGTTAATGATAGCCAAGAATTTTCCTTAGATGTGGAAGCCGAAAATCCTTCCTTGGCACTTGATCAAAACCAAGAAGAACTCTCAAATGCTCAAAATGATAAAATTATGCTCATGTTGGAGACCATTCTTGCAAATGAGTAAAAGCACAACTTTGCACTCGAAGACTTGAAACAAAGCTTGACGCACAATGATGAACATATCTGCATTTTAGAAGCTCAAATGAAAACATTGGTAGAGGCTCACTATGCCCACCAACTTGAGAGTGTGGAAGCAAGTCAAGAAGAGTCCAATTCCGAGGAAGAAAGTGAGCTTTACTTTGAGGAATCAAGACTTAAACATCCGCCAACCGACTCCATGAGTTTTAGTTATGCCAAGAAAAATATGGAATTAGAGTCAACCGGTGTGAATGAAAATTTGGTTGAGATTGAGACCGGGGGAAAAAGAGAATGTCAAAATCCGGAAAGAATTACAATTTGGAGGGTTGATGTCACATTCCAAGCATTTTTCAACATTGGAAGTGTATGGTGATATGGGAATTGAACTACACGAGTCAATGAGGGACTGCAAGGAGGAAATACAAAAACCATACATCTTACAATTTGAGGGAACAAGAAAGCAAAATGACATTCCTCACATGAAAGCCAAGAAGTGCAAAATGAAGAAATTAAGTCTTGGCTTGATCATCAACTTACCACCCCCCACCGCTCGTGGTCACAAGCTTGACTCCAAGTTGGGTGCCCAATTCATATCGTCCAAGCGGCGAGAAAAGTGGTAAAGTTGTTTTGCGTCGTGCCACGACGTTAAATGCGGCGCTTGGTGGGAGGCAACCCACGTTTTTCAAAACTTTTAGTCATTTTTGAAATTTTCTTTTTTAGAATAGCTTATTATATTTTGTCTAACCAATCTTCCAAGTTTCATAATTTTTGGAGTTGATTTGAGTAGGTCGGGGAGGTAGAGATCAGAAAAAATAGTAGCTGGAAAAACTGCAGGGGCACAGTTTTCGCATTTGCGAACTCTGGTTCGCATTTGCGATCCTCTCCCTTTGCAAATCCCAAAGGCTTGTCGCAACTGCAAACTATACAGAGTTCATCAAACTTCGCAATTGCGAAGTTATGGTCGCAATTGCGACATCAGAGAGGTAAAACTGGGTCGTGCACTCATTTTGAACAAAAGTGAAGAAAAAGTTCTAAGGCCCTAAACTTTTATCTCCCTCACTCTCATCACTGTAATACTCCATTACCTCTCACTCCTAATTGAAGGAATCCAGGTATGAAAGCTTAATCACACTTCTTCTTCTTCTTCTTCTTTTTCTTCTTAGTTTTTCTGAAACCCTAGTTTCAAATGGGTATCATTTTCTGCCCGAAATTGTTCAAAACTTATGTCAATTTCTGGGTGAGGTTGGTTGAGAGTGTGAGTTTTTTTTCTTTGCTAAAAATTTGGGGAAGTCTGAGTACCCAAGGCTTGTCAACTAGAAGTAAAATTTTTGTGCTTCTTATGTGATCGATGAAAGGCCCGAATGAGATTCTTGGCTGAAACATCGATATTTTTATTGATTCATGGTTGTCTATGAAGTCTAGTGCATGATTCATGTTTAAAAGATGATTAGGTTCATTAAAAATGGCTCGGATTACAAAATTTTAGGGCTTGGTACTATTGTCTGTGAAAAAACTTGGCTGGGGACGATGGCTCACAATTGCGATGGCCTCTTTGCATTTGCGAAGATTCCATCGCAATTGCGTAAATTGCCCAGATCTGAGACCTTCGCAATTGCGAAGGTTTCTTCGTAATTCCCATAAATGGGTACCTCTGAGTACTTCGCAATTGCGAAGATTCCTTCGCAATTCCCATACTTTGGTAGTTTTGCTAACTTCGCATTTGCGAAGATTGTTTGGGAACTGCGATATCAGAGAGCAGACAGTTCACAATTTCAAAATCCTGAAATTTTTTCTAAGGCTGGGTTTCAACTGTCCGATCATTCCTTTGGCATATTTGATTCATTTTGCACTATTCTTCATCACCATATCATGTTTTCACTCTTATCATTTATTGACAGGTACTATAATTGGAAAATGAGCTCTAACTTTGAAGGATCCTCAAGTGACAACCCCTTGGAAGCTGAGCAGAACTACGACCAGCACTGGTTCTTGTCATTGGAATGCCAAAAACGGTACTTTGCTGACCTGACATCGAAAAAGGTGCTTCCAGAAAGTGGTATACTGTTGGACAACGTCCAGGTTCGTCTTCCCGAGTTCTATCAAAGGCTGATGGCCATGGGATGGAATTGTTTTGCCCCTCAACCTTGCAAAGCCAATGAGCAATGTGTAAGGGAGTTTTATGCCAACCTCCCAGCTATTAGGCTAAGGAAGCTCAAGATGAGAATTCGCGGCAAAATGGTGCACTTTGGGGCTGAAGCTGTGAATCAATTGTATCATCTTCCAGACCACGACATGGCCCCATTCCGTGCAAAAGACTGTGCCTCAGGGAAATGGTTGGTGTCCAAATTATGTCCGGGTGCGGAAGTTCCATGGGCAGCTGAGAAGAGAGGGATCACATCAAAAGAGTTCACTGCCGAAGCAAAGATATGGCTGGCCATCATATGCAGTCGTATCTCGCCTGTGTCAAATGTATGGAATGTACAGGTTACAAGAGCTCAAATGATAGCCTGCATCCTTGATGGTACTCAGCTGAATTTTGGTGAAATCTTCATTAATGAATTGAGGGAGTATGTCATCCAGAATAGTGCATCATTGATATTCCCCTCACTTATCACTGAGTTGTGCTGACTTGCGGGTGTGGAAGAAGCTCCGGGAGACAACTGGGTAGAGTCGGGAAAGCCTCTAAACCCATTGAAGAAAAGAGGATAGGGCGGTGTTGTGAAGAGCAAAAAGAGAAAGCTGGTGCCTTCTTCTCAGGTTGATCAGAGTAGTCAGCCATCCTCTTCTGCAGGAGGACCATTTGCTGTGCTTAGTGAGGAGATGCGGGTAATCCGCGAGCTAGTAGCTGGCCTTCCACAAGGACCTGGGGAAACATCTGAGGGACCCGCGTACATTTCCAAGAAAGAGTTTCAAAAGTACCTTGAGGATCGAAGGAACTAGGGGGATCACCTCAAGATGCTGGAGAAGGCACACACTGAGCTGGCCAAGGCACATGGTGAGTTGAGCACTTCTCATGGCACTCTCGAAAAGGCACACACCCAGATGAAGAAAAGAGAGGAGAAAAGAGACAAATTCTTTACTCGCATGTGGAAGGGTGTAAAGGGGCCGTGGAAAGTCCTAAAGCCTCAAGACCCAATACTATCGACCAGGCCGGTAGATGATGATGATTTTCTTTTCATTGGTCCGAGGATGAAGGAGAGGAGGATGCCTCTGAGTCAGACAGCGAGGAGAGCACCTGATGCAGTATTCAGGGAGCACCTTCCACCATTTTACTCTATCATGTTTAGTTGCATTGGGGACAATGCATGATCTTTAGTTGGGGGTGGCTTCTTGTATAACTGTTGTTCTTGTATAAATATGGATAACTGTGGAGATTGGTACTCTAGTTGTGTTCATTTTTTTTGTTATTATATTTTCAAGTGATGTGTGACATTATTGTGTTTATTAGCTTCTTGATTTTGGTTGTAAGCTTCTTAATTTTTCTTATATAGTATGTTTTATGTTAGTGGCGATACCCTTGGTTTTCTTTGTACCACGGTTCTTTTTCCAAGGATGTCAATTTNACTCAATAAATCCTACGCATGTACTCTATTGCTGTCATGATATCATAGTGAGATTAACTCAAATCCTCTATAGGCTTGTGAAATCATAGATCAGTTAGAATTTAACTCTTCTGCAATTCTCACCTTCACCTTCGCGACAGATACACCCACTCCCTAAGCGACCAATTTAGATTTCAACACATTTTCTTTACTTGTAAATGAGATATCCTAACATACACATAAGGATCACACCACTTTAGAACACTCCGCAGGAGATAACCCACCTGTTTTCGCCTCAATATAACATTTATGTATGTCTTCCACCATTATACACATTACACAGGTACTTCGTCTTCCTGAGTCTGAACTCATACCGTAACATGCAACTTACTTCACTCCCAACTAGGATCTTGAAAATATTCTTCACACGCCCATAACTCGGAGCTATACCTCGAATCACGATGGAAATTCAAACACCTAATAGTTCTTCTATCATTCAGTAGACCTTCCTCATAGCTTCCAGGTCGCGTAGATACATCTCGCAGTACTAACATACTCATCATATAGCTATCCGGCCGTCATTCCCGCTAATAGGGACAATACCGAACGTATAAGTTCAAAAACACAGCTCACATAATCATCATCTTGGTGCTCAAGCCATAAGCAAAATCCGGCCTCAAGTCCACCCAACTGGCCGGACATCAACTCACAAAGATGNNATATGTGTTCTGTAAATATTTCGCGAAGGGAATTAAAACCCTTTCTGATCAGTTATTTCCGCTTCTGCGGTCCTTTGTCGCTTCTGCGGTAATATTTCCGCTTCTGCGGAATCTCCTAAAATTCAAAAACCGCTTCTGCGGTCTCCCTTCCGCATTTGCGGCTTCGCAGATGCGGCTCCCATAACCGCTTCTGCGAAAACAGCACCAGGCCCAAAAGTCGCTTCTGCGATCCTCCCTTCGCCTCTGCGCGACCGCTTCTGCTGCCCATTTCCGCTGAAGCGAAATTACCAGATATCAGATATGAACCTGCAATCTCCAACTTCAATTTTCATCCCGTTAGCCATCCGAAATCACCCCGAGGCCCTCGGGACCTCAACCAAAAATACAAACATGATCCAATACCTTATTCAAACTTGCTCCAATCATCAAAACACCTCAAACAACACTAAAACCATCATTTCTCATCGAATTCAAGCCTAAGTTCTTCTAAAACTTCCGAAACACTCATTCGATCAAAAACCCAACCAAAACACCTCCGAATGACCTGAAATTTTGCACACACATCTCAAATCACCTAACAAAGCTACTGCAACTCTCGGAATTCCATTCCGACCCTCGGATCAAAATCTCACCTATCAACCGGAATTCGCCAAAATACTAACTTCGCCAATTCAAGCCTAATTCTACACCGAACCTCTAAAATTACTTCCGATCACACTCCTAAGTCACAAATCATCCTCCGAAGCTAACCGAATCACCGGAAATCACATCCGAGCCTTCTAACTCATAAGTCAACATCCGGTTACTTTTCCAAACCAAACCTTCCTTAAAGAGACTAAGTGTCTCATTTCCTACCAAAACCAATTCAAATCAACCCTAACACACCAAATGCCGATAATGAAACATGAAGAGGCATAGAATGGGGAAAACGGGGCGGTAACTCACGTGACGACGGGTCGGGTCGTCACACAGGCGAGCCAACACCAAGAAGTTAATTAAATTCTCGTTTTAGGATTTATTGAAATCATTTCTTTTATACATAAAACAATAAATAATGAAATTCACTGAAATAAGATGATGTCTTTAACAAACTTAATATTGAACAATCCCATAATCATTCCAGGACCCGGTGTCACAAGTGCATAAGCTATTTCTAGGAAATCAAATAAAGTACAATAACTGTCCGGAATACAAATTTGGACAGAAGGTAAATACTATACATTGGAAGAGACTATGCCGGCTGCGGGTCACCTCGAGATATGCAGCTCACCTAAGTCTCTGTATCATCCATGCTGCTATACCCATTAGGCCGCTAGAGGTACATGTGCAAGTACAACAAAGATGCCCAACAAGTATAGCATGAGTACAAAAATAACCTATACTCAGTAAGTATCCCGTCTAATCTCGAAGAGGTAGATACGAGAGGTCGACTTCGACACTTACTAGTGATACAATAATAATATACCAATAATATAGTAAATCGATGATTTTCATAAAAATGGTTGTAACTCAATAGCATGAGGCAAATAAACAATTCTTTCGTTTATAGGTAACTCCCAAATTCATTTTCATCATTTATACATTTATCTCAGACCAGGGAGTATAATTATCAACATCTATGAATCTCAAGGCAAGCAATACAAGCATGCAAATCATGCCGAGGTCGTACGATCCCATCCAACAATATTTCAACTGTTCACTACCAGAGGGTCGAATGGCGCGAACCATAGATGCATCTATTACTCCGCTCGCGAATCATACATGCGACGCGGTCAAATATAAATAAACAATCACCCCGCTCGCGTACACAGACATAAGCATAATAGTAGCTACGCACGGACTCTCATCACCTCGTGAGTACGTAGCCCCCCACAAATAGAAGCACATGTCCAATTAATTTACTTATGGGGACAATTCCCTCTTACGAGGTTAGAAAGGAGACTCACCTTGCTCCGAAGTTCCATAACCAGCTTCCCAAGCCCATTCGACGACTCAAATCGATGCACCACGCTCCAAAACTAACCAAATAATGGGCAAACCAATGAAAATATGCCCTAATACTTATAACAACTCAATTTATATAAATTTCCAACTCTGCTCGAAAAGTTGACAAAATCGCCCTCAGGCCCACGTGCCCGAATTCTGAAATCTTTCGAAGATAAACTTTACCCATAACCTCACGAACTCAAATACATAATTTACTCTCAATTTCATGCCCAAATTCTTGGTCAAAATTCAAAAATACCAATTTCTAGGTTTTTTACCAAAACCCCAAGTTTTCACTAATTTTCCATGAATTTCCATATTACAATACATACATACATACATACATACATATATATATATATATATATATATATATATATATATATATATATATATATATATATATATATATATATATTCAAGTATTTAAGCTAAACATAAGTTGCTTCTCTTCAAAAATATTTTTTTTTGTTGACATTTTTTGAATGGTAAGGCGATTTACAGTTTCTCTCGGCGCACAATAGCAAAGTCTGCGATTGTCACCAGAGTAAATGGCACGTCGCCGAAAAACGCTACATGGCACTGTTCCGCAGAAGGAGAAGCTAATTACTCCAGAGAATGGCGTTCAAATGGAATTACCACCTCTAACTTTTGGTAGTTTCTTACCACAGAAATATCAATCTATCGAGGAAGGAGATGAAGTAAGTAGCTCAGAGGATGAAATTCAGTTAAATGCAGTGAAAATGGAAGAGCAATTGAATTTAACAGTAAGAAGACTCCAGTATTCAGAAGCTAGCGGATCGGAGAAGCCCACACCTACGGAAGTTGATGTTGTTCGAGGAAATAGTAGTCTATAAATGGGTAAATCACTTTCATATGTGCCTCCAGTTGATAGAGAAGGGAAGAAAGTGGTTAAACTATGTGAAGATGATCTGAAAACACAAGAGGAATATTGGAAAACTACTTTGATAGGCTATCTGATTTGGGAAAATCCGTATGAGAAGGCTATGGAGAATTATATGCTTAATGTGTGGAATTTTGTTACAAAGCCTAAGATTCTTATGCACGCTGAAGGGTACTGTATTTTTCGATTTAGTTCCATAGCGGACAGGGATCTAGTTCTGCAATCTGGACCTTACACATTCAGAAACAGGCCTATGGTGCTTAGAGTTTGGGAAATTGATTTCACATTCAACAAAGATGTGCTAAGCACAATTCCAGTGTGGGTGAGGTTCCCAGGATTGCCAGTGGGATTTTGCTCTACTGAAGCACTAAGTAAGATGGCTAGTGCTATTGGTAAGCCACTATACACTGATCGATTTACTGCTCATTATGAGAAAATTTCATATGCTAGAGTCTTAGTAGAAGTGGATGCTGCTCATACACTACCTGATCCAATTGAAGTAGAGACTCCTTATGGGCAAATGACTTAAGACATTGAGTATGATTGGAAACCTAGCTTCTGTAAAGAGTGTCTGAGATTTGGACATGACTCAATGGATTGTTGGTATAATATGAAAGATGAGAAAAAGCAGGAGCAAATGGAAAAAGGAGAAGGTGAGGAAAGGGGGAGAAGGCAGAGGAGAAGAAATAAGAAGCAGGGGAAGATCATAAAACAAGCTTGGATTGTTAAGCAAAACCAAGAGGATGAAGATGATTAACCTACCAAAGATACTGCAGAAGTGATACAATGTATGAACAGAATAACAGATAAAGAGGGAGAAAATGTACTGTCTAGTGGAGATGCACAAAGGGAAAGCAAGACTGCTGATATTGTGCTCATCAATGTAGAAATGGAGGGACAGACTGAAAAGGGAAAATCTGATGCTGTCTACATTCAAGAAGAGAGGAGTGGTCATCAAGCTGAGCCTAGACCACCTGATCCCTTAATGTTGAAATGATATTTGCTACATGGAACATTAGGGGGCTGAATCAAGCCCTCAAGCAAAAGGAGGTGAGAACTCTTATTGCTAAAAATAAAGTAGACATTATGGGTTGTATTGAAACTAGAGTAAAAGAGCATAAGGCAAAGAAAGTGCAGGGGAAAATTGCTAAAGGATGGAATGTATGCTGTAATTATTAACATGCTGTGAATGGTAGAATCTGGATTTTATGGAGGAACACTGTTCAAGTGCAGGTGAGGCACATGACAGACCAATACATTCATTGCAGTGTGGAGGATACTAGAACACAGTTTAAAACTCATCTTAGTGTCATCTATGCTCAAAATGATGGCAAAAAGAGAGAAAAGTTGTGGACTGATTTGAGACACATTAGCATACCAGACAAGGAGACTTGGATATTGTCTGGTGACTTCAATAATGTCCTGAACTCTGATGATAGGATTGGATCTCCAGTAACAACTGCTGATGTTCAGGGGTTTAAAGGAATGATTGATGAACTGCAGTTGACACCAGTGAGAGCAACAGGATAGCACTATACATGGACCAACAAGCAAGATGATGGGAGTAGAGTATATAGCAAGATAGATTGGGCTCTGGGGAACTATCAGTGGATACAACAATATGGTCATGTAGAAGCAGACTATATGAATCCCTCAATTTCTGACCACTCCCCTATTCTCATAAAATGTGGAAAGGTTAAGCCACTACACCCTAAACCGTTCAGATTTTATGAAAATGTTATGGAACACCCTCAGTTTGGCACTGTGATAAAGAAGGTGTGGGAGCAGAATTATGATGGTGAGCATATGCAAAGAGTATGGTGGAAATTGAAGGAAATAAAGGAACAATTGAGGGGAATAAATGCTTATATGGGATCTTATAAACAGAAACTGGAAAAAGAGAGGGAAAGATTGGAGATTGTCCAAAGCCAAATGAGAAGCAGGCCTATGGATATGCTGTTGATAGAAGAGGAAAGGCAAACATTAGAACAGATAGAGAAATGGAGCAATGTAGAGGAGCAAGTGATGAGACAGAAAGCAAGAGCACTTTGGATTGACTGTGGAGATGATAACACTAAGTATTTCCATGCTCAATGGAAGATCAGGTCCAGTCAGAACAATATCACATCCATTTACACTGACACGGGTAGGAAAATAACAGATGCAAAGCTAGTTGAAGGAGAATTCATAGACGTGTTCCAGTCCTTAATGGGTGATTGTGCTACTGAATTGCCATGTGCTAATACAGCAGTGATAAAAGAGGGACCTTGTTTAACATTGGAGCAACAAAGATCACTGATTCAACCAGTGACAAAAGAGGAGATAATGGAAGCTATTAAGGATATGCCAAAGGATAAAGCACCAGGGGTTGATGGGTTTCCTGTGGAGTTTTTCACAAGAAACTAGGAAATAGTAAAGGGAGATATTTTTGAAGCAGTGCAGACTTTCTTTGAAACTAGCAGACTGCCTCAGATGATCAATACAACAGCCATCACTCTAGTGCCAAAGGTAAAAACTCCAGCAACAGTCAAAGATTACAGGCCTATAGCTTGTTGTACTACTTTGTACAAGATCATTTCAAAGGCACTTACAAGGAGAATCAAAGGAGTTCTAGATGGATTGATAGACCAAGCACAGTCTGCATTTATAGAAGGTAGAAGCATAGTGGATAACATTCTGCTAAGCCATGAGATATTCAAAGGCTATGCTAGAAAAGGAGTATTACCAAGATGTGTGATGAAAATAGACATGATAAAAGCATATGATACATTGGAGTGGAGTTTTTTGAAGCAGATACTGATTGATATGGGATTTCCTTGTAAATTTATCAAATGGATCATGGCTTGTATTACCATAGTCTCTTACTCTCTAGTGCTAAATGGAGGATTGACTAAACCTTTTAAAGGGAAAAGAGGGATTAGGCAAGGTGATCCTATGTCCCCTTACTTGTTTGTTATAGCAATGGAATATTTGAGTAGAGCACTAAAGCAACTGTACAGGAATGGAGACTTCAATTTTCACCCAAAATGCAGAAAACTGAATAGTACACATGTATGCTTTGCTAATAACTTACTAATATACGGTCGAGCTGATATGATTTCTATTCAAATTATGAATGAAGCATTTCAAAGATTTTCCAAAGCATCTGGATTGCAGGCAAACATAAGCAAAAGTGCTATATACATGGCTGGTGTGGCGCAGAGGGAAAAGGATGATATTTTGAAGACACTGGGGTTCACTGAAGGCAAATTACCATTTAGGTATCTGGGAGTTCCATTGGACTCTAAGAAGCTAAATATAGGACAGCACCTGCCACTGATAGAAAAGATCACAGCAAGAATTACCTGTTGGTCAGCAAGATTGTTATCTTATGCAGGGAGATGCCAGTTGATAAAGTCAGTGCTCTTTGGCATTCAAACATACTGGGCACAGGTTTTCATATTCCCAAAAAGAGTGTTGAAAATGATAGAGACAATATGCAGAACATACCTTTGGACTGGAAATATAACAGTCTCCAGGAAGGCTCTAATAGCTTGGGACAATGTGTACAAGCCAATAGTTGCTGGGGAACTGAATATATTGGACATTAAAGTGTGGAATAAAGCTACAGTTACAAAGCACTTGTGGGATCTTAACAGGAAGAAGGATTGCTTGTGGATAAGATGGTTACACAGTTTTTACATAAAGAAGAAGGAGCTGGAAAAAATGAATACTCCTAAGGCAGCAGCCTGGGTTATTAGGAAGATATTCGACAGAAAAGAGGAGATAATGCAGCAGACACAATTGCAAGGTGATTTGAGTCAAAGATTGACTAGTGTGTGCAGCAATGGTAAATTCAAAATACAGAACTTATACAAGAAAATGGTGCCAGAATACAGTAAAGTTGCGTGGAGAGGAGTAATGCTACATCCAAGTGTGCATCCAAGGTTCAGGTTTATCTTATGGCTTGCAATGCAAAGAAGATTAGCAACTGTGGAAAGATTGATGAAGATAGGCATCACTGTCCCAGCTGAGTGCGTTTTCTGTAAACAAGCAAAGGAAACTTTTAACCATTTATACTTTGAATGCTCGATCACAAGCAGACTATGGGCTAAAATGTGTAAATGGTTGGGGTATACAAGGATTATAGGGGACTGGGAATGTGAATTGATGTGGATCAGTACTATAGCAAAGAGCAGGAAAGGTATTAATGGCATCACTTGTTGTATTTTTTGCTATGATGGTTGCTGTGATATGGAGGGAGAGAAATAGAGGCAGATTTGAGCAGAAGAAGTATGATGAACAACAGATTTGCAGAGAGATGGTCCAATATGTCCATGTACGAGGGAAGAAACAAAGCAAATGGAAAGAAGCATTGAAGCAGCTGAATTTTTTTCCTTGATATTGTATATACAGTATAGAAGACATAGTATTAGATAGATTTTGTCTTTGATATATGATGTATAGAGGTAGTAGTGAGTCAAAACTACTACTAGGACTAAATTGTATTCAATTTTGAGTATGAAATAGAAATATAATGTTTAACTCAAAAAAAAAATTCAAGTATTTAACTTGCAATATGTGGAGATCACTTACCTTTACATGGATGATGAAGATGGAGCTCCAAAACCGCTCCTAGGTCGGCTCCCATGGAGGAAATGAGATGAAATGAGCTAAACCCATTTTTGCAAACATATACACTGCCCATGCGATCCTTCATCGCGTTCGCGAGCCACCCGGGACCCCATCTAATCACACCAACCAGTCTCATAACATAACACGGACCTGTTCGAGGCCTTAAATCACATCAAACAACGCTAAAACCATGAATCGCACTCCAATTCAAGCTTAATGAACTTTAGAATTTTAAACTTCTACATTCGATGCCGAACCTATCAAATCACGTTCGATTGACCTCAAATTTTGCACACAAGTCATATTCGACATTACTGACCTACTCCAACTTTCGGAATTGTAATCCGACCCTGATATCAAAAAGTCAACTTCCGGTCAAACTTCTCAAAAACCTTCAAATTTCTAACTTCAGCCAAATGACTCTAAAATGACCTACGGACCTCCAAATCCACTTCCGATCGCGCTCCCAATATCAGAATCACCATACGGAGCTATTTCATGACTCGGAATCCCAAATGGACATCGTTAACACTGAAATGCACTTCATCCCATATGAAATTCACCAAAAAATGCTAACTTCCACAATAGGCGATGAAACGCTCCCGGGTCATCCAAACCCAATACGGACATACGCCCAAGTTCAAAATCATCATACGAACTTGCTGGAACCTTCAAATCTCGATTTCGAGGACGTGTACTCAAAAATCCAAATCCTTGTCAATTCCTCCAACTTAAAGCTTCCGAAATGCGAATTCTCTTTCCAAATCAATTCCGAACTTCCCGAAATTTAATTCCGACCATGTGTACAAGTCATAATACCTGAAGTGAAGCTGCTTAGGGCCTCAATCTGCTGAACGACGCGTTAGGGCTCACAACGACCGGTCGGGTCGTTACAAAAATAACAATATAAAACAAGCAAATAGACAAGAATGTATAGAGAAAGAGATGAAAGATTCTTATTTCTTCAAGTGTTTTCCCAAGTATGTACAATGTGATGCCCAAACCCTCTATTTGTAGGATGATATAGGTAATACAAAGGGATACCATGAACATGATATTAACTATTGAGAACACGGGGAAGATCATGGAGGTGTGGGAGTTACATCCATAATGGTAAGAAGTAGTGGGAGGTTAATGAAAAAAAGTAGTGGGTGTTACTCCCTTAGGAGTTATAAACATCTACCATAATCAAGTATTTCATAACAAATAAAAATAAAACGGCTAGAGAGTTGAAGCAATGGAACCCATTTTTTCAACTATTTTTTTATTACCTTTCCTTACGTCATTTTCATAAAGCATTTAAGGGCGACACTCATCTACGTTTCATGAAGTCATAGCTATTTTATGGCCATGAAAGCACTCTGCAAAAGTCCTAATCATACTATCAAAGCTATATACTTTCTCCGTCTCAATTTACGTGCACTTATTTGATAGCGCATTAAGTTCAAAAAAGAATTTTTTTAAAAAAACTCTATACTCTTAAACATGTTCATAAAATTCCAAAAGTTTTAATTTAAAACGTGTCATAACATTTTTAAAACTAAGTGCCATTTACGCATTTAAGAATTTGGTCGTTGAGATTGCACAAATAGAATCATTTCAAGCTGTTATTTAACTTTTGTCCAAATTTAAATAAATTTTGCAAGAATAGGTCGGTTACCTACTTTACCCCGTTAAATAAGTATTTGTGTTGAAAACTATTTGTTTAACTTAAATTCACGCCAATCACAAATAAAACATTTGAAGGTTGGAAAGCGCTAGAAAGATAAATCCCCATATATTTGGGAGTCTAGAGTCTAGAACAAGACTTTTTTTATTTTATTTTAGGGGAAAAGACTAAAATTGTTCTTATACTATCGATAATTAATCATGTTTATATCTGTTTTTACTTTCCGTCTAAAATTTTCCCTATCGTTAACATAGTAAATAAAATTATCCATTACCCTAACAGATGCCCTACGTAACACCTGGGACCCCATAATAATTTGCCAACTAAACAAATAATTAGTAAATAAAATTAATTAGTCTTCTTCTTGATTAAAGATGATCAATCCGGAGTTGAATAAATGACCGGAATTCAGTCAAAGTTCTTCAGATCTAGGTCCCTGAAACAGAAGAGAAAAAGTATAAGAGAAATAACATTAATAGGGGTGGCGTATCTAGCTAAGTCCGGTCAGAGTTTTGCCACTGGTTTATTCGGTGGTCTGCGTTCTCCGGCTAACAGCTTGTTTGGATGGTTGTTCTCCGTTGTATCGTATTGTATTGTTATCCTAAAATAATATTTGTTTGGATTGTTTCATTAAAATTGATTGTATTGTATTGTATTGTTAAATCCATTGTTCTGGAACAATGAAAAGTCCCCTTTTTTGAAATAACCGATTTGGTGTGGTGAGATTATTTCCTATTTTTCTTTTCAATTTTGCCCTAACTTATTACTCCATAATTCTCTTTTACCCTTTATTTTTTTTTTCTATTTTAACTCCAAATCTCCAATCTATAACCTACTTTATTTTTTTCAGAACTTCCGCCGCCAACGTTAAAGGTGTTTTGCCGCCTTTTTGTTTTATTTTTTCTCCTAATTTGCTTTTAACTCAATTCTAATTACGCGTGCTCCTTTGTTTTGCCTTCTTCTATCTCGCTCCTATGTTCTGCTTTCTTAAGGTGTTTTGCCTTCTTCTGTTTTAGTTTTTAAAATTATTTTTATGCACATTTTCTGATAAAATTAATATTTAAACAATTGAGGGTATTTTAGTCAACCTATCAATTACAGTACAATACGATACAGTCAAACCAAA
The DNA here is from genome assembly GCF_001879085.1 of Nicotiana attenuata. NCBI lineage: Eukaryota > Viridiplantae > Streptophyta > Magnoliopsida > Solanales > Solanaceae > Nicotiana > Nicotiana attenuata. The sequence continues at coordinate 112,237,316 of NC_031995.1, read as the reverse complement.
CAGCAAAATATTATTTAACAATAACAAATAATATAATCTATCCAAATATTATATTTATAAAACGATACGGTACAATACGATACAATACAATATAATACATTATAAAACAATGGGAAACAATGATCCAAACAGAGTGTAAGTCCCCGATGACATTATGTTCTTGATTATGCAGTTTTGTGGAGCTGAGAAGTGAGAGGAACAGGGGAGGAAAAGAGAGAGGTGGAGCGAAGTGGTGGTTGTTGTGGCACAGTAATCTCGACCCACCATCGCCAGCAACTTTGTCTCTATGTCCGATTGAGAAATACAGTCTTCTTCCATTTGAAATCAAAGGGAATCCCCTAAAATTTACTAGTACAAATAGTCATCAGATTGGTTTTCAAAAAATTTCACTGATAAAACATGAGATATTTACTCTTCAAGAACTGAACTTTCCCACATATCATTCCAAACAATCTATTTTCTCTCATAAATTAGTGAAAGAAGGTGGTGGTCTGGTGAAGCGGTGGCTGTTCTGATGAAGCTAAAGGCAGCGGCGGCCGGCGGGGGGTTGGATACGCTTGGCTACAATTTTTTACATGGTTCATCATTAGATCAATAAATCCTCAAAGTTCTTTATATTCATGTTTACATATATGAGATACTTTTAGGATTTGATTTCTTTTCTTCTGTTTATTCATTTTTCTGATCTTCAACTCTTCACAAGAAGAGGGTAAACGGGAAGGGAGGGGTCAAAGAAATGGGCATGGGTCAAAAAATGAGCATGAGTCTCTATAATTCGGGTTGGTATTTGCCCAGTTGGCACATTAAGTAATGGGTCCTACAGCCACACTGGAAATTTGTCAGGGTTAGGGACGATGTGATGACCCAAAAGGTCATCTTATATTTTAGAACCCGATTTTGTGCGCTTAAGCCTTAAAAATCTTATTTTTACCCTCCTCGATTTGCGTGCACAGTCCGGGCATGTTTTCGAAAAGCTTTTATGTTGAAAGTTGATGAGAGTAATAATTTTTGCCTTAAAAGTTGATTTTAGTTGACTTCGATCAATATTTTGAGTAAACAGACCCGGACCCATATTTGACGGTCCCGGTGGGTCCGTAATTAAATATGGAACCTGAGCGTATGCCCGAAATTGAATTCCGAGGCCCCTAGCTCGAGATATGAATTTTTGTTAAAAAATTGAAAGACTTAAAATCTAATGGTTTTTAAGAATTTGGTTAATGTTTGATCTTATTGGTATCGGGTCTGTATTTTGGTTCCGAAGCCCGGTATAGGTTCATTATGATATCTAAGACTTGTCTGCGAAATTTGGTGAGAAATGGAGTTGGTTTGACGTGATTCGGACGTACGGTTGTGGAGTTAGAAGTTTTAAAGCTTTCTTGAGAATTTCATCGGATTTGGTGCTAAATTCGTAGTTCTAGATGTTATTTTGGCGATCGTGCGAGCAAGTTCGTATGATGTTTAAGGACTTGTGTGCATGTTTGGTTTGGAGCCCTGAGGGCTCAGGTGAGTTTCGGATAGGATACTAGATGTTTTGAGACTTAGAAAAATCTGGTTTTTGGCTTCAGCTGTTATCTAGTGTGTCCTTCATCGCGTTCGCGAACGCGAAAGGTAAAATAGGGGCTGGGTTACTTTCTTCTTCGCGAACGCGAACATCTCATGAATGCGGAGCACTGGGGGCATTACCCTTTGCGAACGCGACCAGCCTCTCATGAATGCGTAGGCATGGGACCTGGGGAGGGGAAGTGACCTATACTTTTCGCGAACGCGTAGGCTGGTGAGAATAAGCCTTCGCGAATGCGAAGTGTATCACGCGAACGCTAGGCTAATTGAGCCGCTGCTTCGCGATCACGGCAGGCCCTTCGCGAACCCGAAGAAGGCCTGATGCCTGTGACTTAAATAGAAAAGTGACGGGATTTTTCCCAAAATTTCATAACTTTTTCATTAGAACTCGACCTAGGAGCGATTTTGAAGGAAAAACTCAACGCCAAATCATAGGTTTGTACTCTTTATCTCATTTTCTTCCATTTCTATCATCACCCTATGAATTCCTAGCCCTGATCTTTGTTCTTTCATGGTAGAAAACTAGGGGTTTAGGAAGAATTGAGGATTTTTGTAAATTGGGGATTTAGACCTCAATTTGAGGTTGGATTCCAAAATCAATTGTATATCCGGGCTCTGGGGTGAATGGGTAAATGGATTTTGGTTCGAACTTTGGATTTTGACCAAGCGGGCCCGTGGTCAATTTTTGACTTTTTGGGGGAAAGTTTGAGAAATCTAAATTTATGCATTGTAGTTGGTTCCTTTAGCAATAATTGATGTTATTGAGTTATTTGTGGCTAGATACGAGTGGTTTGGTGGTGAATATTAGAGGAAAAGCGATAATTGAGCATTGAGTGGCACGCAGAGCGAGGTAAGTGTCGTGTCTAACTTTGACTCTGGGGATTAGGAACCTTTGACTTATTTGCTATATGAAATCCATGTGAGCGGTGTATAGGTGAGATTACGAGTACCTATACACCGCCAGTTTATCTATTTTGCATGTTTCCTTCCCGTTTTTCTTATATTGTCTTTTCCTGCCTTAACTGCTACATGATTTACTTGTATTTCCATGTCTAATTGCTACTTGTTAGACATTGTATCTCTTTGTTGAAAGTATTAGTTCTTTCGTAGCTTCATTGTCTCCTGTTATTTGTTTGAGCTGGTTATTGGTACTTTCAAGGCATATTATAGATTGGTCTCGCTGAGTAGTATTACTTGTGTAAAGCCTTATAGTGTATAATCTTTCTAAATATTTTTGTTTGAAGTTGAGCCTTGTGAAGAGTTATATTTAAATTGTGTAATTTCTGTATTTGCTGAGTAAGTGATATTGATATGGTGGTATCGGGTTACGTGCCGCAACAGGTGGAATAAGGGTGATATATTGAGGAGGAATAAGGGTGAAATGCTATGTACGATGAGATCGGGTTGCACGCCGCAACAGGTGTAATAAGGGTGGATCGTGGTGAAATATATAAGGGTGAACTATGATTGTGATTATTATGATATGGTGGGATCGGGTTGCACGTTGCAACAACCTTTATGCTTATATTTTTCCTTGACTGTGTTAGCTGAATGGTAGTCTTAAATTGCACTTGAGGATTGGTAATAGCTGAGCGCTGATGATATGCTTCAAGAACTGTGTTCATTCCTTGCAAGTTACTGCTCTATTTTATCATGTCTTTCTTTCTGCTTTATTTATACACTATATGCAGGTTATGTTGTGATTGTCCCGCCGTAGCCTCGTCACTACCTCGTCGAGGTTAGGCTCGGCACTTACCAGTATATGGGGTCGGTTATAGTGTTACTGCACTCTGCACTTCCTATGTAGATTTTGGAGCAGGTTCGTGCTGATCGAGAGGTCGACTGTAGGATTCACTTGCTTGGAGACCCAAGGTAGTCCTGTTGGCGTCCGCAGGCCCTGGCGTCCCCTTCTATACCCCATGCTTTGCTGTTTTTCTTATTTCGTAAACAGTTGTAATTTCTTTCGGACAAATGCTTGTAGTAAAATCTTAAAATGTTCGTGGATTGTGACACCGGATTCTGGATAGTAATAGTATATAATCAAAATGGCTATGTATTTACTTCCGCGTTCATTTCGACTTGTTTTAGCTTGTTTATTGTTGATCACTAAAGCTCATTGTTAATCACTGAAACGTAACGAAATTGGCTAATAAAACTCTAACGTTGGCTTGCCTAGCAAGTGTGATGTTAGGCACCATCACGGTCCCGATGGTGGAGATTCCGGGTCGTGACAGACGATTTTGTATACTTTACTAACGGTAGGCGTATATTTGGACCGAAAGTAGAAACATGTATAAACATGACTAATTTTCAATAGTACAAGGACAATTTTGGCCTTTTTCCCTTTATTTTATGATAGAAGCCTTTTCAGAAACTTCTAAACTTGTTTTGTAATAACAATATCTATACCAAACTCAAAACAGATTTTAACCAAAGGAACATTAGAAATAAAATTATAATTTCAAGCTCTTTTTGGAATCACTTTCAAAGGTTGCTTTTTTCTTGCTGTTATTCCCATACTCTCATCCATGTTCATGGATTTAGGAGTAATATTATCAGGAAGCTCCCAATTGAATTCATGTAGCAACGATCCAAACGCGAAATGCATCATACGATGACCTAAAGAAAGGCCAACGCACATCCTTCTGCCTGCACCAAATGGAATTAACTTGTAGTTCTGTCCCTTAACGTCTACGTTTGAGCCAAGAAACCTCTCGGGTTTGAACTCAAAAGGTTCGTCCCAACATTCAGGATCTCGTCCAATTGACCAAGCATTTACCAATAATTGAGTGCCTTTTGGTACGTCGAACCCCATGAACTTTGTATCTTGAGTTGCTCTTCTTGGAATCAAGAAAGGTAGGGGAGGATGTAAACGTAGCGATTCCTTTAGCACGGCTTGCATATAAGGTAGATTGTCAATGTCACACTCTTCAAACTTCGTATTTGGGCATACTACTTCTGAAATTTCTGCTTTCACTTTTGCCATTGCTTCTGGATTGCGCAAAAGTTCAGTTAATGCCCACTCCACACTACTGCTAGTCGTCTCTGTTCCGGCTAAAAAGAATTCCTATAATTTCATATGTAGAGTAAAAATTTCAGGATAAGAGTAGAATTTATGACCTTAACGTATTAGAAAAACATGTCCAAATTGATACATATACATAAACATAAGGGACCAAATTCAAGTCCAACTAAACTCAGAAGAGTAATCTTTTAAGGGATGAATTGAATAAATTAAGGACCATATATGCAATTTGCCCAGTTATGCATATAAGAAATAGCACAACATACCAAATAACCAAATCGAAACCGAACATACACACACAAAAAAAAAAAAAAAAAGAGAATCGAACCGAGCTAGCTCCGGTTCAGTAATTCGGTATATATAATTAAAATCAAAGTTCCGAATCAGAGTTCGGAAAATCGAACCGAAGTATCAAATATTTACCCCTACTTACATATAAGAAGTATATATAGTTATGGTCCATTTTATTGTCGCTACTGTGTTAAAACACAAAATTAGAAAGACTGTTAGAAGATAAAACTGAAAAAACAGTAAACTATAAAAAATATTCCGAGTCCACAATTTGCTTGTGCGTCCTTAAGGAATTTTAACCCCCTCACACGTTGCCAAGGTAATGGATTAAATCCTCCCAGGATGAAACGGAATAAACCTTCGTGCAACAGTGGCAATACAAACTGCAGGATACCAACGAACTCAAAGAACAGAGCAAAATCACACTTACGAATTTGAGAGAGAGAGACTGCGAAGTAGAATGCAGTATTCAGAAAGAAGGAAGTTCTATAATTTTTCAGTATCGAAAAAAGAAGCCATGCCTCAGAATTTATAAGGCAATTATCGGAAGAGGTGTGATGTCTGTTCAGGAAAAAGTGTCTGTTCAGGAGGAAAAACAACGTTCAGCAAAGGCAGCGTGAATCAGTTAATTCCGTTAATGACCTGACTGGCATTTAATTAATTATTAAATAATTAAATAAATTTTGTCCAAAAAATAATCTTATCGATCATTTGCCGAAGCCGAAGCCGAACCGAGCGACGATGACAGCGCGAGGGTTCATTCTCCTCAACTCCTTTTAAGAGCTCTAAGAAGTGATCCTATATATATACACACAAATGTAGTTGTCCCTCTCCAATGAGGGACAAAGTTCATGACAAAAGCTCACTTGACTCAAATTTTCATTTCCCTCCATTTTATTTCCCACTATTTCCCAATTCACACTCTTAGACTTTAAAGCCCAATGCTTTAAAGTCCAACACATTTTACAATCTACAAGGGTAGTCCGATGCATAAAGTATACCGTGTTCATGTAGGGTCCGTGCAAGACCCGCATTGCAAATGTGTAATATAGACAGTCTACCCTAATACAAGCATTAATGACTACTTCCACAGCTCGAAGCGTAATCTATAAGTCACCCCGAGACAATTTTACTGTTGCTCAAACTTTACCTGAAAGAGTAAAATGAGTAATTCGAAGGTTTTAAAAACTTACCATTATAGTCATTGTGATCTCATGTTCTGATAATTTAGCTTGTTCATCTTTTCCAATGCCCTCAAAATCAAGCAAGACATCCAACAAATCTTTCCTCTTTTCTCCACCTTTTTTTCTTTCTTCAATACGTTCCTTAAGATATCCAAAAGTAATTTCTTTAGCCTTTCCCATGTCACGTTCCATCTTCTTTCTTAAACCTTGTATATCAAACCTCTTAAGACATGAAAATATGTCTGAAATATTTGGAACACCAGCCCACTCCATAATTCCAGTCATGGCTTTAAAGAACTCTGACCCTTTTTCTGACTCCGGATCCGCTAAGTCTTTAGACAACATCAAATTACCTAGCATATTTTTTTTTTCAGTACGAAAAATTAAACTACAATCACGAAACAAATGTAAATAAAGTGAGTATAACCTATGTATCGACTTACCTAGCATATTAAACGATGCGAGGAACACATAACGTGTTACTTCAATCCCATTTCGATTAATATCTTCCAAATTAGATTGTTTTTCGATCCATTGAAGCATTTTATCCATCGATTTTCGCCTAATTTGCACGGTTTCATTGATCCTTTTGTTAACAAACATTTCCACAGTGCATATCCGCCTTTGCAATCGCCAATAATTGCCATATGGGGCTAAAGCCATTGACCCTTGATAGAAATTATGGGCCAAATTGACATCAACTATGTTCCTGTCTGCAAAGGTAGCATCATGGTTCTTGAATAATTCAGCAGCTGCCTGCAGGGGCGGAGCAATCGTTATAGTTACGGGTTCGACAGTGGTGAAACCAGAAATTTCGCAAAGAATATTCAAAACTTAATATACATAATATAAGTTTCTACATATACAGTATAATTTTGCGATGAAGGGCGTCTGGTTGATCGGCCTTCAATGTATGTGGCTAAGCCACTAGAGTTCGATAGGACCAAACCATGTATTTGTATTAAAAGACCATTTAATATATATATATATATTATATATATATATATATATATATATATATATATATATATATTATATATATATATATATATAAGTAATCTAGTCAGAACCCAGTAAGCAAAATGGATGGTAATTCATAACTCGTAAATTAAAAATTCTGAATCCGCCTCTGATTACCTGTGCTGTTTGAACAACTATTGTGCTCATTGAGGACCCAATCTTTAACCATACAATAGGGCCATATTTTTGTTTCAAATTGGCAACTTTCTTGTATGGTTCTGATCCAGCAAGATCAAACATGTTACCAACAATTGGTAAACCAGGAGGACCTGGAGGTAGCTTTATGTTAGAAAAAGATGATTTATTTTTGGTTATTAAGAAGAATAAAGCTGGTAAAAAGATGATTATTGACCAAAAAATGTAGCTCCATTCCAACTCCATTTCTCTAGATTTTGGAGAAGAGAATGATGAGATGATTGAGTCTTTACTTTTGTTATTTTGTGCACACTTAATGTGGTGTCACTTAAATAAGCATTTATGAGAACACATTTGGCTATTATTGCATCCACAAAATACTTGCATAGATCACAGGATGACTATTACAGTATTTTTTATTTTTATTTCCTACCCGGTGTTCGGTATTTGTAATGGGGTCCAATTAAATTCAAATTTGAGTCGGGAAGTTTCATAATAGCGGTAACACGTTCCCTAATAAAGGCGATTCCATACCCAAGGTTCGAACCCGAAACTTCTCATTAAAAATAAAAGAGTACTTGTCACACCACGACAATCCTCGTTGGTAACTATTATTTTATTGGAATATGCTAGAGTTACAAAGTCGACTTTCTTGACCTAGCTAGCTGACTTTTGGTGTCTCAAAATTTTTATCCTACTTAATTTCTTTTCTGATTTTCTTTAGATGTTGCGTCTATTTTTAAATGAAACCTTACAGTACATGCCACGGATAACAACAATTATATGGGACCTACTTTTACTATTCTTATATAAATTTGTTCTATAGTTTACTTCTTCAATTAAATAAACGCAATATACAGTCTTGTTTTCCAACAGATGCTCAATAATTTATATTTTTCTTCGGTCCACTTTAATTGATTTTTTTCGTTATTTCCATACATATTAAGAATTTACATTTTAACATTTGTTAACAATAAAATTAATCATATTAATCATTACAATCTCTTTAATTTGTTTATTAAAAATATAACAGATATTTCAAGACTCTTTACTCCACGGATAGCTGAGAGCAGTTGACGTTAATAAACTCCTTGGAATATGCAAAGCTGGAACATATATTCAATTGGAATATTTTAGGATTATAACACATCTCATTAAGAAGTATGAACAAATTAAATAATTGGTCATTGTTGGGTAATGAGAACAAAAGAGTTATTATACCCACTGAAATATAAGTCACCCCACCGTCCATTAACTAAAAAATAGGAGTGTATATGGACCGGGTTAGTTCGATTTTTATTAAAATCAAACCGAACCAACTATATCGGTTTGGATTGTGTCGGTTTTGTCGGTTTTTTCAGGTTTTTCGTTACTTAAATATTATTTCAATTTTACTTTGTTAATTTTTTATAAGTAAATATATGTTTAGTGAGAATTTAAAAAATTACAAGCATATTATCTATTAAAATATTCTTATAGGAGAATTTTTTTAGTAACACATGATAGTTATTTTTTTAGTCGTCTCACAATAAATTTTCGTTGATGTACACTTTCAAGGTTAACCAAATTTAGTAATTAGACATAAAAACCAATATAATAGCTAAATAATAACAACCAATTCAAATTCGAAAAAGATATATGAATTTAATACTTGACATATGAATATGGAAGAACAAAGAGATTGACGCATTTCAGTAACACTTGATAAGTGATCATACAACCCATTATTTAAGGTTAATAAATATGGAGCACTTCATATTATATTAATATATTATATCACATAAGAGAATCCCAAATATTTCTAGATATTTTAAAAGAAAATTCTATATAAAATCTTAAAAGTATATATATATATATATATATATAT